>NC_073384.1:71469440-72069440 GCF_028641065.1 Leucoraja erinaceus | reverse complement strand
GAATAGTATTGATGTTGCCTTCTGAACCAAGAACCAGTATCTTGGGGCATCTTGATCAGCATGGATGAGCTGGATTGAAGGGCCTGTTTATGTGCTCTATGACTCTATGACCAGTTAAACTGTACCGAGGCAATATGACATTTGTCATTATCAATATGCGAAGCATCACCACACCAGTAAGGTAGCCCCCCCCCCCCCCCAAATAAATTCTGAAGTTGATATCATATCATTCTCTCAATAATGTCAGAGTTCTGAATATTCTCATGCCAAACACGATATGAATTGTTTTAAGCAATGGCAGATTATCTACTGGTCCCAACTAAAAACATCAAGCCTTTGGACAATGACATTCCTGCTGAGACTCCAAAGATTAGCTGTGAAGAGCTTTGATCGTGAACCCATACCCTCCTCATCCCCATGTGGGAATGGAAAGCCACTCTGTAATCATAACAGTGTTCAAGAAAGGAGACGCCAATAAATATAAAGGAGCCTCCCTGGATCCTGCTACAAGGAATATAATTACTGCCAGAGTTCTCCTCAACCACCACCTCCCAGCCGCTCCCTCAATCACTGTATGAATGCTACAGCATGGAAACAGGTCCAGCAGCCCAACTCAGCCCTGTCGACCGAGGTGCCTTCCTGAGCAAAACTTGTTTGCCTGAATTTGGACCGTTTTTCCAATCCAGAAATCTATCTAAAGGTCTTTTAAACATCCTCTGTAAGTTTGTTCTACACACCCACCACCCTCTGTTTAAAATAATACTTGCCCCTTTAAATCTTTTCCCTCTCTCTTTTAATCTTTGCTCTCTAATTTTAGATTCCCTTAGCCTGGGGAAAACACTGATCATCCTTCTTATCTATGCTCTTCATGATTTGATAAACTTCTCTAATGTAATTTCTCAACCTCGTTCATTCCAGGGGAAAAAACAGGCCTATCTATTCTCTCCTTGTAACCCATGTCCCTCAGTCCCCAGCAACATCCTAATGAATGTTTTCTGCACCTTCTCTAGCTTAATTACATCCTTCTTATAGTCCCGTGACCAGAACTCATAATCATAATTTATTAGCCAAGTGTGTTTTGCAACATACAAGGAATTTGAATTGCCACACAGTCATACTAATAAAAAGCAACAGAACACACAAAATACATTTTAACATAAACATCCACCACCGTGACTCCTCCACATTCCCCACAGCGATGGAAGTCGAAAAAAAGTTCAACCACACACAATATTCCAAGTGCCGTCTCACTAATATCTCGTACAGCTGTATTAGGACGTCCCAACTCTTGTACTAAATGCCGTGTCTGATTAAGGCAATTGTGCCATTCATCACCTTGTCACCACTTTTGTCGAACTAGATACAGTTAGGAAAGATGGCACTCAACCCAGGCGACTCTGTTTGTGTGTTAGTCACAGAGGTGGATCTGCAATCACTCATTACAATCGCTCCACAATTTTAAATTTCTACACTGTAAATGGCTCAATTGTAATCATGTATTGTGTTCCCGCCGACTAGTTAGCACGCAACAAAAGCTTTTCACTGTACCTCGGTACATATGACAATAAACAAAACTAAACTCCACTTATACGCCAAAGACTCTCTATTCTGCAGTACCTCCCCTGGGCTCCCACATTACCGGTGTGTTTAGTTTAGTTTAGAGATAAAGCGCGGAAACGAGTCCGCGCCGACCAGCGATCCCCGCACATTCACGGTGATGGTGGCGCAGCGGTAGAATTGCTGCCTGACAGCGAATGTAGCGCCGGAGACCCGGGATCGATTTGGTTGCTGACTGTATGTACGTTCTCCCCGTGACCTGCGTGGGTTTTCTCCGAGACCTTCGGTTTCCTCCCACACTCCAAAGACGTACAGGTTTGTAGGTTCATTTGCTTGGTATAAATGTAAAAATTGTCTCTAGTGGGTGTAGGATAGTGTTAATGTGCGGGGATCCTGGTCGGCGCGGACCCACTGGGCTGATCGGCCTGTTTCCGCGCTGTATCGCTAAACTAACCTAAAATTAACACTGTCTTACACTTATGCCAAGCCAACTAACCTACAAACCTGTACGTCTTTGGAGTGTGGAAGGAAACCAAGGATCTTGGAGAAAACTCACGCAGGTCACGGGGAGAACGTACAAACTCCGTACAAACAGCACCCGTAGTCGGGTTTGGACCCGGGTCTCTGGGGCTGTGAGCGCTGTAAGGCAGCAACTCTACTGCTGTGCCACCGTGCTGCCCTAATAAAAGAAGAACAGCCTGTGTGTGTTCTCCTTGGTTTAACTTCCCGAGATGCATCATTTTGCACTTACATTCCTTCTGGCATTCCTTTGCCCATTTTCCCAGTTGATCTAGATCATTCAACCTGCTTCACTGTCCACACTACCATTGGGAGGCACTGAGTCCAACCACCAAGTGGACATAAAAGCCCAGTGTGAATGGCAGAAGGTATGCATCACATCACATCACACCCACTGGCCCATGCCACAGTAACTGGAGATTACAAGTAACAAGCTTGTGTTAGCAGAGATGGGGACCATACTGTAAAGTAGAAGTCCTGAGGATAGTCTAACATATGCCAATGCACTCCTCAGGGACATTAATGTGAGACACATCCACAATCAAGCAACGTGTTATAAAACAAAATGCCCTTTCAGGGAGGAGGTATGAGAACTGTGTAGGAAGGAACTGCAGATGCTGGTTTACTCAGGGGGTCAGGCAGCATCTCAGTGGATCAAGAAATAGGTGACGTTTCGGGTCGAAACCCATCTTCAGACTGGAGAAGGGTCACGACCCAAAACGTCACCATAGTTTAGTTTAGTTTAGAGATACAGTGCGGAAACGGGCCCTTCGGTCCACCGAGTCCGCACCGACCACGAACACTACGATATACACACTAGGGACGATTTTGCATTGATACCAAGCCATAAGAAAGTGTTACAATCTTTAAATGCCCACGTTTATTCCAAGGTGTAGTTGTGTACCAAAGTATACTGCATAATTCAGTCGACTCAGCTTTGGACTTCTCACACATGTAAATTTAAAATAGTTGCATTTTAAATTTATAACTTACTTTCACTTTTGATATCAAGATGAAAATAGAGTTCGAGGTCTATTTTTATGCCTCCTTAATTATGTAATAAAGAAACAAAATTTTACATGGAATGAAAATCTATTGAGATGAGGACTGTTGTGTTATTATTTTGTGTAATTGCGATTCACAAAGTATTTAAATAATAAATAAATGAAGGATAGCACATTTCAAAGCCTTGCTGAACGCACTTAGCCAGTGTTAACGTGTTCAGATATTGCTTATCACAGTAGTCCCTTCACGTATGAACTTGAGGGATTCAGTTTCCAAGGAGAATCATTAGCTTCCTCAGAGTGCATCATCAATCCATTGCTACAGCTTGTCATGTATCAAAGTGCTCTGCCTGGATTTAACTTTCTGCATTGTCTATAAATGATTATTAACCATGTTAGGATCATATCTACAAGGTATTTTATGAGGAACACTTAGTATGTGGTGACGCAGCAGTAGAGTTGCTGCCTTACAGCGCAAGAAGCCCGGGCTCGATCCAGACTACGGGTGCTGTCTGTATGGAGATTGTCCATTCTCCCTGTGACTTGTGGGTTTTATCTGGGTGTTCCGGTTTCCTCACACACTCCAAAGACGTGCAGGTTCGTAGGTTAATTGGTTTTAGTAAAATTGTAAATAGTCCCATGCGTGTGTAGGATAGTGTTAGTGTGCGGGGATTGTTGGTCGATTCAGACTCGGTAGGCCTAAGGGCCTGTTTCCGCGCTGTATTTCTAAACTAAACTCAACTAAATGTAAGAATACCAAACATCATCTTTGGACATCTTCTTAACCCAGGCAAGAACTGAGGTACAGAACAAATTCATAATGGATGAGATTCTAATGACTGGTCACGTTACTGATGCTTGATCACAAAGTTATTTTTTGGCTTAGAATAGATGCAAATTTTCAATAAATGATTCACCCTGTTATTTCCCAGGCATAAAGGCAATATGGGAAATTCAAATGTTCAACCGTGGGTAAATGTGAGGCTATCCAACAGAGGGGAAAAGAGGTGTTGTATTATAGGAAGCCTTTATGTATAAAGATATTTAGATGTTTGTGTTTATTAGCCACAAGACGCAAACTCACAAGTGCTGCAGATCAGAGAGCAAATGGTATTTTGGATTTCACCCCAAGACAATGTGCGGATGAGAAAGTTTGCCACTGTACGATTATACAATGTCTTGCAGAGACTATATCTGGAGTACCGTGTGCCTATTCACTTCAGGGACTAAACAGGTAGTAAACAAATGGCAACATTGCCAATAATGTGTACATCTCATCAATAAAAAACTTAAAATGCTGCCCTAATGAGCTCGTGCAGCAGTGCCCTGGGGCTAAAATGATTGATGATTTAATTGATTGATTGATTAATTAATTAATTGATGAATAAAGCCCATGTCCCACTGTACGAGGTAATTCACGAGTTCTCCCGAGTTTCCCCTGATTCGAACTCAGAGAATTATGGTAATAGCCGCTCGTAGGTATTCAGAGCTCTCATGGACATTTTTCAACATGTTGATAAATCTTCACGAGTCTTCACAAGCTTACCGCGTTTCCCGAGTACCTGCCGTTAGCGTTACGAGCCGCTAAGAGACGTCCCGAGCTCCGACGTACCCACTACGTACATTCTACGTGCTTACCACGAGTTTGATTTTTTTTTTTACTCGGGAGAGCTCTTGAATTACCTCGTACAGTGGGACAGGCCCAAGTATGTACACATACAAGGAATTTGCCTTGGTGCTCCGTTCGGAGGTAACAATATGACATACAGTAATAATTAAGAATGACACATAAAACATTAAACATTAAGAATAAAACATTACAGTTTAAACATGTAAATGATTTAAAATACTAGAGCAAAAGGAGGCTACAGAATTTTGGTTATTGAGTAGAGCTGCTACTCGTGGATAAAAGCTGTTTTTATGTCTGGCTGTGGCGGCTTTGACAGTCCGGAGTCGCCTTCCAGAGGGAAGTGATTCAAAGAGTTTGTGGCCAGGGTGAGAGGGGTCAGAGATGATCTTACCCGCTCGCTTCCTGGCCCTTGCAGTGTACAGTTCATCAATGGAGGGAAGGTTGCAGCCAATAACCTTCTCAGCTGATCGAATGATGCGCTGCAGCCTCCAGATTTCGTGCTTGGAGCCAAACCAGACCATGATGGAGAACAAGATACAAGATAGATTTATTCATCACATGTGCCAGATAGCACAGTGAAATGAAATTCCCATACAGCCATACAATAAAAAAAGGGGCACAACATACTATAGAGTTTGACATAAAACATCCCCACACAGCAGAATCAAAGTTTCCCACTGTGTGGGAAGGCACCAAAGTCAGTCTCTTCCTCCACTGTTCCCCGTGGTCAGGGCCTCCCCGTGCCCTCCGCAGTTGCAGCTACGGGCGGCCCGATGTTCAGGACCGCTCACCAGGGTGTTGTAAGTCCGACGTCGGGGCTGTGGGACGTCCTCAGCGGCGTGGACACCAGAGTCGGCCCCAGAGAAGGTGAGGACAGTATAGAATTGGACCATCATTGCCTGTGGCAGATTGTGTCCAATAACCACAATGATTCAAGCCAATGTGGAAGTTTACGCTTTGATTTTATTTATCAGATCTCATTCACGGCACCACAATTAAATGCATTTTTACTGTTATAAGTAAGAGAGTCATTCAGCACAATAAAAGGCCCTTCAGGCCACTGAGTCTGCACTGGCCATGAAGTTACCATCCACATTAATCCTGCAGAGGTATAATTTTATTCTCCCACATTCCCATTAATGACCCCAGACTCTGCCACTCAACCACACACCAGGGACCATGTCAGTGTCAGGGTGGAGATTATGGGAAATTGGGAGACTAAAATGGGATCGGTCATAGCAGGATTGGTCTTTGGGGTGTGGGAGGAAACCAGTGCACCCAGAGGATAACCACATGGTCACAGAGAGAATACAATAACTGAGAGAAACTCAATACAGGCATTGTTGGAGGTCAGAATTAAATCCTGCTTGCTGGAGCTGTGAAGTAGCAGCTCTACTAGCTGCCTTACTGCGCTGTCTTCAGTCACTCAGAGGCAGTAACTGATCCTCACCCTTGATATTCAGCACCTCTGTCCAGACTTAAGGGCCTGTCCCACTTTCACGAGGTAATTCACAAATTCTCCCGAGTTTCCCCCTTGATTCAAACTCGCAGAATGTTCGTAACGAGTTCGCAGGAGGTTGTAGGAGTCCGTAGATATATCGTAGCGGCTCGTAATGCCAGCTGTAGGTATTCGTGGTATCAGGCAAGTCGGGACGTTTTTTCCAGCCCGATAAAAAATGTCAACGTAAAAAAATGGTCAGGATGAAAGAAATTGCAACTTTTTACTCGTAAGGAGGGCATCAAAATAGTCGTGGGAATTCGTAGACATACTGGTAGGAGTTTGTAGATTACCACAATCTTGATATGTTTTAGGTCCTTTAAACTCGGCAGAGGTTTTGAATTAAGTCATGAAAGTGGGACAGGCCCTTAAGCCAAAGGCTGCATGAGGTCTTTTAAGATAATTTCAGACTATACTTTATTTGAGAAATAAATATATCCAATACATGATCCGTATAAGACTCCATCCAACATTCTCGGAGGCTATACATATAATGACAGATTTTCATATTGTTTCAAGGATTCCTCCTTTTAGTCACTATGATTGAAGACAGGGGTTGAGGAGATTAATTGAAACGCACTCACGAGCTCTGCACGAGACATTCAATACCTGCAAAGATAAATCTTCCAAACACAGTCTCTTGATTAATAGTTTCTTTATTTTGTAGTAGTAAAAACAGTAAGATATTCTACCAAACTTCTTCTTGTTTAAGTACATTTTGATCTTACTTGTGGTCACACTCTTGTATGGTTGAAAGCTGTGACCTCTCCCCCCATGCTTCTTCAAACTAAACTAAAACTACTAGCGAGTCCGCGTGAGAATCCTAGCCGCAAACACGCCTCAGACTACGTGTAAATCCCACTCACATAATTACAGGCAGATAAAATTTAACGGTAACTGGGTATAGTTATAACATACTGAGTTCAACTAAATGGCTACTACAATGCATACATCCAATACTGTGTACAACAATTACACAAATGTATCCCTCAATCTTGCCACTCATGTGGCCCACTGGCATGGAATCCCTTCCCTTATTTTTGAGGGGGGGGGTCTCTACCACACCCTGCTCCCCCCCATGTCCAGCAGCGGAAGGACCCGAGACTGTGGTCCTCCCCCACCGAGCCTTGGCGTTGGCTGCACCGAGCTTCAGTGCGTCCGCCAGCACGTACTCCTGCAGTCTGCAGCGGGCCAGTCGGCAACATTCCCCGACGGTCATCTCGCTCCGCTGGGTGGTCAACAAAGCTCAGGAAGACCAAGGAGCGTCTTTCACCCAGTTGACGACCTTCCACCAGCACTCGATGTCAGTCTCTGAATGTGTCCCTGGGAACAGTCCGTAAATCACAGAGTCCTCTGTGACGGAGCTGTTCGGAAAACACCGTGATAGGGACCCTTGCAGACCTCACCAGACTGAAACATTGTGGCGGTATGGAATCCGAGTTTCAGTGTTACATGACAACACCTTCTGTGACAACGTCACCACTTCTCCGTTGAAGTCTGAGGGCGATTTTAATTGGGAATTTAAACTTCAGTGTGACAAGCCTATCTGAAAGGTTGTAAATTGTTTGGATATGTTCGAGAAACTTCACGGACGGCACATCCTAGAACCAACAAAGGGGTCAGCTTGTTCTAGATTTAGTGATGAGAATTGAGGCGTGTATTTTTAACATCCCATTGGTGTGTACACGCTTATCTAATAGCTGTTTTATTATGAGCAACGCAAAATGGGGAAATGCCAACTGAGATTCGACCTCTAGGTTAGGCTGACTCCACTTAAAACACTAGCAAATCGACTAATCAACTGGAATTTAGGATCACTGGACTGTTTTGTGTCCTGCCCAGTTATAAGTAAGGAATGACAGGGGAGGTAAAGAATCACATAAAATCAAAAGACAAAACTTGCATCAGTCCAAGTGACTTACAGATCAAATACAAACTACAACAAACTATGACTTAAAGGATGATAAGAGCTCCAGACAGGGAATATGGAAATAAACATTTTTTTATGATGGTATACGGCCAAAGGAATATGATCAAGAGCAGTATCGTATATTATTTAATAAACTGAATAGCCTGCTAAATTACTTCAGAGGGCTTTAGAGAGTCAACTGCAAAGTTGTAGAACTGGAATTATTTCCAGTCATTTGGTTTGTTGACACCGAGCATTCATCACGTACCAGCGGGTGAATAATCTGCTTTTAGAAATCAGTCTAGTTTTGAGATATATACGCGGAAACAGGCCACCGAGTCCGCACCGACCAGCGATCCCCGCACACTAAAGGGCCTGTCCCACTTACCCGAGTTACTCACGAACTCTCCCGAGTTTTCCCCTTGATTCGAAAATACGGTAATAGCCGTTCGTAGGTACTCGGGGCTATTTTTTTAACTCGTGTACAGTTTTCAATGTGTTGAAAAAGCGGCTGGTATTACGAGCCGCTACGAAACATCTACGGACTCCTTACGGCCACCTACCGACATTAACCGACATTCCCCTAGTTCAAATCCAGGGGGAAACTCGGGACAGTTGGTGAGTAACTCGGGTTAGTGGGACAGGGCCTTAACACTATCCTACACACACTAGGGACAATTTACATTTATACCAAGCCAATTTACCTACATAACTGGACGTCTTTGGAATGTGCGAGGAAACTGAATATCTCAAAGAAAACCCACGCAGGTTACGGGGAGAACATACAACCTCCGTACATGCAGCACCTGTAGTTGTGATCAAACCTGTGTCTCCGGCACTACAAGCGTGGCAGGCAGCAACTGCCACTGCTCCACTGTGCCGCCCAAACTCCCAGTTGAGTTGGGAATATTGGCCTGGATGCCAAGACTTTCCTGTTCCTCTTAGATGATTTCTGCACGTCACACAGTATCTTAGTAATTAAGTGGTAAAGATGCTGTGACATTCGTTTGAAATCAGAAACAGCATTCATTGTAATGCAGTACAGGTGCACAACCTTTTATCCGAAAGCCTTGGGACCAGACACTTGTCGGATTTCGGACATTTTCGGATTTCAGAATGGAAGATTTTTAGCGTAGATTAGGTAGGTAGCGCGGGCTACTTGAAAAGTCTGGAGCAGCTGCCTCCTCCCCGGAGACCGGGAGAATCATTGCATAAATGTTAGTCAGTTAGTTTGGAGGGATTTTATGTGGTGGTGGTGGAGTCGGGGTGAAGGGGGAAACTTTAATTCTTAGTCCCCTACCTACCTGGTCGGCGACTCCCAACCTCGCGGAGCTGGGGGCTCTGTCCGACCGCGGGCGGCGCCGGTTGTAGCTCCGACCCCGGCAACTCTACCCCTGGCTGCGAGGCGCTCCAAATCCAGCGCCGCCCGCGGTCGGACGCCCCAGCTCCGCGAATGTCGGGAGTCGGCGGCGTCGCAGCGCTGTGGCCGCCGACACACAACATCGCGGAGCGTCGCTGGATTTGGAGCCGCGGAGCTGGGGGCTCCGTCCGGCCGCGGGCGGCGCCGGTTGGAGCTCCAACCCCGGCAACTCTACCCCTGGCTGCGCGGCTCCAAATCCAGCGACGCTCCGCGAACGTTGTGTGTCGGCGGCCACAGCGCTCCGGAGCTTGCCGCACGGCGACCCGGTAAGGCATTGACCGCACCCAGCGCTGCGCTCTGCCGACTCCCAACATTCGCGGAGCTGGGGCGTCCGGCCGCGGGCCGCGCTGGATTTGGAGCGCCTCGCAGCCAGGGGTAGAGTTGCCGGGGTCGGAGCTACAACTGGCGCCGCCCGCAGCCCCACCGGCCTCAGCGCTGCGGAGCTTACTGCACGACGACCCGGTAAGGCATTGACCGCTCCCCGCCTCTCCAACCAGGTAGGGGACTAAGAATTAAAGTTTACCCCTTCACCCCCCTTCACATAAAAGCCCTCCAAACTAACTGACTAACATTTAAGCAATGATTTACAGATGTTTAAGCGTCTCCCGGTCTCCAGGGAGGAGACAGCCGCTACAGTAGTACAGACCTGGGTTGACCGTGGGTCGTTTTGGGTCAAGTTTGGCGCCAAACTCGAGCTTTGGTGCGCAGACGACATCTGGAAAAAATGGCCGGTTTTCGGAGTTTTTCGGTTTCTGGAACTCCGGATAAAAGGTTGTGCACCTGTAGTTCCTTGCTGATTCACCGCAGCATCAGTCTAACGTACACACCAATTCCATATTTTGCTCCTCAAACTTCTAGTTTGTTGATTCACTGATCAACAAGTGAGCTGAGTCAACATTAAATAATTTAGTATGTGGGAAGGAACTGCAGATGCTGGCGCCAACTGAAGATAGACACAAAAAGCTTGAGTAACTCAGCGGGACAGACAGCTTCTCTGGAGAGAAAGACTAGCCGACGTTTCGGGTCAAGACCCTTCTTCGGACCCATGTAGATAAAAGATAATTTAGAATCACATTTATTTTAATTTTCTAGTTTCATTACATTGAAAGCGAGATCAGATTTCTGGTTAGTGTACGGTTTCTAATTTGATCCCATGCCACCTCAGTCAGCTATGGCAAAGCTAAAACAATTCCAGACTGTTTCTTCCTGGTCACACTGTGACTTTTTAAAAGATTAGCACAAGCTTCTCCAGCGGCTGCTGCTGTACGTTGAGATTTGTACGAGAGTTCCTTGGTGTCATGTGCGGCTGAGTTGCACTGTTGGTGGTGAGGGGATGAGTTTTGTTGCTTCAAATATGACACGAATGTAGTGAATCAACGGTCCTGACAAGGGTATTGTTGCAGTTGATTATCTCGCCCAGCAGTCGTTACAGTTGAACCCAACATGTGAGGTAAGCTAACGGCCGGGCAGATTGTGGGGAGAGTAGGAAGCTTGTCGAGGTGACAAAATTACCACTCACTTGTATCGTACAGGAAATGCTATGCAGCAGGCTGCCGATCACTCAGCCCTTGGTTGGTAGTTCCGTTAAAGTCAACTGAAAATAGCCCTCCCTGACAACCGTCCAGAGTTTGGCAGGGACTTTCAATTTATGAGTTTGGCGCTTAAACAGTAACATGCCCGTGACTTTTTCTCCAAGACAGTTGAGAGCATCTTCCAAATCTAATGGACTCAGGCTACACTAGAAATGTATGATGGTACACTAGAAACCTACTCATTGAATATTCTTCTCAACTTATTTTCATTGTAAGGTTCAATGCATTTCACAAAATCTTCCAAAGATTTTTGGACTGGATCTGTTTGTTGGTAATTACAGGTTTTTAAATAGTGACAAAGCTTATGTTTCAGTACTTGTGCCAGAAAAAAGGATGGTATTCTGGTTCATTGAGGGAAAAAGGTAACCGTACGGAAAAAAAGTGGACATTTATGCAGTGACACTTGTATATAGGCTGATCTTGTTTGAATTATTTTATGAATTATTGCATTGGAATAAACAAACAGTTTACCTCTGAAGAAGGGTCCATGTTCCCCAGAGATGCTGCCTGACCCACCGAGTTACTACAGCACATTGTGTCTGTTTTTTAATGAACAGTTAATAATGTTATTTCACAGTAGACTTGATCAAGCCTGAGGGCAAACCTGAGTGATGGATTTCCTGACAGTTGTCAGAAAATTGAAAGCTTAAATCTTAAAAAGTTGAATAATGTGCCACTCTATCTGAAGAAGGGTCTCGACCCGAAACGTCACCCATTCCTTCTCTCCAGAGATGCTGCCTGTCCCGCTGAGTTACTCATCATCCCAATAGCTTCAAAAAACTTGTTTAGTACCAAGTTATCAAATTTTAAATGTACCATTTGCAATTAGTCTTTTCATTGGGGGAAAATAAGTGTTCGGCACGGACTTGAAGGGCCAAGATGGCCTGTTCTCCGTGCTGTAATTGTTATATGGTTATATATGGTTATATGGTTATTGAGAAACTCTGAAACAAGTATGAAATTAGTTCAGGATTCAGCTATATGTCATGTTCATCATTTATTTGTGAAATGGATATAATTTGTTTCCAATAACCTATTTGCAGATGGCTATGCTTCATCATTAACGGTCGATAGACCATGAGTGATAGATTTTGTGCATGTGAAAAGGGATTGTTAATTGAGGAGAAGGTAACACTTTGATATATTCTCTTTCTGTAGCAAAGGTGAGGTAAGTTGCTGGTAGCTATTAAAGTCAGCATTTTTTGGCTGAGAGTTTCAGATCATTGGGAATTAAGGGAGGATTTTGACTTTGAGTAACAGCATTTAGTCCCCCCTCATTCACCCACTCCCTATTCACTCTCTTCCAGGTGTGGAATTCCTGGTTTCCAATTCATGTACCCAAGTGAACTACTAAAGCTTATCCAATCAAAGAGAGCAAGAACTGAACAGTTGTCAATTCTGACATTTAAATTGATGTGCCTGTTGAGAATCAAAGTCATTGAATCTATGTTTTCTCCCAGTTGACCAGCATGATTTAGCTGCACAAAATGTGTAAGAAGGAACTGCAGACGCTGGTTTAAACCGAAGATAAACACAAAAAGCTGGAGTAACTCAGCAGGTCAGACAGCATCTCCGGAGAAAAGGAATATTAGAATTAGAATTAGAATTACCTTTATTGTCATTACGGTCTGAACGAAATTTCGTGCCTGCAGTCATACATACAATAATACAATAATAAACAACAATAAACACAAATTAACATCCACCACAGTGAGTCCTCCAAGCACCTCCTCACTGTGGTGGAGGCAAAAATCTTAGGGCTGCAGTCTCTTCCCTCCTCTTCTCCCTCTGCGCTGAGGCGATTCCCCACCGGGCGATGGTACAAACAGTCCCGCGGCTCACCGAACCCCGCGAACGGGCCGGCTCAAACACCGCGGCCCGGGGTGGTCGAAGCTGCCGCCCTCCAGTCCAGCGGACGCAGCCGCCGGCCCGCGGCTCAACCCCGGACTCAGGTCACCGCCGCCAGAACGCCGTCCCAGCCACCGGAGCACCGTTCCAGCCCCGAGCCGGATCGCCCTCACGTGAGTGCCGTTCCTCCCTCGAGCTGGGCCGCTCCGACGGGAGCGCCGTTCCTCCCTCGAGCTGGGCCGCTCCGACGGGAGCGCCACAGCCCCTCACGGGAGAGTCTCAGCCCCGCGCCAGGCCGCCCTCACGGGAGCGTCACAGCCCCTCACGGGAGTGCCGTTCCAGCCCCGAGCTGGGCCGCCCTCACAGGAGCGAGCCCAGGGTGAGTCCTGACTGGCAGCCTCCGGAGTCTCGAGGTCGCCAGCTCCGCCATTAGGCCTCAGCGCAGACGGAGGCAGAGAAGGGGGATACGACAAAAAAGTCGCATTCCCCCGAAGGGAGAGACAGCAAGCCCTGTTTCACCCCCCCCCCCCCCACATAAACACAACCTAAAAACCAAAAACTTAACTAGACAAAACGAAAAAGAACCACAAAAAAGTAAAAACAAACGGACTGCCGGCGATCCACTGCTGCCAGGACAGCGCCACCACTTCCAGCTTTCATATGTGACGTTTCGGGTCGAGGCCCTTCTTCAGATCTGAAGAAGGGCCTCGACCCAAAATGTCACCTATTCCTTTTCTCCAGAGTTGCGGTCTGATCCACTGAGTTACTCCTGCTTTTTGTGTTTATCTCTGGTCTAGCTTCACGTTTAGAAGAACTGTTTGTCCTTTTACTGATTCTTTATTAATTTGCAAATTCTTCCATCCCGGAGAATATTCCATCCCTGAAGGGTATTTGAGCTTCACAGTTTCCTCTTGAGAGCAGTATATAATACTGTCAGAGTCGCTTTCATTTGTGCAAACAAAATTGGCAGTCAGTGAGAATACACACTCATGCGTACACTGGCTCAAACCCACCTGTCTTTGTAGAGGAATGTGTAAAACGTCACAATATTTTTCTAAGATAATTTTTCATTTATATCCTTGATTTTACCAATGCACGTGGAGATGTGTTTTTAATAGTGGATTTCATAGGCTGCGTTTAAATTAGCATAGTTTTTAAAGGGAGAAGGCATTAAGAAACGGCAGCAGCATTTTGTCAGCATAACATATGGAAGAGAAGATGGTTACCCAATACCATGTGCAAGTCTTTAATAGTGATCTAGTTTTGAGTTGGATGACTTCAAAATCGTGCATATTGATTAAGAGGTTTAAGTTGAACCATTGTCCTCAACAGATGTGCATGGATGTGATCTGGCCCATCAGAAAGATTAACATAAATGTGTGTTGTGTTTTTTGTCTCATTGCTGTTTCTGCTTTATTGTTCCTGTGGGAGGCCTTGCTAGTGGCAATACGGAGGCCACATTCTAATTTCCTGCACGGATACAGAATACTTTAGGGAATACTGGATATCGTGTCAGAATTCTGAGCTGAATTTTCATTTGCTTCAAACATAAACAGCCGCTCTTGCTGCATTTATTATTAATTAAGCATGTTTTATTGTCATATGTCCCAAAAAGGAACAATGAAATCCTTAAGGGCCTGTCCCACTTACCTGTCCTTGGCACTCAAATTACGCGACCTCGTGGTTGCGTTGAGGCGCACGGGCATCGTGTGGCCGCGCGGGGCCGGTCCCACTGAGAAGCGCGGAGGGGTATGTTGTTGTGCGCGACATCGCGTGGGGCTCCGAAATTTTTGTAGTGAACAAAATCTTCGCGCGCCAACGGCCTGTCGCGTAACTGACGGCCAAAGTGGGACAGGCCCAAGACCCTGGCGCGACGCAACGTCTCACCTCCAACAGCAGCAGAAGCAGGCAAACGATCGCCGAACTCGGCCTGGGGCTCACGGCCGTTGCGGTCCGGATCCGCCCCCACTTCTACTCCCAGAGCGGGGCCAATAAAATTGAAGATAGACACAATATGCAGGAGTAACTCAGCGGGACCGGCAGCATCACTGGAGAGAAGCAATGGGTGACTTTTCCGGTCAAACCCCTTCTTTTCAGACTGAAGAAGAGTCTTGACCCGAAACATCACCCATTCCTTCTCTCCAAAGATGCTGCCGGTCCCGCTGAGTTACTCCTGCATTTTGTGTCCATCTTCAAATGACGTCACGTGCTCCAGACGGCTGTGCGTACGCATGTAATCGCGCCCGACCTTCGCAGGACCATCGCGGCTCAAAGCGACCACGAGGTCGAGTAATTTGCGTGCCAAGGACACGTAAATGGGACAGGCCCTTGCAGCGGCACAACAGAATATGGAAACATAGTACCCTGTAAAACCTATACTAAACAACAACAAGAATATTCAGTGTGTGTGTGTGTGTATATATATATATATATATATATGTATATATAGATATAGATATTGTGGTATTTATATATATCGATATATATATATTCCAAAGATAGACACAAAAAGCTGGAGTCGCTCAATATGCTTGACTATTAATAAGGGCAGCAAGAGACCCTTCCTTCAAGATTTCAGATAGTTTATTGTCATGTGTCCCAGATAGGACCATGAAATTCTTGCTTTGGTTCAGCACAACAGAATATAGTAGGCATGAATGCAGAACTGATCAGTGTGTCCATATACCATTATATAAATATACACACACATGAATAAATAAACAGATAAAGTGCAAATAAACAGATAATGGTCTATTAATGTTCAGAGTTTTGTTTGAGTTGAGTTCAATAGCCTGATGGCTGTGGGGAAGCGGCTATTTCTGAACCTGGACGTTGCAGTCTTCAGGCTCCTGTACCTTCTACCTGAAGGTAGCGGGGAGATGAGTGTGTGGCCAGGATGGTGTGGGTCCTTGATGATGCTGCCAGCCTTTTTGAGGTAGTGACTGCGATAGATCCCCTCGATGGTAGGGACATCAGAGCCGATGATGGACTGGGCAGTGTTTACTACTTTTTGGAGTCTTTTCCGCTCCTGGGCGCTCAAGCTGCCGAACCAAGCCACGATACAACCGGTCAGCATGCTCTCTACTGTGCACCTGTAGAAGTTCGAGAGAGTCCTCCTTGACATACCGACACTCCGTAAACTTCTCAGGAAGTAGAGGCGCTGATGTGCTTTCTTTATAATTGCATCAGTGTTCTCGGACCAGGAGAGATCTTCAGAGATGTGCACCCCCCCGGAATTTGAAGCTCTTGTCCCTTTCCACCAACTTCAGACGCGACCCAGACTCGTCCGACTCGACCCACCAGCGATGCTGTCTGACCCACGGAGTTACTCCAGCTTTTTGTGTTTATCTTTGGTTTAAACCAGCATCTGCAGTTCCTTCCTAAACATATATATTTACATATATGTGTGTGTGTGTGTGTATCTGAATATGTGTCAAACAAACAAACAAACAATGATGCAGTAAAGTCTAAAGTAATGTCCCCAAATCGGTGTAGTTCGAAGCCTATTTTGGAGGCTGTGGTGTTTCATAACCTGAAGATTGTCGGGAAGTAGCTGCTCCTGAACCTGGATATTACAGTTTTCAGGCTCCTATATCTTCTTCCCAATAACAGGAGTGAAATGAAAGGGTAATGTGGAATTACAATATTTAAAGTAATCTTGGAACGGGAAATCAAACTTCCCACCGCTTGGTTTGCTTGGATTACGAATTTGCAGCGGATGCCAATCATCTGGGCCCTCAGTCGAGCAGTTTGTTTTAAATGCACATTTAGTATTGTGTGTTCCTTGAATTAATCATGCATTGGACTAGGTAGGCGCAAAATGCTGGAGTAACTCAGCGGGACAGGCATTCCTTCTCTGGAGAGAAGGAATGGGCGATGTTTCGGGTCGAGAACGTCACTCATTCCTTCTCTCCAAAGATGCTGCCCGTCCCGCTGAGTTACTCCAGCATTTTGTATCTACCTTCGATTTAAACCAGCATCTGCAGTTCTTTCGTACAGTTGAATTGGACTATATGTTGTCAGAGTTCAATGAATGAAAGCAGTTATGAACTAGGTTGGCATAGCCACAATGTACAAGCACATGAATTCCTGGCAGAGATACTAGATTAACATGGAGTATCTACACCATTTTGGATATCTGAAACATAAGAGTGGAATGATGCATTGATTGTACTTAAGTATTTATTTGATCAAGGAGTTGTGCAGCATCTGCAAATTATTTAATTGGGGTTAGGGTTAATTATCAAACAATTTACCAAGAAGTGACCTGACCTGAGAGGCTCTGAATCTAGGATCACGTATCAGTACTGTTACAACTTGATGTATCTGATCATTTGCTGAAATTGAACCATGTACATTTAAACGAGACACCAGGAAAGTGCCTACTGAAATCTCATATTATAGCCTTTCTTGAAAATTAGCAGTTAAATCACCTTTCTAACGTTGTTTGCCATGCCATTGCATCAGTTGCAACATAATGTTTTTCATAAGATCTGCAATAGAAATGGATAGATTATATGCACTAAAATGGATAAAATCTTGAATAAATTGAATTGAATTGAATAAATGTTATTAGCCAAGTCTGTATACATACAAGGAATTTGCCTTGGTGCTCTGCCCGCAAGTAACAACACAATATACAGTGGACAATTACAAATAAAACACTATAATTTAAACGTGAACTACTCTCATCAAACGTTGGCCTAAAGAAATATTCTGGCACAGGTGATGTTATGGCTAGACTTCCACTTAGATCTTTGTATGATTGTTTAAATTTCAACTGTGCATATATCCCAATGTTAATCTTATCATAATTCTTAAAAGAAAGTGAATAAAGCACTGCGTGCTGTCAGAATTCACATCCTTCATCAAAACGAACAATGTGTCTTGTCTGAAGAAGGGTTTCGGCCCGAAACGTTGCCTATTTCCTTCGCTCCATAGATGCTGCTGCACCCGCTGAGTTTCTCCAGCTTTTTTGTGTACCTTCGATTCTCCAGCATCTGCAGTTCCTTCTTAAACAATGTGCCTTGTCATCTGTTGAGTCTCATTGTCTATACTCGTTCTCACCTGGGCCTCAGATAACACAGCCGGTTTCCTTTATCATCATTAATTTTTTGCATATCTTTCAATCATTTGTTCTATATCTCTCGACATCACCGTCTATATCTCTCGTTTCCCTTTCCCCTGACTCTCAGTCTGAAGAAGGGTCTCGACCAGAAATGTCACCTGTTCCTTTTCTCCAGAGATGCTGTTGAGCTAATTCAGCTTTTTGTATCTTTACTAGCATCTGCATTTTCTTCCTGCACAATGCTTCTTTAAAATCTTGTTTTATCTGGCATCAGCCTGAAATAACAATATATGTTTTATACCCATTTAAAACTGAATGGTGTTTCCAGTGCAAGAATATTTCAGTTCAGTTTGAATTGATTAGCACAGACCTAGTTTAATTTGCAGAGCAGGATCTCACTGTATCTTGGGAATTCATGTTAAAGGCTTGGACACGCTAGAGGCAGGAAACATGTTGGGGGAGTCCAGAACCAGGGGCCACAGTTTAAGAATAAGGAGTATGCCATTTAGAACGGAGACGAGGAAACACTTTTTCTCACAGAGAGTTATGAGTCTGTGGAATTCTCTGCCTCAGAGGGCAGTGGAGGCAGGTTCTCTGGATGCTTTCAAGAGAGCTAGATAGGACTCTTAAAGATAGCGGAGTCAGGGGATATGGGGAGAAAGCAGGAACGGGGTACTGATTGGGGATGATCAGCCATGATCACATTGAATGGCGGTGCTGGCTCGAAGGGCCGAATGGCCTCCTCCTGCACCTATTGTCTATTGTCTATATATTTGAATCCCTGTATTTATTTCTAGAGGTAACATTTATTTATTGTAATGCAGCTGAGGAAATTGGTGAATCCTGGCATTTATGCACTCGGGTTAGGTGATGAGCAAGCATTGCTTGCTGCCAGAATCCATAAGGAAGAGAAATTAAAAGGAATGCACAATCCATTCACAGATTAGCTGCCATGAAATGGCTCCTACATATTTTATGTAATAATTAATTGTGATTGCAGCAGCCAGCGAGCAACGTTCTGGGAAATGTGTTGGCAAACTAAGTGGTATTAATTTGCCAAAACTGTGAATACCCCTACTGGTAAGGGAGATTGTGCCAACAAGCATTCACGCTTGCTGTCGTAGTTTACATCAGGCATTGTGTGTACAGCACACAGGTTGCTTTCAACTGGAAGTGAAATACTTTGTGTACTTTCTCTTTATCAAAACACTTCATTAAACCTATCAATTTGCCTTTATTCAAGGCACTTAAAAGCACAAACCTTTGAACATTCTTGGTTAGTGCAGGTGTCAGGGGTTATGGGGAGAAGGCAGGAGAAAGGGGTTAGGAGGGAGAGATTGACCACCCATGATTGAATGGTGGAGTAGACTTGATGGGCCGAATGGCCTAATTCTTCTCCTATCACTTGTGATCTTACCAAGCTTAACAGTTTGTCGAAATAACGATTGCGTTTTTTCAAGTATTATTTCCCAAATACTTTATTCTCCCATTTACCTGTCATGATTGCTAAGTCTCAGTCCGTAAGGGGATCCTTGCTGATGTAAATCATTCGGTTGTGAATGAGTTTTTTTACATGATATGTTACTGTGCCCAAGATTAAATGGTTCTACTTCCTGCCAGTTACACAATGCACTGAACCACAGTGCCACCTCTAGACAAGCTTATACATGGGCACTTTTAAAATCCTCCTTTTAGAAGACCACCAGGAGATGGCTGCCCTGCCAGCAGTCAGTTCGTTTTTTCTTTCTTTTTGTTATTTTTTAGTGCGTTAAAATGCTTGTTTTAATGTACTTCGGTATGTTTTATGTGGGGGAGGGGGCAGGGGATCGGGGGAAACTTTTTTTCAAGTTCCTACCTTCCCGGAGATATGATCAATTTTCGGATCACATTCCCCGGTCTCTGCGGCCTACCATCGATGGAGTTGGAGGCCTCCTCAAACTGCCTTGAGCCCCACCGCGGGGCGCGGACTTAACATCGGAGCGGATCCCTTGCCTGGGATCGCTCCCACCGTGATCACCGTGGACTTACCATCAAGGGCTCGCAGTCTCGGGAGAGGCTAGTCGGGAGCTCCAACACCCGCGGAAGGTTCGTCCAGCCCCGACGAGAGGTTCGATTGCCCAGCATGGGGGAGCTGACATCCCCCTGGTGCAGGAGCTCAACGCCTCGACGTGGAGGGCCCGAACGCCACCGGCTATGGGAGTCAAGACCGTCCCGTCAACGGAGGGCTCGAGGCCCCCGACCGAGGAAGAACAAAAGGAAGGACTTGAACTTTATTCCGCCTTCCATCACAGTGAGGAATGTGTAGGAGTATGACTGACCTGGCCAGTGAAATTCCTCGTATGTTGCAAAACATACTTGGCGAATAAATTCTGATTCTGATTTTAAACAAATGTTTAAACCTTATTCCGTACACCAAGGTTTATCCTGTCCAACAATATAATGTTGTGCAAAACTCCTAAAGGAGAAGCTTAGTTCGAAGCAAATTTGAAATGTCCTCCACAGTCGAATGGACTTTCATTTAATAGGTTTCCTATGAATTGCACTCTGATTGCTTCAAGCTTTCTTGTTTTTTATGTCGCTGTTCTGTACAGAAGCTTATTGTCTTTCATCCAAGAACATGATTTGACTTGGATGGGCTGCCATGTTTACTACTGGTGTCAGCTATTCAAGAATTAATCAAGCACAATAGCAAAAAACTGAACATGGGAGTTAACCTCATAGATGCTCTAAACAGCAACCATGTGTAGTGCTTATACCCAATCTCATCACCATCAAAACGTCAGGAAATTTACACAACTTTTTAAATAAATGGAATGAGCGGTTTAACATATGATGAGCGTTTGTCGGCACTGGGCCTGTACTCGCTGGAGTTTAGAAGGATGAGGGGGGACCTCATTGAAACATACAGCATAATGAAAGGCTTGGATAGAGTGGATATGGAAAAGGTGTTTCCACTGGTGAAAGAGTCTAGGATTAGAGGTCATAACCTCAGAATTAAAGGACGTTCCTTTGGGAAGGAGATGAGGAGAAATTGCTTCAGTCTGAAGGTGGTGAATCTGTGGAATTCATTGCTACAGGAGGCTGTGGAGGCCAAGTCAGTGGATATTTTTAAGGCAGAGATAGATAGATGATTGATTAGTACGGGTCTCGGGGGTTATGGGGGGAAGGCAGGAGAATTGGTTTGAGAGGGAAGATAGATCAGCCATTATTGAATGGCGGAGTAGACTTGATGGGCCAAATGGCCTAATTCTGCTCCTGTCACTTTTGAACTATCTATCTTCTATCTATCATTATATCGTCCGTCCGGCTGCCTTTCTGCCTTTTGATTCGTTGACGGCTGCTCCTTCCTATCAGCCTCCAACACACTTCGAAACAAAGTTGCAAGACAGGAACACTCTGAACTTTTCACTGCTGCAGCAGGCAGGGTAGGTGCAATTGGAATTTTTTTTTAATCCACTGCTGAGGGAGGCAGGGGAGTGCTGGAATCTTACATTTGGGACGGCTTCAGTTCCGTTGGAGGAGACGGGTGCATGGTGGAATATTGGGTTGGGGGATCACATCATTGGGGGAGTCTGCACTTGGTCTAGTAGTTAATATATAAAGTCTCTCGTGCCCATCCGACCCGCTGCCGTCCGGCTGCCTTTCTTCGTTTTGATTCGTTGACGGCTGTTCCATCCTATCAGCTGTCACACACTTCAAAACATAGTTGCAAGATAGGAACACTCTGAACCTTTCACTGCTGCAGCAGGCAGGGAAGGTGCAATTGGATTTTTTTTTAATCCACTGCTGAGGGAGGCAGGGGAGTGCTGGAATCTTACATTTGGGAACGGCTTCAGTTCCATTGGAGGAGACGGGTGCATGGTGGAATATTGGGTTGGGGGATCACATCATTGGGGGAGCAGACCCAACGGGTCTGCACTTGGTCTAGTTGTATAAAAGTCTGTGGCTGCCGCCTGCCGTCCGGCTGCCTTTCTTCCTTTTGATTCGTTTCCATCGTGTGATGTCACAATGCCCAATACTCGCAGATATCCAATCACAATGCCCAATGCTCGCAGATGTCCAATTGGAATGGATCCATTTACATGGACGGCTGCCGGCAGCCTTTCTTCCTTTGATTCCCTGCAACTCCAAAACCAGACGCAGAATCACCGACATCTTTTCCATAAACTGGCTTCTCACCCATAGAATCAGCACCAGCCCCGGCCCCTGGTGAACGTTCCATCGTGTGATGTCACAATGCCCAATGCTCAAAGACATTGTTGCCATAGAGGGAGTACAGAGAAGGTTCACCAGACTGATTCCTGGGATGTCAGGACTTTCATATGAAGAAAGACTGGATGGACTCGGCTTGTACTCGCTAGAATTTAGAAGATTGAGCGGGGATCTTATAGAAACTTACAAAATTCTTAAAGGGTTGGGCAGGCTAGATGTAGGAAGATTGTTCCAGATGTTGGGGAAGTCCAGGACAAGGGGTCACAGCTTAAGGATAAGGGGGAAATCCTTTAAAACCGAGATGAGAAGAACTTTTTTCACACAGAGAGTGGTGAATCTCTGGAATTCTCTGGCACAGAGGGTAGTTGAGGCCAGTTCATTGGCTATATTTAAGAGGGAGTTAGATGTGGCCCTTGTGGCTAAAGGGATAAGAGGGTATGGAGAGAAGGCAGGTACGGGATACTGAGTTGGATGATCAGCCATGATCATATTGAATGGTGGTGCAGGCTCAAAGGGCCGAATGGCCTACTCCTGCACTTAATTTCTATGTTTCTATATGTTTCCCTCTCCTCACCCCCCTCCCCTCTCCCACCCATCCCCTCTCTCCCCCACCCCCCCTTCCCTCTCTCCCCCCACCCCCTTCCCTCTCTCCCCCCAGCCCCCCCCCTTCCCCTCTGTCCCACTTCCACCACCCCCCCCTACCCCTCCCTCCCCACTCTTCCACTTCTCTCCCCTTACCCCACCCCTCTCCTCCCCCACCCCTCTCTCTTCCCCTCCCTTCCCCTCTCTCCCCCACCCCTTCCTCCTACCCCTCTGTTCCTCTTCCACCACTCCCCCGTCCTTCTTCCACCACTTCTGCTACCCGTCCCTCCCTCCCCACTCTTCCACTTCTCTCCCCCTTCTCTCCTCCCCCTCTCCCCCTCTCCTCACCCCTCTCCCATCCCCTCTCTCCCCCCCCCCCTTCCCCCTCTACCCTACCCACTTCCCTCTCTCCCCCCGCCCCTTCCCCCTATCCCTCTGTCCCTCTTTCCATCACTCCCCCTACCCCTCCTCCTCCTCCCCTCCCCCCTACCCCTCCCTCCTCCTCCCCCACTCTTCCCACTCTCTCCTCCCTTCTCCCCTCCCCTCTCCTCCCCACCTTTCCCCTCTCCCTCCCCCCCCCCTCCCCCCCCCCCCCCCCCACATCTCTCTCCCCATCCCCCTCTCTCACCCCCTACCCCGCTCTCCTTTCTCTCCAAAATCGGTCCCGTTTCCTCCTTCTCCTCTCCCTTCCCTCCCCTCTTCTCTCCCCCCCCCCTCCCCCCACCTGTGTGTTTGGGGGGCAGTTAAGGTTAGTGTGAAGCCGCAGCCCCCCCCCCCGCCAACGCCGTTGGGGAAACAGACCCAACGGGTCTGCACTTGGTCTAGTGAACTTATAAAAGTAATTAAGGTGGTTTTCATTTTGAATCATGCACTAAAAATCTTGGTTTGTGAAACAGCTGTCGACAGAGTTTGCAGCTATTGAATAAAATAATGGTTGTCAGAGCAAAGCAGAAACAATCTCCATAGTAATTATGTAGCGGCAACACAAATGGCTGCCATGAGGTGAGAGACAATCTGGGTGAGGGGGAACACCTGTCTGCTGGTGCCTAAGCATTCCCCACAAGTGTGTGAACAGATTGAGTTCTGTTTCATGAGTGCCCCATGAAATTACGAAGCATGGATCATCTTGGCAAATATCAGCATGTATTCATGCATTAAGTTGAGTAACAGGCTTTTAATATAATGTTTTTAATAAATGCGAAAAGCGATGTTGCACATTGGATGATATTATTAGCCCCGAAAATGTGAAAATCAACTCAAGAATGATCTCCCAAGCATTCACAAAGAAAGCTCACCAAGAAGTTTGAGGAGATTTAGCATGTTGCCAAACACTTCTACAAGTCTGCAGTAAACAGCTGTGTAAGAAGGAACTGCAGATGCTGGTTTACACCGAGGATAGACACAAAATGCTGGAGTAACTCAGAGGGGCAGACAGCATCTCTGGAGAGAAGGAATGGGTGACGTTTCGGGTCGAGACCTTTCTTCAGTCTGAGAAGGGTCTCAACCCGAAACGTCACCCATTCCTTCTCTCCAGAGATGCTGCCCGTCCCGCTGAGTTACTCCAGCATTTTGTGTCTGTCCACAGTAGAGAGCTTATTGACTGGTTGCATTATGGCCTGGTTCAGAAATTTGAAGGAGATGGCAGAAAGTGGTGTACATTGCACAGTCCATCACGGTTACTGACTTCCCAACTATCTAAGTGATCTACAGCAGCGCTGCCACGAAAAGGGAAGCTATTATCATCAAAATTCTAAACCACATTCCCGCTGCTATCAAGGTGGTGGTACAGGAGACTGAGAACTGTAACCTGCAAGTTCAACCATCAGGCTCCTAAACTACCCTGCAGATCCTAATCATAACCCTACCTCAGCATCCAGTCTTTGCACAAATGTAGTTCTTCCATGTACTTTGTTTTTTTTTTGTGCATTGTCGTGGTCCGCGCACAAGATTAGAAGTTGTTCAGCCAGAGCAGAACACACTTCTCGGCATCTCAGTAGTGAGTAGTAGTCAGATTTATTCGTCACGTTCACAATAAAGTGCAGTGAAATGAATTTGCCAGCAGGGGTACAATAGAAAAGAACACACAATACAAATTTAACACAAACATCCGCCACAGCATTCATCTGTGGTGGAAGGCACAAAGTTTAGTCAGTGCATACAATGGTGTCTGTCTCTGTCGCTTCTTGTGCGTGGAGGTGAAAGATTGGTGGAAACAGGGCCGCGACGTGAACGCTCTTTCCTTGACCACATTAAAATAACTGATAATTGTACATTTTTTTTGTTCTTGCGTCTAAAGTGGAACTAAGAATTGAATTCTTCCAGAGGATATCCAGGGCATATGACAAATAAACTCAATTGAATCTAACGTGGGGAAAAAAATAATTTTATGACTAACTTACCCATAAAAATATGTGCTAAGTGGACTCAATTTAATTAACGTTTGTTTTAAACCAACTGCTGAGACACCATACCTGAAGAGCTGGTGAAGAATAATTCCACAAATAATCTTAAAGTGGATATGCATGCAGGTAGCTTTTCTATTACGTGTGTGTCTATGACACAAATTGGATACAACGCGAGTGATAAATTGGGGAACTCTCGGGCTGAATTTGTTACAATGCAATTTCATTTGGGAATTATAGAACCACTTAAAAGTTACTATGGAAATTGACAACCAGAAAACAGAGCCATCTTCGACTTCAGCTACATAGAAGATAAGAACCAGTTCCATCTAATTTCCCTGTAGTAGACACCATTGTCTCTGCTGCTTCATTGACACAGATGCTGCTACCTGTACAGCAAAGTGGCCAATGAAATTAACAAGCAATCGCTTCCAGTCTGAAGAGGGGTTCGACCCGAAACGTCACCCATTCCTTCTTTCCAGAGATGCTGCCTGAGTTATTCCAGCATTTTGCGTCTATCTTCGGTGTAAACCAGCATCTGCCGTTCCTTCCTACCCAAGCACTCGCTTCTATTAGCTCATGGAACTATACTATATTATACAATATAACATAATGTCCTTATAGCCCTGTCCCACGGTCCGAGTTCATTCCAAGAGCACTCCCGAGTTTAAAAAAAAATCAAACTCGTGGTAAGCACGGAGAATGAACATAGCGGGTACGTCTCTTAGCGCTAACGGCAGGTACTCGAGAAGACTCGCTAACGGCAGGTAAGCACGGGAAGACTCGTGAAGATTTTTCAACATGTTGAAAAATGTCCACGAGAGCCCCGAGTACCGACTAGTGGCCATTACCGTAAATCTCCGAGTTCGAATCAGGGCAAACTCGGGAGAGGTCTTGGAATGAACTCGTACCGTGGGACAGGGCTTTTAGTAATTTGAGCTTGCAGTAACTAAACTAAACTTATTGCCATCGAAAATACTTTTAATTTGGAATATCCTGCAAGAAAAAAAACGTTGTCATTGCAAGACTGCAATTCTCTCGGCCCTAACCTTTTTTCCTCCCTTGACACAAGATGATTTTTTATAACACAGGCACAACTATCACATTATAATAAAACCACTTGCATGTATTTAGTAATGATGAACCTGCAGTATTATGGGCATGATGCTGGAGTGTGGGACTAAACAAGTTGTCAACATAACACAAAAGGCCTGTTGACTGGCTACATGCTGTAAGATTTTGCGTTTCAGTAATTCTGTACACAAGATGTGTAATTAATCCTTCCCAAATGTGGACTTGGCTGAATGATCTTCTGAACTCTGAAAGAGCTGGGTGCCTTGCTGAATTTTGATTGGAAGCACTTAGTCAAAGCATAGTCATGAGACTCTGTATAGTTAAATAACATGTTATCATCTTCTGGTCTCTTTGAATTTACACAGTGGAATATTTGAGTAATGAAAGCTGATTTGTCAGAGTTAATTTGTTGTATATCCTGCCATGTGTATTGAAGAAGTTAAATGTTTTTGTAAGTTAAATGAAAATTAAGCTATTAACCAGATTTATATGTATTGGTCTGGATTAATACCCACCGGCATAAAAAATGTTTTTTAAAACACATAGTCCATGGGACATGTGAAAATAAACTAGACTGTAAACTCTATTTATGCACCATCGTAATAACTGCTGGATCAGGATTGCAGTTTGTCATACAATAGTATGAGAACAATAGACAATAGGTGCAGGAGTAGGCCATTCGGCCCTTCGAGCCAGCACCACCATTCACTGTGATCATGGCTGATCATCCATAATCAGTACCCGTTCCTGCCTTCTCCCCATATCCCTTGACTACGCGATCTTTAAGAGCTCTATCCACCTCTCTCTTGAAATCATCCAGAGAATTTACCTCCACTGCCTTCTGAGGAGAGAATTCCACAGATTCACAATTCTCTGGGTGAAAAAGTTTTTCCTCACCTCCGTTCTAAATGGCCAACCCCTTATTCTTAAACTGTGGCCCGTGGTTCTGGACTCCCCCAACATCGGGAACATGTTTCCTGCCTGTAGCGTGTCCAATCCCTTAATAATCATATGTTTCAATAAGATGCCTCTCATCCTAAATTCCAGTGTATACAAGCCTAGTCACTCCATTCTTTCAGCATATGACAGTCCCTCCATCCCGGGAATTAATCTCGTGAACCTACGCTGCACTCCCTCAATAGCAAAAATGTCCTTCTTCAAATTTGGAGACCAAAACTGCACACAATACTTCAGGTGTGGTCTCACCAGGGACCTGTACAACTTCAGAATGACCTATTTGCTCCAATACTTAACTCCTCTTGTTATGAAGGCCAACATGCCATTAGCTTTCTTCACTGCCAGCATGCTTACTTTCAGTGACTAATGAACAAGGACCCCCCAGATCTCGTTGTACTTCCCTTTTTCCTATCTTGACACCATTTAGATAATTATCTGCCTTCCTGTTCTTGCCACCACCTGTCCACTCGCCCAACCTGTCCAAGTCACCCTGCATCCTTGTAGCATCCTCCTCACAGTTCACACTGCCACCCAGCTTTGTGTCATCTGCAAAAATGCTAATGTTACATTTAATCCCTTCATCCAAATCATTAATATATATTGTAAATAGGTGCGGTCCCACCACTGAGCCTTGCGGTACGCCACTAGTCACTGCCTGCCATTCTGAAAGGGACCCGTTAATCCCAACTCTTCTTTCCTGTCTGCCAACCAATTTTCTACCCCCAATACCATGTGCTCTAATTTTGCCCAATAATCTCCTATGTGGGACCTTATCAAACCTTTCTGAAAGTCCAGGTACACTACATCCACTGGCTCTCCCTTGTCCATTTTCCTAGTTACATCCTCAAAATATTCCAGAAGATTAGTCAAGCATGCTCTGCCCTTCGTAAATCCATGCTGACTCAGACCGATCCTGTTACTGCTATCCAAATGTGGCACTATTTCACCTTTTATAATTGACTCCAGCATCTTCCCCACCACTGATGTCAGGCTAACTGGTCTATAATTCCCTGTTTTCTCTCTCCCTCCTTTCTTAAAAAGTGGGATAACATTAGCCGCCCTCCAATCCACGGGAACTGATCCTGAATAGTCTGAAAATATGAATCATAGTTTGTTTACTTTATATAACTACCAGAAGGAAGTTCAATTTTTATTTAAGTCCAACAACCAGCATGGGGGTGCTAGTGGAAAGATTACATCAGTATGTTTAGACTGTTTGTAAGAAAATGGCAAATATCTAGAATTTCAGTAACAATATTTTTAATATATTGGCATTTTTAAAATAAATTTAAATCAACCTCTCAATAATTTTATTTTGGTTGTTTTGGTCCTATTAAATTGTGAGGGAAGACTAAACATGAAAAAACTAATTGTTTAGGAAAACAGCTATAATGTACATATGGATTTTCAAAATGAGTGACTCGTCTTAAATAGGATTTCAAGATGAGAAGTTTGATCACAAAACAATAAGACCTCTCTGCCACCTTTGTTACTTTCCCATGTATATTTCCATGCTTTACTACACTCTAAAAGGCTTATGTTGATATATGTGAAATGGAACTATGGTTTATTAGTTCCCAGCATTAAGGCTGAATGAAAGTTAGATATTAATTTAAATTGCCCAAATTCTGTTTTTGCCAATAGTTTCAATGAATCTCGGAGCAGACATGATGACTCAGGGCGATTCCAAACTGCAGGTACTTCAGAAAATGGATATCAAAGAAGAAGGCTTCCCTATAACCGAGACCAAGTCTAAGGTATTTCTTTAGCGCGGCTGGTGATGGTTTAGCCGGACAAGTCTACTACATTCCAATATTTGGTTTTCAGCCGGTCTTTTCTATTTTCTGCATATCCTCTTGTGTGTGTTCTCCCCTCATCCTGTGAAGGTGAGAAAGTTACTAGTTCTAAAGTCACTAAAGGTAGTGGCAAATCTGGCATAGGGGGGTAAAGCGAATCTTACCTGTTTTTATGAACTCCAGCTGTTTCTCCTCCAGTTATGGCTTTCTGTGCAGGCGCAGCAGCAGCAGAGACACACTTAATAGTTTGCTTTCCCGCCTTTTTTTAAATAAAAGTGGGTAAACATCTGCCTTGGTGAGGATATCTCTTGTGCTAAGCATCTCATATCAGCTACTCTCTGAATGTGCAACATCTACCACCTCTGGAGAAAAAGGGTGGGTGATGTTTTGGGTTGGCTCCTTTCTTCAGAAGAAGGGTCCCGACTCAAAATGTCACCCATCCTTTTTCTCCAGGGATGCTGCTTGACCCGCTGAGTTACCCCAGCACTTTTTTTGTCTTTCTTTGTTATAAACCAGCAGCTGCAGTTCCTTGTTTCCACATCCATCTCTTCCTTTCTCTGTGTTTATTGCACTTCCACGTTTTGCAACATTCGCAATGATATTTTACTGTGGGAAATGGTATCACAGTCAGTAATTTTATCAAAACTAACCAAAGTCCCGATAACACCAGTGTCATCCTCCCTTTATCAAGGATAATCGTTTACCACGACCCAAATAATTGTTAGCCCATTTTCATAATTTAAAGCCCCTGTCCCACTTATGTGTCCTTGGCACGCTAATTACACGACCTCTTCGCCGCCTTGAGGTGCGACGGTCCAGCGAGAGTTGCGCGTGCCATCATGCGCCCGCACAAACATCTGCAGCGCATGATGTCATTTGAAGATGGACCTAAAATGCAGGAGTAACTCAGCGGTCCAGAGATGCTGGTGGTCCCGCGAAGTTACTCCAGCATTTTGTGTCTATCCCCAATTGTCTTGGCCCCGCTCTGGGAGTAGGAGCGGGGGCGGATCCGGATCTGAAATGGCCGTGAGCCCCAGGCCGAGCTCGGCGATCGTTTGCCTGCTTCTGCTGCTGATGGAGGTGAGACATTGCACCACGCCAGGGTCTTGGGCCTGTCCCACTTTGGCCGTCAGTTACGTGACAGGCCGGTGGCACGCGACGATTTTGTGCAGGACGAAGTCCGCACTCCTCCACGTCACTCCACACTCCTCCACACCACTCCATGCGCCCGTCCCCGCGCTACCCACACGCTAGCAGATCGCGCAAGTGGCGCACGAAAGACAGCCAAGTGGGACAGGCCGTTAAAACAAAGTGCTGAGGAAGTCAATGGGTCAGGCAGGTTCAACATGACTTTACTGATGAATTATGTAAGGCCTCTCTCAAGGCCTGTAAATTCTCCCTGTTACAGTAGCCAGAACTGACAGCTGAGGCCACGCAGCCCAAGAATTCTGCAGAGCCCTGAACAGTTATAATATTCCTTTCACCTCTTTTATCTGTCAGCCTGCTGAAGGCAAAGGCCAACATTCCTTTCGACCCTAAAGTAATTTTCTACCAACCCAGCAAGGTTTTATGGTGTCAGTACTTGGGGCACCTAAATCTCTCTGTTCAATCATGTCTATTGCTCTTACAGTTTAGGAACAAATCTGATCCATCTTTCTTCAGTCCCAAAGTTAAATGGTACAGATTTGCCCACCTATTCAACATCTCCCATCTGTTACAATTGTCTGCTCCCTTCTGAATTATCGATTTCACTTGGCCTTCATTAGAAATACTGGATACATGGTTCTTCCTTTCTTCACTCAGATCATTAATGAAATACAGTAACCCCTCATTATAATGGACCGGGGGAGAATGGTGTCCGTCAATGCTGATTGTCCGCTATAACCGAGTAAGGCATTTGCTTCAACCACCAGTGTTCACTCTGTGAAACGACGAGTTGATTTCAAATACCAAGTTCTTTTTAACAGCTAAAAATGTATTTCTATTACTGCAACCTAAAATACTAAAAGCTGTTTAATAGAGTTAAGTGTCGATCAAAGCGATTGTTAGTTTCAATGCCTTGGTAATTTCAATGCCTTGGTAATTTCAATGCCTTGGTAATTTCAATGCCTTGCCAATTTCAATGCCTTGCCAATTTTAATGCCTTGCCAATTTCAGTAGCCTCCACAGTGTAAATAGCAGTCTGTGTTTTAAAGAGACAATCCACTATAACTAAAATCCATAATAAAGAGGTTTGTAATAACGAGTTTACTGTATAATGAAAGGTGAAATCCCAAGAGAGGTACCTGGAAGATGTCATTCTTTATATTCTTTCTTTATATTCTAACATGTTGAATGTGTACATTTTGTTCTGTCTCCTGTTTCTCAATTGTTGCCCCCATTCCACTTTTGTTAACAGCCTCATTTGTGGAATCTTATTGAATGCCTTTGGCTGTCCCTAGCGTATTATTTTTTCCTTAGAGGTCCAGTGGGCCATTAGGTACAGCTACTTTTCAGTCTGATACTAAATTATACCAATCTTCGGCAGTATTTTGTGTACCACAATTGGACAAGGCCATTTCACAAGTTGGTGCTGCACACAATGTTACCCTCTGAAAAATGTGTGGTGACGTGATTTAATCTTCCCCACAGGGTCTTCTACAAACCTGATTGTTCCTCTCATTTCGGCTCACCTAGAGAGCCTCATTTATAGAACAACTCCCTGATGAGGTACAACCAGTAAAGTTGAATTTGTGGAGGAGTTGGTGGTTCCAGGAATGAAAGATTTAGTTCAGCTTCAAAGACCTCAGTATTACATTATCACAGTTTGAAAACATTTAAAATGGATCACAACAGTTATTATATACATCTTTAAAGTGCAGAGATTGTGCTGATTAATAAGTTATTCATGATATGTTTATGATTAATATAATATGATTATGTTATTATATTGTGTTTTCATAACAATGGTTTTAATTTTAGGTATTTAAAATGTGTGATATATTCTGTGGACAATAATAGTGATATCCCAAAAATACACAACTGCCATTAATCTATAGTTTGATTCTTGGATAGTTATAAAATTAATGTTTTTAGTGGTGCAGCTCACCGCAAAACAGTAAAAATGGTTTAAACATCATTATTATGTCACACTTCAATATATATCCTGAGCAGGTAACAGTAACATGAATCATAAATGTAAACCATTCATTCTTTGTGCAGCTTTAATTTGTTCTACAGTTAAAGAAGCTATTGTGGTATCTCTCTTCATCCACTAGTTACCAATTGAGAACCAACATCGGAGATTAACACAGTAATGTTTCATTATTTTAAAAAATAAAAAAAATGTCGTCACTTTTTGTTTATCGACATCCATTTTTTAATTTTTTTTAATATTTTTTAATTTTTTATTATTTTATTAGAAGTTAATACAATACAAAACAATACAGTGGTACCTAATTTTAGGTGCCAACTATATCATAACGTAATACATTCTATGTACAACCTCTAGTTTTATGTTTTTGAAAAGGAAGTAAGAAAGACAGGAAAAAAAAAAGAAAAATAGAGAGAAGAAAAAGAGGAAAAATAGATAATAGAAAATAGAAAAAGGTGAAGTGTGTATATAAGAAAAGAAAGAGTAGAAAGTAGAAATAGGAGAGAAAGTCCCTTAAAAAAGAAATTTTCAAATCTTTATTCGGAGATGTAAATCTATCTACGACCTGACCTGAAATCAGTAATCTTTACGGTACCGCTGCATCACATGATTTTTGTCTGAATTCATTGCGATACCTTGTTTTTTTTAACCAAGTGGCCTTTGTGCATGCCTACCATAAAAACCAGTGCATTCACCTTAATAATGCCAGCAGCTCAGTTCTCCAAAAAAGTAATAATAAAATAACGTGGCAGATTTTCTGTTTGATCTGAAGTTGGAGAAGTGATTATACTTGTAACTAAATTAACTGTGACTGTTTGTTACAGGATGATGAATGGCGATAGATTGAAGTCGATGGTAAAACATTAATCTTTGCAAGGGCCAAATAGTGCAAGTTTTTTTGTTCAACCTCCGACATTGATCGAATCCAGGTTATATTGATGAAATCTATAAGCACAAAGCATTAGATTGGAAAAATATCAATGAACTGTTTGCTAAGTGACTGCCGGAACTAGTAGCCTTCATACCTTTATTCTTGTCAAGGATTAAACTTCTTTTGCAATAAGAACAAAAAAGATACTTGATATTTCTGCTTTGTTGTGCCTGCTCGTTCCAGAAATCAAACTCTTCTACAACCGGTGAGAAAATAACCAAGCTGTACGAACTTGGTAGCGAACAGGAGCGTAAAATGTGGATAGACCGTTATTTATCCTTCATGGAGGAGAGAGGGACTCCAGTGGCCAGTTTACCTGCCGTGGGCAAGAAGCCTTTAGATCTTTATCGACTTTACATTTGTGTTAAAGAAATTGGCGGTCTGGCACAGGTGGGTGCTGAGAAATACGTTTGCTCTGAGTTATTTATTGGGCAGGGTTTAGTTGATGTTTGGACATTGTTGTGACTAAAAATGAACTCTGCATTGCATATTGGTAAAAGTTAACCTAGTAGAGACAGGAAAGAACTCGATGAAGTAGCTGAAAATGTTTGGGGCCTGGACACTCTGCTGAAAAACTTCCCCGGTGTTTATATATGGGCTTGGTGTCACTGTATCCGTAGAAGGGTTATCTGTAGTTTATTGCCATGACGTCATGAGCAAGCATTCTTTAGTTTAGTTTAGAGATACAGCGCGGAAACAGGCCCTTCAGCCCGCGCCGACCAGCGATCCCCACATATTAACACTATCCTACACCCATAATGGACAATTTTTCCATTTACCAAGCCAATTAACCTACATACCTGTACGTCTTTGGAGTGTGGGGGGAAACCGAAGATCTCGGAGAAAACCCACGCAGGTCACGGGGAGAACGTGCAAACTCCGTACAGACAGCACCCGTAGTCGGGATCGAACCCGGTTCTCCGGGCGCTGCATTCACTGTAAGGCATCGACTCTACCGCTGTACCACCGTGCCACCCAACTCACCTTGACATCGATTTTGTGAATGTGTGGACAAACTTTAATAGGATCTAAAGCAATGTGATTTAGAGAGCATTTTTAGTAGATTTAAAGTTACCGCTGCACCACTGTTTCTCCCTACACCTTGCGTTTTTTACACCACCCTAACACACCACCAAAGTTTATGCAGAATCCCTTGTTCAACCTAATTTCACGAGATTATTCAAACAGGATCAACCCCTTTCATGCGTCAACATTTTGGCAGCTGCAATTTGCACATTTTCAGGTCTGGACTTTTAAGCTTGATGTTCTCTCTTTTTTCCTTTTCCCCAATTCCTCTCAGCCCCACCCCAACCTAGTTTATTGTCACAATGTTTCTTTGGATCCTCAAAAGTTCAAAATAGCTGGTCAAAAGTTCAAAAACACAAAACCCATCAGTTGAATATTGCAATTTCAAACTTATCTTCAATGTATTATTTGACAGGTTTGCATTTTTATATTATCTCTCCAGGTTAACAAAAACAAAAAATGGCGTGAACTGGCAACAGCCCTGAGCGTGGGTACATCAAGCAGTGCAGCAAGCTCCCTTAAAAAGCAGTACATTCAATACCTGTTTGCCTTTGAATGTAAAGATTGAACGTGGAGAGGAGCCCCCTCCTGAAATATTTAGTTCTGCTGAATCTAAAAAGCAGCCTAAAATACAACCCCCTTCTCCTGGTAAGTACAAAACTCGGATCGGGCTCTGCTTAAGCTGAACTATTTCTATTTTGTCATCTTAGAAATATTCTAACCAAGGGGATAAAAGTCTTTTAAGTAACTGTTACTTATCCGATTAATGACACCACTTTATGGGAAAATGTGTACACCTTCCTGAGCTCCAAACAGGTAATATTTTAAAAATACAGTCCCTTAAACATTTGCATCATCACGCACTAGGGTGTTATTTTTGATGGTGTGTTTTGTGGCTTTAATAGAAACAGCATGTCAGAAGACTATGATGAAATGATGGTTAACGTACAAAAGTGATTGGAATCAAGTTGCTGTTTCATGTGCTGAATTACAGGTGCAGGGGCCAGGCTGTTTTGGCTCCATGTAAAGGTTATCTGAGTGGAAACTGGGTGGAATGATGAATATGGAACTTGTCTCTCTGTAATATGAATACAAAGCTGACAACTTGTTGCATTTGGCCACGTTTGAGAACACATGGAATTTGTGTTCATTGTGAGGAATGCAAAGAAAACAAATTGCTGACATTTTATGCATTTTCAAGTGGTTCTTCATTCAGTGATATGTTTTTCTAATACTTAAGAGACAGAAAACGAATAACACACAAGCGACAAGTCGTGAATTCTTCCCGTGTTATGAATCTCAAGGTGTTGGAGCATCTTTTCAACAAAAACGCACTTTGCAGTTGGAAAATATTGGATTGAATAAGCATTAATATTTGACCCCCTTTAATGATGTGCAATTTTTCTTACATATCTTTCAATATATAAAACATTGAACAGCACAGCACAGGAATAGGCCCTTTGGCCCACAGTGTCCATGCCAAGCATGTTGCCAAGTTAAATTAATCTCCTCTGCCTGCAGGTGATCCATATCCCTATCCAAATGCCTCTTAAATGCCACTATCATGTCTGCTTCCACCACCGCCCCTGGTAACAGGTTCCAGTCCATCACTCTCTGTGTGTAAAAAACTTTCTCCACATGTCTCCTTTAAATGTTACCTCTCTCACCTTAAAGCTATGCCTTCTATGCAAAAAAGGTTCTGACTGTCTCCCCTACCTATGCCTCCTATAATTGTATACACTTCTATCGAGTTTGCCCTCAGCCTCTGATGCCACAGCAAAAACAATCCATGTCTATTCAACCTCTCCCTATAGCTAAGACCCTCTGATCCAGGCAGTATTCTGGTAAACCTCTTCCGCACCCTCTCCAAAGCTTCCACATCCTGCAATAGGGCAACTTGAACTGTACAAAATACTCCAGATTGGCACAACCAAAGGCCTAGAAGTCCAAAATGGTTCAAAATACCTGTAAGTTATATCAATACTTTGTGTGAGCAAGTGTTGCAATTTATGGCAGTCCAATATAAGGAGAAAATATAGAGTTTATGACAACACCATGAAATGGATTGATATACAGAGGGATCTTGGAGTCTATCGCAAACACGTCGATAGAATGCCAAAGAGGGCATATGGTATGCTTGCCTTCATTGGTCAGAGCATTGAGTATAAGAGTCATGTTGCAGCTTTAGAGGACCTTGGTTAGGCTACATTTGGAGTATTGCATGCAGTTGTGATTGCCCCATTGCAGGAGAGATGGCGGATACGATCATAGCATTTTAAGTTGCTTATACATTGGCACATGGACATACATATACCTGTTCCTGTGCTGTACTATTCTATGTTCTTGTTGTTTAACTTTGTCATAGAGTGATTCAGTGAGGAAACAGGCCCTTCGGCCCAACCTGTCCACACCGGCCCACATATCCCAGCTACATTAGTCCCACCTGCCCCAATTTGGCCCATATCCCTCCAAACCTGTCCAATCCATGTACCTGTCTAACTGTTTCTTAAACCTCCATCAATTACCTCCTCTGGCAACTCGTTCCATACACCCACCACCCTTCGTGTGAAAAAGTGAAAGACAAGTTTGGAGCTAGTTCTCCCTGGTTCTCATGCGATCTAACATTGCAGAGCAGTTGACCATGCAGAACTTTTTCATCGTCCTTACTGAAGTCCATGTAGGCCACGACTACAGCCTTGCCCTCCTCAACCTTTCTCCGTTACTTGTACAATGGACATTCAAATTTGTGAGTAATGGTCTCCCACAAACAGCACCATCAGCAAAACCATTGTGTATCTGCATACACAGCTTGGAGTCCCAAATCAAAGTGCCATAACTAAGTTTTGAGATTGCTGGATGTTGCAATTAACACCCAGCAGTATTGCAATAGAATAAGAACTTACGGAATGGATGCTTGAGTAACAATCAGGCTCAGCTGCTTTTCTCTGAAAAAGGAAACACTGGGAAGTGACTGGAAAATTGTAGAATTTTCCAGGGATTTGAATGCGGAAACTGGCTACTCCACAGCCATTGATTGCAGGAGAACAGTAAGTGTAGACTATATAGGGGCGGCACGGTGGTGCAGCAGTAGAGTTGCTGCCTTACAGAACCAGGGGCCAGGGTTCGATCCTAACTTTGGGTGCTGTCTGTACGCAGTTTGTTCGTTCTCCCCGTGACCCACGTGGGTTTTCTCCGAGATTCACGGTTTCCTCCCTCACTCCAAAGACGTACAGGTTTGTAGGTTAATTGGCTTGGTAAATGTAATTTGTCCCTAGTGTGTCTCCTAATTAGTGTTAGTGTGCAGGGATCGCTGGTCAGCTCGGACTCGGCGGGCCAAAGGTCCTTTTTCCGCGCTGGTATCTCTAAACTAAACTATTTTGTGAAGGCAGGAAGTAGTGGCACCACTACAGAAATGCTCCTTCCTGTTTGTCAGGTGGTTTGCAGGGCTCAGTGATGGTGAAGGTAGCAATATTTACAAGAATTGTAATCCAAAACAAGTCAATGGATGGAAATGACTACAGAGGCACAGCAGCACAGATAGCAGAGTTGATGCCTCAAGGCTCCTTAAGCCTCACAAAGTCTAAAATCAGAACCATGACTTTCAAGAATGCCTTACACATACATGGCACGTTTTGGAATTTGCTTCTGTTGACACCAGTTTCTGCTACGTGTGACAGTGCCCTTCTTGGATGTTGCTCAGATCTCTTTAGCTAACGAACAGGCCTGGAGTCCAATTAGCTGCTATTGGTTGGCCATTTGAATCTTGTCAGCGTACTCCCTATAAAACCTAGGCATTCCAGCCAGAGGGAGAGGCTGGGAGAGGATGACAGAAGACGCAGGGGAGAAAGAAGATGAAAGAAGAAGGAAGAAAGAAGAGAGTGACGAAAGGAGACAACGTGGGATGCCTCCTTCTTGGGTGTGTCCCCCTGTCGCAGGTTTGAGGAAGGCTGAGCGACTGGGACAGACCTGAGACCACAAGCACAAGACTCGACTGCTGGAAACCACGGCTATGACTGAGTAGCTGGAACCTCTTCCTGCCCACAAACAACGAGGGACTGTGACACACACACACACACATATACACACACACACGCACACGCGCACACGCACACACGCACACACACACACACACACACACACACACACGCAAGGGTCAACTGCAGGAAGAGGCCTGAGATCGCCACGCCTCCTACCTTCGAAGACTAGGAGTAAGCTGCTGGGACAAGCCCGTCTTCACCCATCATTGAATGATGGGCTGAATGGTCTAAAACTGCTGGGTGGTTGCTGACAGGTGGTCATGTGTTGAGATTGGGAAATCTTCAGGCAGGAACAATTGAATGCGGGGGCCGACAACCTTGTTCTGCATAGGGGCAGGACGCATGTCTGAGCGGATGGCGGTCCCACATCTACCACTGTGAGCGGGATGGCGGTGGCTCATATACTCACACTCACTCATCCCCGGCTTATTGACAACCCCGATCCCGACAGTGAAGCCCAGACACAGAAGGTGCGGTCCGTGCCGGTGGCTCTGCGCAGTATGCGGTACAGACAGAGCTCGCTGCTGCTCGGCAGCTCTGCAATTTAAAATGGCAAATTATTTGCATTCTGAGACAAGGTGCCCCTCGTGGAGTTAATGACCTAGCAATGTGATGCAGGTCAAAAATGAGCTGAATGGCTGGTTTAACGTTTTCATGCTGACAATGGCACACAGTTTCCCACATGCTGCTAGTCGGCAGCTCGGCGCTACTTGGCAGCTCGGCGAGGCTCCGCCATTGTGGCCGCCAGCGCAGTCCTTGTGTCACCGTGCCTGGGCACCGCGCTCTCGGGCCTGGAGATGACGGGATAAGAACGGGAAAAATAATACACCTGCGGGCCGGATGATTTTGGGTTACGGGCCGCATTCGGTTTAATGGAACATCCTTGAATATAAACAGAACGCCTCCAGATGACCTCTGATCAGTGCAGATTAACCATGACATTCTGCTCCTAATAGAAGGGACTGGGTTCATGCTGAGTAAAATATCTTCCCAGCATGATATCTGGCAGTTATAGACTTAAGTATGTGTGCATGCTTAACCTCCAGTAAACTTTGATTGTTTACTTTGGAGAATACTTTGCAACTTCTGGCAAAAGGTAGTGAAATCCATGCGTTTTGTCAGCACTTTACAAGGAATGGCTTCATGGTCTGATTTCACATGTTCAGAAGAAAAAAATATTGGCATGCAATACGGAATTTCTTTGAGTGAACAGAACTCCTAGTAAATTACTGCAGCCCAAACTAACAAGGGAGATGATTTACATTTTTTTTACTATAGCAAATTAACACTTGCTGATTGATCAATCCAGATCAGTATTTTATGGATTATTTGTTAGAATTTTCTTATCATTCCCCAACAATCAGATGGATGACATTTAACTTGTTTATTTCTCTTGGCTTTTCCCCTTTGTTAAGTTTAGTTTATTGTCACGTGTACCGAGGTACAGTGCGTGCAATAGTCACGTGTGCCGAGGTACAGTGCAAAGCCATTGTTGCGTGCTATCCAGTCAGCAGAAAGACAACGCATGATTACAATCAAGCCCTTCACAATGTAAAACTGTCCCTGAATCTGGAGGTGTGCGTTTTCACACTTCTATACCGATAGGAGAGAGGGGAGAAGTGGTAGTGGTCAGGGTGCGACTGGTTCTCGATTTGACTGCTGGCCTTGCTGGGGTATAAATGGAAAGGAGATTGGTTTGCGTGATGGTCTGGGCTGCGTTCACAATTCTCTGCAATTTCTTGTGGTCTTGGATGGAGCTGTTCCCAAACCATGCTGTGATGCATTCCAATCAAATGCTTTCTACAGCACATCTGTACAAGTTGGTGAGAGTTGTTGGGGACATGCCAAACTTCCTAAGCCTTGTAAAGGGACTGTCCCACTTGGGCGTCATTTGCGTGTCACGGAGATGGCATGAGTAGATTTTGTATATCCCAAAATCCTGGGACGCCGCGCGTGACCGTGCGTCACTGCCTACGTCACCACGCACCATGCGCGTGTAATGCGCACCATGAGCCCAAGTGGGACAGGCCCTTTAGGAAGTGGTGGTGTTGGTGTGTTTTCTTGGCCACTGCTTCAATAAGGCTGGTCCAGAAGAAGTTGTTGGTGATATTCACTCTTAGGAGTTTGAAGCTTTCAACCATCTTTACTTCAGCACCGTCAATGCAAGCCGTGGTGAGTGTACAGGGTAGGTGTATGCTTCACTTCCTGACGTCGATCCTTTGTCTTGCTGACATTGAGAGAAAGGTTGTTGTCTCGACACAAGGTTTTCAATCACCTTCCTGTACTCCGTCTCTTCATTATTTGATATCCGGCCCAGAACGGTGGTGTCCTCTGCAAATTTATAAATTAAATTTGATTTGCACAAGGCTGCACAGTGGTGGATGCACAAGGAGCAAAGAAGGAGGCTGAGAACGCATATTTTCTTCCATATTTAAATGTTGAATGTGAGCCACACATCATAATACACAGAGGTCATGATGTAAATGATGATACTAGTGCCCTGCATCCATTGTGCTTCCTCATATATCTACTATATCATATATCTACTATATAACAATCTCTGCAGGAATTTCCATAGACATTATCTCTCCATACCTTTGTTTCAGAATGCTTTACATGTTTTTTTAAGTTTTACTTTATTGTGGTGTATACTGGTCATAATTCTGAGTTATTGAACAACAGCGTGTGTTTGTGCTGTTGATGTTGCTTCTTGCAGTGTTAGATAGTAAATAATTTGTTGATGGCTTTAAGGGCCTGTTCCACTTAGCTGTCCTTCGCACGCCATTTACGCGACCTGCTAGCGCGTGGGTAGCGGGGGGACGGGCGCATGGAGTGGTGTGGAGAAGTGTGGAGTGGCGTGGAGGAGTGTGGACTTCGTCCTGTACAAAATCTTCGCGCGCCACCGGCCTGTCGCGTAACTGACGGCCAAAGTGGGACAGGCCCAAGAACCTGCCGCGGCGGAACGCCTCACTTTCAACAGCAGCAGAAGCAGGCAAACGATCGCCGAGCTCGGCCTGGGACTCACGGCCATTAGCGGTCCAGATCCGCCCCCACTCCTACTCCCAGAGCGGGGCCAAGGCGAGTGGAGATAGACACAAAATGCTGGAGTAACTGAGCGGGACCGGCAGCATCTCTGGAGAGAAGCAATGGGTGACGTTTCAGGTCGAGACCCTTCTTCTGACTGAGATGCTGCCGGTCCCGCTGAGTTACTCCTGCATTTTGTGCCCATCTTCAAATGACGTCACGCGCTCCAAACAGCCCAAGTGGGACAGGCCCTTTATTCTGTACTTTTGAGACAGTAAATATCCCAATATTTGCTCACAGCTTCCTCCTATCTCCCTATAAAGAATCAAACTCTTGATCAAAATATGAGGCAGTCACTTAAATGCAGCAGTTCCCTTCAAATGAATTAGAAGCATGGAAAATAGGTGCAGGAGGAGGCCATTCGGCCTTTCGAGCCAACACCGCCATTCATTGTGATCATGGCTGATCGTCCCCAATCGATAACCCATAGAAATTTATACACATCTATCCTGAAAAGGACACGTGTTCCATAATAATCTTTTTTTTGTACGTCTCGATGTTGTCCTGCCAAAGAGGCCAATTGATTTCACAAAGACCAAACTGTCAGGGTTCACTGTTAACATGCTGTGAAGCTGACAGCTTTGGAATACACTTGTACAGTGGTAAATTCAGACATCTGGAAGTTCCTGTCAGTAGCACACTGCTTCTCCCGAGGTGCAACTATTTCTCAGCTTTGTTCAATGTATCCTCAGCAATGAATGATCTAATTTAGTTTAGTTTAGTTCAGAGATGCAGTGTGGGTATCGTCTCTTCGGGCCACCGAGTTCACGCCGACAATTTGCAGAAGCCTTTAACCTATAAACCTGCACGTCTTTGGAATGTGAGAGAAAACCAGAGAACCTAGAGAAAATTCACGCAGTCACGGGGAGAACGTACAAACTCCATACAGACGGCACCCGTGGTCAAGATCGAGCCCGGGTCTCTGGCGCTGTAAAGCAGCAACTCTACCGCTGCACCACAGTGCCGCCCTGTGATGAATTTGAATGTGACGGGGAATTTGTTTTTTTTTAATTTATTATGGCATCTGTAATATCAACATTTTCAATCGTGAGGCAGCAGAGTTATTTGACAGAGCTTCACATGCATTGAAGGACACAAAGTGCTGGAGTAACTCAGCAGGTCGGACAGCATCTCTGGAGAACATGGATAGGTGATGTCTCGTGACAAGACCCTCCTTCAGACATGCAGTGTTTGGGTGAAATAAATCACCCCACGAAACAGTTAATAAAATAATATGCAATACATAATAAAAGATAACCAATCTTTCATTTTATAGCAGGTTCAGGTTCCTTACAAGGACCACAGACACCTCAGTCCACAAACAGCCCGATGGGCGAAAGTGGGGATTTGAAACCACCAACACCTGTATCAACGCCTCATGGACACATGACGCCCATGCAAGGGAACAGGTATTATAAAACAAACCGTGAACATGTTTCTGAATTGTCATTGCTTGTTGAGAAATTGATTACTCTTGTCAAGATAGAAAGGTTGGTATAAGCGCTGTGCGGATCTTTCGAATGTCGCAGATAGGCTGCACCACCAATTTACAGTGTTAATGTCATATTATTTCTTGCAGTAAGGTTTACTTGGAAGTGGGCAAACAATTAAAAGTTGTTGTTAGAATGGCGAAAGTACAAAGGAGATTCACTGGGGTGGCATCAGGGTTGGCAATAATAGTTAGGCTTGTAGTACAAAGGATTCTCTTCATTGGAGTATAAAGGGCTGAAAAGAGCCTTAGTGCAAAATCTAAGACTTAGATTCTGGAGTGAGTCAATAATGAAAATGTATAGCTTCACAGGTTGTTGCGATCAACCTTGCTCAGCCTGAAAGGGTTCTGGAACCCGTCAGAAAATCTTTTTCAAAAGAACTGGAATTGAGAGGATAGAGCAGGAGAGTGAAATTAGCTGTACCAACTAAATTGGCCAAATGCTCTTTTCTGTGCTTTAAGGATTCATAATCCCAATTGCAATAATCCCAATGCATTTCGTTGTCTCTGTACTGTACAATGACAATTAAAATTGAATCTGAATCTGAATTACAAATGCACTAACATGGACTTTGTCACTTCAAGTTGTCACTTAAAAAAGGGAAGGTAGACAAAAGTGCTGGAGAAACTCAGCGGGTGCGGCAGCATCTGTGGAGCGAAGGAAATAGGCAACGTTTCGTCCCGAAACGTTGCCTATTTCCTTCGCTCCACAGATGCTGCCGCACCCGCTGAGATTCTCCACCTTCGATTTTTCCAGCATCTGCAGTTCCTTCTTGAACTTAGAAAAGGGATATCATGAAGACTTATTGTTGCACACATCCAGTTTTGTTGCTGTGTCATCATGTCAGTTTGAAAAAAGAGGGATATAAAGAGAGAGAAGAGAATAAAGAACGGTAATTATATTTTAAAATGAAATATTGCTTACATGGCAAAATATGAAAGCTTGAGTGCCCTGAATCTGGAGATGTTTAAAGATTAATCCTACATGATTTATTCCATAAACAATCTATATATTACAAATGATCTGACTGCTAGTGCCGCTTGTTAATTTTTCATTACAGATTGTTGTGTGGATATTTATTATTTAAATTGACAATGTCAATTTATCATACTGTAATTAATATTGCATAGCACATAGAGGCATACAGCACAGGACCATGCCCTTTGGCACACAATTATGGTGCCGAACATGATGCCAAAATAAAGTGATTTCATCTGCCTGCCCATGATCCATAACCCTCCATTTCCTGCACATCCATGTGCCCATCTAAAAGCCTCTTCAACGCCAATATCGTATCTACCTCCACCACCACCCCTGGCAACACGTTGTACGTACACACCACTCTCTGTGTAAAATAAATTCCCCTCACATCTCTAAACTTTGCCCCTTTTAACTTTCCATCCTGGGAAAAAGGTTCTGAATGTCTACCATATAAAAGTATAGTATAGATAAAAGATTTTATATACTTCCATCAGGTGTGTGTGTATCCTGCCCCTCAGCCTCCGACACACCGGAGAAAACAATCCAAATTAGTCCAACCTGATCTTATAATTAATACCCCGAATCCAGGGAGATTTCTGGTAAACCTCCTCTGCATCCATTTCGAAGCCTCCACTACATTCCACGATTGGTGCGACCAAAACTGCCCACAATATTCCAAATCCGGCCTAACCGAAGTCCAGTAAAGCTGCATCATGACTTCCTAACTCTTATACTTATTACCCCGACCCATGAAGGCAGAGCATTCACCTTCATTACCACTATATACAAGAATTGAGCAATATATGAAGAAAACCTGGCATGCCAAAGATTACGTGTAATGCATTCATTTCTGGAATTATCTAAGCCTAAATATTGGACTACAGAAAATAAAATTATGAAGGTTATTTAAAAAAAAAGTTACACACCTGTCTATAAAATGTGTAAAGGTTATTCAGCACGTTGAGGATTAAGATGGCTGCTTCACTAATGGCTGCAAGACAGCTTGGCAAATATAACACACACATTAAATCAAAGCAAGTTTTAACATACATGCATCTTATTTGGGAAATAGTTCCTTAATATAATGATGAGTAGTGGTCCAAGACAAACGTGAGCATGTCATGACCAATTAACATCCACAGCCAGCTCCCTTTAAAATGCTACCATTACGTTCTGTAACGTGTTGCTCTCATGGTACTAATTTGAACATTATTGTTGGTTCAGTTATTTTTTACCCTCTTATTGTTTGGGATCACCGGATCCCTTTATACATGGAAGTAAATTAAGCTCACAGCAGTCTCTCTTCATTTAGAAGTAAGACTGTCATAATTATTTAATTGCTCATGGCATTATTAACTGATGCTAACAAGCTTCAAGTGGCAATAGGCCTAATATTAGGTCAGGTCAGTTCAAGACATTACCCAGTACAACAATGATGGCAATGTTCAGTGAATCACTGGCAAAGATGCAACATGTTGCAATTTTTTTCCTTTTATTATGATGCTACTTGTATGGATTGAGTCAACTGAATGGCTCAAGTATCCAGAGTGCTGTACTCCCTCTCATTCAGGGGTGTTGAGTAATGGACAACACAAAACATTAGCAGGAAAACTAGAGTTCAGCAGTTTTACACATTGCCATCTCTGTTTCGTGCCAATCAAGCTAGGAGAGACATTAACCATGTGACTCTCCCACTGGTGATTTAATATAAATTGCCAAAAGCGATATAAATTAACAAATTAAACTTGAGCAGCAGGTACCATCAGCTAATATTTGAGAGCCTACTGAAGATATGAGGAGTTCAACATCCTGAAGCGAAGGACTGATTTTTCATTCACTGTTAGAACATTGGAAAAATAGGTACAGCAGTTTGTCATCCAGCCCTTTGAGCTTATTTCACAATTTAATTAGATTTTGGCTGATTTGTATCTTAACCATGTTTATCTGTGTGTGAATTCCATAATACTCTTGCCTAACACAACCCTAACTGTTTAGAAGTGTTCAATTAACCTCAGTGAATTCTGCGTACATAATTCCAGACTTCCACTACTAATCTTGGTGCAAAGATGCACAAACTGAAATTGTTATTGAACAAACTACCTGCAATTTTAAAGTCATAATCATTTGCTCTGGAACTGAAATAGTTTCTTTATCTCCGGTAGCATATAAATTCTTTTGACCAGCTTTTAGCACAAAGTACACTGTCTTTCAATCTTCTACCCAGAAGAAAATATGAAATGCCTCCTAATAGCCCTGTCCCACGGTACGAGTTCATTCCAAGAGCTCTCCCGAGTTTAAAAAAAATCAAACTCGTGGTAAGCACGGAGAATGAACGTAGCGGGTACGTCGAAGCTCGGGGACGTCTCTTAGCAGCTCGTAACGCTAACGGCAGGTATTCGGGAAGACTCGCTAACGGCAGGTAAGCTCGGGAAGACTCGTGAAGATTTTTCAACATGTTGAAAAATGTCCACGAGAGCCCCGAGTACCGACGAGCGGCCATTACCGTAAATCTGCGAGTTCGACTCCGGAGAGCTCTTGGAATGAACTCGTACCGTGGGACAGGGCCATTATAACATAACCCCACTGGTCGCCATCTCAGTCTGGTAAATCTCTGGTCCACCTCATCAACGATCATTGCATCCTTCATGCGGTGGGCTGCAAAATAAAGTACAGTCGTAGCTTTATGTGATAATATTGACCATAGAAACAGTTTCTATTCTAATTTAATTTGTTTTTTGAATTTATTGCTCTCTATCAGTTTCTGAGCATCAGTGTCTCTATTTTTAACCTGAACAGGAATAATGCAATCAGCGTGCAGGATCCCTTCTCGGATGTTAGTGACCCAGCATTTCAGAAATGGGGCTCCATGACACCGAATACACCATACCAACCAGGCATGAATATGCCTGAAATGATGAATCGAATGTCATATGAACCCAATAAGGATCCCTTTGGTGGTATGAGGAAAGGTAGAAAATACTTCTTTTAATTCTCCAACTTTAAAACTCCAGTCAAGACGGGAAATAGCACTATGGCAGCTATTACATAAGAAGATAGACATTGAAAGCTGGAGTAACTCAGCGGGTGGAGAAAAGGAATAGGTGACGTTTCAGGTCGAGGCCCTTCTCCAGACTGTTTTCCTGCATCCCTTCTCTCTGCATCCCTCCCCCACCACAGTCGTCGAACCAGTCGTCTTGTTGAGTCTCATTGTCGGTAACTTGTTTTCACCCAGCCCACAACTAACAATGGCCCGTTTCCGTTAACATTGTTGCCTTTTTGCATATCTTTCATTCATTAGTCTACATCTCTCTATATCATAGTCTATATCTCTCGTTACCCTTTCCCCTGACTCTCAGTCTGAAGAAGGGTTTCGACCCGAAACGTCACCTATTCCTTTTCTCCAGAGATGCTGCTTGCCCGCTGAGTTACTCCAGCTTTTTGTATCTATCTTTGGTTTAAACCAGCATCTACAGTTCCTTCCTACATATTACATAAAAATATGCAGAAAGGATTGAATGAACAACCTAAATATATCGAAATGAATATATTTCAATTGAATACATTATGATTAGGGAAATCTTGCGGCACACCAGAAATATATTTATCTTACTCTGACCAGCTGAAAACTAGGAATGTACATATATATTTATAAAACATGAACATAGAATCTATTTAAGAAACTGCAGTTAAATCCCATCAGAATTGAACATCAAAATCTAAGATAGACACAAAAAGCTGGAGTAACTCAGCAGGTCAGACAGCATCTCTGGCGAAAAGAAATCAGTGACGTTTCAAGTCGAGACCCTTCTTCAGACTGAAGTCCGAAACGTCGCTTATTCCTTTTCTCCAGATATGTTGTCTGACCCGCTGAGTTACTCCAGCTTTTTGTTTCCATCTTCGGTTTAAACCAGCATCTGCAGTTCCTTCCTACACATCAAAATCTAAGATATGTTACCTTATTTGGAAATTCCTTTAAGCATTTAAACTCTGTTACTTAATTTTGAAAGATGTTGCCTGGCTTTGTGAAACAATCATACGATACCAGCATGGGATTGTCGTGAAAGAGCTGTCCTTACCATCCACATCTCTCAATTTTGTGATATGAGGAGGTGCCTTCTGATATTTTTTCTATCGTGCGTGCTGACAGAAGGTGAAATGAGCACTAAAACCTTATGGTAATGTGACCAACCATTACAGATATTCCACATTGCGCATTCACTTCAAGCAGATAGTGACATATATTGCATGTTTATGCTTTATGCATGTGTGGGACATCACAAATAAATCCTGTCATGTACTTAGTCATTCCAGCACATTATAAATCAACTCAGAGCTGATTTCTTCCCTTTATCCTAGCTCATCGTATCATTTTCTATTGCCTCATTTCATGGCACTTATCGGCCATCAACCCAGGTTAAGAATCAATTGTGGGATCTCCTATTCTGTATGGCAGGGTGTGCAGCCATCTTATCAATAAAGCCAGTTTCACCAACTTAGAAAGTTTGTCCTTTTTGTACATTCAGTCAAATGTCCACGAGGTGAATAATGCCTTGTGTTTGATTCAGTTTGATAAGTGCTTACATTGAATGGTTGGCCACATTTAAATTGCTTCTGCTTTTGTTAGTGCAAAGTAATCCTGATTACGCTGGAGTATATGCATGCAAAGTCTACAGTGATTGGTGAACAATTGATGATGCATTTATTCAACGTCTTGATCTTATTGTTTAAATGTGCGAGAGATTCGAAGAAGAATCCAGGGTGAATACTTTGTGAAGTTGATAATATTCTTCTTCTTGGAGACAACTATTCACCTCTTCGTTACCAGCCAAATATAATCTGCTGGCTGCATGCTTGTTTCTTGTTCCATTGTACATTCAAAGCGTGAGCTTAATTAAAACCAAAAAGTCATTAATTACATTCAGATTTCCTTTCTCCGCCATTGGTTATTCTCCAACTTAATTACATGCCAGTTTCATTTGACATCGTCTTCTGGTTTTGCATAATACTGCTCTGACTTTAAGAGTTCCAGAGACCAAGCCATCTGAATCGCGATCCACCTTGCATTTATTATTTGAATTTCTTGATAAAAATGGTTTACGGGGGGAAGGTATAATTTAACTGAGATTTGCCCAGTCTCCGGACTTGTGAATAATTAATCTAACGTTTTTTAAATCTCCAACTGTGCACCATTTCCTTGAATCAGTCTTTAACACAGTCTTCACACTATTTCATGTAGTCTACTTATGTAACGTTGGACATTTGGTGCTGTAGGGATATAGGAACATGCCTTGTAGCATGTGTTGGGATGTGGATGGTTGTTTTTTTTAAAATATATCTATACCATTCATCTGAAGTATGATCAGAATAGTCCAATATTATCATAAACTAGCTAAAGAAATCTAACAAATCCACCATCTTCTTCAACCTAAATGAACGGTATCCTGATTAGCAATTTAAATGCACATGACGGGCATAGTGATTTATTAATTAAACTATGGTGGCGCAGCAGAAGAGCCACTAACTTACAGCGCCAGAGACTCGGGTTCAATCCTGACTGGGGGTGCTTGTCTGCACGGAGTTTGGATGTTCTCCCCGTGACCTGCGTGGGTTTTCTCCGAGATCTTCAGTTTCCTCCCACACTCCAAAGACGTACAGGTTTTGGAGGTTAATTGGCTTGGTATAAACGTAAATTGTCCTTAGTGTGTGTAGGCTAGTGTCAGGGTGCGGACCCGGTGGGCTGAAGGGCCTGTTTCCGTGCTGTGTCTCTAAACTAAACTAAATATATCTGGAACAATTTAAATTGTCTTGCTATGATCAGGATCGGTGTTGAACTAATGGCTCTGGGCCATAAGTCCAGGCACTGGATTTCTAGTTCAATAACATAAATGCCATGCTTCCATAACGTAGACACAATTATATATCAGTTCCACAAAATATATCTGATTGCAAATCCCTAGATTTCTCATACACATGAGTTTAATGTAATTACGTTTCTGAAATAGTTTTAAAACATTACATTGCATTGTCATTTAATAAAATTCTAAATTCCAGCTTCAGGAAGGGCATAGATGACAATGATGTGCGTAAGTCCATTATATAGGTGAGCTGTTTGTTTTTGCAGTGGCTCTTTGATCGGAGGCATTTTCATGAGTACATCTGTTACTCTGTCCTTGGACTTCCATTGAAGGCACTGTACTGTACCTCATCTTACTGCATCAGTGCTTGCATAATTTGCAATTTTGCACAAATTAAATGCATCATTACTTTTACCTGGGCTATCTGATGAAGTAGTATGTGAGTTGATGTCAAGATCACAATGACGTATATTAAAGTTGTTTTAGTAATCCCATCATTATAGGATTTACGAGGTAACTTCTCTGTCTGTCTCAAATCTAAAACCTGAGTTGTACAGAGAGAAATATGAAGAAAGATTTCATTACTGTCATTGGTAGTGCTGTATTCAATTTTGTATTTTCCCACATGAACTCTATTTTTAAAATAACGTGACTTATTTCACCATAGTGCCTGGATGTAATGACCCTTTTATGCCTCCTGGAGTAATGCCTAACAGTGGGATGCAGGATCTGTACAACCGTTCACCATCAGGAGCAATGGGCAACATGAGTATGGGCCAGCGACAACAGTATGCTTATGGATCTGGCTACGACAGGAGGTAAATAAGACGTTGCAATGGATTTTTTAACATTAAAAATCACAATGTTTTCATTTATTGAGTTGAGTGTGGAACAGGTCACTTTTATTTTTGTTCCTCGAGGTAGCATTCTGTTAACACATCATTTTAATTCCATCTCAGGATGCAGATGTCCTGACAATGGACAAATGGAACTTGAATGGCTGCATTTCTTGTGCTCCTACCACCAATGCCACCAGTTGGTCAGATGTTAGTACTGTAAACCCTCATTACAATGGACCCTCATTATTGCTGATTGTCTGTTATAATCGAGTATGCTTTTATCATTGTATATAGTCATACGGTCATATGTGATAGGAGCAGAATTAGGCCATTCAGCCCATCAAGTTTACTCTATTCAATCATGGCTGATCTATCTCTAAAGGTGATTGTCAGGGTGCAGTCCTGGAGTTGTGATGTGATCATTACTGAATGATGTGTATAAAGGGCCAGATGATCAACTCCTTTCGTGTTTCTAACATCAAAATGTTGGGGAGGGGTTTTAAGTTTCAGAAAGTATTCAGACCCCTTCACTTTTTCCACATTTTGTTACGTTACAGCCTTATTTTAAAATGGATTAAATTCTTTTTTTTCTATCATCAATCTACACACAATACCCTGGAATGAAGAAGCAAAAACAGGTGTCTACAATTTTTTGCAAAGTAATTAAAAAGAAATAACTGAAATATCACATTTACATAAGTATTCAGACCCTTTGCTACAACATTCAAAATTGAGCTTCGGTTCATCCGGTTTCCATGGATTATCCTTGAGATGTTTCTACAACTTGATTGGAGTCCACCAGTGGTAAATTAAATTGATTGGACATGATTTGGAAAGGCACACACCTGTCTATATAAGGTCCCACAGTTGACAGTGCATGTCAGAGCAAAAACCAACCCATGAAGACGAAGGAATTGTCCGTAGATCTACGAGACAGGATTGTGTCGAGACACAGATCTGGGGAAGGGTGTAAAAAAATTTCTGCAGCATTGCAGGTCCCGAAGAGCACAGTGGCCTCAGTCATTCATAAATGGAAGAACTTTGGAACCACCAGGACTCTTCATAGAGATGGCTGCCCGGCCAAACTGAGTAATCGGGGGAGAAGGGCCTTGGTCAGGGAGGTGACCAAGAACCCGATGGTCACTCTAACAGAGCTCCAGAGTTCCTCTGTGGCGATGGGAGAACCTTCCAGACGGACAACTACATCTGCAGCACTTCACCAATCAGGCCTTTATGGTAGAGTGGCCAGACGGAAGCCACTCCTCAGTAAAAGGCACATGATGGCCCACTTGGAGTTTGTCAGAAGGCACCTAAAGGACTCTCAGACCATGAGAAACAAGATTCTCGGGTCTGATGAAGCCAAGATTGAACTCATTAGCCTGAATGCCAAGCGTCACATCTGGAGGAAACCAGGTACCGCTAATCACCTGGCCAATACCATACCTACGGTGAAGCATGGTGGTGGCAGCATCATGCTGTGGGGATGTTTTTCAGCGGCAGGAACTGGGAGACTAATCAGGATCGAGGGAAAGATGAACGGAGCAAAGTGCAGAGAGATCCTTGATGAAAACCTGCTCCAGAGCGTTCAGGACCTCAGACTGGGGCAGAGGTTCACCTTCCAACAGGACAACGACCCTAAGCACACAGCCAAGACAACGCAGGAGTGGCTTCGTGACAAGTCTGTGAATGTCCTTGAGTGGCCCAGCCAGAGCCCGGACTTGAACCCGATCGAACATCTCTGGAGGGACCTGAAAATAGCTGTGCATCGATGCTCCCCCATCCAACCTGACAGAGCTTGAGAGGATCTGCAGAGAAGAATGGGAGAAATTACCCAAATACAGGTGTGCCAAGCTTGTAGCATCATACCCATGAAGACTCGAGGCTGTAATCTTTGCCTCGACAAAGTACTAAGTAAAGGGTCTGAATACATATGTAAATGTGATAATTCAGTTATTTATTTTGAATTACTTTGCACAAATTTCTAAACACCTGTTATCGTTTTTTTAATTATGGGGTATTGTGTGTAGATTGATGATTTAAAAAGAATGAATTTAATCCATTTTAGAATAAGGCTGTAACGTAACAAAATGTGGAAAAAGTGAAGGGTCTGAATACTTTCTGAATGCACTGTACATACATGAAAAATGTATAGTCTTCTGTGATTTGATAGGATTGCGGCCCAAATTTAACTATAGGTATTGATGAGTAAGAAAAAAGTATTTAGACTTGTTTGTGTCTGTCTAATGGGGCTGTCCCACTGTATGAACTCATTCAAGAGCTCGGGACGTCTCTTAGCGGCGCGTAACGCTAACGGCAGGTACTCGGGAAACGCGGTAAGCTTGTGAAGACTCGTGAAGATTTTTCAACATGTTGAAAAATGTCCACGAGAGCCCCGAGTACCGACGAGTGGCCAATACCGTTAATCTCCGAGTTCGAATCAGGGCAAACTCGGGAGAACTCTTGAATGAACCCGTACCGTGGGACAGGGCCATAATGGGGAATGTGGACAAGATCTCCAGAGAGGGAAGGAATGGGGTTAAATATGAAAAGGAAAATTACTTATTTAATATTGAAAAGTTGCTATTACATCTACAACATGACTTTGGTATTATAGGAAAATAAATATGCAATCACATAGAATGTTTTCTGTATCTTTGCACTTTGTAGTTGGGTCAGTAATTTTCACTGCATGATACCCCACGGATATTTTGGAAAAAACGAAATCTGTGTTCTTATTCTAGGTCTGAACATGGAATGGGTCCTGAAGGCAGTATGGGACCTCCAGGTGGTCAGTCTAACATGATCCCTTCCAACAGTGACCCAAGTATGTACTCGCCAAACCGCTACCCTGCACAACAAAGGTAATTTTTAACAAGTTATGTTGCAGTGTTGTTAGTATATCATTAAACACCTGAGATCTTTTTCCTTGCTTCTGACTTTTCTCGCCAGAATTTAATACGTAGGAACATTCAAATCAGTGATATTTTCTAAAGCAAGCAAGAGCCCAGATTGACTATGATGTTAATTTTTAGTTTAGATAGCACAGAAGCAGCCACTGAGTCCGCACCGACCAGCAATCCCTGCACATTAACACTACCCTACACACACTTGGGACAATTTTAATTTTTATTTTATACCAAGCCAATTAATCTACAAACCTTGTCTTTGGAGTGTGGGAGGAAACCGAAGATCTCGGAGAAAGCCCACACTGGTCACGGGGAGAACGTACAAACTCCGAACAGACAGCACCCGTAGTCAGGATCGAATCTGGGTCACCGGTGCTGTAAGGCAGCAACTCTACCGCTGCTCCACCTGTGTTGCCCACAACTCTGGACACACACTTGGGACAATTTACATTCATGCCACTTTGTACGTCTTTGGAGTGTGGGAGGAAACGGAAGAACTCGGAGAACTTGGTTTGCATTCAATTTATTTGTTTGGATCAGCAACGAACAGTATTTTCTATTCACCTTGAGAGATACACAATAGTGTAAACATTTTTCCTGCAGGCATGATCTTTATGGGCAACAATACCCAGGCCAAGGACCCCCTTCAGGACAAACACCATATGGAGCACATCAAACTGGAATGTACCCTCAGCAGCAGGTAAGGCAATCTGTAGAGTTAGCACTGATGAACATTATACAAATATTCCAATGATATCCAATGGAATATTGATAATTTTCTTTTTTAATATTGACAAGTGGCGTCATTTATTGAGCAGTGTTTTTCTGATAAATCTATCCATTATCATTGGAATGTCAAACTTTTTCATATTCCTTTGCAAAGAGATGTCACTTCACACACATACTCCTGACTAAAGCCCCGTCCCACTTTCCCGAGTTACTCACAAATTCTCCCGAGTTTGCCCCTTGATTCAAACTCGGAGAATTACGGTAATAGCCAGCCGTAGGCACTCGGGGCTATATTTCTCAACATGCTGAAAAAACGTCCCGACTTACCTGATGCCCCCAGTACCTACAGCGGGCATTACGAGTCACTACGAGATATCTACGGACGCCTACGGCCTCCTAAGGACTCGCTACAGACATTCTCTGAGTTTGAATCAAGGGGAAAACTCGGGATAATTCGTGAGTAACTCAGGAAAGTGGGACAGGGGCTCGTCAAGTGTTCTTGGACAACACAATTGTTTTTCCTTAATGATGTCAAAAAAACACCTTGTCTATAAAATGACCATTTTTTGCATTCACCAAATCTATTATTTTCCTTTTAAAGAACATGGGAATGTAATTTGGCCCTTAGAACCATTTCTATCTCTCTCTTAGTTCTGTATTAAACTGTGACCCAACTCCATCTACTTGCCTTTCCCTACATTGACTTAGTAGCTTTGACTATCGATATCAGATATATTTTAAAAAACACTGACTTAGCATCAGTTCTTATGTTACAGTGATTCCAAACTTCTATATTTTTAATACAATTTCTGCCTTCCATTATAAAGCCACTGAAATGCTGTACCAGGGTAGGTCCATTGCAGACAGAATGACTGTGATCTTCTTGGGAATTTAACTCCAAGAAAATCAAGCATGTTTTTTTTAAATGCTGCACTGTTCTGGAGTCTAAATTAGCCCATATTCAGTGAATGAACAGCCAAAACCCTGTTCAACCTTTACACAAATGACCTACCCACCACCAAATCCCGCAAATTCATCTATGCAGATGACATCTGTTTGGCCTTCCAAGCACCAGATTTTGGTACATTGGAACAGGTGCTCAATGAAGACCTTGCTAAACTGGACAAGTACTGCAAAACCTGGCGCCTAAAACCAAGCCCAGAAAAAGAAACGGTCTCCAGTGTGTTCCACCTCCATAATGCAGAAGCCACAAGAGAACCAAACATCTATCTGAGCAGGACCAAACTGAAGTATGCCCCCACTCCAACCTACCTCGGAGTGACCTTTGACAGGACCCTATCCTTCAAGGAACATCTCAAAAGAACAGCAGCTAAGGTGAAGTCCAGAAACAATCTCCTCAGTAAGCTTGCTGGCTCAAAGTGGAGGGCAGCAGCCCCCACACTGCGCATTTCAGCACTAGCCCTTGCATTTTCTTCAGCCGAATATTGTGCCCCTGTTTGGTCCAGGTTATCCCACACACACCATGTGGACACTCAACTGAACTCAACAATGAGGATCATCACAGGAACAATCCACTCAACACCAGTCCCCTGGCTCCCTGTCCTATCCAACATAGCCCCTCCACACATCCGGCGAGTAGTCCTCACTCAAAGGATGCTCCAAAAGACCAAAAACTCCCCTCACCTGCCAATTCATATGGACATCTTCAACCCACCCACTGCTCGACTTCCATCTAGACGACCAATTTGGAAGAACCCACCACCAGCTGATTTCACCATCCAATCAGCTTGGAAAAAGGTACACAAAAAAGCTGGAGAAACTCAGCGGGTGCAGCAGCATCTATGGAGCGAAGGAAATAGGCGACGTTTCGGGCCGAAACCCTTCTTCAGACTGATCGGGGGCGGGGGTGGGCGGGGACAAGAAAGGAAAAAGGAGGAGGAGCCCGAAGGCTGGGGGATGGGAGGAGACAGCAGGGGGACTGAGGAAGGGGAGGAGACAGCAAGGACTAACAAAATTGGAAAAAGCTTGGAAAAAGGAATGGGATTCCAAGGACGTCCCAAATAAACATCTGGTGTCAGACCCCACCCTACCGGTCCCTGGCACCAATCTCCCAAGGAAGAAGTGGACGACGCTGAGTAGATTCAGGACTGGACATGGCCCCTGCCTGGGCAGCCTTCACAAATGGGGTAGCAGTCCAACCCCATGGTGTGCTTGTGGAGAGCAGCAAACAATGCAACACATCATTGAAGCGTGCCCTCAACAAAGACTCAAAGGAGGACTTGTCACCCTTCATACAGCAAATCAAGAGGCAACTGCTTGGCTAAAGGACTTTGCATTCGCTAAATAAAATAAATAAGTGAATGAATTCAACAGGAAAATTTCCGCCAGTTAGATCATCAGACCAAGGTTACAGCAATCAGTTTCAAAGTTAGATGACTTGATCTCGCTTCCTCTATATAATGATAGTTTTGAATTGAAACTTTGCCTTTCGTTCTCATTCATTCTTGCTTTGAGCATTAATTTGGAAGTCACACAGTCATTCACAAAACATCCCCGTTTAGTACATGTTGTGATTATCCAGTTTTGATGGCAGGCGGGGATAGAGTGTCAAACAGCCTGGTCTGGAAATTGAGATATATTGATGTCATGTTGATCAGTAAATTTAAACATGACAATGTCTTAGTCACAACATTTGATGCCACAGCTCCCTGTGAAGTAGGTGAATTCTCTTCAAGCTGCATGATTATCATTTCCATCTGTACTCAACCAACCATGCTTGTGTACAGCCCGATTATAATGTAGATCTTACTTCCAGTATCATTTTAACATTGAAATTAATAATGGTTCTTTGTACTTGTTCTTTACCTGCCTTCCTGTGCTTTGCTCTATTATACCAAGCCTTCTTACCTTCCACTCTCATCCCATTCTATCACTAAAATCTTCCTCCTCTGCTCCGTTCACCTTTCATTCTTTACCACTCCCCTCTGGTGCTCTCTCTACTTTTGAAACCCTTGTATAACAGGCCAACGGGATGGCACGTTAACCCTGTTTCACTGTCCGCAGATGTGGATGCCTTGCTGTTTCCAGCGTTGCTTTTATTTCTTTATTTCTTGATGTTTCGCCTCTAAAGAGTACGTTGTATTGTTATTATTTTGTCTTTGTTTCAAGGTGCAGAGTTACAAACGGCCCATGGAGGGCATGTATGGTCCCCCACCAAAGCGCCATGAAAGTGACATGTACAATGTACAATATGGTAGCCAGCAGCAGGAAATGTACAATCAATATGGCAATGCTTATACGGGACCTGACAGGAGATCCATGCAAAGTCAGTACCCATTGACGTATAATAGAGACAGAATGCAGGGTCCAGGTCCGATGCAACAGCATGGGATGCCACCACAAATGATGGGCGGACCGATGCAAGTGTCGTCCACTGAAGGGCCACAGCAGGGGATGTGGCAATCAAGGAACGATATGCCTTATCAATATCCAAACCGGCAAGGCCCTGGAGGGCCTCCACAGGCATCGCCATACGCAGGGATGAACCGCACTGAAGAAATGATGTTACCTGATCAGAGAATGAATCACGAAGGTCAATGGCCTTCGCATATGAACCAACGGCAGCCTTCATACTTGCCTTCTGCTTCCATGGTTCCTATCACACGGCCGGCTCAGTCCTCCTACCAGACTCCTCCTTCAATGCCAAACCACATTTCCAGGGCCCCCAGCCCAGCCCCATTTCAACGGTCTCTAGAAAACAGAATGTCCCCCAATAAATCTCCTTACATGTCGTCCATGAAGATGCAGAAAGTTGGGCCTCCGGTTCAAGCCTCTCAGGTTGCTGTTCCACACCATCATCCTCCCTCTGTAAGGCACGAGATTACCTTTCCTCCTGGTTCAGTGGAAGCATCACAACCGCTCTTAAAAGCAAGGCGAAAACTTACCTCAAAGGATACTGGTAAAAACCTTTTGCATTTGAATCGAGTTTGAGTTCATGATGTAGTGTTTGATAATAACTTAACAAGTGTTAAATTCGAAACTTTGAAAAATTCACATGTGAGAAAATATGCAACAGTTTCTTTTAAGAAAGGTCATGGGATGTTTCAAATGCTGAACATCGAACAGTGGAGCACAAGAACAGGCCCTTCAACCCACAATATCTGTGCTGAATATAATGCCAAGACCATCTCTTATCTACCTGAGTATAATCCATCTCCCTCCATATGCCAATCCAAAAGCCTCTTAAATGCCACTATCATATCTGCCTCCACCACCGATCCTGCAGTCCATTCCACACACCCACCATCCTCTGAGTAAAAAAACTTGCCCCGCACATCTCCTTTAAACTTGTCCATTCTCGCCCTCTAGTATTTGCTTTTTTGTAATCTGTGAGAAATGGAATCCTACCATGCTTTTCATCATTTTATATACCTCAATCACGTCTCCCCCACAACCTCCGGCATTCCAGGGATAACAATACAAGTCTTTCCAATTTCTCCCTGCAGCTAATACCCCCGAATCCAGGCAACATTCTGGTAAACATCCTCTGCAACCTTTCCAAAGTCTCCATATCCTTCTTGTAATGGGGCGACCGAACGCAGGATTGCAAATGTGACATAACTAAACCCCAATATAGCTGCATCATGTCATTCTGATTCTCATACTCAATGTATAGCATATGCCTTCTTTCCCATTCTATCGACTTTTGTTGCCACATTCAGGAAGCTATGAACTTGGACCCCACATCAAAGGTGTCCAGGGTCATGCCATTAATTGTATATTTGCCCTTTACCTTTGACCTCCCAAACTGCAACAGCTTGCACATGCTCAGATTAAACTCCACCTGCCATTTCTCCGCCCATTTCTGTTGCTGGTCTATATCCTGTGGTATATCTTGAAAGCCTTTCTCACAGTCCGCCACCCCAGCAATCTTGGTCTCATTTTTAAACTTACTAACCAACCCGTCTATGTTTACATCCAAGTAATTTATCTATATCACAAACAGCAGCGGTTGTAGCACAGACTCCTACAGAACTCTGCTGGTCATAGACCTCCAGCCACTACCCTTTGTCGTCCTCATCAGTAAGCCAGTTCTGAATCTATAAGACCAAGTCACTGTTAATTATGTGCATCGTCATCTTCTAGATCGGCAGACCATGAGAGACTTGATTAAATTACTGAAATGCATGTAGGCAACATCCATCATCCAACTCTCATTCATTACTTGCACAAAAAAAATCAAAACAAGTTAGTAAACAACGACGTGCCATGTAGAAAGCCATGCTCACTCTCCCTAATGTATCCATTATCCTCCAAATAGGAGTAAATCCTATCCCACACCAATAGCTTCCCAAGTATTGACTTTGGCTCACCGGCCTATCATTCTCTGGATTCTCTCTCCTTCACTTCTTAAATAAAGGTACAACATTAAATACTCTCCACTCCTCCAGGATTTTGCCTGGAGCGAAAACGCAAAGATCTTCGTCATCTTTGAGTATAGAAGTTGGGATGTAATATTAAAATTGTACAAGGCATTGGTGAGGCCAAATTTGGAGTATGGTGTACAATTTTGGTCGCCTAATTATAGGAAGGATGTCAACAAAATAGAGAGAGTACAGAGGAGATTTACTAGAATGTTGCCTGGGTTTCAGCAACTAAGTTACAGAGAAAGGTTGAACAAGTTAGGGCTTTATTCTTTGGAGTGCAGAAGGTTAAGGGGGGACTTGATAGAGGTCTTTAAAATGATGAGAGGGATAGACAGAGTTGACGTGGATAAGCTTTTCCCACTGAGAGTAGGGAAGATTCAAACAAGGGGACATGACTTGCGAATTAAGGGACAGAAGTTTAGGGGTAACATGAGGGGGAACTTCTTTACTCAGAGAGTGGTGGCTGTGTGGAATGAGCTTCCAGTGAAGGTGGTGGAGGCAGGTTCGTTTTTATCATTTAAAAATAAATTGGATAGTTATATGGACGGGAAAGGTATGGAGGGTTATGGTCTGAACGCAGGTGTATGGGACTAGGGGAGAATACGTGTTCGGCATGGACTAGAAGGGTCGAGATGGCCTGTTTCCGTGCTGTAATTGTTATATGGTTATATAGTTATAAGGCTCTTGCAATGTCCTCTCTTGCCTCTCTCATTATCCCATTAGATTCTGGAGATTTTGCAACATTAATGCTCAAGAGCCCAAACACCTCCTCCTTCTTAATCTCAAACCGCTCTGCACATTAGTGTTCTCCACACTTATCTCAATGTCCTCCACACTTATCTCACAGTCCTTCATTTCCTTCTCCATGATGAAAACAGATACAGTGCCCATTTAATACTCCTACAACCCCAGACTCCAAGCACAAATTCCTATCTTGATCCATGAGCAGTCCCACTTTCTCCCTGCTTACCCCCTTGTTTATAAAATAGGTATTAAAAACTTTGGATTCTCTTTAATCCAATTCATCAAAGCCATTTTGTGGCCCTTTATGCCCCCTCTAATAGCCCAAATGAGTTATTTTCATTCTTTACATTTCTCAAAGGCCCTCATAGGTCATATGGATTAGGAGAAGAATTAGGCCATTCAGCCCATCAAGTCTACTCTACCATACAATCATGGCTGATCTATATCTCCTTCCTAACCCCATTCTCCTGCCTTCCCCCCGTAACCTCTGACACTTGCACTAATCAAGAAATGTGTGACTGTTTCCATCCTCTTAAATTCTGCATCTTCCAAATGTGGGCAACTGGGATGAGCTGAATCCTGTACTCTGTCAGCCAAAGCCTGCTGGATCTCCTGGTTGATAACCATTTGAACTACCCTTCCCATTGGATCCGTCTTCACTATGGAGGACACAAACAATCTTCCTGATGTACTAGTGGCCAGAGAATCTGGGGTGACGGAGGAACTGAAGGAAATCCACATTAGGCAGGAAATGGTATTGGGTAGACTGATGGGACTGAAGGCTGATAAATTCCCTGGGCCTGATGTTCTTAAGGAATCATGATGGTCTTAAGGTCTCCAGGGTACTTAAGGAAGTGGATCTAGAAATCGTGGACTCATTGGTGATCATTTTCCAATGTTCTATAGATTCACGATCAGTTCCTGTGGATTGGAGAATAGCTAATGTTATCCCACTTTTTAAGAAATGCAGAAGGGAGAAAACAAAGTCCAGTTAGCCTGGGATCGGTGGTGGGGAAGATGCTGGAGTCAATCATAAAAGATGAAATAGTGGCACATTTGGATAGCAGTAACAGGATCTGTCCGAGTCAGCATGGATTTACGAATCTTGCTTGATTAATCTTCTGGAATTTGACTAATCATGCCTGACTAATCTTCTGGATTTTTTTGAGGATGTAACTAGGAAAATGGACATGGGAGAGCCAGTGGATGTAGTGTACCTGGACTTTCAGAAAGCATTTGATAAGGTCCCATATAGGAGATTAGTGGGCAACATGAGGGCACATGGTATTGGGGGTAGAGTGCTGACATGGATAGAAAATTGGTTGGCAGACAGGAAACAAAGAGTAGGGATTAACGGGTCCCTTTCAGAATGGCAGGCAGTGACTAGTGGGTGAAAGCTCGGAGTGAGCATCAATGATTTGCGAGAGACCAAGCCGAGGGAGCATCGCGACCTGGGGGGGGGGGGAGCTATGAGAACGGAACATTTGGGCATAACAGTTTTTTAAAGCTTGAAATTGTGCAATATGGTGCATGCTGTAGCGAGTCTTATAACTTACACTTGGGAAAATGGAATATATATGGCTTTCAATTTGGATTGGAGCGGTTTTTGAAAGTGGGGGCGGCTGTGCGATCACTGTTGCCTTAGGGGGTACTTCCGTTGTACAGGGAGTGGAGCACCGAGTGGGGAGAGGGTGTGGAAGATGGGTAGGAACATTTTTGAAATTTGAAGTATTAAAATCATGACTGTCATATTTGAGAGTGCAGCTGTAGTAAGTATGATTTCAATGTTTTTTGTATGATTAGTATTTTTTAAGAGGTAAACTTTTTAAGGGGTAACTTTATCCACACAAAGGGTGATGGTGTATGGAACACAGTTTTAGGAATAAATGGTAAGCCATTTAGAACGGAGCCGAGGAAACACTTTGCCACAGGAGGTAGTTGAGGCTGGGACCATCCCAACATTTAAGAAAAAGTTTACACTGATACATGGATAATACAGGTTTGGAGGTATGGACCAAAAGCATGGTGGCGTAGCTGGGACATGTTGGCGGGTGTGGGCAAGTTGCGCTCGAAGGGCCTGTTTTCACACTCCTGTATCACTCTATGACTACATTATACCTCCACCATACATGAATGCTTCAAAATCAGTGATCGAGCCTTTTATTGCCTTTATACTCAAGCATGGAAACATCCAGGTGCACTCCCACAATAGGCCATTCCCCGGCCCTTCGAGCCAGCACTGGCCATTCAATATGATCATGGCTATTCATCTAAAATCATTTTTTTCCCCCATATCCCTCTGACGGTCCAATGGTTAGTCCCAAAAACTAAAAAATGTCAACTCCCTCACTCTTGAAACTTCAGTGAAACTGGCCTGCACTGCCTTCTGTGGCAGAGAGGGTTCCACAGCATTTTCAGCAACTCTCTACGCGAAGAAAGTTTGTCCTCATTCTCACTTACACTTGGATGCAATATATATGCTTTAATTTGGATTGGAGCGTTTTTGAAATGGGGGGCGGCTACCGATCACTGGCCCCCCCCCCCCCCCGAGTGGGGAAAGGGTGTTATTCTTGAAACTGTGACCCATGTTTGGTTCTGTAGAAACGCCCCAAACATCGGGAACATTTTTCCTGCAGTTACAGTAAGTGAAAATCTAGCAGGCAAGCAGGATGCTGCCAGAGGAGGTAGTTCCAACCATCCCCCATTTGAAGTCCACTACCTTCCACCGTTTTTATACCAAAAGCAGTGCTTGGGACATGTTACTTCCAGTTGTGCCACTGTTTTTGTATCCTCCAGGATGCACCGAGCCGCAGAATGCCTGATCCATGCCGGTGCCACCTGGGCAAATTCGACACAGAGACTCTCTCTCTTCGAGCCAGCACCCCTCTCTTCCGCTCATGGCTATTCCTCTCAGTACCTCCCTCTCTTTTTCCCCCATATCTATCTGCCGTTCCCCCAAGAACTAAATTTACCCTCTCTAAGTCTTGGCCTCTCTGCCCTCTCTGGCTCTCCTCTCACCCCCCCTCTCTCTCCCCGTCTCACCCTCTCACTCTCCCCCTTCCCTATCTTCTCTCTCCTCCCCCCCTCTCTCTCCCCCCTCTCTCCCCTCTCTTGAAGTCCCCCCTGCCTCTCCCCCCCACCTTTTACTTACTTCCCCCTCTCTCTTGTCCCCCACCCTGGAAGCCCTCTCTCTCTCCTGTCTCCCCTCACCCTCTCCTCTCTCTCTCTCCTCTCTTCCCCCAACCACTCTCTCTCTCCCCCCTCTCTCCTCTCTCTCTCCCTCTCTTGGTCTTTCCCCCAACCTCGTTCCTCCTCCCCCTCTCTCTCTCCCCCCCCTCTCGCCCCTCTCTACACACTCCCTCTCTCCCTCTCTCTCTTTCCCCTCTCTCTCTTCCCCCCCACTCTCCTCCTCTCTTCCCCATTTCTCCTCCTCCTCCCTCTTCTCTCCCTTTGCCCTCTCTCCTCTCTCTTTCTCCTTCTCTCTCTGTCTCTATCTCTTTTTCTTTTCCCCCCTATCTCTCTTTCCCCGTCTCCCTTTTCACCTCTCTTTTACCACCCCCCCCCCTTCCCCTTTCCTCTCCCCTCCTCCCTCCCTTTCTCCCCTACCCTCTCCACCCTCCCTCCCACTTCCCTCTTCTCCCTCTCTCTCCCCCTCTCTCCCCTCCCCCCCCCCTTCTCTCTCTCTCAATTCACTCCCCCTCTGTCTCTCCCCTCTCTCTCCTCTCACCCCCCTCTCTCTCTCTCCCACTGTCTCCCTGTCTCCTTCCCCTCTCTCTCTCCACCTCCCTTTGAGAGTCTGTCCCTTCGGCACAGAGACTCTCGCAGCAGCGGCAGTGGCAGCGGCGCTTCTGACGCCTCCGACGCCCGGGACATGCACTGTCCGGAGCGCTCCATGGCCAGAGCTGCAGCGAGCGGCACGCCGGCCCCGGGAAACACTCGCCAGTCCCGGCTCCCCGCATCTGTTCCGGCCGCTGGTTCTGCTCCCATCCCTCCCGCAGCCCATTGCTCTCCAACACCCGCGGACCATGCAGTTTATCCGAGGTGAAATTTTCATTGATCACAACATTTCTCACCACTGAGCGTGAGAAATTTCTGATGAGCGTGAGGGCTTGAGGGCGTGAGTCTCACGCTCAAAGCGTGAGAGTTGGCAGCCCTGATATCACATGGCAGTGGGAGTAATCCGGAGATCTCTACCAAGAGGTCGTGCTGTTTAACATTTTGCCTGACTCCTATATTCATTCTGCAGCACCGCGTCCCTTTTCCTACCCATGTCATGTTTGCCAACATGTGCAACTTATTCTGGCTACTCACCCTCCCCTGAGATGCTCAGAGACATCACAAATATACGCCACAGCGTCTGAAGAAGGCTCTCGAACCGAAACGTCACCCATTCCTTCTCTCCAGCATGTTGTGTCGATATAAAATAATTCATGTTGCAATAACTTCTGGAATTATTGCAGTAAAAATGAGATGCAGACCCTCAAGGATTTGAAAACTACAGCACCTGCCGACAAAGCTCTCTGGATTTTGTTTTGTCTCTAGACATCAGAAGAAAATATTAATAAGATTTGAATGGAGACATGCAGATAAGAGCAGAAGGGAATGTTATTTTGTGGTCTATGAAACCAAACTTTCGATTAGCCAAGCTTGTGCATCTATGAGCCAGCCTCCAGTTCAGGTATTCAATTTAGTGTTGTGATATGAATTGGTATTAGAAAGGACATGAAAACTTTAATTCTTGTGAAAAGTTTGGCGGGGTTTCTCTGTTAAGATCTGTAAAGAATTTAGATTTCTCTCTGTGTTAGATCTCCCTTTTTTATATTACAATATAGTTAATACCTTAATTCTGTGAATATTTTTCCTGCCCTTTCCCATCGTTTGTGACAGTAGCAAACTTGACCCTTGAGTCTGTAGGTAATAGATTCAAGCCACACGCCAAAGACTTAGCATGGGTTCCAAGTCAGCACCTCAGAGAGTGCAAAAACACATAGGAGGTGATGTTAAAAACACGGTGTGCCTACTTGTGCGAAGGAACGTCTTGGTCTTGTTGCATTTTAAGCTGAAATTTGAGGACAAATGGAACTGAACTCTCTGTGATAGTTGGTGAGCATCCTCACTGCTGATCTTCATGATTAAGGGACATTTATTGAAGCCGCTGAACGTGGTTGGGCCTAAGATTCAGAAAAACTCCGCAAGTCGTGTCCTTGGCTGTGGTGATTGGCAGCAATAGTTATAACCTACACTGCCCTCCATAATGTTTGTGTCAAAGACCCATCATTTATTTATTTGCCTCTGTACTCCACAATTTGAGATTTGTAATAGAAAAAAAAATCACATGTGGTTAAAGTGCACATTGTCAGATTTTAATAACGGCCATTTTTATACATTTTGGTTTCACCATGTAGAAACTACAGCTGTGTTTATACATAGTTCCCCGATTGCTGCAGCATCACACACACACTAACCCCCCCCCCCCCCCCCCCCCCCCCCCCCCCCGCTTGATATTATATTTATATTATAATTAATATTTAATTAAGAGAGAGACAGAAGAAACTGCAGATGCTTTACCAAAAAAAGACACAAGGTGTTGCAACTGAGTGGGTCAGACAGCATCTCTGGAAGACGCGGATAAGTGACATTTCGGATCAAAACCCTTCTTCAGATTTATTTAGTTAGTTAGATTTAATCCCCACAGATGCCTTTGAGGGATTTGAACACCTTCTCCAGTTCCCTGCACTATCAAGCACATAGTTCACTGATCAGGAACATTGACCAGTGGAGTCAATCTGACAATTCCAATTTGGGAAGTATCCAATGTTGAAATGTTGTAGTAAACGAGTGGCTTTGGCACAAAGTGACCCTGGGCATTTGGAACCCTCAGCGTCAAAGGTGGATGGTGCTGCAAGGTTCGCTGTATAAAGGGCCTGTCCCACTTGGGCGTCATTTGCGCGTCACGTAGGTGGTGTGCAAAGATTTTGTGAATCTCAAAATCCTTGGGCGCTGAGCGCGACCGCGCGTCACTGCCTATGTCACCACGCACCATGCGCGCGTAATGCACACCTTGCGTGCATCGTGACGCGTAAATTATGTCAATTACGCAAACGACGCCCTTTAGAGATTAGTTCCCCATCTGATTGCTTCCATTCACATTATGGAACCTGGTCTATGGTTCTCTTCAAACTGATTGTCCATTGTTTGTTTTATAATCATGGCACAAATCTAAATTGAAGTCTGCAGACTGTTCATCTCAATATATTAAACCTGGGAGCTTTGTCTAACAGCAGTCAGGTTCTCGGACCTGTAAAAATGTAGTGTGTTGATGTCAAATGTATTATAATGGAGCAGGTCAATTAATTAACTCCCCTTCCCATTCCAAAATGGACATTTTTGTCTCAGGCCTGCTCCACTGTCAGTGTGAGGCCAAAAGGCAAATTGGAGGAACAGCACCTTTTATTTCTCTTGGGCAGCTTACAACCCAGGATTTGAACGTTGATTTCATTCACTCCTTTTCCCCCATCCCCCGCCCTATCCACTCATAAATTTTAGCTTATCCACTAATCTTGTCCCTCTAGATATCACGTAGAATTAATTAAATCTCATGATTTCTGTGATGTTGGTAATTTCAGGACGAAACAGACCCAGATCTTCAACGTCACCTGGGAATAACGAATGATGCTAAGTGCTTCTTTGCAGCCAAGTGCTGCCCCACCGTTTGTTTCTTGCCCATCACCATTCACCCAACAGATCTAATCAAAGCTCTGCCATTTTGTCACACTTCCCTCTTCTCATAAGACCTGATGCGGCATTGTAAATAGAAAGTTGTAGCGGCACCTAGTGGTGGTTTGGGGAAGTTCAAACCCTGGTCATTGGTTGGCTCGATCATGTGACCGAGGGGGTTCGTTTGCGGGCTTTCCAGTCAGTCGACAGCGCTCCTCCCAGCAACAGGAGCTTTTCTCGTGTTAGCTAGTCAGGCACGCGTGTTACCGAGTTTCATTTCCGTTTTTATTTGACAATAAAATTATATAACTCAACCTGCCTGGTCTCGCTATAGTGGTGACCCCGACATGATCCACTAAAGCCCGCGACCGAACCCCCGCGGTCATGTGATCGAACCAACCAATGACGAGGGTTCGAACTTCCCCAAACCACCACTAGGTGCCGCTACAAAGTATTCAAAAGCGTGAAATGCTGCATGGAGAGAAAACTGGGAAAGGGGCAGGAAATGCAGATTGAAAAGTATAGATTACAATCGGCAGACAAGCCCATACTTCTATCACTGTTATGTAGAAACAAGGAATTGCAGGTGCTGGTTTACAAAAGAGTGACGGATAGCTCAGCGGGTCAGGCAGCATTTTAGGAGATAGACACAAAATGCTGGGGTAATTCAGTGGGACAGGTAGCATCTCTGGATAGAAGGGATGTGTGACGTTTCGGGTCGACACCCTTCTTCAGTCTGAGACTCAGGGGAGAGGAAGATACAGAGACATGGAAGGGTAAGGTGTGAAAACAAGGGAACGAAGATCAAGGGAAATGTGGAATGGATCATGGTTAGCCGGGGGAAGGTGACAACGAGGCATACAAAGATAAAATTTCAGGAGCACATGGATGGGCGACGATTCTGGGTTTGGGACCCTTCTTCAGATTGATTATATTACTCATATTAGTCACATTGTGATATCTATCTACGACAAACTGTTGGTCCATCATCGTCTAATGAAAGTAAATAAATTATAGTTGGTATTTTAATATTCTTTTGAGGAAGGCCTACTCGTGATGTTGTTTTTTAACTTTCTTGTAAATATAACATATAAAGTCTGCTCTACAATGCACTATTAAACCTTTCAGCGTAGTGTAAAAATACTCTTATTCTGCCAGTTTCTCAGTCTCTTGCCCAGAGAAGGTGAATCGAGAACTGAAGGATATAGGTTTAAGGTGAACGGGATAAGATTTCATAGGAATCTGAGGGGTAACCTTTTCACACAGAGGATGGTGGGTGTATGGAGCAAGCTGCCAGAGGAGATAGTTGAGGCTGGGGACCATCCCAATGTTTGACAAGTACATGGATAGGACAGGTTTGGAGGGATATGAACCAAACGAGGGCAGGTGTAGTTGGGACATGTTGGCCAGTGTGGGCAACTTGGGCCAAAGGGCCTGTTTTCACACTGTATCACTCCATGAGGCACATGCCTTCAGACTGAAAGATGAGATGGCTACCTTCTTCCCAGTACCAGACAGCAGAAAATCCCAAATCTGCACGAGAAATGTTTTGAGATATAATTGTGGTTCATATGCTGTCTCAAATAATTTCAGCAGATCAGAAAGGCAATAAATCCCCAGAACCTGATGGGGTGCATTGAAGATTTTTTTGAAGAGGGTACTGTGGCAATAGTGGATGCGCTGTGCGTCATTTTCCAACGTTTTTTGTTGGAATGGAAGATAGCAACTGTAACCACAGTATTTAAGGAAGGTGAGAGTATAAACAGTGAACTTAAGGTCAATTAGTCTGTCTTTGTAAGTAGTAAAATCATATTGTGTAGAAACGGGCCCTTCGACCCAAATTATTCATGCCAACTAAGGTGCCCCATCTAAGCTCGTCCCATTTATCAGCATTAGGTCCATATCCCTCCAGATTTTTCCTTTCCAAATGTTTCCATTGTACCAGCCAAAACCATATGTGCAGAAGGATGTGCTGGCTCTGGAGAAGGTCCAGAGGAGGTTTACGACAATGATCCCAGGAATGAATGGGTTAACTCATCCCAGTGACGAGCGTTTGACAGGATTGGGCATGTATTCGCTGGAGTTTAGAAGAATGAGGGGGGACCTCATTGAAACTTTCCAAATAGTGAAAGGCTTGGATAGAGTGGATGTGGAGAGGATGTTTCCACTAGTGGGAGAGTCTAGGAGCAGAGGTCACAGCCTCAGAATTAAAGGACGTTCCTTTAGGAAGGAGATGAGGTGGAATTTCTTTAGTCAGGGGGTGGTGAATCTGTGGAATTCATTGATACAAAAGGCTGTGGAGGCCAAGTTAATAGATATTTTTACAGCAGAGATAGATAGATTCTTGATTAGTATAAGTGTTGGGGGTTATGGGGATAGGGCAGGAGAATGGGATTAAGGGGGAAAGAGAGATCATCCATGATTGAATGGCGGAGTCGACTAATTCACATCACTTATGAACTTATCCGAAAAGTTGGATCCCCTTTAAATCTTTTCCCTCGTACTTTAAACCTGTGCCCTCTATTTGTTGATTCCCCGAACCTGACAATATGCTCCATCCATTCACCCTATATATTCCCCTCATTTCTTTCATGCACGGTGGCGCAGCGATAAAGTTGCTGCCTCACAGCAAATGCAGCGCCGGAGACCCGGGTTCCATCCTGACTACGGGTGCTGTCTGTACGGAGTTTGTACGTTCTCCCCGTGACCTGCGTGGGTTTTCTCCGAGATCTTCGGTTTCCTCCCACACTCCAAAGACGTACAGATTTGTAGGTTAATTGGCTTGATAAATGTAAAAATTGTCCCTAGTGGGTGTCGGATAATGTTAATATGCGGCAAATGCTGGTCGACGCGGACCCGGAGGGCTGAAGGGCCTGTTTCCGCGCTGTATCTCTAAACTAAACTAAACTCTAAAAGATCACCATTCAGCCTCCTGCGCTCCAAGTCCGAGCCTTCCCAACCTCTCCCTATAGCTCAGGCCATCAAGTCCTGACAACATCCTCATAAATCGCCTCTATACTCTTTACAGCATAATATCATCTTTCCTGGAGCAGTGTTAGCCTTTATTAGCGTTAGAGAAGTCTTGCTTCAATCAAATGTTCTTGGAATAAAGGCCAACAAACTAGTTCCTTTTTTCGACCACAAGTACCTGCATGTAATTCAGTAATTGGTGTACAGGGCAGACAGGTCCTTCTGCACACAAATACTTTCTGCACACAATCTCTCACTGCATAAAAACATTCTGCCATTCCATTGATTCTACCCAACTGAATGGCCTTGTATTTGCCTGGTGAGTTAACATGTTCAATGTCCTCCCCACTGTCGCCTAGCTTTACAACATCAGCAAACTTTAGCAGATTGCAATAGATCTTATCATCCAAATATTTGATATAGATTTGTGAACGGTTATTCCCATAGAAATACTGCCACCCAATTAAAACATGGGGTATTTATTCATGTTCTTCCTGTTGGAACTAATCCTCAATCCATACCAGTACCCTATCCCCATTACTATGCACTTAATCCAAGGGCCTGTCCCACTTTCATGACCTAATTCACGACCTTTTTTACTCGTGGACATTTTTCATCATGTTGAAAAAACGCCCCGACCTACTTGATGCCACGAGTACCTACGACTAGCATCACGATATCCTACGCCCTTGTGACGACATGGCTGCGTGTATAAGTCAAGGGCAAACTCGGCTGAGGTCGTGAAAGTGGGACAGGCCCTTATCTCTTACATTGCACCTTCTCCACGTCCAGGAGGGCAACTGGTTTGCCTTATTTATGCTGCCAGTTACAGACAAAATATTACCAGCAGATTTGTCAAACACTATTTCAGTTTCATAACTCCATGTTGAGTCTGCCCAATCTATTTTATTATTTTCAAAGTATCCTGTATCAACATCCTCAATAATAAATTCTAGCATTCTCCCTCCTCCACATAAATGTGTAGGTAGCAGACGACACTAAATTACGTCATGTTGTTGACGGTGAAGTTGGTCATCGAAAATTGCAGGGCAAGTGGCTGAGGTATTTGTGAGGTGTTTCATTTTAGCAAGTCAAACCAGGTCCTTCACAGTGAATGGTAGGACCCTGGGGAGTGTTGTTGAGTGTTAGGGCATAGCGATAGTGCTACTGCCTTGCAGTGCCAGAGACCCGGGTTCGATCCTGACTACGGGTGCTGACTGTACGGAGTTTGTACAGCTCTGCATGGGTTTTCTTCCATTTCTTCAAACACTACAAAGACATACAGGGTTGTAGGTTAATTGGCTTGGTATAAATGTAAAATCGTCCCTAGTGTGTGTAGGGCAGTGTTAATGTGCGGGGATCACTGGTCAGCATGGACTCGGTGGGCCGAAGGGCCTATTTCCGCGCTGTATCTCTAACCTAAACTAGACTAAAGCAGAGGGATCTAAGAGTATTTTGCTGAAAATGGCATCACAGGTATATAGGGTGGAGAAGGCTTGCAGGCTTACATCACTCAGGGTATTGAGAATAAAGTTGGGACATTATGTCACAGTTGTACAAGATGTTGGTGAGGCCGCATTTGGAGTATAGTGTTCAGTTTGGGTCAAGGATACCATTAAGGCAGGAACGGGGTACTGATTGGGGATGATCAGCCATGATCACATTGAATGGCGGTGCTGGCTCGATAGGTCAAATGTCCTACTCCTGCACCTATTGTCTAAGCTGGAATGAGTGCAGAGAAGATTTATGAGAATATTGTCAGGACTTGAGGGCCCAAACTTTATTCAATGGCGTTTAGGAGGCTGAGGGGTGATCTTACAGAGATATATTAAAATCATGAGAGGAATAGATAAGGAGAATGCACAGAGTATTTTTCTATGTCAGCAGAATCAACAAGACATATGTTTAGGACGAGAGGGAAAGATTTGACAGGAACCTGAGGGGCAACATTTGAAATACCTACCTAGTCTCCCTTCCCAAAAATGCATATCCTCACAAAAGAAGGAGTGCAGCGAAGGTTCACTAGGTTGTTGTATGAGGAAAGATTGAGTAGACTGGTACTATATACTCTCTTTTGGAGGAAGGAACTGCAGATGCTAATTCACGCTGAAGATAGACACAAAATGTGGAGTAACTTAGCAGGACAGGAGGCAGGATTGGATGACGTTTTCAGTCTGAAGAAGGGTCTCGACCCAAAACCACACATTCCTTCTCTCCAGAGATGCTGCCTGTCCCGCTGAGTTACTCCAGCACTTAACCTACAAACCTGCATGTCTGGAGTGTGGGGCAGGTGAGCCGACCTGGGCACTACAGCCAGTCCCGAGGCAGGCAAGCTGACCTGGACACTACAGCCAGACCTGGGGCAAGCAAGCCAAATGATTAGCAATTATCTTGCTGAATTGCAAAGCAGATACTGGGCTGAATGGGAAGCCCCTTCTACTACTTGTGTTCTTATGACATCTCTAAGTCCCACCTTAGTTGGTGCTTTTAGAGCAACTTCCTTGTGTCTTAGCTTAGCTTACTTTCTAAATCGATTCAGCACAATGCCATTGCAGTCTAACATCCTTGAGTATAAGTGATGTTTCAATCCAACTGGAAAAAAACCTAATTAAAATTGTATGAATGTATGTGTGCTCTCAAAAGAAAATTAAATATTTAACAGCTGATTAAACTTAGAGTAACTTCAGCGTCTGATTTGAATACCATTGCCCAAATGAATCCCACGAATAAAGGCTTCATGCTGTTCCTGGTTAACTGACACTATTGTTAATGACATTGAAAACGGTTCACACAACTGTTTGATTACCAGGTTTCAGAAGGACAGGGACGTGTATTTTAATGGCCATGAACAGGCAAGGAAATTGCTTGCTTAAACACAAGCAAAGGTTTACAAATATTACTTGAAGAGCTTTTGGTTACACACATTAAAATGTGTCTCTTAATCAGGACAGGGTGGGCTTCAGTCCGGATTGCTCAAGGAGACTGCTCATGGACTATCCCACCGCACAAAATGGCAGTGAGGTTTCAAGAGCAGTGGAATTACAGAGAAATACAGCAGCAGAGATGAGAACAGGCCGCCATCAGGTCATGTGATGGGAGCAGATTTAGGCCATTCGGCCCATCAAGTCTACTCCGCCATTCAATCATGGCTGATACATCTCTCCCTCCGAACCCCATGCTCCTGCCTTCTCCGCTTAACCCCTGGCACCCGTAGAAATCTAGAATCTATCTATCTCTGCCTTAAAAATATCCATTGACGGCCTCCACAGTCTTCTGTGGCAAAGGATTCCACTGATTCACTGTCCTTTGACTAAAGAAATTCCTCCTGATCTCCCTGGTGGGACACATCCCGTGGGAGATGATTCAAGAATTCTCCGATCCAATTCTTGCTCTCATGTTAAAGCACTTTGGACATCTTATTATCTAATTTCACCCATCTATTAGCACAATGTCTTCCACCTCGCCATTTATTGCATTATCAGAATTCCATTATCATCCGAGCATATTGATTCTCTCACTTCAGGTAGTCCCGGCATTCCCTCTGTCTCTATCCTTCCCCTTGCACTAGCTTCTCATTTTCAACCTACAGACAGCTTACAAACAGCCTGTTTCCTTTAACATCGTAGCTTTTGTGCATATCTTTCATTCATTGTTCTTTATCTCTCCATATCACCGCCTATATCTCTCGTTTCCCTTATCCCCAACCAGTCTGAAGAAGGGTCTCGTCCCAAAACTTCACCCACTCCCTCTCTCCAGAGATGCTACCTGTCCCGCTGAGTTACTCCAGCTTTTTGTGTCTATCTTTGGTTTAAACCAGCATATACAGTTCCTCCTTAGCCATTATCATCTGAGTTATGCGCTGAGTTAGGTGTTTTATTTTAATTCATTCACAGGCTATTTGAGAAAGCAGTTGAGAATGAACTATAGTGGTGTGGTAGGGAAATACACAGGGATCGGATATGTAGATAAATCAACTGGACCCTATATGACAATCTAGCAATTTCACTGTCGCCATTACCGACACAAACCTTTTAACATAAGATCGATTCAGTTGAATTTCACATCCTGAGGTGGATTCAAGCTTTTGAGTTGTGTGTGCAATAACATTCATCATTTTGTTACCATGCAGTCCATACTGAATTATCAGAATCCAGGATGTAACTATAGCAACAATGCTTGCATAGCAAACTCTGATCAGCATCGTTGAAAACATTAGCGACGCAGTGGTGTTGGTTTCCGACGGGAACGGTGACGGACGCACCACACATCTCTGTCCTCCAGTTCCTGCGGACCTCCGCCGCTGGAAGTACAGGATTTTGGTGTGTGTGTGCTTTATCATCATTCCTTACAATGCTATGTACGACAGTGATCGCAACTTCTACTGAAGTGTGGATGGCCGTTGGCTCGCCAGAAGCTCATCCACCCTTTGACAGGTCTTGTTTTTGGTCCTGCTGGGGGTCCACAGCCCCCTCCTCAAACTCTGCCCTGGCATAAATAGCTATGTATCAGTTCTTTCATTATTTCGTGTTAATTTGATCACCTGACTTTTTGGAATCATGTGATGCAGCGGTACCGTAAGGATTGCTGATTTCAGTTCATGACGCGGATAGATCTACATCTCCGAATACAGATTTGAAAAATTCTCTTTTAAGGGGCCTTCTCTTCTATTTCTACTTTCCACTTTCTCTCTTCCTTTTTTTTATTTTTTATATACACACTTCACGTTTTTCTACTCTCTACCATCTATTTTTCCACTTTTTCCCCTTTCTATTGTTTTCTTTTTCTTGTCCTGCTTACTTCCTTCTTATAACATAAAACTAGAGGTTGTACATAGAATGGATTACGGTATTACATAGTTGGCACCTAAAATTAGGTGCCACTGTACTGTTTTGTGCTGTATTAACTTCTAATAAAATAAAAAAAAAACAAAAAAAAAAAAAAAAAAAAAAAAAATTTGATCACCTGAGGTATTACAAGTACAGGTTTGACTAACAATGTTTGAATGATCTTTCAGGAGCACCAGAGGCATGGCGGGTTATGATGTCCCTCAAGTCCGGCCTTCTGGCTGAAAGCACTTGGGCACTGGATACCATCAACATCTTACTGTACGATGATAGCACTGTAGCGACATTCAACCTCTCGCAGGTCGGTATACATACCTGAAATTAAGACGTTGTATTTTTGAATTTTGTGATCCTATTACCTGAGCTGTTTTTAGCCCAAGATTGCTAATTACTGATGGTGGATGTAGAAGTGATTTCCTCTTCAACCTGGTCTTCATCTTTTCCTGCAGATTTGTATTTTTGTACTTTTTATTTTTGAATAATTGAAAGATACAGCATAGAAACGAGCCCATTAGCCACCGAGTCCATGCCAACCATTGATTACCCTTTCACAGTAGTTCTATGTTATCGCAATTTTGCCTCCACATCCTGCATACAGCAGCCAATTAACGTACAAACCCACATGTCTTTCGGATGTGGGAGTATACCAGAGCACCCCAAGGAAAACCACACAGTCACAGGGAGAATGTGCAAACTACACGCAGACAGCACCCAAGGTCTGTATCGAACCCGGGCCTCTGGCGCTGTGAGGAAGCTGCTCTGCTAGCAGCGCTGTAGAGCCACTGCTGTACAACGTCTCCTGTGGCTATCATCATTGAAAAGCCATCAGAGACATTGCACTAACGTGATGGGATGTGCAGTGATAATTCATGCCATTTTATTTTTCTGACTGCTGGAGTCAGTCCCTCAAGATTATGTTCCCCAAGGGACTACATCACACCAACCGGAAAGCAGGATGACTCTGTAATACAATCACATCCTCTATTAAACTACAGCATGGATTTTGAAATCTTCGTGGGTTCTGTAACACTTTGGTTATAGTGATTGATTTATTAGGAAATGAGTGGCTGTAAATTTAGACTGATCAAGTTGTCAAGCTATTTTGCTATGTATTAAATATCCTTGGGATATTTAACAAGAAATCTTGAAAGGGATTTTGTACTTCCAGTTTATTAACTAGGCAATGGATATAAAAACTGAAGAGCGAATGCAATCTTTAATCATAGAATCAAATAGAATAATAAGTTCCTTCATCTCATTGTCTTTCATATGTAAGAGCAGTCTAAACTGTACTTAATCATTCACAGCTCTGCACTTTTTTTCCTCGCAAGGATATCAAGGCAATGGGTAAGGTTCAGAAGTTGCAGGGCACCAAAAGGATACATTTACCAGAAAACACAGAACTGGCTTTCATCAAAACTGTTCTGATGAAAGATCGATACCCTAAAATGTTTTTTTTTTCTCCACGTAGATATCTCCAGAAATTTCTACTGTTAGTTTTGGATTTACACCAGATTTCATCAGTCTTGTTTTCAAATCCTCAACCTCGTGTTACCCATTAATTTTTAGTGGTTCATTGAGCATGATGGTGGTATTGCTCCGATTGTTGCTTATGGAGCAATATGCTAGATTTTAATGAGTTAATGTCAGAATTCATAATCAATCACAGGTAAGCAAATGTCGAATTGTATTGAATTTCTTCAGAACAAACTCAATATATGTCTGAAGAAGAATCTCGACCCGAAACAGCTAGCGATCTCTGCACATTAACACTACTCTACACATACTCGGGACAATTTTACATTTACACTCAGCCAATTAACCTATAAACCTGTACGTCTTTGGTGTGTGTGAAGAAACCGAAGATCTTGGAGAAAACCCAAGCAGGTCACGGGGAGAACGTACACACTCCGTACAGACAGCACCCAAAGTCCAGATCAAACCCAGGTCTCTGGCGCTGTGAGGCAGTAGCTCTACCGCTATGCCACTTCGACACCCAAGACCCTTTGTCGGAAGTTCTGATGAAGGGTGTTTGACCTGAAATGCTCACTCAGATTAACATTTGATCTATGCTGCCTGGCACAGAGCGTGGTCCAACATTTTCTCGAGTTATTTCAGATTTCCAACAGCGCAGTGTTTCTGAGCAAGTGCCTGTTTAGGGTGTCCTCCAAAAACAGTCAAATTTGTACAAATCTGAGGAGGGACCTCATTGAAACTTATCCGAATATTGAAACGCTTGGATAGAGTGGATGTGCAGAGGATGTTTCCACTAGTGGAAAAGTCTAGGACTTGAGGTCATAGACTCAGAATTAAAGGACGTTCCTTTTGGAAGGAGATGAGGAGGAATTTCTTTAGTCAGAGTGTGGTGAATCTGTGGAATTGTGCTGTGGAGATCAAGTCAATGGATATTTTTAAGGAGATAGATAGATAGATTCTTGATTAGCAAGAGTGTCAGGGGTTATGGGGAGAAGGCAGGAGAATGGGGTTAGGAGGGAGAGATAGATCAGCCATGATTGAATGTCGGAGCAGACTTGATGGGCTGAATGGTCTAATTCTGCTCCTATCAATTATGATTTTATGACCTTAAATTTAAATGCGCCTGAGCAGCAAAGGAACTGCTTTAAAGCAATGATAAGGGGGGGGGGGGGGGAAATGTATTAATTGAAGACTTTGACACTGTTATGCAGCAAATCAAGATTATTTAAAATCTGAATCTTATGCAGCCAATCTCACAGGTAACCAATCTAATCCATAGTTGCAGTTCTTTGTTCATTGACAATTACAATGGGAGACATTGTAGTTACTGTAGTCATTCATAGACATGTGAACACAGGTGCAAACATTTGTATTTCTTAGCCATTCGCGTGCTGAATAATTCAGCTGGTCTGTGTGGGTTGCAGATACAGTTTTGCAGCTTTTACATTTTGTATTAAGTCATTGGGAAGTGGTGCACATTGCAAATGTTGGCTGAAAATAATACTCTTGTCTACTGACTGCTGTGAAATATGTGCAGTGCAAACACATTGGCCAGCTTTGCAGCAGTTTTAAGTTTGCTCAACAGTTTCTCAAACCCTTCAGTTCTCTGATGATGGTCTGACAGAAAGTGACAGTGTGTCCATTTTCCAACAGAGGATTCATAACCTGGTCATTTCTGGTGATTAGTCAAATGTTCTGACATTAAATCATTAAAATCTAACTTGTTGCCCCCAAACGCATCAAGAGAACAGCTTCTGTCATGCTCAATTATAATATCAACTATTCCATCTATATATCAACTTTAATATGTCATTATAGTTACTATAGGGCAGGAAGATGAGACTGATGAAACATAGAAACATAGAAATTAGGTGCAGGAGTAGGCCATTCGGCCCTTCGAGCCTGCACCGCCATTCAATATGATCATGGCTGATCATCCAACTCAGTTCCCGTACCTGCCTTCTCTCCATACCCCCTGATCCCCTTAGCCACAAGGGCCACATCTAAAACTCCCTCTTAAATATAGCCAATGAACTGGCCTCAACTACCCTCTGTGGCAGAGAGTTCCAGAGATTCACCACTCTCTGCGTGAAAAAAGTTCTTCTCATCTCGGTTTTAAAGGATTTCCCCTTTATCCTTAAGCTGTGACCCCTTGTCCTGGACTTCCCCAACATCGGGAACAATCTTCCTGCATCCAGCCTGTCCAACCCCTTAAGAATTTTGTAAGTTTCTATAAGATCCCCTCTCAATCTCCTAAATTCTAGAGAGTATAAACCAAGTCTATCCAGTCTTTCTTCATAAGACAGTCCTGACATCCCAGGAATCAGTCTGGTGAACCTTCTCTGCACTCCCCTATGGCAATAATGTCCTTCCTCAGATTTGAGACCAAAACTGTACGCAATACTCCAGGTGTGGTCTCACCAAGACCCTGTACAACTGCAGTAGAACCTCTCTGCCTTGAAATGCAAAGTGTATGCAAAGTGTTCCTGTCCTGTAATCTTCAAAAATCCCAATACTTGATTCCTTTCCATTTCAGGTCAGTTCATCACTACTTATTCTTCAAAAGAACACCCAGCAAAGTTTCATGAAGTTTTTTAAGGGAAAAGCTACTTTATTTTGATTTTTGAAAGATATGCTGCTGACAGGTTATCACTAAAATTAGTATGCTTTTGTGTTATTCTTCCAGAGTGGTTTTCAAGATATTTTGTAGATTTTAATGAAACATCTCCCTTAGTTTTTGAATGTCTATTTGGGTTACCTAAAAAATGATCATAATTGCAAAACTCTTTGTAGTATTGCTATAAATGCTGCATTAAAATGATACAGCTTAAATCAGATAAAGAAAGAATGGAAAAGAAACACAGACATGTGGCCCACTTTGTCCAGGTAGTGTGAACAGAAATCTAATTGCCCTGTGTACAAATTAGGATCCCAATACTATTTATTTGGATGCCAAGATTTGAAACAAATGTAGCAAAAATGTGCTTCAAGATAAGACCTTTCATTTCTGTTTTTCGTTGCAGTTGTCTGGTTTCCTGGAACTCCTGGTGGAATATTTCAGAAGATGCTTGATAGAAATATTTGGCATTTTGAAAGAATACGAGGTTGGAGATCCCGGTCAGAAGGCTCTGCTTGATCCCGATATATTTAAGAAAGATGATGCTAAAGATATTAAAGATGATATTATGGAGGAGGGAGAGGGCGAAGAAATGGACGAAGCCTGTGGCGATGGCGACAACGTTCGAGAAGAAAATGATCTATCGGAAAGTGAAGACGGTGAGGTCAGCCGTGCAGCGAGCGATTTGCAACTTGGTGGGGAGAAACCAAAGCAAGCCAGTAAGTTTGACAGGCTACCATTGAAGATTGTGAAGAAGGACCTTTGTGTCGTGGACCGTACAAGTAAACTTGGTCGCGTTCAGGAGTTTGACAGTGGTTTGCTTCATTGGAAGATTGGTGGAGGCGACACGACAGAGCACATTCAGACCCACTTTGAGAGCAAAATGGAAATACTAGCACGCAAGAGGGTGTCGGGATGTTTAAGTAGCCCGGCTATAGAGAAGAAGACAAAAGAGCACGAGAACAAAGAAAACACAAGTACAGAAGAACAGCCAGGAAAGAGTATCGCAGCAACGATAGATGATGTGTTGTCAGCTCGGCGTGGCGTCTTGCCAGAAGACCATTCCAATGGTTCGGCTTCTGAGTCAGAAAACAATAAATTTCTCTTTGGCATCCACGAGGCGAAAAAACTCAGAAACATAAAGTTGTTGGAGGATGAGCCTTGCAGCCATGACAATGCGCCATTGTGCACAGTCTCTGACTGGCGGGACTCTTTGGCAAAGCGTTGTATTTGTGTGTCAAACATAGTTCGTAGTTTGTCTTTTGTGCCTGGGAATGACATTGAAATGTCAAAGCACTCGGGCCTAATACTCATTTTGGGGAAACTGATTTTGCTGCACCACGAGCACCCGGAACGGAAGCGGACGCCGCGGACATACGAGAAGGAGGAAGAGGAGGACGAAGGGGTGACCTGCAGCAAAGACGAATGGTGGTGGGATTGCCTGGAGGTTTTACGGGAAAACACCTTAGTTACATTAGCCAACATTTCTGGGCAGCTGGACCTGTCTATTTACCCAGAAAGCATTTGTTTGCCAATTTTGGATGGCTTGCTACACTGGATGGTATGTCCTTCTGCAGAGGCCCAGGATCCTTTCCCAACAGTGGGACTGAATTCAGTCCTGTCACCGCAGCGACTTGTGTTGGAAACTTTATGTAAACTCAGCATTCAGGACAACAACGTGGATCTCATCCTTGCGACTCCTCCGTTCAATCGTCAGGAGAAACTATACGCCACTTTGGTTAGGTACGTGGGGGACCGGAGGATTTCAGTCTGCCGAGAAATGTCGGTTGCCCTGTTGTCAAACTTTGCCCGGGGAGACACGTTGGTCGCAAGAGCGATTGCGGTGCAAAAAGGAAGCATCAGCAACCTAATCAGCTTTCTGGAGGATGGCATCACTGTGGCCCAACTTCAGCACAGTCAACCGAACCTGATGCACATGCAGCCTCCACCAGTTGAGCCAACAAGCGCACACATGATGTGCCGGGCAGCCAAGGCTTTACTTGCCATGGCTAGAGTAGAAGAGAACCGCTCTGAGTTTGTTTTACAAGAGGGTCGCTTGCTAGATATTTCTATCTCATCAGTTCTGAACACTATGGTTGCATCTGTCATTTGTGACACACTGTTCATAATCGGTCAGTTATGACAGAAGTGGGAACCCAAGCATGTGTGAGTGGAGACAAAGAAGTTGCATTAGATTGGCTGTCTCTATTATTTATCCAACAGAAAAGTAACCTTTGCTCCTCTGCCCCATTTGTTAATGAAATTGGGCTTTAAACAAAGTCATCAATTTGGTCAAATATAAGATGGAAATAAATATTTGCTGTATGTGTATAAGTACTTTTTAAAACATTTTTTTAACCAAAGTCGCTGTCTAGTACAGTCGGGGGGGTCATCTCTATCCCTAGATTCCCTTTGGGTGTTACTTTCATGTTTGTATGATATTTTTGGAAGCAAAACAGGTGAATTTTGAAATGTGGCAAACATTGTACAATTAACTATTCTTTACCAATTTAAAAAAAATGGAAAAAAAAATGGGAAAACAGATTAATTTTGAAATATACACACCACAGAAATGCTGTGCAATAGAACTTAGTGATCTAGGTATAGGGGATCAAATAAAAAAAAGGTGTGCATAGTCAACTGTAAAACACAAAATATAAAACTGCATTAGCCTAGCAGCAAACAAACTGTTGCCCTGGGTTGGGGGGGCTGGGAGAGAAAGTGATGAGAAATAGAAATTGCTTCCTCATGATACTGTCATATTCATACCTTTCTTGACCTTCCACGGAATGACAGTCCTCAACGGTCTCTTAATTCAGTTTATCTTTTGATATTTTCTTTCCAACAGCCAAAGTGCTGTAATGTATATAGAAGTTGTACATTGCGCATACCCTCAAACTATTTCTGTTGTGTTTGGTTTTTTTTTCTGTTTCTTTTAGAATGAGGTTTACAGTTTTCCCTTCTCCATGATGTGGTAAGGTTTAAAAAAAGTGGTAGATTTTAATTATTTTTTTTATTATATATTTTTGGCCATATCTCCGATGAGGGTGATGTACAAGTTTCTGTATGTATAAAGTTGTGCTCTATTTCAAGGAGAGCAGCTGATCACATTTTGCTTCGTAATCAAGGTGTAGAAAAGGTTAAGTACAGGTAATGATCAGAAATTTAAAAAAAAAATGAAGAAACACAATTTCAGAAATTTTTCAGTGATGCGAATATTTGTATTTCAGATAATGTAGTTAAAACATTGATGTAAATTCCTCCTTTTCCTCTGGCTTAATGAATATCATTTATTCAGTATAAAATCTTTATACTATATGTTCCACATGTTAAGAATAAATGTACATTAAATCTTGTTAAGTGCTGTGATGATCGTTCTTGAATACTTTCTTATGGAAACTACTGCTTGGAAAGGGTTTGCCTGTACTGCTCAGAGTCTAATTTTATGGTGGAAAAATGTACTTGTACTGCAGGCAAAATGCAGTTGCCTTGGCCATCAATGTCTCTTCTGTTCTAAACATGGACAGGCCTTGATGCAACAGAGGTCCCAGAAGTAGCAGGATACCCTGATCAACGACACTGTAAAATACTGATGTTAAACATAGTCTTGGATGGCCTGAAAGAAGTGGATGTAGCACATGGGTCTTCTGAACTGAAACAGCAATGCAACCTTTGACACATTCATTTAATTTTGTTTTTAACCGGTTGTACTGTTATGTTATTTATGGGAGTTTTTCATTTGCAATTACTTGTATCAAGTTTAACATTCGGAGAAGTCTCACCTTTGCTGTGATGCATCTGACGCAATGTACATGACAAAACGTCGCTTTGATCATTCGGCTGGTTGAAAAATATTGCCAGACAGAGTGTCATCTGTCATTCGGCAACTTGCATTTCTGACTGCCCATCATTGGGAATTTCAGTATTCAGTTTCTACTTTTACTCTCTGTCGCCTGAATGACCTCTCCAAACATGTCTTTCAATACTTACCGTCTGTTGTCCAGCTGATAAGGACTGTACTCAAAATGGAAGGATATTCTCCATTCATTGCCAGAGAATCACCTCTAAACTAAACTAACGGAAACAATGGTGTCTCCTTCCCTTCCTGCACCGTAACCCCATGCTGTCACCTAAGGATCTATCCCAGGCCTTTTTAACCTTTCATCTGCATGCACCCTCTCAACAGCAACATCCAAAAACCCATCATCAGTTTCCATGTCAATGCTGAGGAAACACAGATCGATCTCAGTATCACTTATTGTTAGTACCACCATGTTTCTAAGTAGTCAAACAGCTTGTCTAACATCCCATAGTGGATGAGGAGCCAGTGTCTGCCACAAATGTGATTCCCAGCTTGTGAGCCCATTTGCATTTCCATGACATCTGCCTGAAACTGTAATTAACAGTCAGATGTTGGCTGATGTGATCCTTGGACCACTTACCCATGTTGGCACAACCTATTTTTACCTCCAGGGCATTGCCCGACACCTACTTGCTTACCTGTCGCTGAAACTCACCCCTGCCATTGTTACCTGTGAACCGATGAATTCCACTGTATTTCATATTTGGTCCCTATACTTTTTAAACCTCAGGTACTCCACTGTCCATGACTCAAAACGCACTTAGCCCTGGTCACCCTCTGTTTGCTGGCCTCCATTGGCTTCTGGTTAGGTAAACCTCTATTTAAAACAATCCCATTTGTGATTTCATCCCACCGTTGCTCTGCCTCTCATTATTTTCTCCGCCCAGACAATCCACCATCATCTATTTTTGTCCCTTTGAGCATCTCTGCATTTACAGCTTTATTTAGAGCTGTGCACTCAGCTCCTAGAAATATTGATTCTGGAATTCTCTTCCTTTCATCCTTTAAGATGCTTTTTTAAAACCTACCTCTTTGACAGAGTCACCTGCTGTGATATTTCCTTGTGTGACTCGTCAAATGTTGTTTGTTGGCATTCCTGTGAAACGCCTTGGGACATTTTGTTACATTAAAGGTGTAAAAATAACGACAAGTTGCTTTTGTTATATTTGCCAAACCTAGCGATAATCATATCTTAAACGTTGAGCTTTGTGTTAAGCATGCATTGATGCTGCAGTTTAAACTTCGCATTTTAATGGGCAGCTGCTGTGTTTTTTTCTCCCACTCATTGAAGAAGGTGGTTATGAGCCAATAAAGTCGTGGCTCTTGTCCTTGACAATCGTTATCACCATTGAAGCACCAGGAGGGGCTTGAAAGCCGCAAAAATATCAACAGAAATAAACCACAAAATAAATGCTTAGAAATGTGCTTCTCCTGTAGAAATGTTATTTTTATCTTCAATACCATTAAACTCCTGTTTGACAAAAAAAAACTACAAATCAGAAATCGTAGTCAGCGTTTGCCAGGAATGTGAAGGCCATTTCTGGTAGTGTCACTTACTTGATTTAATCAGTGAGTGATTTTGAGCTTCTGATAGTGTGTCCTATGTTAGAGTAAAATTGCTGCGTAGTTTGTTTTTTTCTCTGGTTAATATTGTTTGCTTGATACAATGCCGGAGACTTGTTCGAATGATAGCTAAGAATCAGTGCAAAAGTCTTGCTTCATTATGGTGCTGTATATTAATGTCCTGATTTGTTGCTTGTATGACATGGTCCTATGTTGCACTGGAATAAGAAAGTCTTATTTTTTATACATAATTAATATTTAGCAGTGCCTTTCGTGCTGTCAGCATTGAGGGCCGTGTATGAAATGATCCCAGGACTTATATAAAATGTTATCGATATATTGGAGAAGATGAATCCTGCTTGATCTGAATAGATTATGGGCCCTGTAACAATGAAAGTGCTTTAGTAGCTTGGTTGATGCATTATTAAATTGTTTCATAGTGAAACAATTCTTTCATCCAATAAAAAAAATGCTACTCATGTTCCATTCAAATTAGCTTTTCTTCGTGTGAACCTTGTAATGAGATGCATTTAGTGCTGAGACTGCTCTCCATTATCTCCCATTCTTGCATGCTGTGTTTTAGCTCCAGTGCACAGAACAGTGAGAATTCTCCGAAGATGGACGCAAAATGCTGGAGTAACTCAGCGGGACAGGCAACATCTCTGGAGAGAAGGAATGGGTGACGTTTCGGGTCGAGGCCCTTCTTCAGACTGGGCAGGGAAAAGAAACGAGAGATGTAGACGATGATGTAGAGAGATATTGAACAATGAATGAAAGATGTGCAGAAAAGTAATGATGATATAGGAAACAGGCCATTGGTAGCTGTGTTTAAGAGGGAACTGCAGATGCTGGAGAATCGAAGGTTACACAAAAAAGCTGGAGAAACTCAGCGGGTGCAGCAGCATCTATGGAGCGAAGGAAATAGGCAACGTTTCGTGCCGAAACGTTGCCTATTTCCTTCGCTCCATAGATGCTGCTGTACCCGCTGAGTTTCTCCAGCTTTTTTGTGTAACCATTGGTAGCTGTTTGTTGGGTGAAAACGAGAAGCTGATGCGACTTGGGTGGGGGAGGGATAGAGAGAGAGGGAATGCCGGGGTTACTTGAAGTTAGAGAAATCAATATTCATACCACTGTAAGCTACCCAAGTGAAATATGAGGTGCTGTTCCTCCAATTTGCGTTTAGCCTCACTCTGGCAATGGAGGAGGCCCAGGACAGAAAGGTCAGTGTGGGATTGGGAAGGAGAATTAAAGTGTTTAGCAACCGGGAGATCTGGTCGGATCAGGCGGACTGAGCGAAGGTGTTCAGCGAAACGATCGGCCAGTCTACGTTTGGTCTCGCCGATGTATAAGAGGCCACACCTTGATTCCTCCTAGTCAGAATTCTCCTGTATTCTTTCTCCACGGCTCTTGATGAGATCTAACTGGAAGCACGAGCAGCTATTAGAGCAGAAAGGACGAAAAGAGTGAGAGGGTGATTAATAGTAGGGAAAAGCAAGGATTGGGATTCAGTGGGTGGGTTAGGAGAACCAGATTAGATTAATCTATTGTCATGCACACCAGAATGCAAAGGAGTTCCAAGTTCCCATAAATGCATAGAGTAATGACAAATACAACAGTGAGTGCAAAAGGAAGGGTTTAGAGGGATATGGACCAAATGTAGTTAATGGAACCAGGATAATAATGCCAACTTGGTTGGTGTGGATAGGGTGAGCCAAAGGGCCTGTTTCCGTGCTGTAGAACAATGAGTGCAAAACAGCAGAATGGTGCAAGATTACAATGTAAAATACGAGTAGTGCAAATGAAGATCAAAGCACAATAAAGGAATAACCAAACGAGCTAGAGTGAAGAGTTAAAATACGCCATACTCAGCTGCTCTTCAGTCTGGATGTCCAAGCTTTCAAGCGCCTATATCTTCTCCCAGATGGTAGAAGAGAGGAAAAGGAAAGATTAGGGTGACAAGCATCTGAGCCAATCAGCCTTCCTGATGCAAGGCCCCATGAAGATGGGCTAAATAGAAGGAAGTGAATGCTGTGATGGACTGGGCTGTGTTCACCACTCTCTGAAGGTTCAGGTGGTCAGGAGCAGAACAGTTTCCATACCAGGTGGAGACGCCTCCTATCAGAGAAGATTTACAAGGATGTTGCCAGGACTCAAGGGTCTGAGCTATTGGGAGAGGTTGAGTAGGCTGGGACTCTATTCCTTGGAGTGCAGGAGGATGAGGGGTGATCTTATAGAAGTGTATAAAATCATGACAGGAATAGATCGGGTAGATGCACAGAATCTCTTGCCCAGAGTAGGTGAATCGAGGACCAGAGGACATAGGTTTAAGGTGAAGAGAAAAAGATTTAATAAGAATCTGAAGGGTAATTTTTTCATGTAAAAGGTGGAGAGTGTATGGAACAAGCTGCCAGAGGAGGAAATTGAAGCTGGGACTATCCCAATGTTTAAGAAACAGTTAGACAGGTACATGGATAGGACAGGTTTGGAGGGATATGGACCAAATGCGGGTAGCTGGGACATGTTGACCGGTGTGGGCAAGTTGGGCTGATGGGTCTGTTTCCACGCTGTATCACTATGACTGTGAGAATATTTTCTCTAGCACATCGAGTTTGTGAGAATCCTTGTGGGCTTGCCAAATCTTCTCAAAACACCCAAGAAAACAAATGTACTGAAGCACTTTTACTGATCACCACATTAGTGTTAAGAGACCAGGTTAGATTGGTGGTGATGAAGATGCCCAGAATCTTGAAGCTGTTGACTAACTCTACAGCAGATCCGTTGATGAGGATAAGATTGTGTACACCCCTTCATTTTTTAAGATCAACAATCAAATCTTTAATTGTGCTGATGTTAAGGGCTGGATTATTTGCCTGACTATGACAAAAAGTTCTAAATTTCTTTCCTGTTCTTCATCTTATCGTTGTTGTAGATCCGACGGACATCAGTGAGCTAGAAGATTGAGTTGCTATTGTATTTGGCCACACAAGCATGGGTGAAAAGGTACAGAGCAGGAGACGAGGCTCACATCCCTGAGGGTCAGGGTGGAGGACATATTGTGACTAATTCTAACCAACTGACTTCTCTCAGTCGGGAAGTCCAGCACCCAGTTGCAAATCAAGACCTCATGCCAAGGTCCAGAAGGGATGGGCTTATTCGGTATAATGGTGTTGAAGGCTGAGCTGGAGCCAATGATTAATAGAAGATAGACACAAAGAGCTGGAGTAACTCAGCGGGACGGGCAGCATCTCTGGTGAGAAGAAATGGGTGGTGTTCCAAGTCGAGATTCTTCCTCAGACATGATTATTATCCTGACATAAGTCTTCTTATTATCAAGGTGATCCAGGGACAAATGCAATGCAAGGGAGATGGTATCCTCCATAGACCTGTTTTTTTTCTGAACGCAAATCGCAGAAGGCGTAGATTGTCTGAATTTCAGGCACGTATGTAGGCTGTTACCAGTCTTTCAAAGCATTATCATGGTTATTGTTAGGCAGTATGAGCCTGTCCCACTTTGGCCGTCAGTTACGCGCCAGGCCGGTGGCGCGGGAAGATTTCGTCCGTGACAAAATTTCGGAGCGCTGCGCGATACCGCGCACAACTCCATACCCCTCCGCGTTTCTCAGTGGGATCGGCCCCGCGCGGCCACACGATGCCCGTATGCCACAACGAGGTCGCGTAGTTTGCATGCCAAGGACACGTAAGTGGGACAGGGCCTGTAGTCATTGAGACAGGTCACTATTTTACCCGGGTACAGGAATGCTCGAGGTTGCCTTACAGATGGGGGACAGAAGATTGTCAGAGTGAGGGGTTGAAAAAGTTTGGTGAAGTCTGTGGCCAGTTGATTCTGCACAGGCCAGCCAGATTCAGAAGTTTGGAGAAAACTGGCTTCACAGGTGCAATTAGATCATGAACTTCAAGGCCCTGACCTGGGTAAAGTGGAGCTGGTGGGGGACTGTGGACCAAGGCAGAGGAAAGTTAGGGAATAGGGAGGGGTTTGGTGCGAGGGGAGAAATGATGAGAGAGGTAAATTGGGCTAAAATTGACAGGAGAGAGGAGGAAAGAAAAAAATGGTTAATATATAAGCACTGAGAAAGCGGAGTAGCTACAACAGCTGTGAAGAAGGCCAGACAGGGCCGGCCTTAAGCCGATTGGGCCCCGCAACTAAGGGGGCCCCCGCGCCAGAGTAATCGACTCTCAGCTCGGGTAGATCTACCCCGGGTGGAGGGGGGGAGAGAGGGGTGGAGGGGGAAGAAAGTGGTAGACGGTGAGGGGAGAGGGGCAGGTGGGTCGTTCGCTCACGGTCCCGGGGCAGCGCTCCTGCCCCTCCAGTCGCCGTGCTTCACGCGCACAGCCCTGACTCCACCCCTCTCTCTCCCCGGGAAGACGCGGTGAACACCAAAGATTATCCGCTCTATGATCTTTGGTGAACACTACAGGGAGAGCCGGGCCGGGGTTGGAGCAGCGTTTACAAACAATGGCCTCAGCTCGCACCCGGACCCCGGCAACTGCTACCCGCTACCGGCCCTCTCCCTCCCTTCGCTCCTTCCCTACACACGTACACACACACACACACACACAATGGGACACACACACACACACACAATGGGACACACACACACATACACACACAAGTCCAAAGGGCACGATGGTGCTGAAGCACAAAATTTAATGCCTGGACTGGTTTTTCACCAATGGTTATTGGTTTTCCAAGATCTATTTAATTAAATTACTTTTTTTTCCATTTCACAGTCACTAAAACAACTGGAATTGTAACTATGTACTTTTCAGAGGTGATCTACACATTTAGTTCGTTACCTGTAGGCTTACATGTATGCAATTTTATATTAAAATGTAGCTTAGATCCGTTTGGTCCATTAACTTGCAGGCACTTTTTAACCGCACATTTTGATTTCTTTCCATTCTACCATAGAGATATAAATATAATAAACTTTATATATATATTTCTATGATTCTACAGACCTTGGCTGGGAACCTGGGGCTCACCAAAATTGTTCCCAATTGGGCCCCGCACCTCCTAAGGCCGGCCCTGCGGCCAGAGCAGGGTGAGTGAAATCTCCCGGGATTTATTTGGGAATGATCGTTTTCACTTGTGGGTGAGTGGGGAAGGAGACTGTGAAATCCGTGACGTGCAGCACATCCTGATTTCTCACGATCCAATTGCTGCCAGTCTCCGTGAGCTGAGCGGGAGCGGTTTCTATTGTCTTCCCTCGGTTCTTCGGCCAAAATAAAACACAGAATAATTACCAGGCAACAAAGGGAAGGATTGAGTCTTCAATAGCAGATAGAACCATACAGTGTGGAAACAACAGCCCAACTTGCCCTTACCGATCAAGATGCCCAATCTACACTGGCCCCATCTGTCTGCATTTGGCCCATATCCTTCTAAACCTATCCTATCCATGCATCTGTCCAAATATCTTCTAAATATTGCGATAGTACCTGCCTCAAATATCTCCACTGGCAGCTTGTTTCACCCTTTGTGTGAAAAAGTTACCCCTCAGGCTCCTATTAAATCTTTTCCCTCTCACCTTAAAGCGATGTCCCCTGGTTCTTGATTCTCCTACTCTAGGTAAAAGACTGCAGTCACCCTACCTATTCTCCTTGTGACCTTATACACCCCTATAAGATCACCCATCACCCTCTAGTGCTCCAAAGAATAAAGTCCTTGCCTGCTCAACCTCTCCCGACAGCTCAGTCCCTTGAATCTTGGCAACATCCTTGTAAGTCTCTGCACTCTTTCCAGTTTAACAACATATTTCTTGTAACAGGGTGACCAAAACTGAACACAGTACTCCAAATGTGGCCTCACCGATTTCTTGTACGACTGTAACATAATCTCCCAACGTCTATACTCAATACTCTGACTAATGAAGGCCAAATAACCAAAAGCCTTCTTGACCACCCTATCCACCTGTAACGCCACATACAATGAACAATGTACCTGTACTCCAAGATCCCTCTGCTCTGCAACGCTCCCCAGAGCCCGCCCATTCACTGTGAAGGTCCTACCCTGGTTTCACTTCCTAAAATGCAACACTTCACACTAATCTATGAAACTGAATTAACCATTCCTCAGCCCTTCTGCCCAACTGATCAAGGTCCTGCTGCAATTTTTGACAACCACGTACGATGCCATCCACCACTCTGTCATTTGTAAACTTACTTATCGTGCCTTGTACATTGTCATATCAAATCGTTGATATAAACCAAGTTAGGCACCGAGCAAGGAGTTGACTTGTGGGAGTCATGTCGATATTTGTGTGTAACAAAACTCGGCTGACCTCGCTTATTCTGAGCTGCTTCAATTTGAGCTGATCCAAAATTACGCTGCTCGTTTCCTAATTTGTATAAGTCCTGTAATGGCAATTTCAAACGCTTCCAATGTCCAACTTTCCGTTGCCATGACTACACAGGCAGGAAGGAGTGATCGCACGCAGACGATAAAAAGAAACGGATCCTCCAGTTGTTATTCAGTTTCATTGATTCTTTATTGAAGTAGTTGTACAAACAAAGATGTGAACATGCCAGATCCTCTTTATTCTTATACAAATTGTAGCTTTCTGTTCTTACTATCTGATCCGGTCCGAACTGTATTCTCTCTCCCGTGCCCGCTCCAGTCGGATCTGGCCACTCCCTCTCCTGGTATGATATATGTAACGTTCATTTACGTATCAAAAGCCCACCCCCAAGCATACAAAATAATACTGCAAGAAATGTCTAGACAAAATAATAATAATAATATGATAACAGTAACTAGCTTAAGCATGAATGGCTCCTACAAGTCCCATATATCCATTCTATATAGGTTTGCTGATGTACATTGATTCCTGGTTAAGCAATACCTCGGTTTTTAATGTAATCCTTCTTCGTAACCCCCTCCACAGTTTCTATCCTTTACACCTCTCAGTCATTACCTTCTACGAGATCACTGGTCTCCTATAATTCTGATCAGGAATAGGTAACGTTTCGGGTCGAGACCATTCTCCGGACCATCTGATGAAGGGTCTCGACCCAAACCTTTCCCTATTCCTTTTCTCCAGAGATGCTGTCCAGCCCACTGAGTTACTCCAGCTTTTTGTGTCTATCTTTGGTTGAAACCAGCATCTGCAGTTCCTTCCTACATATAATTCTGATCATCTCTGATGTTAATTGCCATTGATAGCTGTGCTTCTAACTTTTAAGAGTTTGGGTATGAGATTCTCATTTCCATTAGCTGTCAGCACTTTATGACCAAGCTTTTGTTGCAGGTGTCATTTTATGATTTTGTGGCTTGGTTACAAATGCAACTTGACGGCACTTGAGAAGCAGGTGGAATTGTAAATGCAACATGATCGAAGGTAGCATTGCCAACAATGGGGCAGAGAAAGTCAGCAGAGGGAGGTAGAGGCATCAAAGACCAGGACAGAACAATAATGTTGAGTTAGTGTCTCAGCAACAGAGCGCTGGTGGGGGCACGGTGGTGCAGCGGTGGTCTTCAACATTGACTAGGGGTGTTGTCTGTATGGAGTTTGTGTGTTCTCCTCTGTGACCACGTGGGTTTTCTCCGAGATCTTCCGTTTCCTCCCCCACTTCAAAGACGTACAGGTTTGTACGTTAATTGGCTTGGTCTCCTTATCGAGTCCACATCACAAGATTAGAAATGTTTTCAGCAAGAGCTGAATGCATTTCTCGGCATCTGCATACAATTGCGTTTTGCGCTTCTTGTGCGTAGTGATGGAAACAGGGCCGCGACGTGAACGCTCTTCCCTTGGCTTGGTACAAATGTAAATTGTCCCTAGTGTGTGTAGGATAATGTTAATGTGCATGGATCGCTGGTCGGCGTGGACTCGGTGGGCCGAAGGTCCTGTTTCCACGCTGTATATCTAAACTAAACTGTACTAAACCTGGGTCCAGCCGTGACCTGGGTGAACTTTCACATTCCTTGTGGCCACATGAGTTTCTTCCCATACCCCAATGATGTGGGGTAGGCAAATGAAATTAAGTTGCCCTGATTGTGTAGATGTTTGGTTGAATCCTCTGTGGGACCTTGAAAATGTGTGGAGAATAAGAAGTGGTGTAATATCTCCATCCCTCCCCCATCTTAGTTCCCCGACCGGTCTGACTGTCCTCCTGAATAAATGTTATCTCTGTAGGCTTTGTCAGCTTCCCCTAGCTAACAATGATCCATTCTACATGTTCCTTTGATGTCTCGTTTTCACACCTTATCCTTCCGTATCTCTGTGTCTCCCTCAACCCTAACTTCAATCTGAAGAAGGGTCTCAAGCTGAAATGTCACCCATTCCTTCTCTCCAGAGATGCTGCCTGACCCGCTGAGTTACTCCAACATTGTGTGTCTATCTATGGCGTCATGTGAGATGAGTGCTAATGTGTGGTTGGTGATCAGCGTGGTCTCAGTGGGTCCCTGTTTCCATGCTGTATCACTGAATGATACAATGGGTGAGATACGGACATTACAATAAATGACCACGGACAAACTTGTCTTGGTGTGAGTCGATAAATGGAGAGCAGACTTTTTCATGAGCACAGAACAGGACAAAGGTAAGTGTAGGTGATCATGGCATTTAGCATATCACGTGTGGAGAAAGCTTGAACCATGAAGAGGGAACAGGCTGTTCACATGGTCATTGTGTTGTTCCTTGATGAAGTATTCAAACTTGTCTGTTTTTTTTAATCATTCATTATAACGTGCTTTAAAGTGCTTTCTTCTGCCATTATGAAAGGGAAGTCGGCAGCACCATAACATCCAAGAGATTAGATAGGAGAAAACAGATAATCCCTAAAGGCCCTGTCCCACCATGCGAGTTTATCCAAGAGCTCTCCCGAGTTTAAAAAAAAAATCAAACTCGTAAGTATGTGGAATGTACATAGCGGGTACGTCGGAGCTCATGGATGTCTCGTAGCGGCTCGTAATGCAAACGGCAGGAACTCAGGAAACGCGGAAACTCGTGAAGTTTTTTCAACAGCGTGAAAAATTTCCAAGAGTAAAAAAATACTTGTGATGAAGGACCACGAATGTGATTTTTTTTTACAAACTCCGGAGAGCTCTTGGGCAAACTCGCATCGTGGGACAGGGGTTTAACTGAAAATCCCTAACTTTACAATCAATGCTTGAATGAGCATAAATTCATTAGCGATAGGAGCAGAATTAGGCCATTCGGCCCATCAAGCCTACTCCACCATTCAATCATGGCTGATCTATCCCTCCAAACCTCTTTCTCCTGCCTTCTCCCCATGACCCCTGACACCCGTCAAGAATCAAGAATCTATCTATCTCTGCCTTAAAGATATTAATTGACTTGGCCTCCACAGCCTTCTGTGGCAAAGAATTCCACAGATTCACCACCCTCCTTTATTTCTCTTGATTTATGTTGGTTCTTATATTTTATTTTGGGATTAAATTAACCGGCAGTTCTGAATTTGTACCCTGCAGTGCTCATCAACAATGTTAGAGATTTGTTAAGGAGATTTGCGGTATTTCTGTTTGTGTTTTGTTCAGGCAAGTCCTAAATGCTGTCTGAAGGCAAAGTGGCCCTCTGAATGCAACGGCTTCTGAACTGAATATCTCAGTAAGATGGTGAACAGTTGACTCAGTTCATCCGCTGGTGATGCCAAAATCCAACCTAAAATGGCAGCTGAGTTGACATGGTCCATTACATGAGTGTGCACTCTTCAGATTGGGGGCTAGAAGAAAGTATACAGCAGTCCTTCAAATTTGTGGTTGCCATGAGGTAAAGATATTGGCTTCTTAGACAACATATAGGTTGAGTCATAGAGTGATACAGTGTGGAAACAGGCCCTTCTGCCCAACTTGCCCCCATGTCCCGGGCCCGTTTGGTCCATATCCCTCAAAACCTGTCCTCTCCATGTACCTGTCTAACTGTTTCTAAACATGTTGGGATAGTCTCAGCCTCAACTAACTCCTCTGGAGGCTTGTTCCATACACCCACCACCCTTTGTGTGAAAATGTTACCCCTCAGATTCCTTTTAAATCTTTTCACCTTAACTGTATGTCCTCTGGTCCTCGATTCCTCTACTCTGGGCAAGAGACTCTGTGCATCTACCCGATCTATCCCTCCCATGATTTTATCCACCTCTATAAGATCACCCCTCATCCTCCTGCGCTCCAAGGATTAGAGTCCCAGCCTGCTCAACCTCTCCCTGTAGCTCAGACCCTCTAGTCCTGGCAACATCCGAAAGCATAGATCCATTTGTACATTTATTTTCCACAGAATCATCAAAAAAAATGTCTGAACTTTTCAGAAGTGAATTTGATCGCCTCTCGGTCACCTCAGAAGCCTTTGTTCTCCAATATTCAAATGGTCCACAATGCCAGCTATCTGATCTTGTTCTTCAAAGGCACGATCTTTTATCTCAGAGGATCAAATGGGGTCTTAACTCAGCAGATTTTTTTGACAGCAAATTTTATTGAAGGGAAAGAGCTGAATAACAAAGTAACCTCAACTGACAGCAGTGAATGCCTTTCCCTTGATACATGTTGTAGTGCAAGCTGCCAGAAATGTGTCACCCCTTCCTTGTGTGTAGCTTGGCATGTAAATGTTTTATCCTTTGAGATCAGAGTTTTGCAGTTCCTGCAAGTTGAAAAGAAACTCCTGTGAGGAATCATTCCAAATATGATTTTACATAAACGATTGGATCATAGTTTAGAAAATCGCAACTCACAATTTTACACTTGAAGGTCATTTGCCCACCTGGTTCAAACAGCCAGACCTCTCCAATAGTGTTTTTGTGATCAAGTTGTGTGGACTGCAACATTTGAAGAACTCTTCCTTGCACTGATTTTGAGTTTGAAGTCAAAGAAAATGTTACGAAAAATAGTAACTTTCCGATACGTCACGTTAAGGCGTGATATTGCTTTAATGGCTCTAATGCTCCGTATTCTAAAAGCATTATCAAGACGTTGAGACCACTTGTAGTAGCTGAGTCTTAAACCAACTAGCTTGTTTATTTTGTACAAGAATAGGGCTGCGACATTTAAATGTTTCTAAGTTAACATTAACTTTTTTTCAATGCAGCATAGCATAAAGATGAAGCTTGTTACAGGACAAAGGACGGGGCAAGATAAGCCATGGTAAGCGAGATGCAGAAACACAAATGTGTAGGAAGGAACTGCAGATGCTGGTTTAAACCGAAGATAGACACAAAAAAACTGGAGTAACCCAGCGGGTCAGACAGCATCTCTAGGGAGAAGGAATGGGTGACGTTTCAGGTCGAGAGTCTTGAGAGCAGGAGAAATCACGGGGAGCAGCCTACAGATTTTGTCTGCACCACTGCAAAACCTCCTCAGGGTATGTCTACTTTGAAGATGTTCTCTGACGAGAGTTCTGCAATATCCTCTCTCGCTGCACCCCCTCTGATTCCTCCTACGCTCTGACTACTTTTTTTTGCATATCTTTCATTCATTTGTTCTATATCTCTCTACATCACCATCTATATCTCTCGATTCCCTTTCCCCTGACTCTCAGTATTCCTTTTCTCCAGAGATGCTGTCTGACCCGCTGAATTACCGCAGCATTTTGTGTCTGTATCTGCAGAAACACAAAGCTGGGTGTGTACTTAAACAAACCATTTGAAGGAGGCACGGAACACAATGTTGGAATATCTCAGCGGGTTGGGCAATATCTCGATATTCCACGTTCAATCTGAAGAACTGTGCTGACCTGAAACATCGCCTATCCATGTCCTCCAGAAATGCTGAGTAACTCCAGAATATGATTCCACAATATGCAATTCTTTGTGCCTCTATTTTGAGGAAGGCAAGTTGATAAAGTCTGTTTTCAGGAGAGAAAAAAGATTGGATAACAATTAATAGAAAAAGGGTACAAAACCAAACAAGATTCACTGAAGTACAAATCATTGATTAGACCCTATGGAATATTGTGTCCTGTTCTGATCTGATTACTTGCATATTATATTGCATGTCAGACCTGGGAGAATTTGCAGTATGGATTTACTGGAATAATATGAGTGATGGAAATGTGAGTTATCAGGGCTGTTTCTAATAACTGAGATTGCTAGGCAGAAATGTATGAGTTCATTTTCAAGATTATATTTGATAGATCAAGATATCTGCCCTATCACTCCTAACATATTGTGAGTACCCAGGTTGGAGCTTGGTACGATCGTGCAGCAGAACGATACGGGCTCTCGAAGGATTTACTTGTGGCCTCCACCAGCTTCTGTGCAAGTGAAAGCCTGGCTAGAGTGAGAGATTTATTAGGACCAGAGGACATAGGTTTAACGTGAAGAGGAAAAGATTTAATAGGAATCCGAGGGGAAACCTTTTCACACAAAAGGTGGTGGTGTATGGAACAAGCTGCCAGAGGAGGTAGTTGAGGCTGGGACTACCCCAACGTTTAAGAAACACTGGTACATGGATAGGACAGGTTTGGAGGGATATGGACCAAATGCGGGCAGGTGGGATGAATGTAGCTGGGACATGTTGGCTGGTGTGGGCAAGTTGGGCAGAAGGGCCTGTTTCCATGCTTTATCACTCTATGACTCTATAACTGGCAAGGTAAGAATATGAAAGCATTATTAATATGATGTTGTAGCCACTCATGTCGCCATTGGCAATGTTTGGTCGTGTATGCTGTGTGACGTTCTGATGTTTATGTGCCTCCCACCGGGGAGAGGAACACCATGGTCACTATCCAGGATGCCAGTGATCTTTGCCACTTGTTTTACAGGTGTAGGTTCCAACATGGATGGTGGCCATTCTCTGGTCCCTCCCCTGACACTCTTTGTGCTCCACTAAAGGATGATAAGGGTTGAGAGCACCCAGGTGATAAGTAGGGATGAGGAATAATCTGATGGAGTATGTGCACTGGGGAAAAGTGACAGGGTTGTGCATGATAGAACGTACCTCAATGTAAATCTGTACTAGCCTGGTTAGGTCAATACATAATGCAGGAGGAGGCCATTCGGTCCTTCGAGCCAGCACCACCATTCATTGTGATCATGGCTGATCGTCCCCAATCAAAAACCCGTGCCTGCCTTCTCCCCATATCCCTTGATTCCACTAGCCCCTAGAGCTCTATCCAACTCTCTCTTAAATCCATCCAGTGATTTGGCCTCCACTGCCCTCTGTGGCAGGGAATTCCACAAATTCACAACTCTCTGGGTGAAAACGTTTTTTCTCACATCAGTCTTAAATGGCTTCCCCTTTATTCTAAGACTGTGGCCCCTGGTTCTGGACTCACCCAACATTGGGAACATTTTTCCTGCATCTAGCTTGTCCAGTCCTTTTATAATTTTATATGTTTCAATAAGATATCTCCTCATCCTTCTAAACTCCAGTAAATACAAGCCTAGTCTTTTCAATCTTTCCTCATATGACAGTCCCGCCATCCCAGGGATCAATCTCGTGAACCTACACTGGCTGCACTGCCTCAATCACAAGGATGTCCTTCCTCAAATTAGGAGACCAAAACTGTACACAATACTCCAGATGTGGTCTTACGAGAGCCCTATACAGCTGCAGAAGAACCTATTTACTCCGATACTGAAATCATCTTGCCTGCCTCCACGGTGATATCACACTGGCCAACGAACTGAACACCTTCTTTGCCCGCTTCAAAACTGGCAACACCACCAGGAGTGGAATAACCCCGGCCATGGCGGAGGGACAGGCCTTAACACTGAGCACTCAGGAGGTACAGTGCGCTCTGCGTAGGATCAATCCACGCTAGGCTGCAGGCCCGGATGGAGTCCAGGGGAGGGTACTAAAGGTCTGTGCTGTACAGCTGGCGGAGGTATTCACGAGAATCTTTAATCTGTCTCTATCTCTGGCAATGGTCCCCAAGTGCCTGAAAACAGCCACCATAGTGCCGGTGCCGAAAAAGTCCAAAGTCACCACCCTAAACGACTACCGCCCGGTTGCCCTAACTCCAATCCCAATGAAGTGCTTCGAAAGGCTGGTCCTCTCCCATATCAAATCCAGCATCCCTGCCTCACTGGACTCTCATCAATTTGCATACAGGGCAAATAGATCGACAGAGGATGCCATCTCTCTGGCTCTTCACACTGTCCTGACTCACCTGGACAGACAGGGCACGTACGTGAGGATGCTCTTCATTGACTATAGCTCTGCATTCAATACGGTCATCCCCACCAAGCTCACCACCAAACTCCACCAGCTAGGCCTCAGCTCGCTGATATGCGATTGGATCCTGAACTTTCTGACGGAGCGACCGCAGGCAGTGAGACTGGGCCCGCACCTGTCCTCCACTATCACCCTGAGCACCGGCACACCACAGGGCTGTGTACTAAGCCCCATGCTCTACTCCCTCTTCACTCACGACTGTGTTCCTGCATTCGACACCAACACCATCGTGAAGTTTGCAGACGACACAACAGTGATTGGGCTGATCACCAACGGTGATGAAACAAAATACAGAGCGGAGGTGCAGAACCTGGCGGACTGGTGCACACGTAACAACTTGTCACTAAACACCTCCAAGACCAAGGAGCTGATTATTGACTTCAGGAGGTCCCATAATGGAGAATATGCCCCAATCTCCATTTACGGGGAAAGTGTGGAGAGAGTGTCCAGCTTTAAGTTTCTGGGCACTCACATTTCAGAGGACCTCACATGGTCCACCAACACCGCTGCGCTGGTCAAGAAGGCACAGCAACGACTGTTCTTCCTGAGGACATTAAAAAAGACTGGTCTGCCCCAACAGCTGCTGACAACCTTCTACCGCTGCACCACAGAGAGCATATTAACGTATGGCATCTCTGTGTGGTATCTCAGCTGCACGGAGGCGGAGAGGAGAGCTCTTCAGCGTGTCGTCCACAGAGCGCAGAGGATCATTGGGACAGAGCTACCAGCCTTGGAGGGCATCTACCACACACGGTGCCTCAGGAAGGCCGTCAGCATCCATAAAGACTCATCACACCCCTGTAACGGACTGTTCGAACTACTTCCCTCCGGCAGACGTTACAAGGCCTTCTACGCCCGAACCTCCAGACTCAGAAACAGCTTCATTCCCAGAGCTATAGCGGCTCTGAACCGGCCAGTTTAATTTATTGTCAGTTTTGGATCTGCACTCAGCCAGGCAATTGGACAGTATTCCTTAACACTTTATTTTATTTAGTTCATTGTCAGGTGGATCGAGGTACAGTGAAAACCCTTTGTTGCCTGCTATCCAGCCAGCGGAAAGACAATCGAGCCATTCACAGTGTACAGATACATGATAAGGGAATAACGTTTAGTGCAAGGTAAAGTCGATCAAAGCTAGTCCGAGGGTCACCAATGAGGACACTAGTTACTCATGTCTTTGGCAACATCAACCAGGCCTTTGGGATCTACACCCCTTGATGAAGAACACTGTCCTTTCTACTCATCACAGCCCACAGTAACACGCCTGTAAGGACCATAGGAATGGATTCCAGCCACTATGGGCTGTAAAGAGTAGAAAGGGCTGTGTTCTTCATCAAGGGGTGTAGATCCAAAAGGCCTGCTTTCACTTTGTACCTCTGCATTATCTCCAGAACTCCCAAAGCCTCCAAGTTCCACGTTTACTTTGTCCTTGTAAATCCCAGACTAGGAATCGAGGAGACAAAAGGGACTGCAGATAATGGAATAGTTGTCAAAAAAAACATAGTGCTGTGAGAACTCTTGGTTAGCATCTGCGGGCAATGGACTGACCAGTAGTATGCTAACATGGAAGACAGAAGTGAGTTAAATAGATACCAGCACAGTGGAAATGAAGGTAGAATGAAAGACTTATTCATGTGAGCAGAATTAGACCATTCGGCCCATCAAGTCTCCTCTGCCATTCAATCATGGCTGATCTATCTTTCCCTCTTAACCCCATTCTCCTACCTTCTCCCCATATCCCCTGCCACCTGTACTAATCTATCTCTGCCATAAAAATCCATTGACTTGGCCTCCACAGGTTTCTGTGGCAATGAATTCCACAGGTTCACCACCCTCTGGCTAATGAATGTTGCACTTCAAAGTGCTGGCAGCGGATTCTCAACTCATGCATTAAATGAGATGCCGACTCAAGTGACTACAGGTGCTGGAAGTTTGAGCAAAACGCAGAGTATTAGAAGAACACAGCCAGTCAGGCAGTATCTGTGGAGGGAATGGAAGGTGACGTTTCGGGTTGGGAACCTTCTTCAGACTGATTGTAGCAGGGGGGGAGAAAGCTGGTAAAGAGAGGGGCAGAGCAATCTGACAGTAACATTCACTTGCTACGTGAGGGGCACAGATAGGGAAGACAGAATCCTTTTCTCAGGGTGGAAAAAAAATCAAACATTAGAGGGCATGGCTTTAAGGTCAGAGGGGTAAAGGTTAAAGGAGATGTTGGGGTCAAGTAATTTTACACAGAGGGTTGTGACATGTACAGTTCATGTTGAATGGCAGAAGTGATCTAACGTTGATGGCTAAGTATGAAAAGCTGGCAAAGGGGAACAAGAGCCTTTAAGGTCACCAAGATCTATGTATTATTCCATGGTAGGTGGATGAAGGTAGACAAATCTCCAGGGCCTGATCAGATATATCCAAGGACTTGTGGGAAACTAGAGAGGAAATTGCCGGAGCCCTGGTTGAAATTTACGAGTTGTCTTTAAATACAGGAGAGGTGCCGGAATACTGGAGGGTGGCAAATGTTGTGCCTCTATTCGAGAAAGGCTGCAGGGAAAATGCTGGGAACTATAGGCCAGTGAGCTTAACATCTGCAGTTGGTAAGTTACTCAAGGGTATTCTGAGGGATAGGGTATAAGGCATTTGTATGGTCAAGGGCTGATTAGGGATAGTCAGCATGGTTTTGTTCATGGGAGGTCGTGACTCGCAAACCTGATCAGGTTTTTTGAAGATGTGACCAAAAAGGTCGATGAGGGCAGAGCTGTAGATGTTGCGTACATGGATTTCAGCAAAGCTTTTGACAAGGTTCCGCTTGGTAGGCTGCTCTGGAAGGTTAGATCGCATGGGATCCAAGGAGAGATAGCTGAATGGATAGCACATTGGCTTCATGGAACAAGGCAGAGTGTGATGGTGGAAGGTTGCTTCTCGTACTGGAGGCCTGTGACTAATGGTGTGCCTCAGGGTTCGGTGCTGGGCCCGTTACTGTTTGTCATCTACATCAATGATTTGGATGAGAACATACAAGGCAAGATTAGCAAGTTTGCTGATGATACAAACGTTAGTTGTTTTGCAGATAGTGAAGATGGTTGTGAATGATTGCAGCAGGATCTGGATCGATTGGCCAGGTATGTGGAGGAATGGTTGATGGAATTTAATACAGAGAAATATGAGATGTTGCATTTTGGGAAGTCTAACATGGGCAGGACCCACACAGTGAATGTTAGGGTTCTGGGTAGTGTTGTAGAGCAGAGGGATCTAGGAGTACAGATGTATGGTTCCTTGAAGGTGGAGTCGCAGGTAGATAAGGTTTTTGACACATTGGCCTTCATCTGTCAGAGTATTGAGTATAGAAGTTGGGAGGTCATGTTGCAGTTGTATAAGATGTTGGTGAGACGGCATTTAGAGTATTGTGTTCAGTTCTGGACACCATGTTATAGGAAATATGTTGTCAAGCTGGAAAGGGTACAGAGAAGATTTATGAGGATGTTGCCTTGACTATAGGGTGTGAACTACAGGGAGAGGTTGAGTAGGCTGGAACTCTATTACCTGGAGCGCAGGAGGATGAGGGGTGATCTTATAGAGGTGTATAAAATCATGAGAGGAATAGATCCGGTAGATGCACAGTCTCTGGCCCTTGAGCATTTGCTAAACCATGATACAATGGTAGCCTATCCTGAACGGAATTGTGCTGCTGCCCCAGTTGTTCACAGTCGGTGTCAGGGATGGAGTCGTGATAATAAATGCAAGGTTGTATGCATTGCTGGTGGCAGCGTGTGTTGCAAAGGGATTTCAGGGGGGTTTCAATGCGATGCAGTCAGGGTAAGTGAATGGGGGAGGACTTGACAAATGGGATTAATATGGTCAGAATCGAGTCAACCACCTTGGTAAATAGAAGTGCAGGGTATTATTTTATGAGCTTGGTGTGCTCAGTTAATGAGCAGGTGCAGCAAGCAATTACAGAGACAGACAGCATGCTGGCCTTTATTGCAAGAGCCTTTCCTTTGAGTATAAAACTAAGACTGTCTCACTGGAAATATATACGACCCTGCTGCGATTGCCTCCAGAAACAGAGCACAGGTTTAATCTCCCTCCCCAAGGAAGGAACTGCTTACGGTAGAGAGAAAACAACATTGATTGCTGCCAAGGAGGATTCTACTTCTAAGAAACTGAGAGGACCTGTATTATTTATTGTGGAAGAGAATAAAATGTGATCTAATTGAAACGTGCAACAATAGGACCTCAAAATTAAAAGCATTCACTAAAATCAAAGCTGATATTTTACCCGACTTCATCTTTCCAGCACACGTTCTTTGATTCCATTAATATCCAATATTAAAACTGTATATTCAGTGTTTTGTTTAGTTAAATCTAGAGATACAGCGTGGAAACAGGCCCTTCGGCCCACCAACTGCGATCACCCATTCTATCCTACACATTAGCAATAACTTACAGAAGCCAATTAACCTACAAACCTCCTCCAACCTCATCTACTGCAACCGCTGCTCTAGATGTCAGCTGATCTACATCGGGGAGACTAAGCGGAGGCTGGGCGATCGTTTCGCCGAACACCTCCGCTCAGTCCGCAATAACCTACCTGAACTCCCGATGGCTCAGCACTTCAACTCCCCCTCCCATTCCCAATCCGACCTCTCTGTCCTGGGTCTCCTCCATTGCCAGAGTAAGCAACACCGGAAATTGGAGGAACAGCACCTCATATTCCGCCTGGGCAGCTTGCATCCTGATGGCATGAACGTTGAATTCTCCCAATTTTGCTAGCCCTTGCTGTCTCCTCCCCTTCCTTAACCCTCGAGCTGTCTCCTCCCATCCCCCCGCCCTCGGGCTCCTCCTCCTCCTCTTTTTCCTTCCTTCCCCCCCCCCCACCCCCCATCAGTCTGAAGAAGGGTTTCGGCCCGAAACGTTGCCTATTTTCTTCGCTCCATAGATGCTCCTCCACCCGCTGAGTTTCTCCAGCAATTTTGTGTACCTTCGATCTTCCAGCATCTGCAGTTCCTTCTTGAACACGACAACCTACAAACCTGTACGTCTTTGGATGTGGGAGGAAACCGGAGCACCCAAAGAAATCCATGCAGGGCACAGGGAGAACGTACAAACTCCGCGCAGACAGCACCCGTAGTCAGGATTGAACCCGGGTCTCTGGCATGGTAAGGCAGCAACTCTACCGCTGCGCCACCCCAAGACATGACTGGGCATGTGGAGTTCTCTTGAGTAAAGAATTCAAAAGATTCATTCCACTTTGGACGAAGGAATTCCTTCTTAATTCTCAGTTCAATTACAGACTCTGCACTGAGACTGATCCGTAATTCAGGCTACCCCAGCCAGCAGAAATACCAACTCCATATTTACCCCCATCAGGCCCTGCCTGATATTTTCAGTGTTGCACCTTATCAAAGGTCTTCAGAAATGTCCAAACATACAACTGCTAGTTTCCCCTTACCTATTCAACTGGTAACAACTTCAAAAAATTCAGTTCCATAAAGCCCCTCTCGCACTTTCCCGAGTTACTCACGAATTCTCCTGAGTTTCCCTCTTGATTCAAACTCCGAGAATGTTTGTAGCGAGTCCGTAGATATTTCGTAGCGGCTCGTAATGCCAGCCGCAGGTACTCGGAGCATCAGGTAAGTCGGGACGTTTTTTCAGCATGTTGAAAAATGTCCACAAGTAAACAATATAGCCCCGAGTACCTACGGCTGGCATCTCCGAGTGTGAATCAAGGGGAAAACTCGGGAGAATTTGTGAGTAACTCGGGAAAGTGGGACAGGGCCTTTAACTAATCTTTTAAACTCGGCCTAACCCTGTGCCACTACATTAAGAATAAATTCCAGCATTTTCACACTGCTTATGTTTGGCTAGCTAGTCTACAGTCAACCATATTTTCTCATCTACGTAAGTAGCAGAATTATGTTTTGCTATCTTACAATCTGTGACAACCATTCTAGAAATCAATGAAATGTGAAAGATGCTCACCCCGTGCATCCATTCTCAAGGTATTTTGACTAGATCAGAACCTTGAATGTCTACAACTTGGGTGGTAGTCGAAATCTAATGGATCTACTATTCAAGATGGAGATGAGAAGAGATTTCTTCATCCAGATGTCACTGAATCTTCAGAATTCTTTGTGGAGGGCCGTGCAGGTCAAGACGCACAGAATATTCAAGATAAACACGGAGCTTCCTGGAATATTGGGAGTGCCAGAGAATACGAGATGTCAGTGCAGGAAAATGGCCATGAACTCATTACAGCGCCTCTACTTCCTGAGAAGATTACGGAGAGTCGGTTTGTCAAGGAGGACTCTCTATAACTTCTACAGGTGCACAGTAGCGAGCATGCTGACTGGTTGCATCATGGCTTGGTTCGGCAACTTGAGCGCCCTGGAGAGGAAAAGACTACAAAAAGTAGTAAACACCGCCCAGTCCATCATCGGCTCTGAACTTCCTTCCATCGAGGGGATCTATCGCAGTCGCTGCCTCAAAAAGGCTGGCAGTATCATCAAGGACCCACACCATCCTGGCCACACACTCATCTCCCTGCTACCTTCAGGTAGAAGGTACAGGAGCCTGTAGACTGCAACAACCAGGTTCAGGAATAGCTACTTCCCCACAGCCATCAGGCTATTAAACTTGGCTCGGACAAAACTCTGAACATTAATAACCCATTATCTGTTATTTGCACTTTATCCGTTTATTTATTCATGTGTGTGTGTATATTTATATAATGGTATATGGACACACTGATCTGTTTTGCAGTCAATGCCTACTATGTTCTGTTGTGCTAAAGCAAAGCAAAAATTTCATTGTCCGATCAGGGACACATGATAATATACTCACTTGAACTTGAACATGACAGAACAGTCGCAAGGGACTGAATGGCCTGGGACTGCTATTTCTTAGATTCTTAAGAAAGATGGTTACGAGATGATGTTGGCAATAGGTTGTAAGCCATCTGTTGAGTGTGAAGACTAGACTATTGGAAGTAAGGTAAAGATAAAGGACATCTTGGTTCTGCAATTGGTCTGTGCCAAAGCAAATAACATGGATGTGGTTGAGTGTTGTATCTGCAGATCAAGGTATTCCTTACCCATGTGAAAGTAAGACATTTTGGAAGATCCAGTTTTACCGTAAGGAAATGCAAACCCAGAATCTATCTGTTGGGAGCAGTCTGAGAAGATGCAGCAGAGATACTGTAAATTAGGGTAAGTAATGAGTTATTTTCTAGAAATGGGATCATCCTCCGTTATTTCCGTCACCTCCAATGTAATCCCACTGCAAGTCACATCTTCCCATCCCCGCCCCATTCTGCCTTCTACACTTTATCTGCAAATCCTGCCAAACCATCTCTCCCAAGGTACTTTCCCCAGCAACCGCAGGAGATGTAACACACCCCTCCCTCACCTGCAGCCAGGGACCCCAGCAGTCCTTCAAGGCACGACTGAGGTTCACAAGCACCTCCTCTAACTACATCTACTGCATCTGGTGTTCCCAATGTGGCCTCATGTACATCTCCGAGACCAAGCGTAGACCCGGCGAACATTTCGCCGAACACAAGCGCTCAGACAGGGACTACTGGATCTCCTGGTTGCTGTAGATTATCCCTTATTAATCCATGCCATTTATAATCTCCACTACACATATATGCATGTCACCCTTTACATGGTATTACGGTACTACACAGCTTTACACTAGCAAGGTCAGTCGGCTCTCACACAAGCCACGCCGAGCTGGATGAGAATGGCTGGCTGTTTAAATGTTCCTGATTGCTTATGGAATAAAGACTGATCTTTCACTATGTGTGTTATTGTGGATCAATCATAAACATGGTGTCAGAAGTGGGACTCAAACCCATGCCTCCAAAACATTTAACTCCTTTTTCCATTCTGTATTGGGCCTCCTCCATTGCGCGAGTGAGGCCACATGCAAACTGGAGGAACAGCACCATAACCATATAACAATTACAGCACGGAAACAGGCCATCTCGACCCTCCTAGTCCATGCCAAACACATATTCTCCCCTAGTCCCATACACCTGCGCTCAGACCATAACCCTCCATTCCTTTCCCGTCCATATAACTCCAATTTATTTTTAAATGATAAAAACAAACCTGCCGCCACCACCTTCACTGGAAGCTCATTCCACACAGCCACCACTCTCTGAGTAAAGAAGTTCCCCCTCATGTTACCCTTAAACTTCTGTCCCTTAATTCTCAAGTCATGTCCCCTTGTTTGAATCTTCCCTACTCTCAATGGGAAAAGCTTATCCACGTCAACTCTGTCTATCCCTCTCATCATTTTAAAGACCTCTATCAAGTCCCCCCTTAACCTTCTGCGCTCCAAAGAGTAAAGCCCTAACTTGTTCAACCTATCTCTGTAACTTAGTTGCTGAAACCCAGGCAACATTCTAGTAAATCTCCTCTGTCCTCTCTCTATTTTGTTGACATCCTTCCGATAATTAGGCGACCAAAATTGTACCCCATACTCCAGAATTGGTGCAAAGCACCTCATATTCCGCTTGGGTAGCTTACAATCTAATGGTGTGAACATTGAATTCTCCAATTTGAGATAACAACAAAACCACCCCCCCCCCCCCCCCCACCCTTACACCCACCCCTTCTTTATCCCCCCCCCCCCCCCCCCTTCTCTCCCCTGTGCCTCACCTGCACTCGCACCTATTTTTCCCTTCCCTTTCCACCTATATTCCTTCCCCTATCTCCACAATTCACAACTCTTCAATCCCATTGTCTTGTACTTTCTGCCTTTCGATCTCCAGTCTTTGTCCACCCATCTTCCTATCAAAAGAAGCCCTCACCAGTATCAAGTCAAGAGTCAAGAGAGTTTATTGTCATGTGTCCCTGATAGGACAATCTAATTCTTGCTTTGCTTCAGCACAACAGAACATAGTAGGCATTGACTACAAAACAGATCAGTGGGTCCATATACCATTATTTACGTAAATACACACATGAATAAATAAACCGATGAAGTGCAAATAACAGATAATGGGCTATTAATGTTCAGTGTTTTGTCCGAGCCGAGTTTAATAGCTTGATGGTTGTGGGGAAGTAGCTATTCCTGAACCTGGTCGTTGCAGTTTTACTACTACCTGTCAGGGTTTGTCCTGCCCCTCCTCTCTTCCTGCTTTCTCCCACCCCCTTACAATCAGTCTGAAGAAGGGTCCTGACCCGAAACATCATTTATCCATGTTCCTCGGGGGATGCTGACTGACCCGCTGAGTTCCTCCAGCACTTTGTGTCCTTTTTTTTTTGTAAACCAGCATCTGCAGTTCCTTGTTTCTGCAAGTTTCCAATGACCAGTGTAAGCGGATGGCAGTCAGGAGTCTGTGCATTCACATGGTGCATAGGATTCACAAAGTGCTGGGGTAAGTCAGCGACTCAGTTACTCCAGCACCTTGTGCCTATCTTTGATATAACCTGGCATCTGCAGTTCCTTGTTTCTACACTGCGTAAAGGTTGTGATTACCTTCTTGGAATTGGAGTGCCAGAGGATACAGATGTAACTGGTTCTGAGAAAGGGGGAAAAGAGATTAGATTAAAGAAAATATATCTAATGGGAAATGAGCATAAAACATTTGTCCTTGCAGAACGGTGCTGCTGGATGGGAAGTGAAGGTAAAATGCATTCGGTTGATGGATTATGAGCAGGGAAACTGGTAATGAATTTCCTTTGGGTAACGCCTGTAACAAAGGTTTGCAAGTCCCGTGACAGTAAATGCATTCAGATACTTAATGATAGTTTTTATTTACGTTGCATAATAACAGTGCTCGGGTTTATTTGATAGTTTTACAGTGTTATTAAATGTCAAAGTGACGTGCAAATAAGAAGTCCTGGAGTGATGATGGTTTGCGTTCTATGGTGCCAGCATTGCTGTGGACTTCCAACTGATCCTGAGAATGCTCTGGCTCTGAAGACAATAGTATAGCCCAGGAACTTTCAAAAGGGAATTGAGTCAGTGCTTGAATGGGAAAGTGCAGGGAGTGCATGTCATTGAGGACATCTATCAGAAAGGCAGCGTAAGAATAATGGGCTGTACAGCTCCTGGGATTTTGTTGTGATTCTCCAAGTGAATCCTGAACTTTGCACTTTGGCGTTGTGAATGGTGTTATTTCAGTGAAGACTTGATTACTTTTGTTGCTGCTGTGTCTTACAAATTTCTGTTTTACAGTCTTTGGTATTTATATTCCAGCATGGACAGAACCAATGCTCCCCAAGTCAATACTGCAGCTTTTACGATGGTCAGGATCAAGGCAAAGTGTGATCCGGTGACAATGGAAGCAGATTATTCTGCAGCATGTCCCATTTTTATTGCTGTTCCTTAAGGGGTGTCCCACTTGGGTGACCTAATTGGCGAGTTTAGAAGAGTTTGAAAAAATGACATGTTGAAGACCTTCGACTATGTTGAAGACTAGCTACGACTAGCTACAAGTAACTTCGGGTAAATTGGACACCGAATAGTGGAGAGTGAAGACGGCCTTCTTTGATCTCCCTTCGACTATGATGAAGACTATTTATGAATACCTTCCACTACCCTCGATTACCAACGACTAACATGGTGCCTCCTACGACTAAACCTACGAGTAAAAAAAGTATCGATTTTTTCCACGGCCACCTTTTTTTACTCGCGGGCATTTTTTAACATTGAAAAAAGTGCCCGCGACCTAGCTGAGGCCTCGACTACGCGGAGACCACTCTCGAGCATTGACGAGTTTAGAAGAGTTTCTCAAAATCTAATCAAATTACATATATTATATATATATATATACACACACACACTGCACTACACACACACACACATATATATACACACACACATACACATATATATAAAATGTAAAACTCAAAATAAATTATTTTCTCAAAAGCTAATCAAATGACAAATATATATATACATATATATACACACAACGCACTACATACACATATATATATGTGTGTGTTGTGTGTGTATATATATGTATATATATTTGTCATTTGATTAGCTTTTGAGAAAATATATATATGTATATGTGTGTGTATATATGTGTGTGCGTGTGTGTATATATATATATATATTTGTCATTTGATTAGCTTTTGAGAAAATAATTTATTTTGAGTTTTACATTTTTACTTCAGTAACAGAAACATAGACAATAGGTGCGGGAGTAGGCCATTCGGCCCTTCGAGCCAGCACCGCCATTCACTGTGATCATGGCTGATCATCCCCAATCAGTACCCTGTTCCTGCCTTCACCCCATATCCCCTGACTCAGCTATTTTTAAGAGCCCTATATAGCTCTCTCTTGAAAGCATCCAGAGAACCGGCCTCCACCGCCCTCTGAGGTAGAGAATTCCACAGACTCACAACTCTGTGAGAAAAAGTGTTTCCTCGTCTCCGTTCTAAATGGCTTACCCCTTATTCTTAAACTGTGGCCCCTGGTTCTGGACTCCCCCAACATCGGAACATGTTTCCTGCCTCTAGCATGTCCAAACCCTTAACAATCTTATTTGTTTCAATAAGATTGCCTCTCATTTTTCTAAACTCCAGAGTGTACAAGCCCAGCTGCTCCATTCTCTTAGCATATTTGTCTCTCTCAGTCATTTGGTCCTTTGAGCCAGCACCACCATTCATTGTGATCATGGCTGATCATCCACAATCAGTAACCCGTGCCTGCCTTCTCCCCATACCCCTTGGTTCTTGATTTCTTGGTCCTCCAAAATATTCCAACTGGAATTTAAACTGGAGGTGGTAAAGGGAGGGATTAAGCCAGAAAGGGTTATTGGGAAGAAAGTGCTACTTTAAATTTAGTTGCATCTGGTTGGGTAACTATAGTTGGGTGGAGATTGTTCCATGCTTTAATTGTGCGGGGGAAGAACGAATTGCTGTATACATCTTTCTTTGTAGCTGGGATCACAAATTGGATCGAATGCCCTCGTCTGCTCCTAATTGGTTTGGGTTTGGTGTAGGTCTTGTAGTCTATGTCGAGCTGACCATTTAACATTTTGTAAAAACAGGTCAAACGGCGAGCTTCACGTCTGTCTTGGAGAGGGTTCCACCCCAGAGAATTCAGAAGTTTGGTGACACTCGCTTCTCTCTCATAGGTGTTAGTAACAAATCGAGCTGCCTGTCTTTCGACACGTTCGATGGAAGAAATGTTTTTATTTGTGTATGGGTCCCATGCTGCAACTGCGTAGTCCAGATGAGGTCTAACGAGGGTGAAGTATAGCTTCTCCTTGACAGAAGCTGAACAATGATGAAAGTTGCGCCTCAGGAAGTTTAGGACACCTGTTGGTTTCACAGTTGCATGATGAGTCTGACCATTCCAACGCAGATCATTCTGCAATTTGATGCCAAGATACTTGGTTTGTTTGGATTCTTCAAGGGTGACACCAAGTATATTGTAAGATGTTTCACCTGGATTCCTGTTTCTGGTGACACGCATGGTTTCACATTTGGAAGGGTTGAACTGCATACCCCATTGTTGTGACCACTCGACCATAGTATTGAGATACTTTTGGAGAGCATCTTCATCATCAGTTGACTTAATTGGACGGTACAGCAAACAATCATCAGCGAATAGTCTGGTCGTACTTGCGACTTTTTCATGGATGTCATTTATGTAAAGCAAAAACAGATGTGGGCCAAGTACTGTGCCCTGTGGTGTACCACTCAACACTGGATGCCAATTGGAGCTCTTACTGTTCACACACACACACACGCTGAAGGCGTTTTGTCAGGAAACTGGAAATCCATCGTTTCGTGTTGGAACGAATACCATAGAAGTCAAGCTTCCGAAGCAGTCTCTGGTGTGGGATGACATCAAATGCTTTAGAAAAGTCCAGCACAACTAAATCCGTGATGACGTTACTGTCAAGGTGCTTGGCCAGGTCATTTGTCGTCAGGATAAGTTGTGACTCGCATGATCTATGCCTCCTAAATGCATGTTGGTTGTCAGCAAGAATGTTATGTTTGCTCACGTGTCGCATCAGATTACTATCAATGATATGCTCCAGCAATTTGCAGCAAGTACTTGTTAATGAAACAGGACGATAATTCGCTGGGTTGGTGGTTGAACCCTTCTTAAAGAGAGGAGTGATGTTGGCCTTCCTCCAATCCAGCGGAACATCACCCGAGTCAAGCAATTGTTGGAAAATGAACTGCAAAACTGGAGCCAGTTCTTCGGCTGCGATCTTGAGGGCTTGATTCTGTATCTGATCTGGTCCAAATTGCTTTTGTGGTATTAAGGTTGAGCAATAACTTCTTGACACCTTCAACCTCAATTTTAATAGCAGGCATATCAGCATACGGGTTGGGCGGTAGGACTGGAAATGATGAAGGCTCCACATCTTGCCGGGTGAAAACGTGTTGAAATTGGTTTGCAAACGCTTCTGCTTTCGCCTGGTCCTCAGTGATCAGACAGTTGTTCACTTTAGGCATCTGGACACCAGTGTTGTCTGGCCGTCTGGATTTCACATATCTCCAAAAAGCCTTGGGTTGCTCTCCCCCAAGAATAGAAGAAGCATGTTGTCTATGAGCGCTCCTAATTGCACGATCGACTTGCTTTCGCACGCTAGTAAAATTGTCCCAGTCCAGTTTTGTACCCCTTTTTTGGCACAGATATAAAACTTCTCTTTCTTACTGCAGAGACGTTTCAGTTTTGCCGAAAACCAAGGACCGAGGACGCATACGGCCCTTAATTAGTTTTTGAGGAACATGATTTGTGACAATATTATTTAAAGAGTTTTTCAGCCACACCCAGTTGTCTTCTACGGATCTTTTACCTGGTTGCAGGTTGAAGAAATCTTTTGCCAGTTTTTTTGCTAGGCCTTTAAATTCCTCGCTGTTCACTTTTTTTCAGAGGGAAATTTTACGCGGTGGTTTTGAAGGAACTTTAAGCTTTAAGTGCAGTTTTGCTTGGATAATATAATGATTGCTAATTCCTGCACACGATGAAACTTCCGAGATTAAATCTGGGTGTGAAGTGAACAATAAATCTAAAGTCTTTTCGGTGCCAGTTGTCTCATCACGCCTGGTAGGGAAAGTGACTTTTTGGGACAGGTGATTTTCCAGAGTAAGGTCAGCTAGTGCTTCCTGGAGAGCCCCTTTTGGTTCGCTTTGTATGCCGTCAGACCAATCTACACCTGGGACATTGAAATCGCCCCCCAGGATGATAAGTGGAGAGCGTGACGAGGCGTTAATTTTGGAGATGTTTGATCCAAGATCTAAAAGAGGCTCCGTTTTCATGTCAGGTGGTCGGTAAAAGCTTCCGATCTGTAACGACTGACCCTCGAGTGTAGCTTGACACCAGATTTGCTCAGAGTCGCTGTCTAAATCTGTTCTTTCAAAACAAGGAATGGCATTGTTAACTCCGGTGAAGAACCGCCTCCATGCGTGATTCTGTCCTTTCTAAAAATTTGGAGGTGAGGAGGGAAAATCTCATTGATTCCGCTAGCCTATCTAACTCTCTTTGAAATTCATCCAGTGAATTGGCCTCTACTGCCCTCTGTGGCAGAGAATTCCGCAAATTCACAACTACGGATGAAAACGTTTTTTTCTCATCTCAGTTTTAAATGGCCTCCCCTTTATTCTAAGACTGTGGTCCCTGGTTCTGGACTCACCCAACATTGGGAACATATTTCCTGCTTGTCCAGTCCTTTTATAATTTTATACGTTTCCATAAGATCCCCCTCATCCTTCTAAATTCCAGTGGATACAAGCCCAGTCCTTTCCTTTACCTCAGGAATCAAGGGCATGAATGCAGCCATGATTAACGTGATATAAAATGATTGTTTTAATTGTTCACTTCGTCGGGACATCACTGGCAAAGTTCATCCCTAACTTCCTCAATGTGGATCAACCGCCATGAATCAATACAATACAATTTATTTGTGTCATTTGAACCTCATTGAGGATCAAACGAAATTTGGTTTCTGCTGTCATATACACAAGAAAAAGAACCAAGACACAACACAATTTACACAAACATCCATCATAGTGAATCTCCTCCGCACTGTGATGGAGGCAAAGTCTTATCTCTCCCCTGCACTCCTCATTCTCCACCCGGTGTCAGAGTCAAAGCCCCGGCGGACGATGGTAAGTGTCCCAGATGATGCAAGGCCGCGCTCCGGGTCTTGGTGTTGGAGCCCCGGCGTGCGCTAACAGTCCCGCGGCCATTCAAAGCCGCGGCGGGTGATGATGTAAGGCCTGCTACAGGTACTATTCAACCCCGCAACTCGGGCGGGAGAAGTCGCCGTTGCGGAAACCCCGAAAAGCGGTCTCCCACCAGGGACCCGCGGGCTCCCGGTGTCACTATCCACCAGACCTGCGGTAAGCCTCCGAATCTCCGGGGTCGGGTCGCAGCAGCTCGCCACCACAGCTCCTCCCGCTCCGGACTCGGCCAGCTCCACGATGGTAAGTAGGTCCGCAGCTCCGCGACTGGAGCCCCAGGCCGTTCCGGTTGGAGGCCGCTCCACGGTGCTCGGCCCCAACGACAACGGAGACCCGACCCGGAGACCCGGACACAGAGGAGGAAGGCAACCTTCATCCCCAGGGCTGTCCAGCTTTTTAATGCTGATCACTGACTCATGAACATATGAAATGAAATAACCTTCTATATGCACTTTTTAATTGAAGCACTTAGGAAGCAATTTAAAAACTATTACTATGTGTTGAATGTTGATGTGCAGTGTGTGTTGTGTGATTGTGCAGTGTGTCTGTGAAATGCGTGTGCAGGTTGATTGTGCAGTATGCGTGCTGCTTATGTTTGTTGATTGTGTCCCTTTTTAAAAAGCTACTGTAATTTGCCCTTTTAAATTGCCCCTCGGGGACGAATAAAGTGCTTTGAATTTGAATTTGAATTTAACTCCAAGGAGTTTGAAGTTTTCAACCATCTCTACTTTGGCACCGTCAATGCAAACCGACCGGGGTGTGTGCACCGCTTCACTTCCTGAAGCTGATCACTGGCTCCTTTGTCTTGCCGACATTGAGAGAAAGGTTGTTGTCTCCACACCAGAACACGAGGTTCTCAATCTCCCTCCTGTACTCCGTCTCGTCATTATTTGACATCCGGCCCACAACGGTGGTGTCGTGTGGTGAGTGACAATGGTTGTCTCAGGCTACACCAGGTTATAAATCAGAATGAAAGTTGAGCAGATCATTGGCAGGTTGAATGTAATCCCAACAGATGTCAGGTGATTTGAGTATAGAAGCTGGGATGTAATGTTAAAATTGTACAAGGCATTGGTGAGACCAAATCTGGAGTATGGTGTACAATTTTGGTCGCCCAATTATAGGAAGGATGTCAACAAAATAGAGAGAGTACAGAGGAGATTTACTAGAATGTTGCTTGGGTTTCAACAACTAAGTTACAGAGATAAGTTGAATAAGTTAGGTCTTTATTCTCTTGAGCGCAGAAGGTAAGAGAAGGGGGGACTTGATAGAGGTCTTTAAAATGATGAGAGGGATAGACAGAGTTGATGTGGACAAGCTTTTCCCTTTTGAGAATAGGGAAGATTCTGCAAACAAGAGGACATGACTTCAGAATTAAGGGACAGAAGTTTAGGGGTAACATGAGGGGGAACTTCTTTACTCAGAGAGTGGTAGCGGTGTGGAATGAGCTTCCAGTGGAAGTGGTGGAGGCAGGTTCGTTGGTATCATTTAAAAATAAATTGGATAGTTATATGGATGGGAAGGGAATGGAGGGTTATGGTCTGAGCGCAGGTATATGGGACTAAGGGGAAAAAAGTTGTTCGGCACGGACTTGTAGGGCCGAAATGGTCTGTTTCCGTGCTGTAATTGTTATATGGTTATATGGTTATTCATTTGGGAAGTCATCCTTGGAGTAGGATTTGTGCAGTAAATGGTAGGGCAAGAAGGAACCTTGCTGAACAGAGAAACCTTGATATTCAAGACTATTGTTCCTTGAAAGTGGAAACGCAGATAGATAAGGTAGTGGAGAAATTGTACAGCATGCATGCCTTCACCAGCCATGACATACAATTTAAAGCAGGGATAGCATGTAACATGGTAGACCACATGAAGTATTGTGTGCAATTTTGGTCACACCCAAAGCAGGAAGGATGTAGTTGTGTTGGGTTAATGTAAAAGAGATTCTGCAGGATGTTGTCTGGATTGGAGCATCAAGCTGGTGGGTATTCATGTTTTTTTTCTCCCCCATGGTTGGAGTATCAGGAACAACAAACCATTGGTTTAAAGTACGAGAAAATATTTTAAAGAGAATTTGAGGGGTACGTTTTTTTTTTACACAGACAATCTGGAACTTACCACAAGGTGGAGCCAAATACAATTGCCATGTTAGACAGACACTTCAATAGGTAGGGCACAGAAGCATAAGGTCCAAATGTGGGCAAATGGGATGAGAATAGATGGGCAAAACATGTCAATGTGGATGCTCTGGGCAGAAGGGCCTGTACACTATGATTCTATTATTCAGAACATTATCATTCAGTTTGGTTTGGCACCTGATCTGTAGAACAGTAATTGTGAAAAGCACCATTTCAATAGATCTCTTCTGTGACAAGGAAAATTAGGTACATTAGATTTGGGGACGTTTTTTCAAGGTCCATGTAATTTTTCTTTGCTGCCAGTGAATTTATTACGTTTGTTTAAAAGGTACTGTTATTAAGTAAACAAAGTTTAAAACCCACAGGTAATTTGAGAATGCATGAGTTTCATTCTAACATCCATTAGTCTCGGCAAGGGGTGATTTGCTTGCAATATAATATTCAGTATTACAATTCTTGTTTTAACAACCTGTGCTTATCTATCACACATGCCTTTTAGTTCAGAAAAGATCATGTTTCCTCTCAGTTTTCAAAGGCAGATGAATATGATTCTGTCAGACTTAAACTTCTAAATCAATGCCCTTCATTACAGGGTCTTTGAATCTTTAATAGAAAAATAGAAAATGAGTGAAGGAGTAGGCCATTCAGCCCTTCGAGCCAGCACCGCCATTCAATATGATCATGGCTGATCATCCTGCTTTTTCCCCATATCCTTTCATTCCCTTTAGCCCCAAGAGCTATATCTACTGTAACTCTCCCTTGAAAACATCCAGTGAAATAGATGGAATGCAAATGTTCTGATGCAGTTTTTATGCCGGTGATAATGCATTGCAGTGCAGTATTTGATTAGTTCAATTGATAATAAACTTTGCTTTCTTTAATAATGATCCAAATCATTTGGTTCGCCTTCACTTTTGCCACTTTCCCCGTAATGGTTTAAGGGGCTGTCCCACTGCGGCGACCTAATTTGCGAGTTCACATGAGTTTCCCCTCGACTCATACTCGCAGCAGGGTCGACACAAGGTCCTGTAATGCCCCTGTCCCACTTAGAAAACCTGAACGGAAACCTCTGGAGACTTTGTGCCCCACCCAAGGTTTCCGTGAGGTTCCCGGAGGTTTTTGTCCTTCTCCCTACCTGCTTCCACTACCTGCAACCTCCGTCAACCACCTGCAACCTCCGGGAACCGTACGGAAACCTTGGGTGGGGCGCAAAGTCTCCAGAGGTTTCCGTTCAGGTTTCCTAAGTGGGACTTCTAAGGAAGTAGCGGCGATGGTCTGCTTTCTTGGTTGTTGCATCAATGTGGGTGGTCCAGGAGAAGTTGTTGGTGATATTGTAGGTTTGTTGCAAAACTTACCTTCAGCGGCGCTGCAGTTCTGTCACTGTCCGTGTGCGCGACTTAGGCGCCTTTGAGAGGGGGGGCGGGTTTAAAATGCCGTTTCCTCCAGGCTGTTTAAATCGATGTTCATCAGCCTGTTTAATTGCTCAAGAAAAATCGCTCCGACTGCCGTTCTCTGCACTTATTTTTAAGCTAAGTTGGATAATTTAATTGTTATAGTAAATTAAAAATCATCTTCTAAAGCCGTGAACGCCGACAACGGGACGGATCTCACATAGGGGACAAGGCAAGGTAGGCTGTTTATTTTTACATTAAAAAGAACTTCTTAAGCTCCCTTTAATCAAAAATTTAAGTTACGAGAAGGTGACGGAGCCCCTCCGAAACGGCAGTATTTTTCCTGCCGATATGGGGCTCAAATTCACTGCAACTGCAACGTTCCAAATGATCGCGTTCCAGAAAGAAACAATTTGCAAGATGATTTAAATGGCCATTAATTTGCAGGTATTAAACACTAAATTCCTTCCATTTGGCCTATAAATCCATGCCAATGAGATTTAAAAATCATGTTATATTGTGAATTCTTGTGTGTATGTTATTTGGACACCGGCTATTTAAAAATGTTGATCTATTCTTAAGAAATGGATAGATATTTAGATCTAGTAATTGAATTATGTAATTAGCTACAATTGGGTAACTAACTATTTATATGCTTTAATTTCAGGTCATCCAAGTAAGATTGTTTCATATTTGTTTCAGAATGCTTCAATCTATAATAACTGAAAAATTCTTTCAGTTTTCTTAATTTTTAATAAAGTTGTGGCCATTTGACTGTCCTCGATCACAGCTTTTGTGTTAAGTCAATGGAAAAGCAATAGGGAACAAGATGCTAATTTCTGAGTATGAAAATGGCCATAACTTTTTTAATACTGAAGATATGAAAGTGAATTAGGTGTCAAATTAAATTTCTTTTTATGCTTTAGCTGATGGGATAAATTGCAGACTTGATTTTTAAAATCTCAAAATATTTATATTGACTCCTGGGAATTTGAAGTTTGCAACATGCATAGATTGAAGTCTCACTGTTGTACTTTTAAAACCTTCCCACTTTCCAGATGTCTATTTGCCTGCAAACATCCTACTCCAATTAACTAATTTCAGTTATGTTATGTTGCATGTGAAGAAGATGTTGGTGAAGCCAGATTTGCAGTGTTATGTTCAGCCTGCTATTGGAACATTGCTATTAAGATGGAAAGAGAGCAGCAAAGATTTACAAGGATGTTGCCAGGACCTGAGGGACTCTGTGATAAGGAGAAGTTTGGCATGCTAGGACTTTATTCCTTGGAGCGCAGGATCTTTAAGAGATGTATAAAGTGGAATAGATAAGTTGAAGGCACAGAGTTTACTTCTCAGGGTAGGGAAATCAAGGTATACAAAGCATAAGTTTCAGGTGAAAGGGGAAACATTTAATAGGAACCTGAGGTGCAATGTTTTCACATATGGCTAGTATATGGAACCAACTGCTGGATGAAGTGGTTGAAGCAGTTCCTATTTACGACTTTTAACAGTCATTTGGACAGGATTAGAGGGATATATGGGTCAAACATGAACAAATGGGACTAGCTTAGATGGGGCATCTTGGTCTACATGGACAAGTTGGGCGGAGAGCTGTTTCCATGCTGCATAACTAAATATTTTCAAATTAAGTCACAATTTATTGCTTATTTAAGCCACACAGGAAATTATTGTTTCAGGGATTCATTTAGGTGGCACATCTCTCTTTATACATCAAAGGAGAAAGGTTGGGTGTGAATCATGATGGGTAGAATCATGGAGTTACGCAGCAGCAAGGAAACAGGCCCTTCTGCCCAACTCGTCCTAGATGCCCCATCTAGGCTTGTTCCATTACCCACATTTGGCCTACATCCCTCTAAACCTTTCCTATTCATGTACCTGACCAAGTGTCTTTTAAATGCTATTACTGTACAGTGCCTCCCTCGACTACCAACTTTAAGTGTAGTTTAGAGATACAGCGCGGAAACAGGCCCTTTGGCCCACCGAGTACGCACCGAACAGCGATCCACGCACATTAACACTTTACGGACAATTCTACATTATTTTTATACCAAGTCAAATAAACTACAAACCTTGTCTTTGGAGTGTGGGAGGAAACCAAAGATCTTGGAGAAAGCCCACACTGGTCACGGGGAGAACGTGCAAACTCCGTGCAGACAGCACCTGTAGTCGGGATCGAATCCGGGTCTCTGGTGCTGTAAGGCAGTAGCTCTACCGCCACGCCGCAGTGCTGCCCACAACTCTGGAAGCTCGTTCCATTTATCCACCACCTTCTGGGTGAAAAGGTTGCTCCTCAGGTTCTTATTCTCTTCTTGTCGAGTCCACACACAAGATTAGACGTTGTTTAGCCAGAGCTGAACACGCTTCTCAGCATCTGCGCAATGATGCCCCATCTTGTCGCTTCTTGTGCGTGGTGGTGGAATGATTGGTGGAAACAGGGTCGCGACGTGAACCCCTCTTTCCTTGACCCCAGGTTCTTATTAAATTTGCCCTTCTCACCTTAAACATATGTCCTCTCACACAAGTAAGTGCCGGGTTGAAATTCCAAAGTTGCGTAAACATGGCGTCACTGTATGTCATGGTGGAAAAATATAAATTAGATATAATACTGATAGAAACATTAACCATTGAATTTTTAGGCAAATATCTTTCTCTGTGGGCTGAAGAGTGGTCTCGACCCGAAACATCACCCATTCCCCCTTTCCAGAGGTGCTGCCTGTCCCACTGAGTTACTCCAGCATTTTGTGTCTACCTTTCTCTGTTGATAGTCTTGGCAGTATCTCACTATCAGCACTTTACCTTTACATTTCAAAGGTTTCAAAGGTCTTCTACTGTCACATGTACCAATTAAGGGACAGTGATATGCGGATTACCATACAGCCATACAGAAAACAAAGCAACAAGACAAAAGTTAACATAAACATCCACCACAGTGGATTCCCCACGTTAAAATGGAAGGTACAAAAATACAATTTTCTTCCTCTTTATTCTCCGTCGGGGCGATCAAAATCAAAACTCCTGCGTCGGGTCGATCGAAACTCCTGCGTCGCGGCGGTCGAAACTCCTGAGGCTTGGAGTTCCCGAAGCCGGTCTGTGACCAGAGACCGCGATCTCCGTGATGTTAAAGTCCGCAAGCACCCACCGCTGGTGCTCCGAGGTCGATCTCTGGCGAAGGGATCGCGGGGAGTACCGCGATGTTTAAGTCCCGTAGGCTCCCCGCGGTGGAGCTTTCAAAAGTCGGTCTCCAGCAGAGGCCGCCAACTCCTTGATGTTAGGCCGCAGTGCGGATAGAGATACGATACGGAAATAAATCGCATCTCCGTCGAGGTAAGAGATTTCCCCCTCACCCCCACCTAAAACAAGCTAAAGAACATCAAAATCATACAATTAACACATACTATTAAACACAAGAGGGAAGGGACGGACAGACTGTTGGCGAGGCATAGGTCCTGGAACTGGGATATTACTGCAGAAGACATGAATCCTATGTGACATTTAAACTGCCCAAGATAGAAACCTGTGCTTGAAATTCCGAAATGTAATGTTTGTTGGATTTAATTCATGCTGTGATGTTAGGTAATCTCCACAGCGTAACGTCGCCGAAACTGATGGTTCTATATTTGCTGGCATGGTTAGGTTGTGTTGTAGGATTTCAATGGGTAGCAGCGCCACCTAATGTTTATTCCTGGTAACTGACCTTCAACAGAGGAATAGGATGTGCACAAAAATGCTGGAGAAACTCAGCGGGTGCAGCAGCATCTATGGAGCGAAGGAAATAGACAACGTTTCAGGCTGAAACCCTTCTTCAGACTGTGTCATCTATTGGAAGTGAGTGAAACTCCCCTGCAAATTGCAATGAATGCCATAGATTTTAACATACGACTCAGGAGACCAAAGGCATCCTCCCTCTTGTATTCATCATTTAACCATTATAACTGGAAACAAATGATCTTGCTATTCATTTCATTGCTAGTTGTTGCACTCTAGCAAATTCTGACAAATTTGCTTTAGTTTCTTCATTAAAGTAACAACTGCACCTGAAGTAGTGCATTGGCATTTAAACGCAAAAGGACAGGCTTACTGTTTGTCTGTGCACTCTCTCCTTTACCTCTCTAGGACTTGCTAACCACCAATGTCGAAGAGGATTCTCCTAAACTTCTACAGGTGCACGGTGGAGAGCATTCTGACCGGTTGCATCATGACCTGGTTCAGCAACTTGAACGTCCAGGAGCAAAAAAGACCACAAAAATTTGTGACCACTGCCCAGTCCATCACCGGCTTTGACCTCCCCACCGTCAAAGAGATCTATCGCAGTCACTGCCTCAAAAAGGCAGCCAAAATCATCAAGGACCCACACCACCCTGGCCACACACTCATCGCACCATTGGCATCAGGAAGAAGGTACAGGAGCCTGAAAACTGTAACGTCCAGGTTCAGGAACAGCTTCTTCCTCACAGCCATCAGGCTATTAAACACAACAAATAAGCTCAGGGCTCTGAACTGAAGTCCAGAACCAGAGGTCACTGTTTAAGAATAAGGGGACGTCCATTTAGGACTGACATGAGGAAAAACGTTTTCACCCAGAGAGTTGTGGATCTGTGGAATTCTCTGCCACAAAAGGCAGTGGAAGCCAATTCACTGGATGTTTTCAAGAGAAAGTTAGATATAGCTTGAAGATAGACACCAAAAACTGGAGTAACTCAGCGGGACAGGCAGCATCTCTGGAGAGCAGAAATGGGTGATGTTTCGGGTCGAGACCCTTCTTCAGATATAGCTCTTAGGTTGAACGGAATCAAGGGAAATGGGGAGAAAGCAGGAACAGGGTGCTGATTTTGGATGATCAGCCATGATCATATTGAACGGCAGTGCTGGCTCGAAGTGCTGCATGTCCTCCTCCGCGACCTATTTACTATGTTTCTATCTATTGTCTTTTCTCTGACTGGTTAGCACGCAACCAAAGCTTTTAACGGTACCTCGATACATGTGACAATAAACTAAACTGAAATATACTGAATTAATTTTCTAAAGCCAACTGTTTGTAGCATTGAAATACAGCCCTTCCCCTTAAGCTTATTGTCTTCCAGTCATTAGGGAAACGTGTATCTGGTGGTTGCTACAGTCAGCCGGGGAGGTTTAGCTATTTGATTAAACAAATACAGTCCATTGGTTATCTATAGTTCAAGCCCAGCAGCTTTGAATATACAGAATGATTACATTTATTTAGGGAAATGTCAGTTGTTGCACTTCAATACTTAGAGCTTTAATTTATGTTTAGTGCAGTCAGAACTGTGCCTCAGAGTAAGAAGAGATATTTCTGAGGCAGAGGTAGAAATTGAATTAACATGTTAATGCCAAAGGAGTACATTTTCATTTATCACTTAAACACAAATGAGCAGCAATTTTTTATCTGCAGTTGCAAAGCTTTATGAGTAATCGCATGGGTAACTTATAAAGTCACCATTCTGCTCTTGTTAGGTCAGCCTAGCGTAGCAAATGAATCTGTTCCTGTGTTTAAAATAATGGCGCCGTTACTTTTTCTGTATTAAGATGTAACTTGTTTTTCATCCATCATTATGAGAGGAACACATTGCAGGTAAGTGGACTCCTGAGAGACACAATGTGAGTGATAATCCGGCCAGCAGTGTAATTCAAAGCATTAGAGCACAACAAGGGGCAACAGTCTCTTTTACGAGCTCTGCTTCACGTGATACCATTTCAGTTTAATCTTGACTAGTGAGTGATGGTCCTATCCTGATGCAAGCTTGCGCATTAAAGATGCCCTTAAACCCCTGTCCCACTTAGGAGACCTAAACAGCAACCTCTGGTGACCTTGCCCATCACCCAAAAAAAAAATCAAAGTCGAGGTGACCTGCAAACTCCTACCACCTCCCACGCATATGTTGAAAACCTTCCTGGACTATGAAGAAATCAGCGACTAAAAAATTATCGATTTTTAAAACGGCAACCTATTTTTAGTCGAGGCCGGTTTTAATCATGATGAAAAAATAGCAGCAACCTAGATGAAGCCTCGACCACGCAGAAACCACTTTCGACCATTAGGGAGAGTGACCAAAACCTCCGGTGACCTCATGGAAACCTTGGGTGGTGGGCAAGGTCACCAGAGGTTGCTGTTTAGGTCTCCTAAGTGGGACAGGGGCTTAAATTGACAAATATTTAATTCCTCTTTAATTATACGCACACTCAAGTTTAGCTACAAATGAAATCAAGTTTAATTTAATATAAAATAAAATAACTACATTGGATTGTTGTGGGCTTTTTTGTAAGAAGCAGTGTCTTACACCTACAGCCCTTTGGTCTATGTGTAGGAATTGTCAATATAACCACTTCAGTTTAGCGATACAGCACGGAAACAGGCCCTTCGATCCACCGAGTCTCCGATCCCTGCACAATTAACACAATCCTACACACTAGGGACAATTTTACATTTGTAAAATTAACCTACAAACCTGTACGTCTTTGGAGTGTGGGAGGAAACCAGTAACCCAGTATAGAATCTCCGGTATAGAATAACTATCGAAGTTGGGAGGTCATGTTGCAGTTGTATAAGATGTTGGTGAGGCCGCATTTACAGTATTGTGTTCAGTTCTGGGCACCGTGTTATACGAAAGATGTTGCCAAGCTGGAAAGGGTACAGAGGAAATTTACAAGGATGTTGCCAGGACTAGAGGGTGTGAGCTATAGGGAGAGGTTGAGTAGGCTGGGACTCTATTCCTTAGAGCGCTGGAGGATGAGGGATGATCTTATAGAGGTGTATAAAATCATGAGAGGAATAGATCAGGTAGATGCACAGAGTCCCTTGCCCAGAGTAGGGGAATCGAGGACTAGGGGACATAGGTTTAAGGTGAAGGGGAAAAGATTTAGGAATCTGAGCGGCACCTTTTTCACAAAAGGGTGGTGGGTGTGTAGATCAAGCTGCCAGATGAGGTAGTTGAGGCAGGGACTATCCAATGTTTAAGAAACAGTTAGACAGGTACATGGATAGGACTGGTTTGGAGGGATATGGACGGAATGCGGGCTGGTGGGACTAGTGTAGCTGGGACATTATTAACCGGTGTGGGCAAGTTGGGCAGAAGGGCCTGTTTCCACGCTGTACCAGTCTATGACTCTATCTCAGAGAAAACCCACACAGGTCATGGGGAGAAGGTACAAACTCTGTACAGATAGCAGCCGTAGTCAGAATCGAACCTGGGTCCCTGGCGCTGTAAGGCAGCAACTCTACCGCTGCGCCAGTGTATCGACTTGGTGTCAATCTAACAATATATCAAGTGAAGGAACATTAAATCTTCCTGCACAGAGTCCGTACATTTTGTGAATAATCTCCTAATAGTTTTCCAACTGATGTCAGCTTACTATTTGATTGCGCATATAGAAATATCACATGCCTAAAGTTACATACCTGAACAGCCACCATCTGAGGATCTAATTTGTGGTCTGCTATCAGTAACTAGCATATCTGATATTCCAAACCTTATGAATATTATTTGAAGTTCTTCCAAAGACTACCAGCTGAGGTGTTTAAGAAGGAACTGCAGATGCTGGAAAATCGAAGGTACATAAAAATGCTGGAGAAACTCAGCGGGTGCAGCAGCATCTATGGAGCGAAGGAAATAGGCAACGTTTCGGGCCAAAACCCTTCTTCAGACTCTTCTTCTGAAGAAGGGTTTCAGCCTGAAACGTTGCGTATTTCCTTCGCTGCATAGATGCTGCTGCACCCGCTGAGTTTCTCCAGCATTTTTGTGTACTAGCTGATGTGCTGTCTATTGGTCTATTGTAGTCGTAGCTAACAGTGGACGCGACTACAATGCCGTGACATGCAGCCAGTGCACGACTACCACAGCAGTGTCTAACCAGGCATCCCTCACCTAACTAAACCATGAGAGTGCCTTCGTTTACAACCAGGTCCAAGGCTTCATGTTCGACATTTGGAAGTGCTTCATCAATTGGCTATGGCGAGGGCAAAAGCAGAAGCAGCGAGGGCCTGCCTGTCCTTTGCCAAAAGAGAAATACAATTGAAGGCAGAAAAAACAAAACTAGAAACATCTTTGCAATTATTGAGTTGTGAAAAAGAGACAGATGCAGCTATTGCTGAAGCAAAGGCCCTGGAAGCTGCTGTTGAAGCCCAGAGTGAGCGGCACAACTGTGAGCGCAATTGGGATCCCATTCCTTCAGAAAGTACACAACGCACTGAGCAACTGTCCTCGACCAGGCCATGTCAGGAGAGGGGGATGACAAAGCCTCATCCTTCACCGGGTCAGAGGTTTGCAGTGACACTCCCGCTTCAGCCCCCGGACCTGGACAACGCAAACACTACAGACTTGGCTCGCAACAGGCTTGCTTCAGTTCACCACAAGTCACAGAGCTTGGAAGCGCTCCTTTCGAAATGCAACTAGAGGATTGGATTCTAAAACCAAGTGAAGAAATGGACTTGCAGTTCAAATGGCTTGGTAAGAAGTCAGCAGAACACATTGAACAGATCAGAGCCATGCATATAAATCATCTAGAAGCAGGGTTAGAAATGATATGGGACAGACTCGAGCAAGGCTATGGCCCAGCTGAAGTTATCGAAGATGCTCTCTTCAAACAAATTGACAGCTTTCCAAATATAATAAACAAAGATTATTCGAAGCCAAGAAAGTTAAGTTAATGGACCTTCAGTCAGCCAAGGCTTCCCGGCCTTTCCTACCGCGACATGACAAGAGAAACTTCCTTTCAACCTACAAGAAACATTGGCATCAGTAGGCTCATCCTACAAGTGCTCACACCATATTCCATATCCTCCCTTTAACTTCTTTGTCGACTTTATAACTCAGGAAGCTAATACCAAAAACGACCCAAGTTTCGACTTCACTCTCGCACAGACACGGCTTTCCAGACAGAGAGACCCCCTGGGAAACCAAACAGACAGAGAGAGGTCCCAGTACATTAAACAGAGGTATTCCCCCAAACGCTCTCCAATCAAGAAGTTCTCACAAAGAAAGACGATTGCGAGAGACTGTGCCTAATACATAAGAAACTTCACCCCCTTCGCAAGTTCCGCGCCATTCGGGAAAGGCCTATTGAAGAACGTAAAACAATCTTAAAAGAGACCTACACTTGCTTTAAATGGTGCTTCTTCATCGCATAATGCACAGTTGTCAGAAGGCACAGTGCTCTGAATGTGGCAGTGAAAAGCATCACACAGCTCTTTCTACCCTAGACCAACTCCCTGGATCCAGAGCACAGCAGGGAGGAAGACGTCTCATCACCATCACATGTCACCACAAATGTACACAAGTCTGTGGCGGAGATCTATCAGATGGGTCCTGCTCAAGGATCTGTCTGGTGAAGTATATCCGGCAGCCCATGGAGACGAGGCAAGGATGCTTTATGCAATTCTAGATGAGCAGAGCAACATCTCTCATCCGCTCAGAGGTCTTTGAAATATTCAATGACCAAGGCCCTAGCGCTCCTTACATCCTAAAAACATGTGCCGGAGTAAAGGAGACAACGGGAAGAAGAGCCAGTGGATGCAAAGTGGAATCCCAGCATGGAACGGCCAGCCTCGCATTGTCCAGACTCATTGAATGCAACGAGATACCAGATAACAGATCTGGGATTCCAATTCCCAAGGTTGCTCTTCATCACGCTCATTTGAAGTCAATAGCGCACCTCATCCCAGATCTTCACCCGGAGGCTCCCATCATGTCCCTGCTAGGACGGGACATCCTCAGAGTTCACAAAGTAGGTCAACGGCCCCCACGACACACCTTACATGCAGAAGCTGGACCTGGGATGGGTTGTTGTAGGCAATGTGTGTCTAGGCAATCTCCACAAACCACTAACAGTAGAGACCTTCTGCACTAACAGGGAGCGCGTCCAAGCCTTTTAGAACCATGTCCTCATGTGTTTCATGTCAAGGAGAAATACGATGGAATCCAGATACTTCAATATTCCACAATACAATTCAGGGAGAACCTTGCCTGCGAAACTGATCACGTACTGTAGGGGGCAACACGTTCAGCAAAACCAAAGAAGACAAGCAGATTGCTCCTTCTACCCAAGGTGCCTCTTTCATGAAAATAATGAAAGAAGGTCTAAAGAAAGGCGCAAGCAACAGGTGGGTGACACCACTACCATTTAAAACATCCACGCTGACGGCTCGCCAACAACAGGCCTCAGGCACTGAACCGTCTCAAGTCTCTCATACGCAACTTTGGGAGAAAACCTGAAATGAGAGACCACTTCCTTATCTTCATGGAGAAGATATGTTGGAATGGGCATGCAGAATTAGCTCCATCGCTCACAGAGGGAGAAGAATGGTGGTATTTACCGATGTTTGGTGTGACCAGATCAGGTCGAGGGGAGTTCCCCCCTGCCACGGGTACCATGTAATCCCGTGCAACTTGCTCCATGGTTGGATAGTCGGCGACTAAACCGTCTCCCCCACCTGGTTTGCCAGGTGAGGAGGGGGCTGTGGGCCCCCAGCAGGACCAAAAACAAGACCTGTCAAAGGGCGGATGTACCCCTAGCGAGCCAACGGCCATCCACACTTCAGTAGAAGTTGTGATCACTGTCGTCGCATTGTAAGGCTTTCAACCATTGATGATGAGGCACAAAAAGCTGGAGAAACTCCCGTTGCAGCAGCATCTATTCAATGAAATGATGACGTTTCGGGCCGACCCCCAAAGAAGCCAAAGCCTAATCAGAGCACCCGCTGAGTCCAGCTTTTTTTGTACCTTCGATTCTCCAGCCAGTTCCTTCTTAAAAACATGATGCAATGACGATACAGTGTTACTTAACAATGTCCTGTTATATGGGCCTGACCTAAATAACACAATACCTTCGGGCGAGGACTCGCAAACCGATGAAACTTCCGGGCAAGCACCTCAGGATAAAGTTTCATATTTAATAGGAAACCTGTTCCAAACAAATTTCACACCTTGAGATGTGTCGCTTTCACTCTGATATCATCCCAACTGATATAACAATCCAAAACTCAACAAGTGCTCCTTTCTGTGCCAAGATGTGTTGGTTGATTGAGTAACTGACAGTAGCTCTCTGCATAACATAGCTAGCACTTCAAGTTGGTCCTCTGAACATTTGATTTCCTTGCACAATCAGCGTATCCTGAGAATCAAAGTAAAGGGCCTGTCCCACTGTACGAGGTAATTCAAGAGTTCTCCCGAGTTTCCCCTGATTTGAACTCGGAGAATTACGGTGCTAGCCGCTCGTAGGTGCTCGCGGCTCTCGTGGACATTTTTCAACATGTTGAAAAAACTTCACGAGCTTACCGCGTTTCCTGAGTACCTGCCATTAGCGTTACGAGCGACTAAGAGACGTCCCGAGCTCCAATGTCCTCGCTACGTACTTACCATGAGTTTGATTTTTTTTTTAAACTCGGGAGAGCTCTTGGGTAAACTCATATAGTAGGACAGGGCTTTAAGGTTCCTGGACCACTCTTGCCAACAACTAATAACTTGAACAACTCCCATTTTCTTTTCAATGGGATCTTCTTCTTCTTCTTCTTGCGTATGGCGTGCACAGCCTAAATTTGTAGGACAACATGTTCTATTTGATCTTATTTGATTGTGCACACCAGGTTGATTGCATTCGTTGAAACAGGGTGGACCACGTGAAGGTTGAAATCTCCCACCCCTTCAATGGGATCATCTGCTGTCACCCTTTGAAGCACTTCCAAACATAATTAATTTCTTCACATTTAAAACTCCAGACACTAACATCTGTACTAAATATACTTGCTCATACCATTTCCCCCCCCTTTTTTATATAATGGACATTGAAAGAAAATATTTGTCATCTCGGTAGCATTTTCTAAATTCTGTTGTGTGAGACCTTTTAGTACATTGACAGTCATTCTTTCAATGGACAAAGATCTTTTCCAGTATTCATGGTGTTCCATTTATAATGGCAAGTCAAAATAGAGTCAAATACGTACAACCACCTGGAGATCCTTTTGGATATGTGCAAATTTCATTGCTGCTTTCAGTTAATGCCCTGGATTGATATGTGATTGGTTATTCAATTGGTATCATTGTAGCTCCAAGATCGTATTGAAACACATCAAATTGTAAAATCACTAGTTCTTCAGGTCCAAATTCCCATGAACTGAATCGACAGGAACCATCTTTAGTTTTACAACAACACTTCCTCCCTGAACACTATGTTTTTTTCCCCTTAAATACCTGAGTCGAATACATGAGAAGGAACTTGGTTAGGTATTAGAAACATAGAGAATAGGTGCAGGAGGAGGCCATTCGGCCCTTTGAGCCAGCACCGCCATTCATTGTGATCACGGCTAATTGTCCCCAATCAATAACCTGTGCTGGCCTTCTCCCCATATCCCTTGAACAACATAGACACAAAAAATGTTGGAGTAACTCTGTGGGACAGGTAGCATTTCTGGAGAGAAAGAATGGGTGGTGTTTCGGGTCGAGAGCCTTCTTCAGACTGGTGTAGAACTAGCCTGGTTGGTGCTGGCATCTCCAAAACTGCTTTAACTTCAGCTGAATCTACATCCAGTCCTTGGCCAAGGAAGCTATGTCCATAAACGGCCAAGTCCTTGCCACTGAAATGTGACTTTACTATTCACCACCACCCAATAGCTGCAGCCTTGAGGAGATGTATCAGAAGATTTCTTGTGGTCTTGAACAATTTTTTCCAACACCGTCAGCCACAAAATTGTTGGCGGGAAGTCCTGTCCCCTGAAGTCTTCCACCAATATGTGCACGTCCATTTGGAAAATTGCTAATGTAGTATTAATCCCGTGGCCAAAACTCACAGGGATACCTTTTTGAAAAACGTGCAACGGGAGATAAATATTACATGTGACCATCTCAACTTTCATTTCAAATCCATTCTGAATGTTTAGAATGCAATGGGCAATGCCCAATGTCGTTAGCAATGGCCAATGCCCAGTTTAGTAACTTTATTCAATTCATTATAATCTGTATATATAAATGGTGATCCATCCCCATCAGGTCATGTTAGCATTAAGCTGATCTGTCGGTTTTGCTACCAGATCTACAATCCAGTATCTGACCAGACTATCCAGTCAGTATAGGAAGGAACTGCAGATGCTGGTTTAAATCAAAGATAGATACAAAAAGCTGGAATTAAACTTAGCGGGGCAGACAGCATCTCTGAAGAGAAGGAATGGGTGATGTTTTGGGTCGAAACCCTTCTTCACACCGTTAGCCAGTCATTGCTTCAGCTTATCCCTTAAGCCACGGGTACTGACGAGGTTCATGTTGTATTAGATCAACAAGGCGGCACGGTGACGCAGTGGTAGAGTTGCTGCCTTATAGAGACCCAGGTTCGATCCCAGCCAAGGATGCTGTCTGTACGGAGTCAAGAGTCAATAGTAAATAGTCAATAGACTATTGACTATTGAGTTCGTACGTTCTCCCTCTGATCATAGGTTTTCTCCGTGATCTTCGGTTTCCTCCCACACTCCAAAGACGTACAGGTTTATAGGTTAATTGGCTTGATATAAGTATAAATTGTCCCTACTGTGTGGAGCACTGTGTTAATGTGCCGGGATCGCTGGTTGGTGCAGACTCGGTGGGCCGAAGGGCCTGTTTCTGCGCTATATCTCTAATCTATGCTAAAAAAACTAAATTGTGACGCCATTTTCAAGGAACTATGTGCCTGCAGTCCTAGGATCCTTCTGCTCTACAACACTCCACAGATCCCTGCCATTTACTGTGAAGATCATGCCCTGGTCAGACTTCCCAAAATGCAACAGCTCACACTTATCTGCATTAAACCCCTTTAAGCATCCGTTTGCCCACTTGCCCAACTGATCAAGATCATGCTGTAAACTTTGATAATCACCTTTCCTATCTTCAATCCCATCCACTTTGGTGTCATTTGCAAATTTGCTAATCATGCTTTGTACGTCCTCATCCAAATCATTGATATAGATGACAAACAGCAATGGGCCCAGCATCGAACCCTGAGGCACACCACACCACTAGTCACAGACCTCCAGACTGAAAAAACAACCTTCCACCATCACTTTCCGCTTCCTTCCATGAAGCCAAGGCCATTTCTTCATGGATCCCATGCGACCAAACAGACATCCAGACTACCAAAACAACCTTCCACCATCCACTTTGGTGTCATTTAAGCAAATTTGCTAATCATGACAAAGCCAATCCAAATCATTGATATAGATGACAAACAGCAATGGGCCCAGCATCGAACCCTGAGGCACACCACTAGTCACAGACCTCCAGACTGAAAAACAACCTTCCACCATCACTTTCCGCTTCCTTCTATGAAGCCAAGGCCATTTCGTCATGGATCCCATGCGATCAAACGTTCCAGAACATCCTACCATGCGGAACCCTGTCAAATGCAGCAAAGTTAAGACTAACACACTTCTCATCATCGAAGCAATAAGCATTAAATCAAAGAAGGACAATCGTTCCTGGGTCCTCATCAATTAAGGGCCTGTCCCACTTTCCCGAGCTACGAATTCTCCCGAGTTTTTCCCTTGATTATAACTCGGAGAATTACGGTAATAGCCAGCCATAGGTACTCGAGGCTATTTTTTTTACTCGTGGCCATTTTGCAACATGTTGAATAAACGTCCCGACTTACCTGATGCCCCGAGTACCCACGGCTGGCATTACGAACCGCTACGAAATATCTACAGACACCTACAGACTCGCTACGCACTTGCTACGGACAGTCTCCGAGTTTGAAGCAAGGGGAAATGTCGGGAGAATTCATGAATAACTCGGGAAAGTGGGACAGGGGCTTTATTCTGGCTGTCAATTTATTTGGAGATAACTCCTAAGTTCTAAATTTATTTTTGAAATGATTGCTATTTCTGCACATTACATGTTTTGCTATTAAAAGCTAAGGGAATCTTTGAGGGATTCATGGTTCTTCCCACAATTACAATACACTTGTAATACTCAGAAAATATTTAACCTTGGACTTTTCTTGTTCCGGTTTCTGGTGGAAATTCCCTCAGATGTACGTACAGCACTCACAAACTGTCCTGTGGAGTAGCTAACTATTTGAAGTTTAATCTACAACATAACAAATCTTCTGAAAGGTCCACATAGCTTCTTGAAGTACGTGTCCTTGCTCTCTTGAAACTGCATGTGTCGGAAGGAACTGCAGACGCTGGTTTAAACTGAAGATAGATACAAAATGCTGGAGTATTTATGGGAATTAAACACTAAATTCCTTCCATCTGGCATATAAATTCATGACAGTGAGATTTAAAAATCATGTTATATTGTGAATTTTTGTGCGAATGGGATTAGTTTGTTTTTTGGATACTTAGGCTATTTTTTTTTTTAAATCCTTTTCTTAAGAAATGGAATCTACAGGACATTGTTAATGGGAAAGTAGTGGGCAGAAAAGCATGTCATGCGTGGTTTGAAGAGCAAAATCATGTAGTTTACAATGCCAACATTGAAACGTTGAGGAAAAACAAGGTGTACAGAGTTGCTTATTGGTTACAATCTGAGGAGTATGATGATGCTACTGATTATGATATGCCAATGTACCAGCTAGCAACTGATCTTCCCCATAAAGACTTGGTCTATTGCTAGAAATTGTAATTTATTTACCTATCTGTTATGGACTTACAGCATATAATACAATAATATTATAGTTCTGATCTTGAGAATATCACATTTTTGCATTTTCAAGGCAGTCTGAGTGTTTAGTACTATTTCCGTCATAACGGTCAATTTTGTAATTAGCGACAATTAGGTAATTAACTAATTATATGCTTTAATTTCAGGTCATCCAAGTAAGATGTATTATATTTGTTTCAGAATGGTTCAATCTATAATAACTGAACATTTCATTCAGTTCTCTTAATTTTTAAGAAAGTTATGGGCTTTTGACTGTCCTCGATCACAGCTTTTGTGTTAAGTCAATGGAAAAGCAATAGGGAACAAGATGCTAATTTCCGAGTATGAAAATAGCCATAACTTGTTTAATACTGAAGATATGAAAGTGAATTAGGTGTCAAATTAAACTTCTTTTTTATGCTTTATCTGATGGGATAAATTGCAGACTTGCAGCAAATCTCAAATTTTTGTAACATTGCTACCATATGGCCCATCAAGTCTACATCGCCATTCAATCGTGGCTGATCTATCTCTTCCCCCCTAACCCCATTCTCCTGCCTTCACCCCATAACCTCTGACACCTGCACTCCGAAGGCGTACAGGTTTGTACGTTAAATGTAAAAGTTGTCCCGAGTAGGATGGCGTTTATATGTGGGGATCGCCGGTCGGCATGGACCCGGTGGGCTGAAGGGCCTGTTTCCACTCTGAATCTCTAAACTAAACTAAAACTAATCAAGAATCTATCTATCTTTGCTTTACAAATATCCACTGACTTGGTCTCCACAGCCTTCTGTGGCAAAGAATTCCACAGATTCACCACCCTCTGACTAAAGGAATGTCTCCTCATTCAACTTCCTAAAAGAACGTCCTTTAGTTCTGAGGTTGTGATCACTAGTCCTGGACTCTCCCACTGGTTGAAACATCCTCTCCACATCCACTCCAAGCCTTTCACTATTCTGCACAGCTCTCCCCTCATTCTTCTAAACTCAAGCAAATAAAGACCCAGTGCCATCAAATATGGTAACCTACTCATTCCTGGGATCATTTTTGTAAACCTCCTCTGGATCCTCTCCGGAGACAGCACATCCTTCCTCAGATATGGTGCCCAAAATCACAGATGGAACCTTTAAAAGCTTGTTGTTCAGTGAGACCATCTACACAAAGAGAATAGAGTCCTGAGTATTGATGTCCACTACAGCTGAAAGTGGAGACACAAGTAACCGCAGATGCTGGTGTACAAAAGAAGACACACATTGTTGGAGTAACTCAACGGGTCAGGCAGCATCTCTGGAGAACAGGTGAAAGTAACATGCTTTTATTCTAATCCCGCTGGGTTACATTTATTTTTGCACATTAAAATATAATTAAAGTCATAGGGTCATATAGTGTGGAAACAGGCACTTGCCCACACCAGCCAACATGTCCCAGCCACACTCGTCCCACCTGCTTGTGTTTGGCCCATATCCCTCCAGACCTGTCCTATCCATGTACCTGTTGGACTGTTTCTTAAACATTGGGATAGTCCCTGCCTCAGCTATCTTCTCAGGCAGCTTGTTCCATACACCCACCACCCTTTGTGTGAAAATGTTACCCCTCAGATTCCTATTAAATCTTTTCCCCTTCACATTAAACCTATGCCCTCTGATTCTTGATTCCCCTACACTGGGCAAGAGACTCTGTGCCTCTACCCGATCTATTCCTCTCATGATTTTGTACACGTCTATAAGATCATCCCTCATCCTCCTGCACTCCAAGGAATAGAGTCCCAGCCTACTCAACCTCTCCCTATAGCTCAGACCCTCGAGTCCTGGCAACATCCTTGTAAATCTTCTCTGACAGGAGGCGTCTCCACCTGGTATGGAAACTGTTCTGCTCTTGACTACCTGAACCTTCAGAGAGTGGTGAACACAGCCCAGTCCATCACAGCATTCACTTCCTTCTATTTAGCCCATCTTCATGGGGCCTTGCATCAGGAAGGCTGATTGGCTCAGATGCTTGTCACCCTAATCTTTCCTTTTCCTCTCTTCTACCATCTGGGAGAAGATATAGGCGCTTGAAAGCTTGGACATCCAGACTGAAGAGCAGCTGTGAGTCATAGCCATAGAATTCTACAGCATGGAAACAGGCCCTTTGGCTCAACCTATCCACCCCCAACCAAGTTGGCATTATTATCCTGGCTCCATTTACCTGCATTTGGTCCATATCCCTCTAAACCCTTCCTATCCCTATATCAGTCCAAAGCTCTACACCTCTATAAGATCACCCTTCATCCTCCTGTGCTCTCAGGAATAGTCCCAGCCTACTCAACCCCCTCACCCCCCCCCCCCCCCCCCCCCCCCCCCCCCCATATAGCTCAGACCCTCTAGCCCTGGCAACATCCTTGTAAATCTTCTCTGTACCATTTCCAGCTTGACAACGTCTTTCCCATAACATGGTGCCCAGAACTGAACACAATACTCTAAATGTGGCCTCACCAACGTCTTATACAACTGCAACGTGACCTCCCAACATCTATACTCAGAAGTGTAGATTTTTATTGTTCTTATAAGAAAGTAGTTGTACGGGTCAGATCACATTGAGATTTTTCTCTCTGTGTTCAGGTGGTTTTATAAAAAACACTGTGTTTCTTCCTCTGTGAAGTGCACTTCTCTTTAAGATTGCTTACTGGCCTTTCCCTCTGTAACAACATGAGCCTCGCAGCTGAAATCTAAACACGACTTCATTACTTAGCTCTAGTCTTACCTACAAGTTCATCCAACCTCTGTTAGGAACCATGGCCATCTGTGGAGAAGGAGATGCAGAACTCCTTTAAATGTCGCTAGTTCAAACAGCAGTGGGAAACTATTGTTGAGGTTTGACAGAATCAAGTATCAAACTAAGAACTATTTCTATATGTTATCTTAACCAATCTGTTAGTAACATGAAATCCTCAATTGAAGCACACAATGAAAGGTAGCTTTCTCTGTTCAAAGATTAGCAAAAGATGCAGGGAAGATAAATTTAACTTCAAATACAAAAGCAAAGCGCTAATTTAATTATGGAATTGCATTTCTGTTTTAACAGGATTTCCAGGCTGATAGAAAAATTAGTTCTTTGAATAGCTGTGTGTTGATCAAAGTCCTTTGGATAAACCTGATATGAGATTAAACCAAGGGACAAATGTAAACACTTCAGGTCAATGATTAAAAACTGGCTGGCAGGTCTGCTTTATACATTTTAATAAGTGCCCAATGGATAGAAAATATTTTGCAATGAAAACTTTTATACAACTCCCAGTCTCCTTATTTTGTGTTGTAGTGCAAAGGTGATGTCTTTTTTAAAAATTATTCTTTGATTACTAATTGAATATGTAATTTGGTATAAGTGGCTCCATTTTTGTTACAGCAGTGGGTTGTGCCTTTAACCCCCACAGAGGAAACTTAAATCCATAACAGGACACAAATTGCTGGTGTAATTCAGCGGCTCAAGCTGGCTCTCTGGAGAACATGTGGAGGACAGACTGAAGTAGGGAGTAGAACCAGTCTGAACAAGAGTCTCGACCTAAAACATCACATATCCATGTTCTGCAGAGATGCTGTCTGATCTGCTGAGTTACTCCAATTAAATCTAATTTGTTTGCAGGGTTTAATATCAGCCAGAAGGTGGGGAGTTTTGCGCACATTATTCTGAAATAGGCAGCAATTTTAAATTAGTTAGATTTTACATGTTCATACTGATCATGAAGGCAATTTTCTAGATTTTGTGATTGTTTAATGCAATATACGTTTTCATCTGAAACGACCAAAATAAAAGGCAAATAGTGGGTGGCACAGTGGCACAGCTGTTGCTCTACAGCGGCAGAGCCCCGGGTTCGATCCTGACCTCAGGCATTGTCTATGTGGAGTCAGCACGTTCTACCTGTGATTTCGGTAGATTTCTTCCGAGTGCTTTGAGTTCAGGAATAAATAACTTTTTCTTAAATTGTCCCTTGCGATCTAGGATGGTTTTAGTTGACTCTGGTTTTGTGGATTCTGAAGTGACCAGTGTGGTCAGTACAGCAATTGCAAACTCAGGCGAGGCAACAGGTGCCTGATGGGGAGGGGATGGGCATTCTTGCACCATTTATGTTGGTGGTTTTTGTGCTTCCCATGCAAGGATTCGAGGTTCTCTGTACCTGTCAGATGCTCCTTCTTCACTTTGATGGTCATGGGTCAAAGAATACCATCTATCCATCTCTACCAATACTAAAACTCCCATCTTGTCCTCTTCCGGTTTGCGTTTTTAAAAAATTTGCGCAAAAACGGTACCCTATATCGCTAGGTTTTTTGGCCATCTTACTTACCGTTCTCTTCTGCTCCAAGCGCACCAAGTCTTGTTCCGATCGGTGGAATATTACAAAAGGTGTGAAGGTTTAAACAATTGTGAGCTCAGCAGATTGGTCTTCTCGCCTGTCTGTCACCATGAAGGTAACGCCCCTTCCGGCCCCACTGTCAATCACCGGGGCGAGGAGAAAAAAATCCCGGAGGTGGGGCTGAGTCCGTTCGTCCAAAAGCCGTCCGCCCGGAGGCGGCGCTGAGTCAGGAAGACCGTAGTGCGGAGCGGCCCGGAGCCTGGCCGACTGCTGCAACCTCGAGATCCTGGGGAAGTGACGAGTGAGTGTGGATTACTGATTACTGTTACTGGACTCTGGGTGTGCACAGGAGCTGACTATGTGTGATTATTGCCTCAATACTCTGATGTTGACATGGTAGATAACACGGACATTAATGTGCTTATCTTGCCTGTGAATCTGGAGAATTGAATGCTTTATTGTCACATGGGACAAGCCACAGTGAAATTCTTTCTCAATGCAACAGCATGAGTGCTATTTTTTCAATTGCCTTGAGTTTTCTTTTCTATGGAGTCTTTGTTTCAGAAGCATATAGGAGAACAGTGATCACTACTGCTTGGTAGACCATGAGTTTTGCACCAAGTCTGAGGTCTGATCTTCAAATACCTTATCCTCATTTGACCAAAGGCTGAACTGGTGCTTTGAAGCCACAGGTGAATTTCATCTATGTCTGCCTTTGCCATGAGGTGGCTTCAGTGGTAACAGGCACAGTCTGTGTTTTACTGAGTGACGGTGTAACTCTATGCTTGGAAGGTGGTGGTGCACAATTAAGCAGTTTGGTAGCGGACCTTGGTATGGCAGCTGGTGCGTAAAACTTCCATCCTCTCGTGCACCAATCAATGATGGAGCTCAGCCTCAGAATCAGTGCAAATGCTACTTTTGATTGCATTGTTCCACTGTGGTGGATGTTTATGTTAAATTTTATTTTATGTGGCTGTGTGTCTTGTTGCTTTTCACTTAGTATGGGCTGTATGGTAACTCTAATTTCACTGTACCTTAATTAGGTATGTTACAAAACCTACCTGAATCGTGTCTGAATATCTGCCCTACCCCGTGTGCGCGATTTTGGCGCTGTTTAGAGGGGGCGGGTTTAAAACGCGATTTTTACTAGGCTGTTCCAATCGAAAATGTTCAGCCTAGTAAATCATTAACGGAAAATCGCTGAAAGACCCCGTCGCAAAAGGTATTATTAGTTTTTATGGCCTTGTATAATATTTATAGTAGTTTAAAAATCACTCTCTCACTCCGCAACCACTCGCAGCCCCAGGGTTTTATAAAGCAAACAATTAAAGGTATGTACCTTATTTTTACATTAAATGGGGCTTGTATATAACCCTGTATATAAAGTTTTCTATAGCGAGTAGTTCATTTTGGGCTCTTTATATCCCGCAGTATTTTTCTGGGCATTTGAGGGCACAAATCCAGCGCAATGTGAACGTTCTAAACCAGCGCGTTCACAGGAACCCACTAGAAAGCCGATTTAAATTGACTTTAATTTACAGCAATTGAACACTAAATTCCTTCCATTTGGCCTATAAATTGATGTAAATGAGATTTAAAAATCATGTTTTATTGTGAATTATTTGTGAATATTATTTGGACACTTGGGCTATTTAAAAATGTTAATCATTTATTAAGAAATGGATAGATGTTTAGATCTAGTAATTGAAGTTTGAAATTAGCTACAATTGGGTAACTAACTAATTATTTATGCTTTAATTTCAGGTCATCCAAGTAAGATTATTTTATATTTGTTTCAGAATGCTTCAATCTATGATAACTGAAAATTTCATTCAGTTCTCTTAATTTTTAAGAAGGTTATGGGCTTTTGACTGTCCACGATCACAGCTTTTTTGTTATGTCCATAGAAAATCAATTGGGAACAAGATGCTAATTTCCGAGTATGAAAATGGCCATAACTTTTTTATTACTTGAGATATGAAAGTGAACTAGGTGTCAAATTAAACTTATTGTTATGCTTTATCTGATGTGATAAATTGCAGACTTGATTTTTTAAATCTCAAAATTTTGTAACATTGCTACCTTAATTGGTTGGATTGCAACCTTGTCGTGGTCGGGGAGCTTGTGTGTCTCAGTGACCCCTAGAGATATGCCAGCGGGAGATTCGTCTCCTGTTAGGGTCTCCCATGCTAGACAGGTCGAAGGGTAGAGGCGAGATGGAGAGCGATCCACTGGTCCTCCAGGTTGGGGGTTGAGCACAGGGCTAACAACCCTGTCTCGTAAAACAAATGTTACGGAAACAGCAACTGCAGGAATCAACACTACTGGGTGTGATGGACTCCCAGGGTTATCGACAGATGCTAGGATGAATGTCAATGGTGAAAGCCGACAGGAAGCCACTGGCAGGAAGGTGGAAGTTCTAAATGCTCACTGCCAACAAGAGAGCATGGACACCATCATCATGAGAAGGCGCTGGAACTGGATTGGCCATATACTGAGAAGAGAACCTGACAGCATCCCAAGAATAACCCTGCACTGGACACCGGAAGGGAAAAGGAAAAGAGGGAGACCCAAAACCCACCTGGCGTCGAACTGTAGAGGAGGAAATGAAAAGAATGAACCTGACCTGTTGTAGTGTCCAGAAGCTAGCCCAGAACACACAGGAGTGGAGGACCTTCGTTGCTGCCCTACATGTACTGGGGCGCTGTCCTGTGCACGGCTGCCCTGCCAGCAGTTGTCTGTCTTTTCACCGTTTTATTTTTATTTTTAGTTAGTTAAAGTGTTTTGTTTGGAGGTCTAGACTTTTTTGTGTGTGGGGGGTGGGGGAAACTGCCTTTCAGGGTCACTACCTGGTCGGAGAGGCAGCTTTTCTCCGGGCTGCAGCTTCGACCCGTCCTCGCGGCCTTCCAGCGGGCCTGGAGCGGCGTTTCCTGTCGCGGACCGCCCAGAACCTCGGCTTCGGCGGCAGCACAGCGCTGGAGCGCTATGGTGGAGCGGGCGATGCCTTGCCTGGGTCGCCGTGCTGGAGCTCCGGTGAGCTGAGACCGCCGGGTAAAACATCGCGGAGCTGCGGGACTGTGGAGCGACCAGCTGCGGGCGGCGGCGCCGAACTTTACACCGGGAGCCTGGGATCTCGCGACGAGATCGCCAGTTGTGGAGCTCCAACCGGCGCGGCCTTGTCGGCTCCGGAAGCCGCGGCCTCCAGTACGGAGGCGGCCGTTCCAGGGTTCCCATGCCACTGTGAGGACTCTCCCGACGCCGGAGCACCACCACCCGGCGAGAACGGCCAGGAACATCGGGCCGCCGTAGAGGCAACTGTGGAGGCCTCAATAGGCCCGACTATGGGTGAACTGGGGTTGGGGACTGGACTTTGTGCCTTCCCTCATGGTGGGAGCCATTGTGGGGGGATGTTCTTTGTGTTTAAGACTCTCATTGGTGTTATATCTGTATTCTTTTTTTGTGTGCTGCAAAATGGTGAAAAGCATTTCACTTCATTACACCTCGGTGTATGTGAATGTGACCAATAAAATACCTTTGATACCTTTGATACATGCCAGGAGGCATAATAGGCAGTAAGTAATTGGTTAAGTGACAATAAACGCAAACTTGAACTTGAAAAAAACATCGCAATTTACATTGTGGGGGGGGGGGGGGGGGGGGGAGGGGGGAGGAGGGAGAGGTGGTGGGTAGGGAGGGTTTATAGAGGAGGGGAGGGAGTAACTGAGGGTAAGGAGAGGGAGAGGTGAGAGAGAGTGGGGGAGGAGGAGGAGGGGAAGAAGAAGAACGGAGGGAGGGGGTGAGGGGAGGAAGCAGAGGAGGGTTGGGAGAGGGAGGATAATGGAGGAGGGGAATAGGGGACTGAAGAGGGAGAGTGAGATGCGTTCACATTGATCTTATATTTTACAAGTTATTGCCATTTTGAATTTTAAAAACATCGCAGTCGCACTCTCACTTGCCGGCCTGCACAATTGGGGGAGGGTTGCCATGATCCGCGTCAAAACGGGGATCTCTGGCCTCCGTCAGCCGCGGGAAATGTGCCTACGTAATGAAACGAGCCTGATGGCTGCATTCCCTCCTTGTTCACCCTTCATCTATCTCACGTTGGCTGAATTGCCCAAATCATGCTGGAAATGAGGCAGTGTTTGGTTCAGCTCCAACAGAGCTTGTAACAGCTCCATAACCAAGAGCACATTAATCAATAGCATCACAGGAGGATCCAACCAGCATATCTTTATCTGAGACATGGCACTTGGAAAAAGAGTGGTAAAGATTTATAGTTACACATCTGGATAAATTAGTTCCATATATCCATGTCATTCTTTGCACCATTTACCTGTGGCAAGTTTTTGTTTCCTGGTTTGTAAATGGCTTTTTCAGTTGAGTGATAATAAATGAAATGACAGTGAACTGGTTTGATCCTTGATAGTTTAGAGTTGATTTGGGCCAGAGACATTGGAGGAGAGGTGTAAAAATGTATTTGTAATGTCTGGTTACGTGGTTGCATTGGTGTAACTTTAAGAGCCTGACTCACTTGGGCGTCATTTACACAACATCATTTACGCGTTATGACGCCTGCGTGATGCGCAAATGACACCCAAGTGGGACAGGCCCTTTAGGGATTATTGTAATACTGAGAATATCCCAGGCATCAATGCATACTACCACAGAGTCTGGCTCTGAACCATCTGAAGAGATTCTAATCTACCCTTTGTTTAAGAAGGAACTGCAGATGCTGGAAAAATCAAACGTAGACAAAAATGCTGGGGAAACTCAGCGGGTGAGGCAGCATCTCTGGAGCGAAGGAATAGGTGACGTTTCGGGTCGAGACCCTTCTTCAGGGGGGGGGGGGGGGGGGGGGGGGGGGGGGGGGGGGGGGGGAGCTTTACCCTTTACCCTTTGTGAGCCAGAAACTGATATTCTCCAAACTAATAATCTAGAATACATTGTGAATGATTTTAGCTTGCAGATTTGACCCCATTCTCTTGTCATCCATGAAGTACCAATTGCTTTTCGTCTCAATAATGAATGGTGACTGATGTGCTGCCCACTCCAATGACAACGTTTATATTTGCTGAGGAGTCTGACGACGCACACTGACCTCATGGAATTGGTAAGATGTCAGTTTTGTGACAAAACTGTAAAGTTTTGTAATGTACAGTATAATAATTTGTCTCTTGTTAATGGCATTTTTCAAAAATGTATTTCATGCAGTGAACATTTGGACTTCAATGAACAGAATATGAAGCGAAGTGAGCACAAACTTTGGCTGATGTTATTGCACTTGCCCAGCTCTATGGACTAGAATCATTTAATCTTCAATTTCTTGTCAATAAGAGTTTCCATAGCAAACAGAATTTATCGTGAGTGAATGCAAAGAGCAAACTGGGAAGGAAGGTGAAATCAGTTTCATGTGTATTTAACAGAAATCAGTGAATCCCGAATTTACAAACTGTGAAAATACCAGAGAACTCTTCGGATTTGCACTGATGCATTGCAGTGTCACATGTACAAGTTGTTTAGAAACATGTTATTGCCACAGTTTAAGTTTGTGACTTCTGAGGGCAATTCCTGACGTTTACATTCATTTATTTAATTTCTATTTACTCAGAGGGATGGTGTGGCTCAAAGGCATTTTGAATATGAGGAAACAAAGAAATGCAACAATAAATATGCCGGAAACCCCTGTTGAAAAGTATGCATGTGGAAATCAACAATTAATCAACAGTTCCCGCCTGTGCCATGTGTTGGAATGTGTGGAGATTTTGGAGTGTGTGGAGATAACGTTTTCAATTGAATCAGCTGTTGCCTGCAGAACAGGTGAGAACCAGGAAACGCATAATTTAAAGGATTTTATTCTCGTTCACAGCTTATTTTGAACATTTTTTTTAAGTCAGCAGAATAATGTTCCAGAATTCATAAAAGATGCAAAATGACATTTCTTTAGCTGGCCAGCTAGTGGGATCACAGTTCTGACTGTTCAGTTTAATCAGCATCCGATTACTTTGACTTGAACAGGCTTTCCCAATTGAAGTGCTCAGCAACCTCCACATCTGTGCTTTTTGGAATTTCAGGGAATATTGTTTGCATCTTTTCTCTGAATTCCGCCAACTGCAAAAGAGGAGTTGGGAGAAGAGAGATTTGTGGGAACAAAAAAAAAATATTTGCAACAGTAATAATCAGTTTTTACTAAAGGTATTTATATTTTCTATTAAAAGGGACTCTTCAGTTTTTGCAAATGTGTGAAATCCATTTGGTTCAGAAATATTCTGAGTCAATAACTGTGTAGTTACATTTCAGAATGGCTTACATTGTTCTCGGAATAGCTCCAGAAATCTATAAAATTGTTTCTTCATGTTACATGTGATGCTAAAATTATCAATAATAATCGTGGACGTCCATTTACAGAGTTATATAAATACCATAAATAAGTGCTCAAAAATCTGTGCATTACTAGTCAACACAAAGTCAACTGAGGAAATCTCTCACGATAAACGACAATCTATTTGAAGATGATTCATTGGATTAGAATCAGATTTGCTCTGTTAAGAAAAACAGTAATGTTGTTATTAATTCTGCAACGATAATCTGCCAATATTTAAAACCAGAAGTTAAGAATATCGATTTACAATAATTTACAAATTAGGTATTGTATTAAAATTCTAAACTTAACGACATTATGTCAAATCTTGTCCCAGTGCTGTTCTGGAAATAGGCACATTGTGGAATAAGACGCTGCAAAGGGAATTGTTTTTATCTCTCAATTCCTTACTTCAAGGGTCTCGAAACCAATTCAATTGGTTCATCTGAAACTTTGCCAAATCCTGTTAACATTTGGCAAGTGTCCAATTTTGAGTCTTATCTTTTGATTACATGCCGAGTGAAACAGTGAGGAGGAACTTGTCATTAAGAAGATTAATTGGTTCCCAAGAAGATGGACAGCCATTTTGCTGAAAATATTCCTTCCATAATATAAACAAGCTATGAGATTGTTTAGATCACACACCATACATAGTGCATTTACACATGCACTTGAATTAATAAAATACAAAAAATGACATCTAATTAGTAATAACTATCTGGTTATATGTATCTTTGTTCCAATTTTGATTGGGATATTGAACATTAAAACCTTTATCCTTCTCACAAAAGTATTTGCACAAAGTAATTGAGGCTAGAGAAGGCTGAGCAGAAGTTTTGAATGCAACATCTGATGGATATTTTCATTGTTAGTTATAACATTTTATTGGCTGTAACAAATGTATTTGAATGTGCAATAATGCCTGAACCAGATGTTTGATGAGAAAACAAATTCTTAGATGAACCATGGCCTGGTACAGCCTTTTAGTTCAGAGAGATACCCGGCAGATCACAGCTCATTGAGGTCACACCTACCAATGATCACTCGTACACTAGTTCCATGTTATTTCAGATTTGCATCCTAAACAACAGGGGCAATATACAGAAGCCAATAAACCTACAAATCAGGTCTTTGGAATGTGGGAAGAAACCTGAGCACCCAGAGAAAACCCACGCGGTCACAGGGAAAATGTACAAACTCCATACAGACAGCACCCATAGTCAGGATGGAACTCTGGTCTCTGGCGCTGAATGGCAGCAACTCTACTGCTGCGCCTCTATGCCACCTTTTGATGCAATCCTACAAATGTCATCATAACATGGAGCATGTCTCTACATCAGTTGGACATCACAGTTTAAAAAGCATTACATGTGATCAGATAAATATTTCATTTTCCCCCAACAACTTCGTGATATAATTTACAATTCCTTTCCTATTGTAGGAAGCTAGGTATTCCTTTACTGAATTTTTATGTTTGCAATTATGTACCTTGAAATAATGAATGGTTGGAAAGATCAAAGATGCCACTTGATTTATTTTCTTCCTTAAATTTGTGTCACAATACCAATAGTGAGGCTGATTATTCATTTTGACAAAAAAGTGGGTTATATTTCAGTTGAGACAGATTGAGAACAGAACAGAAATGAATTAATTGGAAATTCATTTTAGTTAAAAATGTTGATGTTATTAAAAATACAAATTATCATCAATTGAAACAATTGTCAATGATAAATCTTGTCTCCTACTCCACACCTCCCTCTCTCCTGTAGCAACACGTTCTGGCAATACCATGCCCCTAGCCTGATGAACATTTGACGGATGCTCCAGCAGCATTGCTGTGGGAAAGGCCAGTTGCTCTCGACAGAGCTTGAACCCAGAGTTCCCAGCTATTCTTGACAGGAGAATCAGTGCAAGGTGAGTTTTTGATTATTTTACAATCAAAGAGTTGGCAGTGTTCACAAAATCCATACAGTTGCCTCTTTCTTAGCTTGGGATTAAACTTTTGTAGATGGAGTGCCCCAGGTCTGGCAAATCATTCCATTACTGATTTCAGTCACCTAATCCTTAACCATAATGGCCTATGAGATTGTTCAATCTAATGTAACTGTAATGACACATTCCACAACTAATGCTACTGTCTTACACTTTTGATGCATTGCATCTTAAAAAAGTATCTGACATTTCTCTGGAAAGATGCGGTAATATACATTTAATTATGCCCAAACAAATGTATATAAAGGTCAATTTTCTAAACTCTATCCTCACAACTCTAATAACAAATTGAAATAAAAAATTCCTATTAACTGACTCAAAACAGAAAGAGGTGTTTAGGTAGCACATCTGAAATGCACCCGGAGAAAACCCACGCAGGTCACAGGGAGAACATACAAACTCCATATGCACAGTACCCATAGACAGGATTGAACACAGATCTCAAGCGCTGTAAAGGTAGCAACTCTACCAATGCACCACCTTAGTAATGGCAATGCAATACTAGCAATGGAAGTCTTTTCTGATATCCTTTCATATATAAATGGGTTCTTACAGGTAACCACCATGGCCCTGAAATCCAGGAGTGATATTATTTTTGCCTTTAAACTTTGCACAATCGGCTATCAATTATTGGAATTAAGGATGCCATGTGGGAATAAAAGGGATACCCGTAGATTGTGTTGAGGCTTGTCCGCTATAACTGACTATAAACCGAAGGTGGGCAGTATCTCTGGCAACAACGGGTCCCTTCCAGATGAACTCAATGCATTCTACACCCGCTTTGAGCCCACCTCGCCCGTCTCGGGTCCGCCTGTATTAACGGTTACTGTGGCAGATGCAACTTGTCCAGGTGGAGACCATAGCCGCGTCCTCAGGACCCGAGCGGATCAGCTGGCAGAGGTATTCACAGACATTTCAAACCTCTCACGGATTCGTTCTAAAGTCCCCACTACCTTCAGGGAGACTACTACTCTGGTACCAAAGAAAGGTAAAACCCCCTTTTCACGGTGCGACTTGACGCAAGAGGTAACCAGAGTTTGACATCGTGGGAATCTCGTGCGGTAACAATACGGCATTCGTGGACCACCGTGGCGCTAACGGCAGGTAATCGTGTACCTTGGGTACTCGGGAGAAAATTCAAACATGTTTGAATTTGTCCAAGAGTGTCTTGTGCACTTGTGGTTGAGCATTGCAACATTTTATGAACGAAGTGTCCCGTGCGATATCCGTAGTAACTCTTGCGGTCACCGTGGGAACTCCTGCGAACGGTGAACCCAGAAGTTGGATAGAGTGAATCCAGCCAGTTTGCTATTTACATACAAATCTAATAAAACTAGCTAAGCATTTCATTAATGTCAGTGTGTCTCTTTTTGTCTGAAAGATGGGGGTGTCTTCATTTACTGGCGGGTGGGTGTCTGTCACTGAAACAGGCAGGTAAGATTTCGCATCCACCTTGTGTGTGCGTCTCTCTCTCTCTCTCTCTCCCTCCCTCTCACACAGGCGTGAATGGATGAACTACGCGGGCCAGACAGCATTTACGGAGGGAAATGGACAGACGACCCATTCTTCAGGCTGCCTTATGTCTCCCCCCCCCCCCCCCCCCCCCCCCCCAACTCCCACCCACACACGCGAATGCAGGAGAAACTCCGCGGGTGCAGCAGCATCTATGGAACGAAGGAAATAGACAACGTTTCGGCCCCGCTGCACCCGCTGAGTTTCTCCAGCATTCGTGTGTGTAGGTGGGAGTTGGGGTGAGGGGGGGGAGACATAAGGCAGCCTGAAGAATGGGTCGCTGTCCATTTCTCTCCGTAGATGCTGCCTGGCCCGCGGAGTTCATCCATTCATGCCTGTGTGAGAGAGAGGGAGAGGGAGAGAGAGAGAGAGAGAGAGAGAGAGAGCGAGATGGGCAGAGAGTTGCAGATGCGGGAAAAATCTAAGGAAGACATAAACGCTTGAATAAACTCAGCGGGACAGGCAGCATCTCTAGAGAGAAGGAACGTAAATGCTGCCTGGCCCGCGGAGTTCCTCCATTCATGCCTGTGTGAGAGTGAGGGAGGGAGAGTGTGAAGAAGGCTCTCGACCCGAAACGCCACCCGTTTCTTCTCTCCAGAGATGCTGCCTGTCCCGCTGAGTTGCTCCAAGCAACTGGTGTCTATCTTCAAAGGACTGACCAGGACTGCCTCTCTCTCTCTCTCTCTTTCTCCCTCCCTCCCTCTCACACAGGCATGACTGGAGGAACTCCGCGGGCCAGGCAGCATCTACGGAGAGAAATGTTCAGCGACCCATTCTTCAGGCTGCCTTATGTCTCTCTCCCCCCTCCCCCCCCTCACCCCCCCAACTCCCACCCACACACGCGAATGCTGGAGAAACTCAGCGGGTGCAGCAGCATCTATGGAACGAAGGAAATGGGTAACTTTTCGTGAATAGATGCTGCTGAACCCGCTGAGTTTCTCCAGCATTCGTGTGTGTAGGTGGGAGTTGGGGTGAGGGGGGGGGGGGGGAGAGACATAGGGCAGCCTGAAGAATGGGTCGTCTGTCCATTTCTCTCCGTAGATGCTGCCTGGCCCGCGGAGTTCATCCATTCATGCCTGTGTGAGAGAGAGGGAGGGAGGGGGAGAGAGAGAGAGAGAGAGAGAGAGGCAGTCCTGGTCACTCCACTATGGCTACATCTTGCGTCAAGTCGCCCCGTGAAAACGAGCCATAAGGTAGCTTGCCTCAATGACTGTTGCCCAGAGGCTCTAGCATCAACCATCATGATGTGCTTTGAGAGAATGGTGATGGCGTACCTTAAATTTAGCCTCCCATCCAGCCTTGATCCACTGCCATTGCTTACTGTCTCAACAGGTCCACAAAGCCAACTCTCTGGCCCTTAACTCATCACTGGAACACAGAGACAACATGACTACTATATTAGATTCATATTTATCAACTCTAGCTCTGCCTTCAACACCATAATCTCATCCAAACTCATCTCCAAACTCCTGGACTTGGGAATCAGCTCCACCCTCAGTCTTTCGATCCACGACTTTGACCCGCTGGCCACATTCAGTGAGGTTAGGTGACGACATCTGCTCCACAATAATTCCCAACACTGGTGCTCTACAAGGATGCATTCTCAGTCCTCTACTATACTCCCTATAGTCGCAACTGCACAGCCAAATTCGCTACAACTCCATCTACAGGTTTGTTGTGCTGAATCACAAACAATGACGAGACGGATTACATTAGGAAGCGAGAGAGAACCTAGTAACATAGTGTCAGGGCAATAACCTCTCCCTTAGCAAGATCGACCTCAGAAAGCGTGTTGGAGTACGTGCCCCAATCAGCATCAGAGCTTCAAGTTCCTTGATGTTAATGCCATTGATCTGTTGTGGACCAGACACACTGATGTGACAGCTAAGGCAGCAGACCAACATCTCTATTTCTTGAGGAGACCGAGGAAATGTAACTTATCTCCAATGACTCTTATAAACTTCTGCAGATGCATCATAGAAAGCATACTGTCAGGTTGCACCACAGATTGGTTTTCGAATAGCTCTATTCGGACTGCAAGAAATTGTAGATATAGCCCAGTCCATCACACAGACCTGACTTCTCAACATTGACTCCATCTACACTGCATGCTGCCTCAGAAAAGCAGCAAACATAATCAAAGACAGTCAATCACCTCCTGCCCTACCAGCAGAAGAGTTATGGGGATGTCCCACTGTACGAGGTAATTCAAGAGTTCTCCCGAGTTTGCCCTGTTTCCAACTCGGAGAATTACGGTAATGGCCGCTCGTAGGTACTCGGGGCTCTCGTGGACATTTTTTCAACATGTTGAAAAAGCTTCACGAGTCTTCCCAAGCTTACCACGTTTCCCCGAGTACCTGCCGTTAGCGTTACGAACTGCTAAGAGACGTCCCGAGCTCTGACATACCCGCAACGTACATTCTACGTGCTTACCACGAGTTTGATTTTTTTTTAAACTCAGAAGAGCTCTTGAATTAGCTCGTACAGTGGGTCAGCCCCTTTAGCAGTTTACACAATGGCCTTATTAGCCAACTCAGAATCCATAAAACCAGTACAAGTCATCCTTGATTGTGAGAGGCTTAACCAAATACAATTCCGAATTTTATGCTCCTCACTTTCAAATCCATTTTAATCTTTATAGCTTTTAGCTAGTTCATACCTTCATTTTTTTTAACTATTCATTTTTGGGAGTTGGATATTTCAGATTTATTGATGTATTGCCTGTCCTTGGTTATCCCTAATATGTTGGTGATCCATCTTCCAGAGCCACTGCAACATTGTGTGGTGATTTTGATAAAATGGTAATGGCTTGACAGATCACTTAAGATGAATATTGAGAATCTATTAGGTTGTTGTGGGTTTAGAGTCGGATGTAGCCAAAGACGGGCAAAGGGGGCTGGTTTACTACCCAAATGCACCAAATGAAGAAAGACTGGATAGACTCGGCTTTTACTTGCTAGAATTTAGAAGATTGAGGAGGGATCTTATAGAAACGTACAAAATTCTTAAGGAGTTGGACAGGCTAGATGCAGGAAGATTGTTCCCGATGTTGGGGAAGTCCAAAACAAGAGGTCACAGTTTAAGGATAAGGGGGAAGTCTTTTAGGACCGAGATGAGAAAAAAAAAATTCACAGAGAGTGGTGAATCTGTGGAATTCTCTGCCACAGAAAGTAGTTGAGGCTGGTTCATTGGCGATATTTAAGAGGGAGTTAGATGTGGCCCTTGTGGCTAAAGGGATCAGGGGGTATGGAGAGAATGCAGGTACGGGATACTGAGTTGGATGATCAGCCATGATCATATTGAATGGCGGTGAAGGCTCGAAGAGCCGAATGGCCTACTCCTACATCTATTTTCTATGTTTCTATGAGATTTACAATAATCCACTTCATTGCTGACAATTGATTTATTACTCCAGATTTAATTATCTGAATTCAATTTTCCTAGCTACCAATCCCCGATTTGAACTCAAGGCTCCTGAACGTTCACTCAGGCAAATAAATCAAGCAAATTGGTGGTCACTTCCACCAAGATGACCACAAGAGACTACAGATATTGGAATCTGAAACAAAAAAACAACTGCTGGAGGAACTCAGATGGTTGGACAGCATGAAGTTCCGATGGAGTGTCGCAACCCAAAATATGGACAATTTCTCTCTTCCCCTCCTCTGCTTGCATATGCTTCTTAACCCGAGGAGTTCCTCCAGCATTTGATTTGGTTTTATTTTGTCAGTTCTGTCATTGCTATTGACTGCCAGTGGTTCCCCAATGCTGCTGCCAATGCTTTCTCCATACACTAACCTAATACAAATTTGTACAATTAAATCCTTTGCTGGACTTTTCACCTAAAAGATTTTTTTTTTAAATCAAGATCTGTCTTTGCTCAGATAAATGTATTGAAACTAGCTCGAGGCAGCTTCCATTCCCTCGTCACCCGGCACCTCAACTGCCCTGTCGTTTTAATCACAGAGGAGTCTTGAGACTGGAAATCGCTGTTCCAATTATAAGTAAAAACCTGATATCCTGAAAACAGCTGACGAATTGCATAACAGTACAGTTTCAGTGACTGGTGATTCTGGCAAGCAGTATGAGATTAAATACTTACACTGTGGGCTCCTACAGTTTTCCAGATCGTTAGGCTAAGCAAACCAACCCCGCACCAAGCATAGAGAGAGCCCCAGCCCAGGGCCTTCAGTGCAAGTGATGCGCCATTCTCGGGAACTGCAATGGATGCTGCCATCCCCTGGAATAGAAGGAAAAACACGAATGGTTTTCACTTGCATCACACCTCAGACCAATTCAAAACATTTCACTTACAATGAAATACTTGTGTTTGACCATTGTGCACATTAAATCAGTTAATGCAAGTCAGATTTGGAAGGTTTCATCTGAAACAAAAACAAAACTTATTTTCAATTATATATATCAAACCCTTCAACTTGTAACATCGGCTGTGGAGAGCCAGTAGCTTCAAGTCCCTGGGCATACAAGCAAGGACAATGAGGCTGGTGTCAGAAATCAGAGTCACAAGGCAAGATTGGAAAAGGTTGGGCTTTTCAAATTTTGAAAGGCACCAGCTGACACATCTTCACCAATTGCATAAGATTATTAATAATGGAGCAGATAAATCTGGAAAGTTACAGCGGCAAGACAGAGAGAGAACGGGTTTACATCAATAAATGGCAAATTTAATGGTGCTTCAAAGTTCCTTGCATGAAGAGTAGGAAGAAAAATAAGAGTCCACTAACGAATATAGGAATACATTTTGATTCCTATATTCCTTAAAATCTTGATTCCCTTAGCCTAAAGAGCTAAATCTAATTCTCTCTTGAAAACATCCAGTGAATTGGCCTCCACTGCCTTCTGTGGTACAGAATTCCAGATTCACAACTCTCTGAGTGAAAAGGTTTTCCCTCATCTCAGTCCTAAACAGCATACCCCTTATTCTTAAACTGTGACCCCTGGTTCTGGACTCCACCAACTTCGGGAAAATGTTTCCTGTATCTACCCTGTCCAGTCAATAGACAATAGACACCCGCTACCTTCAGGTAGAAGGTACAGGAGCCTGAAGACTGCAACGACCAGGTTCAGGCATGGCTGCTTCCCCACAGCCATCAGGCTATTAAACTTGGCTCGGACAAAACTCTGAACATTAATAGCTCATTATCTGTTATTTGCACTTTATCAGTTTATTTATTCATGTGTGTATATATTTATATAATGGTATATGGACACACTGATCTGTTTTGTAGTCAATGCCTACTATGTTCTGTTGTGCTGAAGCAAAGCAAGAATTTCATTGTCCTATCAGGGACACAGGACAATAAACACACTTGACTTGACAATAAACAATAGGTGCAGGAGTAGGCCATTTGGCCCTTCGAGCCAGCATCACCATTCAATGTGATCATGGCTGATCATCCCCAATCAGTACCCCGTTCCTGCCTTCTCCCCATATCCCCTGACTCTGCTATTTTTGAGAGCCTATCTAGTTCTCTCTTGAAAGCATCCAGAGAACCTGCCACCACCTGAGGCAGAGAATTCCACAGACTCACCGCTCTCTGTGAGAAAAAGTGTTTCCTGGTCTCCGTTCTAAATGGCTTATTCCTTATTCTTCAGCTGTGGCCCCTGGTTCTGGACTCCCCCAACATTGGGAACATGCTTCCTGCCTCTAGCGTGTCCAAGCCCTTAACAATCTTATATGTTTCAATGAGATCTCCTCTCATCCTTCTAAACTCCAGAGTGTACAAGCCCAGCTGCTCCATTCTCTCAGCATATGACAGTCCCGCCATCCCGGGAATTAACCTTGTAAACCTACGCTGCACTCCCTCAATAGCAAGAATGTCCTTCCTCAAATAGAGGACCAAACCTGCACACAATACTCCAGGTGTGGTCTCACTAAGGCTCTGTACAACTACAGAAGGACCTCATTGCTCCAATATTCAATTCTTCTTGTTATAAAGGCCAACATGCCATTCGCTTTCTTCACTGCCTGCTGTACCTGCATGCTTACTTTCATAGACTGATGTACAAGGTCCCCCAGATCCCGTTGTACTTCCCCTTTTCCCAACTTGACACCATTTAGATAGTAATCTGCCTTCCTGTTTTTGCTACCAAAGTGGATAATAAGTTTATCCGTATTAAACTTCATCTGCCATGCATCTGCCCACTCCCCCAACCTGTCCAAGTCACCCTGCATTCTCATAGCATCCTCCTCACAGTTTCCACTGCCACCCAGCTTTGTGTCATCTGCAAATTTGCAAATGTTACTTTGAATCCCTTCAACCAAATCATTGATGTATATTGTAAATATCTGCAGTCCCAGCAGCGAGCCTTGTGGTACCCCACTAGTCGCTGCCTGCCATTCTGAAAGGGACCCGTTAATCCCTACTCTTTGTTTCCTGTCTGTCAACCACTTCTCTATCCATGTCAGTCCTCTAAGAATTTTATATGTTTCTATAAGATCCCCTCTAATCTTTATAAATTCCAGCGAACATAACCCCAATCGACCCATTCTTTCATCATATGCCAGTTCCACCATTTTGGGAATTAACATGGTGAACCTATGCTGCACTCCCTCAATAGCGATAATGTCCTTCCTCAAATTAGGAGACCAAAATTGCACAAAATACTCCAGGTGCGGTCTCACCAGGGCCCTGTAAAACTGCTGTAGGACCTCCTTGCGCCTAAACTCAAATCCTCTCGCAATGAAGGCCAACATGCCACTGGCTTTCTTCACTGCCTGCTGTACCTGCTTGCTTACTTTCAGTAAGCACATCCAGGTCTCATTGCACCTCCCCTTTTCCTAATCTGACACCATTCAGACAATAATCTACTTTCCTGTTCTTGTCAGCAAAATGAATAACCTCCCATTTATCCACATTATACTGCATCTGCCATGCATCTGCCCATCACCCAACCTATCTAAGTCATCCAGCAGTCTCATAGCATCTTCCTCTTAGCTCACACTGCCACCCAGCTTTGTGTCATCCGCAAACTTAGAGATGTTACATTTAATTCCCTCATCTAAATCGTTAATATATACTGTAAACAACTGGGGTCCCAGCACCGAGCCTTGCGGCACCCCACCAGTCACTGCCTATTTTTTCTGAAAAGGACCCGCTAATTCCTACTCTTTGCTTCCTGTCTGCCAACCAGTTCTCTATCTATGTCAATACCCTACCCCCAATATCATGTGCTCACTAATCTCTAATTAAATTTAGAGATTAATTTTGCACACTAATCTCTTGTGTGGGACCTTGTCAAAGGCTTTTTGAAAGTCCAGATACACATCCACTGGCTCTCCCTTATCCATTTTACTTGTTACATCCTCAAAAAATTCCAAAATATTAGTCAAGCATGATTTCCCCATCATAAATCCATGCTTTCCAAATGCGCTGCTATAAACATCTTTAATAGCATGCTCCTGTAATCTGCACTTGTTATAATCAATGTAACTCAAAAAAAGTGGACCAAAATATTCCAGTCACCACTGATCCCATCATAAATCCACAATTTCTAGAGCCCGATCCAGTCCATGCTTTCCAATGCAGCTCAAAATAACATCTTTACATTGACTCCTGCATCTTCCCCACTACCAATGTAAGGCTAACTGGTCCATAATCCAATGTAACTCCACAAAAAGTGGAGTTACATTGGCTACCCTCCAGTCCACAGGAACTGATCCAGAGTCATCCACAATTTCTAGAGCCACCTCCTTGAGTACTCTGGGATGCAGACCATCAGGCCCTGAGGATTTATCTGCCTTCGGTCCCAACAGTTTACCTAACACCATTTTCTGACTAATGTAGATTCCCTTCAGTTCCTCCCTCCCACTAGATCCTCGGTCCCCACGTATTTCTGGGAGATTGTTTGTGTCTTCCTTAGTGAATACAGAACCAGGGTACTCATTTAACTGTTCTGCCATTTCCTCGTTTCCCAATATAAATTCACCTGTCTCTGACTGTAAGGGACCTACATTCGTCATCACTAATCTTTACCTTTTTTCATACCTAAAGAAACTTTTACAGTCTGTTTTTATATTTCCCGCAAGCTTTCTTTGTTGTCCTCTGTTGAGTTCTAAATTTCTCCCAGTCCTCTGGTTTGCCGCTTCTTCTGGCCAATTTATATGCCTCTTCCTTGGCTTTAATACTATCCTTGACTTCCCTCGTCAGCCTCCCAGTTTTATTTTTTTGCCAGACAGAGATGAACAATTTCTGGAGTTCATCCATGCGGTCATTAAATCTTCATCATTGCATCTCCACTGTCAACCCTTTTAGTATAATTTGCCAGTCTCTCCTAGCCAATTCCCGTCATACCTTCAAAGTCTCCTGTCTTTAAGCTCAGGACCTAAGTCTCTGAATTAACCGTGTCATTCTCCATCCTATTGCAGAATTCCACCATATTATGGTCACTGTTGCCCAAGGGACCTTGCACAACAAGATTGCTAACTAATCCTTCCTCATTAAACATCCTCATTAATCCTTCCTCATAAAACTCAACAGCATAGTGTTTGTTATTAGATGTGAATTCCAGAAGTTTGGACAAATGTTCAGAAAGGAAGGTCCAAATTCCAGCAAAGTAATTGGGGAATTTCAAATTTAATCAAGAAATAAAAATTATTTTTGGAATTGTAAGGTAAAAATCATTTGATAATAAAACAAAAACGAAAATATTAGAGATTCTGAAAATCTAAAATAAAAATAGAAAGTGCTGGAGTAACTCAGCAGGTCAGGAAGCATCTATGGAAAACATGGATAGGTGACATTTCTGGGTTGGAAGCCATATTCAGACTATCTCACTACTTACATATTACTTTTGGAGCTGCACAGTATCCAGTATTGGACTATCCATTCATCATCATTGAGTTTAAATCCAAGAACTCTTTTTGTTTTTCAAACCAGCATATGCATTTCCTTATATCTACTGTTTAAGAAAGAACTGCAGTTGCTGGAGAAATCAAAGGTAGACAAAAAATGCTGGAGAAATTCAGCGGGTGAGGCAGCATCTATGGAGAGAAGGAATTGGCAACGTTTCGTGTCTGAAGAAGGGTCTCGACCCGAAACGTCACCAATTCCTTCTCTCCATTTGTTGTCTACCTTCCTTATATCTACTGCCTGGCACACAAGTGGGTGGTATTGCGGATAGTGAAGATGGTTGTCAAAAATTGCAGCAGGATCTTGATCGGTTGGCCATGTGGGCTGAGGAATGTTTTGGAATTTAATACAGAGAAATGTGACGGGTTACATTTTGGAAAGCCTAACATGGCAGGACCTACAGTACCAGTAGGGCTCTGGGAAGTGTTGTAGAAGAAAGGGATCTAGGAGTGCAGTTACATTGTTCCTTGAAGGTGACGCACAGGCAGATGTGGTGGTCAAAAAGGCTTTTGGCACATTAGCCTTCATTAAGTCCGAGTATTAAGTATAGAAGTTGGGAGGTCATGTTGCAGTTATATAAGATGTTGGTGAGACCACATTTAGAGTAATTGTGTTCAGTTCTGGACACCATGTTATAGGAATGATGTTAAGTTGGAGAGGGCACAGAGAAGATTTACAAGGATGTTGCCAGGATTCGAGGGTCAGAGCTATAGGGGGAGGTTGGGCAGGATGGGACTCTATTCCCTGGTGTGCAGGAGGACAAGGGATGATCTTCATCTTTTCAAATCATGAGAGGAATAGATTGGGTAGACGCGAAGAATCTCTTGCCCAAAATCTGGGTAATCGAGAACCAGAGGTCATAGGTGTTAGTTTTTTCACACAAAAGATGGTGGGTATGTGGAATGAACTGACAGAAGAAGCAGCTGAGGCAGGGACTATCACAAGTTTTAGGAAGCAATTAGACAGGTACATGGATAGGACAGGTTTAGAGGGAGAGTGTCCAATCGCAGGAGAGTGGGACTAATGTAGAAAGAATATGTTGGCTGGTTTGGGCAAGTTGGACCGAAGGGCCCGTTTCCACACTGTATGACTAAGTGGCTCTAGACAAGTCAAAGGCAATTTGACGTACGTAATAAATTCTGTCAGTAATGCCAACACCCCAGGACGAAGTTCAAAACTCCTACAAATGTAGACAAATCGATTTACTCAATTAAGCCTAGTGAAAACTCAATGGACTGAGTCACCGCCAGGTTAGTCATTGATCCTACAGTAACTATGTTAAAATTTGTAGAATGTTAACATAGGTACTTGCTGCTCCACCTACCTTATGAAACCATCCAGGACTTTTCTTTTTAGCCATCGCAAGCGTTGTGCCAAAACCTGCTAGCATTCCCACTGCAGCTACAGTACCAAGGAAAAGACCACCTGACAAAATAGAGTCAAGAGAGTCAAAAGTGTTTTATTGTCATAAGTGGGACCCGTTGGGTCCCTGTCACATGGGAGCCCTGGTCCCCCAATGCAATCCGTTCCCCAATGCAATATTCCACCCCTCACTCTTAGCCCCAAACTGCGTAGGCGCGACTCATTCCTCCTCATCCTCCAGCACTCCCTCCCCCTCCTCTTCACCCTCCCTCAATCCCTGCCTCACCTCTCCATCCCTCCCCTTTCCCCTACCCACACTCCCTCCCTCCCTCCATAACTCCTCTCCCCTCCCTAGCCCCCTCCTAATCTCCCCCTATCCCTCCTCCTGACCTCCCCTACTGCCCTCCTCTCCCTCTATTTCCCCCCCCACCTCTCCTATTCCCCCTCCTCCCCCACTCTCTTCACCCCCCCCCCCACTTTACCCCCTCTTCTTCCCTACCCCTTCCTCTCCCTCAATCCCCCCACTCTCAACCTCCTCACCTCCCCAGGATCTTTCCCCTCGCTTCTTCCTCCCCTCCCCCCTCTCCCCCCTCACCTCTCCCTCCCTCTCCCCTACCCGCAATCACTCCCTCCCTCCATAAAAAGCAGCATTTGCAATTCCTTCCTCCACAGGTCATTCATTGTTAGCTGTGGTTCAGATCCTGTTGACCTAACGATTGGACCAATTTTGGAATGGGGTTGGGGGGGGGGGGGGGGGGTGTGTGTGTGTGTGTGTGTGTGTGTGTGTGCTGTGTGTGTGGATACCCTGCAACCCGACTCTGTGTGTGTCCGTGTGTGTCCGGTGCACAGCCTGCTCGGATGGCCCAACCCTGTCCCTCCGCCCACTCCGGCACACCGCCGCCGCTCGGCCCGTCCCTGTCCCACCGCCTGCCGCCTGCCCGTCCCTGCCCGCTTCGTCCGTCCCCCGCCCTGCCCACCCGCCTACCTACCTGTTCACTGCCACTTTAGAGATATGAGAGAAATGTGAAGCACAAAAAAAATGAGTAGATTTGTGTTAATGCGTGGATCACAGTAAATAAGGTTAATAAGCTGGAGACTGGGGGCATATACTGTCTCATTGATATAATAAGACTTGGCTGAAACAAGACTTCTTACCGAGTTGTCCAGAGTACAAAAAAAAGGGAAACATTTGGCAAAGCTATTTTTGAATTATAAAACAGATTACATACTCTTAGGTTCAAAGAGTATTTCAAAACAACTTAGAGTGTTCTTCTGTGTTCTAAAATGTGAAGAAGTGAGCAAAATAACTCAAATTAATGTACTGTAAACACTTGAACAGTGATAATGAGGCACTTCAATCATCATAATTATGTACAGGAGAATACAAGTATAAAAGAGGAAAGGGGTGTGATGGGTTGAAGGAAGTGGGAATCAAAATTCTAAGATTTTATGTGTGTACTTTCTTGATCAGTGAGGACATAAACAGAAATGCATCAAGTTCTGACAAGAGGGTTATATTTAAGTTGGTAAGCATTTTGTGATGGTATCCACAATTTATAGTGTGTGAAAAAAGGGGAAGCAAAAAGAAAATGTATGAAAAAAGTACTCAAAGGATGAGGACCCAATTTGTTAAATTGAATCATAGACAGGTAATTTGAATGTAATCTTGGGTAGGAAGGAACTGCAGATGCTGGTTTACACCATAGACACAAAAAACTGTAGTAACTCTATCTTCCTTCTATCCAGAAATGCTGCCCATTCCCCTGAGTTGCTCCAGCATTTTGTGACTATCTTAAAATGTAATCCTTGTGGGTAAATAAGAAAGATGCCATACGATCCTGCTGAGAAGTACTGGTGAGAAATTAGAACAGCAGGAGCCGAACAAAGTCTGGAACCGAACTGAATTTTAGAACCGAACAGCAGTATGAATTTTAGAAACTGAACAGCAGGTAAACAACAGCCATAAGCAAAAGTGGAACAGATTTTAAATGTTATTGGGGTGGCAACATGGGTACTTTGGACTATTCAGTATATGTGAGGATAATAAGTAATTTAGGATAAAATAAACTAATTAAGGTTGGTCACTTAAATAATAAGCTATAAATACCTTTAATCATTTGTACTTTGTTTTCATCACTGGACTTGAGTGACTTGTTGCAGGCCTCCAGCTCGGGATCTCTGGCAACACGTTCAGTTTTCATCTCTCCAGAACAACAAGCTGTATTTTTGTGAGTTTCCATCTATGTCAGTATCAAATAAAAACAGCCTTGACTATTTATGCAGGAGATAGACACAAAATGCTGGAGGAACTCAGCTGGACAGGCAGCATTTCAGGACAGAAGGAATGAGTGACGTTTCGGGTTGAGGCCCTTCTTCAGACTCGGTGACGTTTCGGGTCGAGACTAGAGATGCCTGTCCAGCTGAGTTACTCCAGCATTTTGTGTCTATTTTTGGTGTAAACCAGCATCTGCAGTTTCTTCCCACACGTTTTGACTATTTATGCAGTCGGTTTGTAATAAACATAATCTAACAATTCCCAGTTCGATCTTCCCTGGAGAAGCGCTGACAAATCAAACCTCATCCTCAGTATTCATCATTGCTGTCAAGATGATGTGAAGCAGAATGTATAGGAAAGGACTGCATTTCAGACTTCTCGCTGTGAATGTCGAAAGTATGTAGTCTGAGTGTTGATGGAAATCATGTCTGATTCTCTTAAAGGACTATGTAGAAAGGAACTGCAAATGCTGGTTTACACCGAAGATAGACACAAAAAGCTGGAGTAACTCAGCGGGTCAGGCAGCATCTCTGGAGAGAAAGAATGTGTGAAGTTTTGGCTTGAGAGTTTTGGCTTGAGACCCTCTTTCAGACTGTGAGTCAGGGGAGAGGAAGACTCGAGATATGGAAGGGGACGGTGTGAAAACAACAGAAAAAAGTCGAAGTTAGACACAAACAATGATCAAGGAAATGTAGATTGGTTCATTGTTAGCTGAGAGGGGAGTGGAAGATTGCAACCTTCACGTGGTCCGCCCTGTTTCGACGAATGCAATCAACCCGGCATGCACAAACAAATAAGATCAAATAGAACAAGTTGTCCTACAACTTTAGGCTGTGCCCGCCATATGCAAGAAGAAGAAGCTGAGAGGGAGCTGACAACGAAGCATACAAGCAGCAAAATTAATCAGGACAGTGAAACATTTTCACATCTTACCCTTCCATATCTCTCGAATCCCTCTCGCCTGACTGAAGAAGGGTCTCGACCCGAAACATCACCCATTCCTTCTCTCCAGAGATGCTGCCTGTCCCGCTGAGTTACTCCAGCATTTTGTTGTGAATCTGTGACCAATGCAACTAGTTGGGGAACGGGATGGAGAGAGAGGGAAGGGGAGGGGGTGGGGGGATGCAAGGGGTTATTTGGAGTTAGAGAGGTCAATGTTCATACCGCTGGGTTGTGAGCTGCCCAAGCGAAATATGAGGTGCTGCTCCACCAATTTCCGTTGGGCCTTCACTCTGACAGTGGAGGACAAAGATCTTAGAGCTCTAAGATCTCTGGTGGAGGAGGCCCAGGACATGGGAGGGGGGGGGGGGGGTGTGGGCGGGAGGTTGTCAGGGATACGGGGGGGGGAGGAGGGGAAACGTGACGCAAGGCGGAAACAAGTCTGACGTCCCGACCCTTTGTGAGTCGGCGCGTTGCATTGTGGAACACGTAGTTTCCCCGGGCGTCCGGGTCCAGGCGGCGACGGGTGAGTGAGACTACAGCTCCCAGAATGCAGCGCGCGGCCGTGTTGTGGTGAGGCGGCGGCGGCGGCGGCGGCGGCTTTGCCTCCCTCCCTCATTGCGGCCGTGTCGGAGCAGCCGAGTGGGCGCCCTCCCTCCCTCCCCGCCACCTCCTCCTATCTCTATCTCTCTCCCTCCCTCACCCGTGTGTGCATCGATATTTTCTGACAGGGAGAAAGAGAGGACCCCTCCATATCTTATAACTGTTGTTTTTGGGTGGTGGGAGGGGGGTGGCTGAGGCGTTATTTGGAGGTTCCCGTTGTGTGGGTCAGTCAGGTGGAGTGAGGGCTTCCCGGGCTGGGCCGGGCCGCACCGTGGCTCCCTCTATGAAGACATCCCCACTCAGTCGGCAGCAGTGGGTCTTCAGGGGCCATTTTTCGTTTCGCATAATATTTACGCCTGGGGAAATGTGGCGGCTGCCCGGCGACATTATATCCCCCCTCCCTCCCAGCTGAGCGTCGCCCGATCCGCCTTTCTTTTCCGTTTCAGCGATGATTTGCTTCATTAACTGCGAGAGAATTGGGTGTGAAGAAGGCGGAAGGTGTACCGGCCAAGGCCGCCCTGTGGGTGGGTGAGAGGAGGAACCGAGGAGTAACGATCTTCTCTCTCGTCTGGGCACCAACCACATGGGTGCAGAATTGCGAAAGAAAGGTCCGTGTTGAAACAGCGAAATCATTTGTAAACATCGAAGATTCAGTCCCCGGAGACTCGGGATTTCGAGGGTTTCCTCACTGTTCTTCTATTCCACGTGGAACTTGTTTTCTTTTAATAAAAAGGAAGTCTTTAGTGAATCCGAATATTTGCGTGACAGATCACTTTCGGGAAATATTCAAGCAATGGGCGTTATCTTTTAGGGTGAAAATTGGCGACTTGAACTCGGACGGCGCAGGTGCGTCTCTCAATGCAATGTTTACCATCGTGTAAGTGTCGACTGGACTGGCAGGAAAAGGAAACGTGGCTGTGTTTAAAATAATTTGTACAGCGGGAACGTGTTTGCGAGAAACTGCAAGAGTTGTGACCGAAGATCAACAAAATACGACCACATAATAACGCTGGATGTTTAAAAGCATGAATGTCCGTATCGATCAACAATGTGAAGCACGCCCCATACATACGATATTGGGATGTTATTGTGCTTTTTCAACAACTGTCCCGACATCTGCATGATTTTAGTCATTGTCCTTTTGGGGTGAGATACAACACTCCACACATTGATGCCGTCCCCGATGAAACAGTGCGAATACAGTCAGATTGCCGCTCAGAGTTCATCTCCTATGGAGTCTCCTAAAAAGAAGAATATTCCGCACAGGAAATGGGAAGTTTTCCCAGGAAGAAATAAATTTTACTGCGATGGCAGAATCATGATGGCCAGTCAAACAGGGGTCTTCTACCTAACCCTTGCCTTGATCGTGGTCACCAGTGGATTCTTTTTTGCGTTCGAGTAAGTAATTTTGATTCATAATGTTTTTAATTTATGTTATACAACGTCTGAATTTCATAATAAGAAATGGAGATGTTCAGATTTCACTTGATTTTTGTTGTAAATGTTTCAATTTGACAAATATCGCGAAACCAGGATTTGGGGGAATTGTGGTTAATTTAATGCTGGGGTTGCGCATTAAATGCAGCAAGGTGAGAAGAGCGTGAATCATTTTCTGGCATCGCCGCATAGTTTCTCCCAGTGTATCTAATTTCTAGTCTTGTATCGAGCAAGAATAAGAATTTCCCAATTTTCTTCTTCGTATTTTAAAAGAGGGGTCTCATAATTTTTTAACTGTTCCAAAATCCCCCATTTATTTGTATTTCAACAGTTTCTCACGAAAATAAGTTTATTTCAAAAAGAATCATAACAGTCTCAGGATGGGACATTAGAAATAGAAGCAGGAGTGCCAACTCTGCCGTGCACTAGGTACGTGGCCGATTTCTTGTCCCAAGCTCGAATTGATTTCCTTGATATCGGGGAAAAAACGTCTTGGAGATATGCATCGCAACTGAGCGTCTGCAGTTCTCGAGGGGAGAAATAAAACCCGGAAGATGCGCTAACCTCGTGTGAAGAAATTCATCTGGTTTCAATCATAGAGTTAAGCAGCACAGAAACGGGCCCTTCGGCCCCACTCTTGTAGGAAGAAACTAGATACTGGCTTAAACCAGAGATAGACACAGGTCTGAAGAAGTGTCTCCACCCGAAACGTCACATATTCCTTTTCTTCAGAGATGCTGTCTGACCCGCTGAGTTACTCCAGCTTTTTATGTCTATCTTCCGCCCCACTTTCCCCTACAAACCATGACTACCCATCTACACTAGCCCTACGTGTCCATGTCCCTCTAAACCGTTCCTATCCATGTATCCGTCCAAATGTCTTTTAAATGTAGTATCTAACTCGACTAACTCCTCTGGCAGCTCATTCAATATACCCAACACACTCTCAGTGATAACGTTGCCCCTCTTTCCGGTCAATTCCCCCCTTGACATTATATACCAGTAAGATCACCCTTCATCCTCCAGTGCTCCAAGTTACAATGTCCTAGTCTGCCAAACCTCCATATAGCTCAGGCCCTCAAGTCCTGGCAACATCCTCATAAATCTTCCTTGCACTCTTTCCAGCTTTAACGCCCTCTTTCCTGAATCACCTTGGCAGCATTCTTGTATCTATTTAGCAACATAAGAATGTTGCATATTTAACTGAGAGGTGTATATGTGATTAATAGTGTCTGGGGAATTATTAGGAATATGGGGACAATTAAATTGGTTTAGTTTAGTGTAAATGGGTGGATTGTGGTTAGCAAGGACTCAGTGGGTTGAAGAGCCTCTTTCTGTGCTGTGACTTTTTATCACTATGTGAGTGCTTCTAATTCATCCCGTTTCAGCAATCTCCCAGTTCTAGACACTGGTCTGATGAATCTTCATTGTAGTTTCTTAATTGTAAATATATATATTTAGGTAGGAAGATTGGGTCCAGGCACATGATTCCAAGGCTCTTTTTTATCGCCTACAACTACTTTACCCGTGCATTCAAATCCTCTTCCATTCTAACCAAACATACTGTTTGCCTTCCTAGCCTGATTAGCATACAACGTTTGCCTTGGGACACCAAAACTTTGCATTCTTCAGTATACAAAAAAAATGCTTCTTTTCTCTCAAAGTTCTGGAAGCCCAACGATCCAATTGGCACCTTTATCTTGTTGAAACCTTAGAAATCTCAGAGATTTGTCAAGTGTGATTTTCCTTTCTATTGTTGCAGCTGGTAGACCTGCTTTCTCTTGACACCAGTGATCTGAGTTCCATCCAAGCTTGGAAGTTGTCTATATAGAGCTTGCATTTTCTCCTTGTGACAGCGTGCCTATCTATCTTCCTGCATTCCAAATATATGCAGGTTTGTCAGTAAAATGTTCCGAGTGTGTGGATGTGGTAGAATGCAGAACAGTTAATGGAATGTAGGCAGAATAAAATTGAATGTGTGTAGGTGGATGCTCTGTGGGCTGTGCGGCCTGTTTTAGTATTGTTTGGCTCTAATCCAGGTTGGCTGCAATCCGATTATTATTTTGTATGCCTCTTTAGCTTGTCCTTATTGACAAATTCTAGCATATTCCTCCCTCCTGATGTTAGGATAACTTGTTCTTCATTTACTCTTTGTGCCTTAGTAGGTGGATTACATTTTTGCTTACCAATTTTGGGAACGGTTCCAAATTGTATTGGATTTTAAAAGACCATACTCAGTACCTCCATTAACTCAAAAGCTATCTCTTCTAAACCATTGAGATGTGGATCATGGAAATTTGTTTTTAATACTCCCATTTCCTTCTCTGCTATTGTTTATGAAGGCTATTTCTGAGAATTATTTTATCTCATTCCTTGATAAAATTACATATTGATTTTTATTGCCATTTCCTCATTCCTCTGTATAATTTCTGCTGTCTCATTCTGAAACTGAGCCAACATTAACTTTTGGTGATCTTTTTCTTTCAACATCTCGATGGAAGCATTTGCAGTTTGCTGTTATATCTCTCACAAGGTTATTTTCTTATGCTACACTACCTTGCCCCTTGAATAACAGGTTGCTTCTTTACCAGATTCTGAATATTCCCAATGGTCTGTCTTATTGGACTTTGGCGACACCTTAAGCATTTTCCATTGATCTGTACCACTAATCTCTCTTGCGAGACCACTTTTCCTGTTGGATTGTTATGCCTTTAAAGAGAAATACATGCACTGTAAGTTCTGTTCATGGTCAAACATTTTGAATGATGTTTTCCAGCTTGGCAGCCAACACATGCCTCATACCTTGATGCTTTGTTCCGCTTAGATTTTGGATCTTGTTTCAGATTGAATTAAATCACTCTCGATCTTAATATAAAAAGTGATTATCTTATCACCTATATCTAACTTTTTATTCTAGGAGATTATTTTATCTCCTTTCCTGTCGCCCATATATAGCCTGTGCCTGGTTTGCTCTTCAACCTACTGATCCAGAAAATCAACTGATTCTCATTCAATTCATCCTGCATACAATATTCGTGCTTTTACTTGCAAGCAGCATAATAGCAAAGAATCAAATATAGCAGTGCTGAACCTATTTGAATAAAAGAAACCACACAGATCAGTGCAGTAACTGTCGTTGTTGGTCTGTTTAAATGGATTAGCGCCATTCCACTGCGATCTCCCAATGGCAGTGGAGCTACCGATTGTATGGGAATCTCCCACAGCAGGGAAATCCAAGAGATCGTGGAGAATCACAGGTACAACAAGTACAGTGCCAGGAGTAACTGAGGAGGTTTCCATTGTGTCTGAAATGAATACATGGTTTGATGTTTTGACAGTCTCAGTCACAGAGGCCAACGTCAGAAGAGCCTTCAGTAGGGTGAAACCTCTGAAAGCATCTGGACCTGATGGTATACCTGGTCACGTTCTCAAAACCTGTGTGGACCAACTGGCTGGACTTTTTGCGGACATCTTCAACCACTCATTAATCATTCTGAGGTTGTCACCTGCTTTAAAAGCTCAAAAATAATACTGGTGCTGAAGAAGACTGAGGTGTCTCAATGACTATCGACCGGTAGCACTAATGTCTGTGGTGAAGAAGAGCTTTGAGAGGTTGGTTATGGCGCATATCAATTCCTACCTCAACAAGAACTTGGCGCACCGCAATTTCCTCCTGCCACAACAGGTCAACCGAGGACGTGATCTTGCTGACTCCCTTCTCTGCGCTGGACCACTTGGACAATAAAGACACTTATGTTGGGTTATTGTTCATATACTACAGCACAGCGTTCAATACTTATCCCCTCAACTTGTTACCAAGCTTACAGAACTGTGTCTCTGCGCATCGCTCTGCAACTGCATCCTCGACTTCTTCATCGACAGAACACAATCAATACGACTTGGCAGCAACACTTCCTGCCTAATAACCATCAGCACGGGGGAACCTCAAGGCTGTGGCTCAGTCCCCCTGCTCTATATACACAACTATGTCGCCAGATGCAGTTCAGACATCATCTAAAAATTTGCTGATGACACCACGGTTGTTGGTCGAGTTATGGATATTGACCAGTTAGTATATGGGGGGGGGGGGGGTGGGGGGGATCGATTGACTGATCATACTGTGCCAGAACAGCAACCTTGCTCTACATCAGTAAGACCAAGAAACTGACTGTGGACTTTACTGTCTTCTTCAATGGGACGGTGGTGGAGAGAGTTAGGGGCTGTCCCACTTAATTTTTTTTTCGCCGTCTTGCTGGCACCCATCATAGTCGCAGCAGATCGCCGAAAATTTTAAAAATGATGAAAATCCAGCGGCAACCAGAAAAAGGTATGTCTCTTTGGGCTACTACCTACCATCATACACTACTTTTTGGACCACTACTCACGACGTGTCGCTGTGGGATGACGCCTGCATGGTCGTGAGTAGTGGCCCAAGGTGTCGTACCTTTTTCTGGTCGCCGCAGGATTTTCAACATTTCGACCTGCTGTGCAACTATGACAGGTGCCGGCAAGTCGTGGAAAAAAGGCAGGCACTGTTTTTAACTTTACACAGCTAATGTTTGTTTAATTTATATTTACTGATTTTTTTTTTTTTCGTTATGCATTATGGTGTTTACAGAGTACTATGTTTACATATCTGCTGCAGGTAAGAATTTAATTGTTCTGTTTCGGAACGTATGACAGTAAAACACTCTTACACTATTGACTCCTTACTTGGGTTGCTCAGTCTAAGTGTAGATTAAAATCCTCCCTGAATACTCTTGCTGCATTGGGTCTCCTAATCGGTTTTCCTGATTTATATATTACCACTACTTGGGAACTAAAATATAGTTCTCACATTTGTTTTCTGCATCTTACTATTTCTGCTCCACCCAAACAGATTCTACTTACTAATTTTCCAGAGCTGACACTCTTTCTTTGCATTACCTTTCACCCAAGCTTTATTGTCAGTGTTGCCCTGCCTCCTTTTGCATTTTATCTATCTCTTCTGAAAGTTAAGAATCCTGTAACTTAAATCTCAATCTTGGTTACTTTTCAATCATGTTATTCTCATATCTTTTCAATTGTGTCTATTTTTGAGCACTCTATTCTATGGGGGGGGGGGGGGGGGGGGGGGGGGGGGGGCAATCTTGGGGGGGGGGGGGGGGGGGGGGGGGGGGGGGGGGGGGGGGCAACAGGGGGGGGGGGGGGGGGGGGGGGGGGGGGGGGGGGAGAGAGGAGGAGGCAGGAAGGCAATCTTGTCTTTTTTGTACTTCCAAACGATTATTATCTGACTTTCTAACAGTAGTTCTCACCGATTTCTTTATCCTGCACTATAGACTTGGCCACTCTCTTCAACTTTCAAAATTTCTGCTTGGCTGGAATGAAACATAATATAGCCCCCCCCCCCCCCCCCCCCCCCCCCCCCCCTTTTAAAAAAAAAACTAATTTACTATCATAGCAACAGTATTGTTCGATCTGGCACAATTATGTAGAAATGTTACTGCCGCATCAAGTGATATGAAGCTGGAGATAAGGTGTGGGTGTGTAATGCAAAGTTGAATTTGTAAAATGACAGGTTTCTATCCCATGTGTACTACTCTGATGTTAATTGAACAGACTACCTTTTTTGTTACTTTTTCAGTTAGTGTCTCTGGTTGCTTTGATTCTTTCAATCTGATTATCGAAGGAATATATTAGAATTTTAAAACTAATAATACAGCACAGAAACAGGCCCTTCAGCCAAGCTTGCCTATGCTGCCTGTGTTTGCCCATATCCCTCTAATCCTTTCCTATCCATGTACATGTCCATATGCCTTTTTAAATGGTGTTATAAAAGTGCAATGAAAACCACAACCAGCAGCAAATGCAGTTTATTACATTTTATTACTGTGGAGTTTAGTTCCTTGTTAGAAGCTATGCATTGTGTTTTTGCTGCTAGAAGTCATAGTTATGCAGCATAGAAATTCCAACTGCCCCATCTATCGTAGTCGTACCTGCCTGTATTTGGCCCAGATCCTTCTAAACATTTCCTATCCATGTACATGTCCAAATGTATTTTAAATGTTGTTTTAGTACCTGTCTCACTCACCTCCTCTGGCAACTTGGCTAGCTACCCGATACCCTTTGTGTGAACAAGTTTCCCCTCTGGTTCCTGTTAAATCTTTCCCCTTGTACCTTTAAACCTATATACTCTGGTTCTTGATTCACCTACTCTTGGTAAAAGGCTCTGTGCATTTACCTTGCATATTCCCCTCATGATCTTATAAACCTCTTTAAGATCACCTCTCATCCTCCTGTGCTCCAAGGAATAAAGTCAAAACCTGCTGAACCTCTCCCTACAGCTCAGCCCCTCGAGTCCTCGCAGCATTCTTGTAACTCTTTGTACTCTTTCCAACTCAACATCTTTCCGATAATGGGACCAAAACTGCACATAATACTCCAAATGTGGTCTGACTATTCTTCAACCAAGGTGAGTGGTTGGTTTTAGTGGAATTTTAGAAGTTGTTGCATCCTTGCCATCCCCAACCTAGTCCTTTCCTTTCATCCCACCAGTCTCCACATCTAACACTTCATTCTCTCACATTTCAGCCATGATCTTCAGTCACATCTTCCCATCTCCACCCCTTTCTGCAGAGAATGCTCTCAACGCAACTCCTTGGTTCACTCATCCCATCCCACCTAAACAACATCCTCCCCGGGTACTTTTCCCTGCAACTGCTGGAAATGTAAGACCTCTCAGATCCATCCAAGGCCACCAGCAGCCCTTCCAAATGAGTCACAGGTTCACATGCACTTCCTCTAACCTCTCCTACTGCATTTGGTGCTCCCAATGTGGTTTCTTTGTGTATCGGCGAGATCATGCATAGACGGGGCGATCATTTTGCAGTATCCAAGCCCCTATGGATCTCACAGTTGCTTTATATTTTAACTACTCTTCCAGTTCCTTGTGCTGACATTTCTGTCTTGGGCCTCCTTCATTGACAAAGTGAATTTGTATGCAAACTGGAGGGACAGCACCACATGTTCTGATGGGGTAGCATACATCGCAATGGTATAAACAAAATACTCAAATTTGGGGTAACCCCCCCCCCCCCCCCTTCCCTATGTTCCACCTGCATATGCATCCTTTATCCTAACCACTGCCCCCTACCACCTATATCCCTTTCCTCTGGCATCATGTTTCAGTCCTTCTCTCCTTATCCCACAGCCTTTTATCTTTTCATCTCTGGCCTTTGCCTAATCACCTGACAACCAAACTATCCTCACCTGTATTCACTGTCCCGCTGCCACCACTCTTCCAGCTTTCTCCCCCCTACTACAATCAGTCAGATGAAGGGTCCCATCCCAAAACATCACCTGGTCATTTCTTCCAGATATGCTGCCTAACCATGCTGCTAGACCAGCATGTCTATTATTTCTATTGAAGTTTGCAGATGACACAGATAGTGAATATGGTTATCAACAATTACAGCAGGGACTTGATCAGCTGCGCAAGTGGATTGAGGAATGGCTAATGGAGTTTAATGCAGATACGTGTGAGGTGTTGCATTTTGGGAAGTCAAACCAGAACAGGCACAGTGAAAGGCAACGTTTTTAGAAGTCTTGTTGAACAGTGAAAGTGGCGTCACTGGTAATTCTGGTCAAGAAGGCTTTGTGTACATTAGCCTTCATCAGTCAGGGTACTGAGTATAGTTGGGATGATGTGCCACAATTGCATAAGACGTTGGTGAAGCCGCATTTGGAGGTAATTTTGATCACCCTGCTACAGGAAGGATGTTATTAACTTGGAAAGAGTGCAGAGAAGATTTACAAGGATGTTTGCCAGGAGTCGAGGGCCTGATCAATAGGGAGAGGTTGAGCAGGCTAGGACTTTATTTTTTGTACTGCAGGAGACTGAGGGATGATGTTATAGAGAGGAATAGATAGGGTGAATGCCGTCCTTCAAAGAGTAGGGAAATCAAGTTCCAAAGGACATAGGTGAGAGGGGACGGGTTTATTTGGATTGAGAGGCAATGTTTTAACACAGAGGGTGTTGGGTATACGGAGCGAGCTGCCTGAGTAGGTACTTGAGGCAGGTAAGTGAGGCAGTTTCAAATAACATTTAAAATCAATTTGGACAGGTACATGGATAGGAAAGGTTTAGAGGGATATTAACCAAATGTGTGAAGATGGGACTAGCGTGGATGGACATGCTTAGTTGGCATGGACAAGTTAGGTCAAAGGGCTTGTCTCTGTGCTGTGTGACTAGATGAAGATTATGCCTATTGTATCACTTGATGGATGAATGTCGTAGTGATTCGAGGAACAGCTCTTAGACAACTGAGGATGATCTTGATGATGGCAGTATCCACAGCAGACATCTGCGAGACCTCTCGGTAGAAACTACAGTTGTATTTTTCTCTTGAAGATTGCTGTTCCCTGGAGTGTTCTTCCCAGATGTGGACGTTGTTATGAATTTATGACTCGGGTTCTTTTCTGTCAGCCTGTCGGTTAGTGGTGATGGTAAGGCTAAAATCAATTGTTTGACGCAAAAGAAAATGGACATGTTTGTCAAGGACCGAGTCATGGTTCAAAGTTATTTGAAAGTTTATATTCCTGGTCTCAAGGACCTCAGAAATGTGTTCATTTCAGCAGGTACTGACAATTTCTTGTTAAGTTCATCGCTACTGGGCTTCTTGCTTGGTCCTTTGTGTCTTTTGACCATAAATAGTTTTAGTGGAGATGTTATGTCATTTTCAGGGAATAAAATAGCTGTACTCCTTAATCCCTCTGCTCTACAACACACTCCAGGACGGACCATTTATTGTGAAGGTCCTACCCTGGTTTGACTTCCTAAAATCCAAAACCTCGTACCTATTTGCATTAAAACTCCATTCGCCATTCCTTATCCCGCTTGCCCAGTTGATCAAAATTCTGCTGCAATTTTTTTGTTGTAACTTGTCTTATCTTTTATGTGCGGTGTGATTGCATTGGAAGTTCTGGCAGATTGGTGCCAAGCAAAACTGCATTATCATTCCAGCACTGCCCAATCTTGTTGCAATGCTTCTGTCTGCCTCCAATATTTCTGCTGGTTTAGGTTTGTTACTGTCATATGTACCCAGTTAAAGTAAAAAGCTTTATTTTGCATGCTATCCAATCAGATCAGACATTACTATGCATAAATACCATCACATCAAACTCAAGTAGAATAGGTGGAGCATTGGTGAAGATAGAGTGCAGAATATAGTTCTCAGAGTTAGAGTGCATCCGGTCCATAGAAACATAGAAAATAGGTGCAGGAGGAGACCATTCGGCCTTTCGAGCCAGCACCGCCATTCATTGCGATCATGGCTGATCATCCCCAATCAATAAGCCTGCCTTCTCCCCATATCCCTTGATTCCACTAGCCCCTAGAGCTCTATCTAACTCTCTCTTAAACCCATCCAGTGACTTGGCCTCCACTGCCTTCTGTGGCAGAGAATTCCACAAATTCACAACTCTCTGGGTGAAAAGTGTTTTTTTTCTCACCTCAGTCTTAAATGGCCTCCCCTTTATTCTAAAACAAAATCATGGACAAAATCAAAAATCGGCATGGGGTAGAAGTTAATCGGACAGTAGCTGAAGCATTTGGGAACTGTTTCAATATATGTCGTCTCCTCTGCATAGCCAAGATGAAATCAATTTTCGAACCTCAGTATGTAGGCAAGGTTTGCCTATGTACATTTGGAGGCCGAGCTCCAATTCATCAGCACAGCACAAAGCCCGTCTAAAAATCTTCCTCCCAGCCCTCTGATACATTTCACAGCAAGGCCATGAAAAATGTGGACTGCTTTCCATTATGTTGGCGTTACTGTTCAATGAAAGCAGATATCAAAGATAAACTGCGCTATTGCTTCCAGTACACCAGCAGAAACCTTTGGCTGTCTGAGAAAGAGAATTTATGATGGTGAAGACCTCCAACTAAGTACAACTTTCAGGGCTAACTGGGAAGCAGTGATCCCTGTCCTTTATTCGCTTCACCATGGACTACCAACATCAAACACTAAAGTGATATCACCAAGAATATTTCTACAAATTTCTTCCATTCTGCTTGCAGGGTAAGCAAACCAACATCAGTGTCCCCAGCGTTTAGCCTTTAATCAATCAGACTATTAAAAATTTGGTCCATTTCAAGCTCCGTCATAGAAGGAAATTATTAAATGCCTAAAATGCGATGCGGTGGTGGAGCCAAATACAATAGTGGCATTTCAGAGGCTTTTAGATATGCACCTGGGATGGAGGGATACAGATCATGTGCAGGCACAGGAGATTAGTGTAGTTTATGTTCGCCACAAACATTGTGGGCTCTAGGTTCTGTTCCTGCTCTGTACTGTTTTGTGACCTATGTTCATTGTTCTTGGCTCAACCTGCTGTGGGCTTCCTATTCCTGGCCCCACACATTGATGAACATGCTTTTCTATCCTGGCTGCCATATGTAACAGATAATGATTGTCAAGAGAAACTTTTGGGTAGTGCCACGGAATATGAACACGAAACTCAAATTTATAGATTCAGCTTAATCTAAAATTAATACATCAAAATGAGCTACGTCAATATATGTCGGGAGGGCTTCATGCTTTAAAAGTTTAAATGTTCTGTAATTCTTCCTTCCAGATGTTTGAATTTTATAATATGTGGGTCTGATTTGTGCAAGCTTTGTTTAGATATCATGACCTGTAACGTCTTAGTTTTCATGTAGTTATGATAGCTAATGAACTACTGTAGTTAAGTAAAGAAGCAATGACACTTTAAGCACAAAATAGATAATTAGGGTTCATGATTCAAATGTTTTTTTTCATGTACAGCTGTATCGTGTCTCTCTCAAATATCAACTGAATTTTTTTTTTCTCTACATTGGATGTGATTTTGACCACTATTTATAAGCACATTTGAATCTTTCATTTTGCCTGTATGATCGTCCCCATCTCCTCCATCGTCATTTTCTTTCGAGACCTTGCACTCTACCAATTCACGCAGCTTGAGCACCCTTACATTTTATTTCTTTAACATTCATTCATTGTTCAGTAGCTGTCATATTTTATTCTTCACTGAAGAAATAAATCCGCTCGGACCCTGAAGCGTATTTGGCCATTTAATGCGATCATGCTGTTTTTATTATGACCTTGATTACCAATCATTGCTTGGATTCTTCAGCTTAGAGAAGATTACATTTATAAGCACCAAAATCGGTATATGGAATTAGAAGCTGCAAACTGCTGCTTCTGGAAAGTCCTTGGACTGTGGGAGTGGAGGATGTAAAGGAGCAGGTGTAGTATTTTGTGTGGTTTACAGAGGAAGGTGGTATGAGAAGCGGTGGGCAATCAGATATGGTGGTGTGATGCAGGTTAAATAGGACTTTCTCAAGGGCAATTGGCATCGGCAATAAATGCTGATCTTGCCAGTGACACTCAAAGAGTAAAAAATAAGTAGAGGTCATCCCTCGGAGGAAGTGGTCTCAGGAATTTTGCAAGGAGAGCAGAGGGAAAGATTTGGTGATATCAGATTGGAGTTGGAATTTATAGAGTGATCCATTGAAAGTGGAGACTGGTGGGAAGGAGGGAGTGAACAAGCACCTAACCTTGTTTTTTGTGCGAAAACAATGCAATTGAGAACAGATGCACAGAAAATGGCACATCTCTGCAGATTTGAGTCAAATAGTTATACAACACAGAAACAGATTATTTGGTCCACCAAGTTCATGCTGGCCTTTTTGCCTATCTACACTAATCCCATATGTCCACATTAGATTTGTAACACTCTATGCCTTGCCTATTGAAGTATATGCCTCTGAAGCATGGTGATTGCATCTGTTTTCATCATCTCCTCTGGCAGAATGTTCCAGATGCCAACCTGTCTATGCAACGAAGAAACTTGCCTGTTTTAAAAGTGGCATTTTGCTCAGTTTTAAAATCTTCCTCTCACCTTAAACATCTTATTATTGGGCCATAACTTGGTGGCTGAGGCGAAAAAGTATGCGGGGATAATTAGATCTATTACTTATTGAGAAATAACAATAAATTGATGTTTTTTGGTGAGGCCAGAGCAAGATATGTAAAGAGGTCCGAGAACTGGCCCAAGTCTTTGTAAGCAAGAGGTCAGTGTGCCAAACAAAAGCAGTTACCATCCTTGCCAACGGACTTGATGACAAGTCCCTTGACAGGTTGGTGTTTAAAAAGCAAATTGCTGCAAGCTCAGAGTAAGTGGAATGGAAAAATGAGAGTCAATGTCATCCAGCAGTTTGTGATGACATGTTCCAGGGAAAGGAAGAAGCCAGGATGATGGTTCCTGGTGAATTGCAAATTCTGGAGACAGAAGAAAGTTAAGTGTCAAAGATGAAAACTCCTGGTCAAATAATTGGGAATAAAGGTGAAGACTACAGAAGAGTAACTCGGTAACATGATCACCGCTGAATAGATTAGGATGGGCATGGAAGGATCTAAGGTCTCCACTTCGAGTGAAGACCTGAAGGAATAACAAAAATATGTTGAGCGCAAGAATGAATGTAAATATGGATTTGAGAAGGATCCTTGGAAGGTTTGAATTCAACTAGCATTGAAGTTTGCTATTATTTTGTTAAAGCAAAGGATGTGATGCGGAAACATCGTTCAGTTGGGCAAGGAGAAGAGATAAATCTAGGAACTTTTAAGGTAAATAATTAGATGTGGCAAATGAGGGATAGGTACTAAAGATTTTCTTTCTGGATGGGTTTAATATGACAATGTTCCTTGTCTATAATACCTTGTGTTGTTGTATGGTCACACCCACAACACACTTGGATGACACTGTCCAAATGCATCTGTCACATTTATTTATGTAGCACATTTAAAAAAACAAATCTCGTTGGCCAAAGTGCTTTAACATTTGTTATAAGAATAGTATAAACAAACAAACGACATACATATATATACATATAGCCCTCGCTCAGAAAAGGCTTGGGAGTATAGATACGATTTTAGTCTTGACTTCAAGGAGTCGATGGAGGGGGCAGTTCTGATGGGATCTAAGGTTGGGAGTTTGAAGCAAATGTCTAGTGTGGAGAAGAACTTCAGTGCCCAAATCTTTTCCAATTACTGGGTGTTTTTGCAGCAATTGAATCATTACCATTTAAAGAATATATTTCCATACAAATGTTGAGCTAGAGTTTTGCGAATGGCTGAGTGTAAATACATTTTGGCATTTATGTAAACATTTTCATTTTGTGTAATATTTGGAGCTGTTTACCAACATGTGTTAAACAAAAAAAATAACATTCAGGTTATATTCACATCTATTGTTTGAGATCCTGACGCTGTTAGTTCTCAAAAGGACATAAAGTGCTGGAATAACTCAGCAGGTCAGGCAGCATTCATGGAGAACATGGATAGGTAGCGAGGAAGTCTGAAGAAGAGTCTCGACCTGAAACGTCACCTATCCATGTTCTCTAGAGATGCTGCCTGACTTGCTGAGTTATGCCAGCACCTTGCATCCTTTTGTATATTAACCAGCATCTGGAGTTCTTTGTTTCTATATGCTGTTAGTTCTTTTGCTTTTTGTTAAATGTTTATTTTTAAATCGCTAAGTGCAGGAACGTATGACAGGCATTTGTGCATTTTCTTTGTTCTTGACTTAATGAAAATAGAGGGTCTCAATAGGATATTTCAGCATTTTGCATAACAAAAATATCATAAGGGTGTCTAAATTGAATATTTGAATATATTTTTTAAAATATTATTTTGTAAATCTAAATTTAAATTATTGTTAATCCAAATGATTTTTTAGATTGTGTTTTAATCCTAGTTTCAGTCAACAATTGATGACAATTGTATTCCTCGAGATATTTATGTGGAATTTTTGAATATTTTTTAATGGCTTGTAATATTCCAATTTTAGTTCCAGAAGTTGTCCTAGACTAGATTTATCAGTTCCCAAAAAGCCTGTGCATTGGGTAGAGGGAAAGGTTTGTGTTTTGTAATTATTGTGTTGAAAACAGAGTAAAAACTGGTGGTTTTGTTGCATTTAAATATCTAAATGACATGTTCTTCTGAAAACTAAACATTCTCCTTACTTTAATGTTTTGCTTGATTTCCCCGAGGTTGGTTGGTACCATAGAGGTCAGGTAGTTGTGCAACTTATGATTTATTGAAAATGTAATTCAGGAAGACCATTGTCTCGTGACCTTTTCCGGACTTTGTGGTTCTAGCAGGACGAGGAGAGCTTGTTCGCCAATATATCCATGGGAAAGGTGCATTCTTCAGGAACGCTGTTTCCTGGCTTTGTCTTCTCCTGCCTCATACATGCTTCCTGGATTTATGCATTGTTTTTTGACTATAGGTACAGTTTGTCCAACATGTTGTTAGTGCACTTGGATCAGGCAGATGCAACTGCGAATGTTGCTCAGTTGTTTATAGAAGCCATGTATATATTAAAAGAAATTTAAGGAATGCTGAAGTACTTGAGTCTAGTAATTCTTAATATATAATTCAGTCTAATTTTATGGTTTTCATTTAAATATACATCACTATTATACTGTTCCTCAAATCTTTCTTTTGGTATGGGATGGGACTGGACTTGGCTTTTAAAGAAAAATAATTAAAAAAAAATTTAATATGCTAAAGACCACCATCCCTGATAGCAACAGGAGCATCATTGGCACCAATGCAAAAATATCAGGGCAGGTTTGACGGCAATGGCCACCACGACTGAAACACGAATTGCTGCTAAACCAAAAGCTTTTTTTGTTGTCAGGCTTTTCTCGGAGGACGAACTGCAATGCATCCTTTATGCACTTGCAAATGCATACAAGCTCCTTGGTGTGGCCCTGAACATGAAATATGACCCAAATCCTCCATCAGCCACAACCTGGCACCTTTCCTTCATCTCTAAAAATATATACCAACAATAACCATCTGGAATATATGGACCTCTTTCCACTTGTTGGTGGCCATCTCTCCTTCAATGCAGACTTCGACAATGAAATGCCAAAATTAATATTCTGTGCGAGTGAGGCTTTTTGCCAGGCTTCAGAGTAGAGCATTGAAGTGAGGACTATGATATTGATCTATAGACAATAGATGCAGGAATAAGCTATTCGGCCGTTCGAGCCAGCACTGCTATTCAATGTCATCATGGCTCATCATCCACAATCAGTACCCTGTTCCTGCCTTCTCCCCATAGCCCTTGACTCCGGTATCTTTATGAGCTCTATCTAACTCTCTTGAAAACATCCAGAGAACCAGCCTCCATCGCCCTCTGAGGCAGAGCATTCCACAGACTCACAACTCACTGTGTGAAAAAGTATTTTCTCATCTCCATTCTAAATGGTTTACCCGTTATTCTTAAACTGTGGCCCCTGGTTCATGTAAAAAACATGTTCCCTATGTTGGCGGAGACCCAGGAACATGTTTCCTGCCTCTAGCGTGTCCAAGCCCCTAATAATCTTTTATGTTTCAATAAGATCCCCTCTCATCTTAAATTCCAGAGTATACAAGCCCAGCCGCTCCATTCTATCAACATATGACAGTCCCGCCATCCTGGGAATTAACCTTGTGAACCTATGCTGCACTCCCTCAGGCCCTGGGGATTTATCAGCCTTCAGTCCCATCAGTCTATCCAACACCTTTCCTGCCTAATGTGGATTTCCTTCAGTTCCTCTGTCACCCTAGATCCTCTGGCAACTAGTACATCTTCTTGTGTGTGTTTGAGGCAGCAAACGTCTGCAGCAAGGTGATGCCATCTGGTTCGACATCTGTAGGTGCCCGCCCTAAAAAGGGGAGCATGCTCCGGGTTGGCGCCAAGCTGCGGCCATCAGGGAGATTGTTTGTGTCATCCTTAGTGAAGACGGATCCAAAGTACCTGTTCAACCCGTCTGCCATTTGCTTGTTCCCTATAATAAATTCAAGGGTCCAATTTATTAGTCCAAAGTCATCATTCTCCCCACACTGCTTTGTGGAGCTGAGGCTTGAACGAGCTACAGCAGATGTTTCATACCCCTGGAATTCCACTACCAGAGGTGCCTTTGGAAGATTCTGCAAATCAACTAGAAAGATAGGCGCACTAACAATAGTGTGCTAAAAGAGGCTTCATCACCACCATCATCATGCTCAGATGGACCGGTCATGTTGTCAGGATGCCCAACTTCTGTCTTCCTGAACAAATCTTCTACTCCCAACTATTGGCAGAACAGTGAGCCCCCGGCGGTCAGTAGAAGCTCTGCAAGGATTAACATGGAAAGGTGCCACATCAAGGGTGGCTTAGCACAGAGCAACATGGAGCTATACACCATGAAGATGATCTACGATAGGCTGCAAACACGTGCCAACAACAAAAGGAGAGACTCAGAGACTCACCACCAAGTCGAGTGTGTGGCTCCAGGATCAGTCTTCAGCCATCTCAAGACCTACAGAAGGAACTGCCATACTCGACTTGGGCAATGTGTCATTGTACCAATTAAAAAAAATTAAAATAGTGCTTGACATTAATTACATCAGGACACTATTTCAGTCTCTCGTGTAACTTAATGTATTATTCCTATTCTGATACAGAAGTTCATTGAAATCTTGAAAGTGGACTTGAACCAGTGTACTTTAATGGACATTCACGTGCAGATGTGAAAGCTATTTCTGAGCTGTTTTAGATGTGTTAGTGCACTCAGGCTTCATCACCACACTTGGATGAGTATAAAACATCTCGTTGTACTATCTGATGGAACCATGCTGGCACAGTGATGCATGTGGAAGAGCATTCAAAATTACAATTTTCATTTGATCATTGCAGTCTTTAAACTCATTTTGTCACAACCCATTGTAAAAATTGATTTTACACTAATTACAGTAATACCTCAATTAGAGCTCTAAATACGTTCCTAGAAAATGGAGGGCTAAATGAAACGGTGCTAGACGGAGTCTTTGTAACATAACATAAATAAATGGAGATGCAATCCTGATGTTATTTTTAACTTGCAAGATCGATTGATTGAAAGATACAGCATGGAAACGAGTCCACGCCAACCATCGACCACCCACCTGTTCACACTAGGTCTGTGTTAACCCATTTCTCAACCACTCCCTGCACACTAGGGACAACTTACAGAGACCATTTAAACTGCAAACTTGCACGAATTTGGGATATGGAAGGAAACTGGAGCACCTGGAGAAAACCCATCGTAGGGAAAGCATGCAAACTACACAGCTCCTGAGGAGGATATAGCCACAGGAGACTTGTGCATTACCAGCCTACATCTCCTGGCAGTCTCCCATCTACCTCACTGAATCTGTGGGTGACTATCTCCCTGAAACTACCATCCATGACATTCTCTGCCTCTCGCATGCTCCTTAGTGAGTCCAACTCGTGCTGGAAATGATCCAAGCGCTCTGAGAGGAATTAGACACACATCCTGTAAATGTAGTCCTCGGGGACAATAGACTGCTCCCTGATCTTCCACATCTGACTGGAAGACCATACCATTCCTCTGAATTATATTATTGCTCCTGTTATTGCTTTTGGTTCTCAAACTTCTGCCACGGCTTCAATCTTGCCCTCAGCTGGATTCATGCCATTACTAGTCAACCTGTGGCCCATAAACACCAATTCTGAGACGCCAAACAAACATTTGTCCACATTCACTGTCAATCCAGCAGCCTTCAACCGAGCTAATGTCTACCCGAGTGTCTCATCGTGTTCCTTGCATGTGGTACGGTGAATGATGATATCATCTGAGATGTTTGAAGTTCCAGGAATCCATTGAATTACCGTGTGAATTTCATATTGGTAAATCCCTGGTGTTGCATTGACTCCGAACAACAACCTCTTGCATTGATAGAGTCCACAATGTGTGACAAAAGTAGTTATTTTCCTTGACTTTGGGTCTAATGATTGATGATAACCCCACTTTAGATCTAGCTTTGAAAATACTTTGCTTGTAGATAGCTCTGGTAGGACCTCATTGACAGTAGGTAATGGGTGTCTCTCTTGTGTTATTGCCTCATTTACTCGTCTCATGACCACGCAAAGCCTTATCTCTACGTTTGGTTTTGGTACTACTACAACTGGACTGACCCATGGCGTAGATTCTTCAACAAGTTCAATGATGTTGTGTTCAATGAGCTCTTAGATCTTAGCCTCAACCTTCTTTCTTAATCCAAATGTAGTTCTTCTCATTGGTTGTGCTACAGGCTTAACATCTGGGTCTATCTTGAGTTTGACTTGACGATCATGCAATTTTTCAATGTCTTCATATACTGGCTTGAACTTCTCTTTAAATTCTGCATATGACTTAATTGAGTTCACATTTATCTCAATGTGTAGCGCACCTAATGCTTGGAAGCCTTTCTACTCATGAGTGGCTCTCCTTTCTCCTTGATGATTACAAATTCAGCCAGTGTATGCTTATCACCTCTTACACCTCTGCCTTGAAACATCCAACTGTCTGGAGTAGTTTTGATGATGTACAAGTATACAATTTCTTCTCACGCTTGCTTGAAGTGCATTTTATCTTATTCTGTTTTAACTCTTTCCACAGTGCTCTATCAATAACATTGCTATCACTTCCAGAGCCTACTATAATGCTTTTCTCCGCACCTCCAATCCTCACCGGCATCTTTGTGTACTTTTGGTTGATAATCAAAAGCATATTCAGTATCCATCCCTGTTTCATCAAAGTAGTAGCGTGGTAGATGATAGGTGTAATGCAGATATAAATGATAAAGTAATTGATCCGATTATACATTCAACAACACTGAATACAAATGTGCTGTTTTATTCCTCCATCCGTTATATCCTGCCAACATGTGTCCTCTCACCTTTCTGACTCAAAGTAACACGTGATACAATGTCATTTTCCCTGATACATGGCTCTTTTGTTTGGAAAATGATGCAATACGGAATGTCCAGCCTGTAGTTTTAAGGTTATGTACTCTACTAGACTTTCCCACCTGAGTAAAACAGACGAGAGGTTCCTGCAGGTGGGTGAGTCACGGTTAATTTGTTGAACAAAACTGCTCTAACCTTCAGTGGCAGTGCCGGGGGCTTGCATGTGAAAATGCTATTCAGTGGGAGAGACATAAGTCTCCTTTATGAAAAGCTGAAAAACTCTTAAAAGCTAAATTGCCTGGCTCAGATGGCTATGAAATTTGTCAAGAACTATTAAAATTCAATTTGCAATAAAATAATTTAACATTTAAAAAAAAAAACATACAAGATTGAATTAATTCAAAAATTTTTGTATAAATGATCTGTAGCTTGATCCGGTGCAGCTGTTTTCTTTTTAAATTACTAAAGAGATTCCCCACTGCATGTACAAGAAAAAGAGTCACAGAAGAGCTAGCAAGTTTGGCACTTCGGCTTTCATCCATGCAGGAGTTATGAACTTGGTCGCAAGGCAAGTGTATTTGTATAGCACCATTGGTGCAAACAGCAATTCAAGGTGCTTTACAGGAAAGAAAAAATAAAATAGTCAATAATTAAAAATTGCAAAACAAGCAATACGACAAATGTATGAATAATAAAACAACGTCAATGAAACAATAAAGCGATTTTAAAAAGCACATAAAAGGGTTAAAATTAGATGGTTAAGATTACCTGCATGTTGGGTTATGGACAAGCTATAATAAACAACAGTGTTTTTAGGCCTGATTTAAATGCGCTTACAGTCTGTGCACACCTCGGGTGTTCAGGGTGCTTGTTCCACAGGTGTGGAGCATAAAAACCGAATGCTGCTTCAGCCTTTTTAGTTCTGACCCTGGGAACACAGAGCAAACCTGTCCCTGAAGACTTGAGGAGTCTAGGCGCCTCATATACAACAAGTAGGTCAGAGATGTATTTTGGACCTAGACCATTCAGTGCCTTGTAGGTCAGCAACAGAATTTTAAAATCTATCCTCTTACACACAGGGAGCCAGTGCAAAGATTTAAGGACAGGTGTAATGTGGTCCATTTTCTTGGTATTGGTCAAGACTAGCTCAGTGAGTGTAGGGGACTATGGTCATGTGGTGACACTGCGATATATAGTTGTGTGTCATCGGCATAAGTGTGGTAGGATATGTTAAAATGCTCTATGATCTGAGTTAGTGGGAGCATATAAATGTTGAACAAAATGGGTCCAAGAATGGAGCCCTGAGGAACCCCGCATGTGAGTTTTGTACGTTCTGATTCAAAATTACCAAGGGAAACAAAATAATCCCGATCTTTCAAGTAAGATTTGAACCAGTCCAGCACAGAACCAGAGAGTCCCACACACTTCTCCAGTCTGTTAAGCAGTATGTTCTGGTCCACAAACATGTCAGCAATTTCATGTGGAAAGGCTATCAACTCTCTATAGTGCTTGGGTCATTCCTTGTGTCCCTATGACTTGTCCTTCTCTTTGAAATCACTGTTCATCTTTTAGCGTAGGGTCACTCTTGTGTTTATCTCCAGCGCTCACTTCCTTAGAATATAAACAGTACAGCACAGGATCAGGCACTTTAGCCCACAATGTTTGTGTCAGACATGATGCTGAGATCAACCCTTATCTACCTGCACAAAATCCATATCCCTTATTCTATGCCTATCCATGTGTTTATTCAAAAGTCTCTATAATGCCACTATTGTATATGCCTTCACCACTGTCCCCGGCAGTGCATTCTGGATCCTCACCACCTTTGTGAAACAACTTGCCCCACACATCTCTTTTAAACCACACTCCTCTCACCTTGAGGCTACATGCTATAGTATTTGATATTTCTCTCCTGGGAATTAGGTTCTGATTGTCTAGCCTGTCTATGCTTCTCATAATTTGATATACTTCTATCAGGTCACACTGCAACTTCCCACTTTCCAGAGAAAACAATGCAAGTCTGTCTGACCTCTCCCTGTCTCGGTTGGTCCTGGCGTACTGAACCACTGTCTCTAGCTTCGTAACCCATTCACACTGCACTGCGTGCAAATAAATCGGTAGATTCCAATCCATTGGAATTCTGAAGCAATTTGATGGTAGATTATCAGAGTTTTGGTGGTCATGATTTTGCCTTGTAAACTGGTAACTTCCTTGGCAATAAGTCTTAATGTTGAATTTCTGCTAGATGAGCCACAAGTACAATTTTTACTTGATACACAAAATGTCAAGTACCAGCTGCTATTGATTCTTTTCTCAGCTCTGGGGCTTGTCGATATTCCAATCCATAGTATTTCTGACGGACCAAGCTCAACGTAAAGTAACTTCAGGCATTTATAAAGCTTCACATCAAATATATGTTCATAAAATTCAACAAATGTGACACTAAATTGACCATGTTATGCAAACTGCTAAAAATATTCCACTTTAGTGAATGGAGATGGTGTAGTGGGAAAGTATGTGTCTGTTGAAATTAGGCCAAGAAATACATACATTTTGTGGGTATGTTACCTACATGATGAATGGCAAAAGTGAGTAGAAAAGATATTGTTTGTGAAATTGATCAAGTCTTTATATCAAAATGATATCAAAGAAAGCGGAGAATCTTTATGAGTAGTGCACTTGGTGCAAGAAGCATGTATGCCATGACAATTTAAATGAAGTAGTGTTGTGTTGATGAATTTTCCATTGTTTCTACAATCTACACCTGTAGCTTCAAATATAAAGCACACTAGACCAAGTGCAGACCCGTTGGGTCTGGTCCCCGAACGTGCTTTGGGGGGGGGGAGAATGGAGGAGAGCTGGGCGGCAGCAGCGAAAATCGCCAGCGAAATAAGAAAATGTCGGTGTTTTTGTAGGAGAGCCGGGCGGTAGCCATTATAGTGGCTGGCCAGCAGGAGGCGACAAACTGAGAGTTAGGGGGGGGGGGAGGGTAGGAATTAAAACAACAACATTTAATGGGGATTTGATTTGCGAATGTAAAAGTGAAAATGTCTAGCGAAATGGAAAAAATCTCTGAGTTTTTGCATGTGGTTTCGGCGGACCAAGGAATCAAAGGCCAAATCTGACAACCACAAACAAATAAAGACACACACACACACACACACACAGTTTTAAACGTATATAGATGCTTGCGTTTTAAAATAATTGGTTACAACCTGTCCCTCAATGTCAGCAAGATGAAGGTGTTAATGATCAACTTCAGGATGAGGATTTGAGTACATGCACCAGCATCAAATGTGCTGAAGTGGAGATGACCGAGAGGTTCAAATTCCTACTCGTAAATAACCCAAACAACTTGACCTGGTCCAACAATGTTGAGGATAAGCATGCTATCAACTCTACTTCAATATCAGGCTAAGAGAATATGGCATGTCTCCTGTGACGGAGCTTAACAATTTCTACAGACACACTATAGAAAGCATCCTATGGGGATGCATCAGACCACAATACCACACTAAAGTACAGTGAGTTACGGCATCGGTGCTACCTCCTGTACCAATTGCAGAACTCACTGATTTCATTAACATTACTACTAATTTCTATCCTGCACTTATAGCCATATAACCATATAACAATTACAGCATGGAAACAGGCCATCTCGGCCCTACAAGTCCATGCCGAACAATTAGTTTCCCTTAGTCCCACCTGCCTGCAGTCATACCATAACCCTCCATTCCCTTCTTATCCATATGCCTATCCAATTTATTTTAAAATGATACCAATGAACCTGCCTCTACCACTTCCACTGGAAGCTCATTCCACACCGCTACCACTCTCTGAGTAAAGAAGTTCCCCCTCATGTTACCCCAAACTTCTGTCCCTTAATTCTGAAGTCATGTCCTCCTGTTTGAATCTTCCCTATTCTCAAAGGGAAAAGCTTGTACACATCAACTCTGTCTATCCCTCTCATCATTTTAAAGACCTCTATCAAGTCCCCCCTTAACCTTCTGCGCTCCAGAGAATAAAGACCTAACTTTATTCAACCTTTCTCTGTAACTTAATTGTTGAAACCCAGGCAACATTCTAGTACTCTCTCTATTTTGTTGACATCCTTCCTATAATTGGGCGACCAAAATTGTACACCATACTCCAGATTTGGTCTCACCAATGCCTTGTACAATTTTAACATTACATCCCAGCTTCTATACTCAATGCTCTGATTTATAAAGGCTAATATACCAAAAGCTTTCTTTACCACCCTATCTATATGAGATTCCACCTTCAAGGAACTATGCACGGTTATTCCCAGATCCCTCTGTTCAACTGCATTCTTCAATTCCCTGCCATTTACCATGTATGTCCTATTTTGATTTGTCCTGCCAAGGTGTAGCACCTTAAATTCACTTGGACCATCTCCGACATCTCCTACCGTTTCTTGTTCTCACCATCTCTATCACAGGAGGCAGACTATCGACTGACATCTATTATAAACCCACTGACCCACTGTAAAGACTATCCCCTACTCCTAATTCCTCCCTCTACGCCTCTTCTGCGCTCAAGATGAGGTGTTCCATACTCATTCATTTGGGATTGGGTGTTCCCCTCTTCCATCATAGATGAGGCCCTCACTAGGGTCTCCTCGATATCTCGCAGCTCTGCTCTTGGTCACCATCCCCTCAGTCACAACAGGCACAGAGTCCCCCTAGTTCTCACCTTCCACCCAATCAGCCGTCGCATACAGCACTTAATCCTCAGACATTTTCGCCACCTCCAATGGGATCCCACCAAGAGCCACATCTTCCCATCTCCACCCCTTTCTGCTTTGCGCATTGACCGTTTTCACCGCAACTCCCTGGTCAACGAATCCCTTCCCACTCAAACCACCCCCTCCCCAAGTACTTTTCCCTTTAACCACAGGAGATGCAACACCTGTCCCTATACCTCCCCCCTCAACTCTGTCCAAGGACCCCAACAATCTTCAGGTGAGGCAGAGGTGCACTTGCACCTCCTCCAACTTCATCTACTGTATCTGCCGGTCCAAATGTTAAACTGAGTTCTTTTGTCAATCTAAAGTCAAGAAAACTTGACTCAAACGCTTGTAGCTGTTGGAATTGATTCTTTATTCAGTACTGAGACTTTTCTTTGAACCTTCCAACACAGAGCTAGAAGCTCCGGGGCAGCTCCAAAGTATTTGTGCTTTTGATACAAACTCATTGCTTTATATAGGTATTTAGACATTTCAAATACAGAGGGTATGACAACTGGTAACCAATCATCTGAGTCCTTTTGGTGATTTACAACATCAGTCACATGATCTCCCATTTCCTTACTATCTTTGTTTGGCTATGGTATAACTCTATAACTTTGTTTTAGAATTATTTTATTTCAACACAGCAAAACCCCAATAGGCTCTTATCAAAGACCACTCCTCAAAATATAAGATGCATACAATGATCACACAAGTCATACACACTTTCTATACCAAGAGAAAATATATTTCTAAAAATCTAAACAATTTCTATAAGTCTAAAGTGTACCTTTCTACTAAGACAATACATTTCATAATTTGTTTTACTATAATTTTACACATTTTGAAATACCATTACCTATGTCTTTAAAACATTAATTATATAAGTTTGCTGAATTTCAGTTTCTAAGTTCGAAACACACATTTCCATCTCCCATCCAAGGATACATGGGTCGTAAATCTGTCAATTTAGTTAATAAGAGTTTGGTGCCTTTCCTGTTATGGGGAAGCAGGATTTGCAATCTCATGTACCAGACAGAACACAAGGTACAAGGTACAACTCAGACCATTACGCCAGAATTCCATCTGCTTCGACTTTCTATAAACAACTCCCTCAATCAATCTAATTATTTCTCAATTTAATTATTTCTCTCTAACTGCAGTCTATTATCTCTCAGCATGGAATTCTGTCTCAAACTTAGCATAACAAGCCATAACTCTTCACCTTTATGTCGCATTCAGAGCTCAAAAATGTGCCATAGAGACAGAGCTGATGGCCTAAGAAGAGGCCCCTTGTTCAGCTTCCCATTCTTCAACACAAAGCCATATCAAATACAATTTCCTCCAGTTCTATAATTGCCTCAAACAATAACCTAAGCTAAGCAGGTTCAGGCCTCCATGTTTTGATTCATCTTTGCCTGTGTGTATCTGTCTGTTTGCACTTTATTTTGGTTCAGGAAAACTTCAAGCTTTTCTTTTGCAATTTACCTAGCTTATATAAAAGTCACTATCCATGCTGTTCTATTTGTATAATATTTCCTCACAGCTGTGGACTATTATATATCGGTGAGACCAAGCGCAGACTTGGTGATCGTTTCGCTGAACACCTCTGCTCAGCTCGCCGAAACCTACCTGATCTCCCGGTTGTTAAACACTTTAACTCCCTTTCCCACACTGTCCTTTCTGGCCTGGGACTCCTCCATTGTCATACTGAAAGAACAGCACCTCATATTTTGCTTGGGCAGCTTACACCCCAGCGGTACGTACATTGACTTCTCTAACTTCAAGTAGCCCTTGCTTTCCCCCTCTCTCCAATCCTCCCTCTTCCCAGTTCTCGACAAATCTCTCTGAGTACATTTTATCTCTGTTTGCTTTGTTGTCACCTTCTCCCATCTAACAATGATCTATTCTCCATTTTCCTTGATTATCAATCCCCTTTGTCCTGCTTTCACACCTTACACTTCCCTATCTATGTATTTCCCACTCCCCTGACATCAGTCTGAAGAAGGGTTTTGACCCAAATGCCACTCATTCCTTCTCTCCAGAAATGCTGCCTGTCCCGTTGAGTTACTTCAGCATTTTGTGTCTATTTTCAAGTTGTAAACATAGCCTAGTCTATTATGCAAACCACTCCCGCAATCAATTCCATCTAAACTTCACGCCGCCTTGGGAAAACAGACATCTTAATCAAGGACCACTTACATGCTGTTGTTGTCTCTTTTCCCGTCTCCTATCAGGCAGAAGATAAAAATGTTTGAAAGCAAGTGCCACCATATTTAAAATGCCTAATTAATTCTTACTAATGAAAAATCTATCAATCTCCACTTTAAACATACCCAATGACTTGGTCTCCTTCGCTGTCTGTGGCAATGAATTTCACAGATTCACCATCCTCTGGCTAAATAAATCCCTCCTTGTTTCCTCTTGAAAGCTACGTCTTGTTTGTCTGACTGTGCCCGCTGGTCTTAGACTCTCCCACTACTTGAAACATCCTCACCACATTCATTCAACTTAGGCCTTTTATTATTCGGTAGGTTTCAATGAGACCCCCCCCCTTATCCTTCCAGTGAGATGGCCATCCAGGGCCATCAAACAATCCTCATACGTTAACCCAATTATCCCTGGGATCATTCTCGTAAACCTCCTCTGGGCCCTCAACAATGCTAGCACATCCTGCCTCGGATATGGGTGCACAAGACTGCTCTCAATACTCCAATTAACAGTCTGACCGGAGCCTTATAAAGTCCACTAATTTATCTGGCTGTCAATAAAAGAAGTGATTGACATTCGAAGTGCCAGGTTGATTTCTGTTCAGTTTTAATATTTCTCTTTTCCACCTTAGAGATTTTAATGCACAACATCTTCTTTGGCTGTGAGGTTAGACAAACTATTCTCGAGATTATATTAATGCATTTCTTGTCGGCTGTGCCAATGTGAATATTCACCCAATCTGTTATTTTTTTTCTCCTGCTTCCATTAGGGGGTGAGTGACGTGCTTAATACTTATTGCACTGCACTCTGGAACCGAATTGAATGCCAAACCCGTGGGAGCAATCCATAACTCCAACAAACTGGATTGGCATGTTCATGCAGTGTGCTGATGAGAGTAGAAAATAGCAAATTTGTCAACCCACAATGGTCTTATAACAAAGCTTTTTTTTTCTCTTTTCGTCAAACCCACCACATTGTTACAGTTGGGAATTATGTAAAGTTTGACAAATGAATTCAAAAGCAGAGATGCATTCTGAGTAGGTATGAATCAGTGAGATTGATGAATTACAATCCATCTGTATATAACTGTAGGGAAATGAGCGAAGTGTTAAAACATAAATGTTTCACTTCTAGGGCCAAGACAGCACGGACGCCTGCCATTCGTATGGTTCAATTTCCTGCTTCTGATACCCTTGTATATACTTTTTTTAGTTTGGGTTATCTGGAGCAGGGTGCTTGAGCAACTTTTCTTTTCTTTCCCAGACCAAATTCATGAAAAAAAACATTTTATTACAAGCTTATAGTATATACCGGGGTTGAGATTTCATAGGTCATTCCTTGGATCAGTATTATCTATGGCAATCCCACCTGCCAGTTTTAGCAGTTAAATAAATAAAATATTTGGGAACTGGTGTGCCATGGGCAGACTGACCTCTCCCTACATTGTATTGTACTCAATTAAAAAGAAGTCATATGAAAATTACATGTGATTTGTTTACCAAAAATATATATCTAATGTGCAACGCATTGTGGTGGCTGTGACAGTTACAGCATTATCGGTATCACATGGGTCTGAAGCAAAGGACACTTGACTGTTATAGCTGGAGGCTCAGTGTTTCACCCGCACCACTGCTATGCGCAAGCAGTTGCTCTAACAAGCAGCATTCCAAAAATAGGATGATAGAGCACAGAAAGGGGTAATTTAGTCCATTATGCCTGGGCCAGCTCTCTGAAACAATTATTTTCACAATTTCTTCTCTGTTAACACAAGGAGCTGCTGATGCTGGAATCTTGCATGTGTAACGAGTAATTTGGTGGATCAGGCAGCATCTCTGGAGCACATGGATATGCAACATTTTGGGTCGGACCCTTCGTCAGACTGCAGAAAGGCCCCGACCCAAAATGTCGCCTATCCATGTCCTCCAGAGATGCTGCCTGACGACTGAGTTAGCCCAGCACGTTGTGTTCTTCTCTGTATATGATTTTCTTTTTCAAGATTTCATTCAATTCTCAAAGATTTGAGCATTGGAGATTAAAAGGAGAAATTCCATTGGCATTGGGTATTTTTAAACAGATTATTGATTCGTAAGGGTGTCGAGTCATGGGGAAAAGGCAGCAGAATGGAGTTTTGAGGGAAAGATAGATCAGGCATGATTGAATGGCGGAGCAGACCAGATGGGCCAAATGGCGTAATTCTGCTCCTATGATTTATGAATTTATGAACTTTTAACCTGTCGATCTCCTCCTCAAAAATACCCAATGACTAGGCCTACACTGCCGTCTATGGCAATGAATTCTACAGATTCACCACACATTCTGACTAAAGACATTCCTCCTCATCTCCTTTCTAAAGGTACATCCTTTTATTCTCAGGCTGTGCTCTCTGGTCCTATACTCTCCCACTAGTGGAAACATCCTCTGCACATCCACTATCCAGGCCTTTCACTATTCGCTAAGTTTCAATGAGGTAAGCCTTCATCCTTCTAAACGCCAGAGAGTACATGCTCAATGCCATCAAACGCTCGCATGTTAACCCAATCTTCTCTGGGATCATTCCTGGAAACTTCTTCTGGAACTCCTCCAATGCCAGCACATCCTTCTCAGATGTGGGGTTCAAAACTGCTCACAATACTCGTGAGGTGGTCTGACCAATGCCTTATTTAAAAACTGATTTCTGAATCCTCTCCCCATTTAGAAAATAGTCCTTGCCTTTATTCCTACTACCAAAGTGCATGACTCCACACTTTACTATGCTGTATTATATCTGTCATTGTTTGCCCACTCTCCCAACCTGTCAATGTCCTTCTGCAGAGTCCCTGCTTTCTCTACACTACCTCCCCCTCCACCTCGCCGCATCATCCGCAAAATTGGCCACAAAGCCTTCGATACAATCATCAAATTCAATAATACACAACGTGAAGAGTAGTAGCCCCAGCACTGACCTATGCAGAACACCACTGGTCACTGGCAGCCAACCAGAGAAAGCCCCCTTTAATCCCACTCTTTGCCTTCTGCCATTTGGCCAACCATCTATCCATCCCTCTAATACCATGGGCTCTCATCTTCTTTAGCAGCCTCACACGTGGCACCTTATCAAAGGCCTTCTGAAAACATAGGTAAACAACATCCACTGACTCTCCTTGGTGTATCCTGCTATTTACTTCCTCAAAGAATTCCAAAAGATTCGCCAGGCATGATCTCTCCATCACAAAACCATGCTGACTTTGGCCTATGTACTTCTAAGTACTGGGAAACCTCATACTTTATAATGGACTCTTTATAATAAAGTCTTTTATGAGACTTTAGTCTTATCAGCTGCTGAAGCTAACTGTCTTTTAGTTTCCCCGCTTATTCTTCATTCCCTTCTTGAACAGCGGAGTAACATTAGCAATTTCCAGTTCTGCGGGATCAGTCCTGACTCTAGTAATCCTTGAAAGATAATCTCTAATGCCTCCACATCTCTAAAGCTGCCTCCCTCAGAAGCCCGATTCAGATTCAATTTTAATTGTCATTGTCAGTGTACAGTACAGAGACAACGAAATGCATTAAGTGTGTAGTCTATCTGGTCCAGTTGACTTGTTCACTTTCAGATCTTTCAGCTTCCCAAGCAACTTCTCCGTAATAGCAACTCCACTAACTTCTGCCCCCTGACTCTCTTGAATTTCAGCCACGTTGCTGGTGTCTTCCACTGTGAAGACTGATGCAAAAAACGTATTCAATTAATCTGTTATTTCTTTATCCCCCATTATTACTTCTCCAGCAGCATTTTCACTCTTGCCTCAGCCTTACTGTTTACATATCTGAAGAAACTTTTGCTATCTTCTTTTATATTATTGGCCGACTTACCTTCATATTTCATCTTTTCTCCCCGTATTGCCTTTTTAATTTCTGTTAGATTTTAAAAGCTTTCCAATCCTCTAGCTTCCCACTAATCTTTGCAATATGATATGCTTTCTCTTTTGGTTTTATGTTGTCTTTGACTTCCTCTGTCAGCCACGGTCACTTCATTCTCTCCTTAGAATCTTTCTCTTTCGGAATTACTCCCAGAAACTCCTGCCTTTGCTGCTCCACCGTCATTCCTGCCAAGATCCCTTTCCAATTAACTTTAGCCAACTCCTCCTTCATACCTCTCCTCCCTCATATCCTTTACTCAACAGTAATACCGACATATCTGATTTCATCTTCTCCCCCTCAAACCTCAAGTTGAATTTTATCATATTATTATGGTCACTACCTCCAAGGGGTTCCTTTACCGTAAGCTCCCTAATCAAATCTGGTTCAATACACAATACCAAATCCAGAATCGCCTTTGTCCTAGTAGGCTTGACTACAAGCTGCTGTAAGAAGACATCTTGTAGGTATTCTGCCAGTTCCTTCTCTTGGGATCCAGAACCTGTTGTGCTGCAGCAATGCAAGAATTTCATTGTCCTATCTGGGACACATGACAATAAACTCACTTGACTTGACCTGATTTTCCCAGTCTACCTGCATATTGAAATCCCCCATGACCACTAACATTTCCTTTCTTTCATGCAGTTTGTTTCCCCTGATGTAATTTGTATGCTCCATCCTGTTCAGAGGCCTGTATATAACTCCCATCAGGGTCTTTTTACCCTTTCCATTTCTTACCTCTACCCACAAGGACTCTACATCTTCTGTCATCCCTTGCTGGGGACTGAATTCCATTCCTTACCAGTAGAGCTATTGCACCTCCTCTGCCCACCTGTCTGTCTTTTTGATAGGATGTGTAACCTTGGATATTCAGCTCCCCCCACCGATCCACTCAGCCATGCCTCCGTGATGTCCACATCATCGTACCTACGTTAATTCTTAACTGCGCTATAAACTCATCCACTCTGTTCCATTACATTATTCCTCACATCGTGTTTGTTTTGATCATTTGGTCAGTGGTAGCTAACAGGCTTAATGATTCATGAGCTGTAATATCTCTGCATGTTATTTGAAAATATTGACCGACAGACCAGTGATTTTGAAACTTGTCCAGTCAAACAAAAGGAATGTTATTTAATGTAGTTTGGGTACCAGGTTGATGGCTACATTGGATTTGAAGGAGGTGGTAGAGTAAAGAAGGAGTGCATCGTTGAACTCTGATACATTTTGTGTGCCTGTCCCAGCAGCTGAGTCTTTAAATGTAAACACATCCACGTTGAAGAAAGGATATTTGCCATCCATGCATATTCAGGAAGACTTAAGGGCCTGTCCCACTGCGGCGACCTAATTTGCGAGTGTAGAAGAGTTTAGGAGTATGAAAAAGAGAAGACTATCTACGACTACCTTTGACTACCCTTGATTACCTTTGATTGCCTTCGATTACCTACGAATAACATGACGACCTACTACGACCTACCTCGACTAAACCTACGAGTAAAAAAATATATAGTTTTTGTTTTTCCATGGTGACTTTTTCTACCAGGGCATTTTTCAGCATGCTAAAAAAACCGCCTTGATCGAGCTGAGGCCCCGAGTACGTGGGGACTACTCTCAAGCATGAAGGAGAGTTACAAAGACCTCCTAGGACCTTGTGTCGACCATGCTGCGAGTATGAGTCGAGGGCAAACTCTTCTAAACTCACAAATTAGGTCCCTGCAGTGGGACAGCCCCTTTCATTGATTTACATTGTGATTTGAATCCTGACTTCAGGCCAGTTTTTCCACTGTGGGCTCTGGTCTGTGGTTGTATAGAACTTGACTCAGTAAATATTTAGATGACAGAATACTTCCAAGCCACTTTATTGCAGTTTGTCATAACTTTAAAAGTAAATACCTCCAGATGGTTCAAGGAAATGGTCCCCGAGACAAAGTTTAGAAAGACCATCTGGAGATCTTTGATGCGAGGTAATTTAATCCCATTGGGTTAAAGAGATAAATGCAAAATAATCTGTGTAATGCAAATGTAGGGGGAAATAAATGCACAGGAGGTCAGATACAAAATGGGGATTCACGGGTGATGTTTTAAGGAAGCCATGAGGATTTAAGCAATCACTTTTGAATTTGAACTACTACTAAAAAACACTAAATCTAGGTCATCCAAGAACAGAACTGAAAAATAAATCCTGGTATAGCATATATATCATTTTCCTTATGGAAGTAACATAATAGATGAAAGGAGATCTTTTTCATAAATCTGTGCCCTACTTGATTCCAGCAATAACCCAGTGCATTCATGTCAATAGAAAAGGATTCCATCCAATAACAGGAAGTTGGTGTAAGATGACATGAATGACAGAGTGTATATTCTCTACCCTGGCAGTAGTTACATGCTTGTTTTGTGATATTTACTATGATTTAGTGTCTTGACGTATTGCAGGGTTCTTGGTTTCCTGGTCCTCCAAAATATTCCAAATGGAATTTAAACTGGAGGTGTTGCTCTTCAGTAGTTCCAAAATCATCTACTGCAGGATATTAGGCTGTGGGCCGAGCATCAAAAATGTGTCTAGAAATCAGTTTTCGTGACCCAAGTCACCAAACTACATGAAATGTTCCACAGATTTAGATGAAATATAATTGAGAAGGATGTCATAACTCGTCATTGCCGAATATTGCACATTAATTAATTAAACTACAGGTGCACAACCTTTTATCCGGTGTTCCGGAAACCGAAAAACTCCGAAAACCGGCCATTTTTTCCAGATGTCGTCTGCGCACCCAAAGCTCGCGTTTGGCGCAAAACTTGACCCAAAAACGACCCACGGTCAACCCAGGTCTGCACTACTGTAGCGGCTGCCTCCTCCCCGGAGACCGGGGAGACGCTTAAACATCTGTAAATCATTGCTTAAATGTTAGTCAGTTAGTTTGGAGGGCTTTTATGTGAAGGGGGGGTGAAGGGGTAAACTTTAATTCTTAGTCCCCTACCTGGTCGGAGAGGCGGGGAGCGGTCAATGCCTTACCGGGTCGCCGTGCAGTAAGCTCCGCAGCGCTGTGGCCGCTGGGGCTGCGGGCGGCGCCGGTTGTAGCTCCGACCCCGGCAACTCTACCCCTGGCTGCGAGGCGCTCCAAATCCAGCGCGGCCCGCGGCCCCAGCTCCGCGAATGTCGGGAGTCGGCGGCGTCGCAGCGCTGTGATACCAGTGGGGAGCGGGCAATGCCTTACCGGGTCGCCGTGCGGCAAGCTCCGGAACGCTGTGGCCGCCGACCCAACGTTCGCGGAGCGTCGCTGGATTTGGAGCCGCGCAGCCAGGGGTCGAGTTGCCGGGGTTGGAGCTACAACCGGCGCCGCGCGCGGCCGGACGGAGCCCCCAGCTCCGCGAGGTTGGGAGTCGCCGACCAGGTAGGGGACTAAGAATTAAAGTTTCCCCCTTCACCCCTACCACCACCACCACATAAAATCCCTCCAAACTAACTGACTAACATTTATGCAATGATTCTCCCGGTCTCCAGGGAGGAGGCAGCTGCTCCAGACTTTTCAAGCCGCCCGCGCTACCTACCTAATCTACGCTAAAAATCTTCCATTCGGAAATCCGAAAATGTCCGAAATCCGACAAGTGTCTGGTCCCAAGGCTTTCGGATAAAAGGTTGTGCACCTGTAATTAGAAAATGAGATCGGGAAAGTAAGCACCATCTAGTGGCCAATGTCCATATTACACGATGGGCAGCCTATTTCCGTGTTGCAGTCCATTTAAACTATATTATTATAACCTATATATATATATATATATATTAATGGCAGGGGAGACCATCCCCTGTGAAGGGTCAGGCAGAGGCTACAAAAAAACCCATCTCATAGTCATTAAGTCTGCATGGACTTCAATTCATAACATTTCAACCTCTTCTTAATGTTAATGAGAATAACACTTACTACCATAGATAAATTAGTTCAAGTTCTATGTTTCACATACACCAATTCATTTCTACATAAACACCAGCCATTTCTTACCATTTCTCACTCCAATGGCAGCCTATAAAGTGCAATGAATATTCCTCCGTTTTTCTCCCGTGGTCGGGGCCTGGAAACGGCCGCTACGGACGGCACCATGTACGCCCGTGGAGATGATCTGCGGCTCCGCGTTCGCGGATAGGCCGCTTTTTAATTGAGACCGCGGCTTCGCTATGTTAAATACATAGGCCCCGCGATCGGAGCGCTTTTTCCCGGTAAGTTATCGCAGGCAGCTCCGAGATTAGATGGTTAAGTCTTATTACTCTACAACAAGCTGGCATTAGTGAAAATGTTTAATTTACCTTGTTATTGATACATATAGTTTAGGCCCTCAACTTCGTCAGTGTGTGAGTGAATGAAGAAATGAAGGAATGAATGAGTGAGTGAATGAATGAATGAATGAGTGAATATACAGCCTCCAAATCTCATTTTTTCACATTATAAAGGATGCAATTAAATTAATTAAAATCCATACAGATTAATTTTCATAAATTCAGACTTTAGATTTTACCTTTCAGTTTGAGTTGATTCACAAAGTTTCACAAAGCAGCACCTTAGCAGCGACTTTGCTTTCAAGGCTTTCTTCCACTTCTATCCACTTAGCTGTACATTCTTCAGACTTCTTAATGCTTTTCTCACTAAATTCAATTACCCTGCTGCAAGTTTCCACAACATGTATTCCACAGAACTTTCATCGGAATCTCCCGTAAAACATGGATCAGTGAAGCCCTCTCAGCCATGTTGTGTGCTAGCCTGAAGCAAAGCGCGTGATTGGCCAACTGGCATACAACTCAATGTTAAACGTGCTTTGATTGGACTACAAATACCCGAAATGTTTCCGTTTTTTATCTAATTTAATAAAAAAATGTGCAAGTCTTGTTCATGACGAGTTTCAGGGGTGATTTATATATATTTTTTACACAATATGTGAAAATTTCATGTAGGTTGGTGACTTGGGTCATAAAACACTGGAATAAAGCTCCTTGGCCCACAGCCTATATATAATTTTATTATTTAAAAAAAAAAAAGATTTTAAGCATAAAGGCCAGCCTGAAACTTTAGATAGAAGAACTGAAAACATTTTAATTGCAGATAAAGGAGGGATGAAGAAAACAGTGGAACAAGAGCAAGGAAGAGCCTGGGATCTTGCAAGGAAAAGCTAGTGAGCCAAGCATATGCGGTCAATTAGTTACTAGAGGGATCCCTTACTGGAGGGATAAGATATACATGCATTTAGATAGACAAGGGCTGATTGGGATAGTCAGCATGGTTTTCTACATGGGAGACCATGTCCCACAAATCTGATTGAGTTTATTGAAGAAGTAACCAAAAAGGTTGATGAGGGGCAGAGCTGCAGGCATATGTATGGATTTCATCAAGGCACGTGACAAGGTTCGTCATGGCAGGCTGCTCTGGTAGGTTAGATCGCAGGGGTTCCAGTGATTTGGAAAATAATGTACAAGGCATAATAAGTCATAGGGGTCATAGTTTAAGGATAAGGGGGAAATCTTTTAGGACCGAGATTAGGAAAACTTTTTTCACACAGTGAGTGGTGAATCTCTGGAATTCTCTGCCGCAGAAGGTAGTTGAGGCCAGTTCATTGGCTATATTTAAGAGGGAGTTAGATGTGGCCCTTGTGGTTAAAGGGATCAGGGGGTATGGAGAGAAGGCAGGAACAGGATACTGAGTTGGATGATCAGCCATGATCATATTGAATGGCGGTGCAGGCTCGAAGGGCCGAATGGCCTACTCCTGCACCTAATTTCAATGTTTCTATGTTAAGTAGGTTTGCAGATGGCAACAAAGCGAGTGGTATTGTAGATAACGAAGATGGTTTTCAAAATTGCAGCAGCATGTTGACTGGTTGGGCTGTGGTGGGCTGAGAAATGGTGTAATACAGATAAGAGCGAGGAGTTACACTTTGGGAAGTTTAACCAGGGCAAGACCTTCACAATGAATGGCAGGTGGTGTTGTGTACAGCAGAGGAATCTAGGAGTGCAGGTACATAAAAAGTGGCATCGCAGGTTGATAGGATGGTCACATTGGTTTTTGGCACATTGGCCTTCATCAGTCAGAGGATATAAGTTGGGAGGTTATTTTACAGTTGAACAGAACATTGGTTAGGTGGCATTTGGAGTATTGTGTTCAGTTGTGGTCACTCTGTTGTGGGAAATATGTTGTTCAGGTGGAAAGGGTGCAGAGAAGATTTACGAGGATGTTGCTAGGATTCGAGGGCCTGAGTTATAGGGAGGAGAATGAGCAGGCTAGGACTTTATTCCTTGGAGTGCTGGAGGATAAAGTGTGATCTGATAGAGGAATAGTTAGGGTAAATGCAGTCAATGAATCAAGAGGATATAGCTCATCCCTTCCCACCCAAACCGCCCCCTCCCCAGGTACTTTCCCGTGCAACCGGAGGAGATGCAACACCTGTCCAGTGAACCCGACAGTCCTTTCAGGTTCGGCAGAGGTTCACTTGCACCCCCTCCAACCTCATCTACTGTATCCGTTATTCAAGATGTGGTCTCTTATACATCGATGAGACCAAACGTAAATTGGTCTATCGTTTTGCTGAATACCTTTGCTCAGTCCGCCTGGACCTACCTGATCTCCCGGTTGCGAAACACTTTTAATTCCCCTTCCCATTCCTACACTGACCTTTCTGTCCTGGGCCTCCTCCATTGTCAGAGCAAGGCTAAATACAAATTGGTGGAACGGTATCTCATTTTTCGCTTGATCAGCGTACAACCCAGTGGTATGAATAGTGATTTCTCTAACTTCAAGTAACCTCAGTATTCCCTCTGCACCAGCTTCTCGTTCTCACCCAACAAACTGCTAACAATGGCATTTTTCCATTATCATCGTTACTTTCTTGCATCTTTTATTCATTGGTTTATATCTCTCTACATCATCGTCTATATCTCTCATTTCTCTTTCCCGTGACTTTCAGTCTGAAGAAGGGTCTCGACAGGGTGACGCCAGCAATGGCTTCCTCGCCAACAGCCTGTCTGTCCTTTCCTTCTTTGTGTCTGTTTTGTATGTGTTAAATTTTTTTTAGTGTTTAGCTTGTTTTATGTGGGGGGGGCAATATTGACAATCTGACCCGTGGCATTATTCAACGGCAAAGCAGTCAAATGATTGAGGTTATAAACAGTGTGTGTCAAATTTGAAAGTTTTATCGTTGTTTAAAACTTCTAGAGTAGATTAATTCTTTAAATTTTAGGATGATAGATGTTATCCCACGAAACATGTATTATAGCAAATTTTGGTTGTAATTTTTATTGTTGTTACCATATTAACTATGCCATCTGACTTGGATAACATAAGATGTGTAGGTGTATAATTTCTAGAAAATGAATGGTATACCTTTGTCATTATTGTGTGCGCTCAATTATCTGAAAACAATTGGATAGGAATGATTTGATTTCATTGTTATCTTTTGGTGGCATTTGAAGTTTATGTCACAAGGTTTGGCTTTCCATTGGTTAATCCTATCTTTTAATTGTTGGAGTATATAGTTCTTCAAGATAGGGAGATCTGTCACTGCCCCTAAATGTACACGATGATGTGTGCCACTTTAGACACTAGTTTTTAATTTTTTTTTATTTATATTTTTGACAGCTGTCCATACCTAGCAGTAAACATCACACCCGTGATACCAGCGATAGCAGCAGTTTTGTTCTTTTTTGTGATGGGAACGTTGCTTCGTACAAGCTTCAGTGATCCAGGAGTTCTACCTCGTGCCACGCAGGATGAAGCAGCAGACCTGGAAAGACAGATAGGTAACAGTGAAGGACTGTCTTTCTGTCTCTCCTCTCCTCCTCCGCTTGTCTTTTTGATTTTCTAAAAGAAAAAAAGTTAATTCTTTCAAATCTTGAAGTTACTTCAGCCAGTTGGCCAAAAACCAGTAGCGTTTTGGTTTTTAGTAGTTAATGTTTAAATGTCACTGAAGTGTATATCAGAATTATCATGTGTGTATATTTAGAGCCTGTATATGTGAAGAGACAGTATGTTCGGCTGTGCGAGGGTATCCACACAAAACAGTATATTCAAAAATAGACAAGTGCTGGAGAAACTCGGCGGGTGCGGCAGCATCTATGGAGCGAAGGAAATAGGCAACTTTTCGGGCCCCGAAACGTCGCCTATTTCTTTCGCTCCATAGATGCTGCCGTACCCGCCGAGTTTCTCCAACACTTTTGTCTACCTTCGATTTTCCAGCATCTGCAGTTCCTTCTTGAACAGTATATTAAAATGCAAACTCCCATAAAAAAAATCAAGTGTAAACTTAGACTGCATTTTGGATGCAGCTGTGAAAGTTTACGAGTTGGCAATACATACAAGTTACTTCAGCCAGTTGAGATTATCGTGTTGTCATTTAGCAATGTTACAGTTGTGGTTATGTGCATCTTATTAGAAATGATTGCTTTGCATCTTCCATTTTATTAAATACAGTGCATATTTTTGGAATCTGTCAACTTGTCAGAACTTTTTGAAGATAATTTTTAAAAGACTTCATTTTTTTTGGGCAGGGGTAATGGAAAAAGTTGATCATCATATATAAGTGCTTTTATATATTTGCACACGTGGCAACTGTTGTTTTTAAGAGGCACATATTAAATAGTGGCTGACATATGCACGAGGTTAAACATTCCAAAACTTTTAAATTGAGCAGTAAACTTTGTTTGGTATCTATCAATGGAAATGTCTCTATTTTGCTATTCTCTACTCTAGTTGGTAGTTTAATATCAGAAATCGATAATGTGGATCCAAAGCACTTCAATATAGCAGAAGGCGATTGTGAGCATGGCTATTTTTCTTTATTTTAAACATATTGCTGAAGAGACCATAACATGGGTGAGAAGTGATTGGTCTACTTCCCAGACTACCCAGAAGTCTACAATCATCTCTTTCATCTTGGTGACGTTTAGAGGCAGATTGTTGTCTTTGCACCAGTTCACAAGCTGCGCCACTTCCTCTCTGTAGGCAGTTTCATTGTTGTCTCTGATGAGGCCCACCACTGTAGTATCATCTGCCAATTTGATTATTTGGTTGGTGTGTTTGGCAGCACAGTCGTGGGTAAGTAGGGGGGCTCCGTTGTTCAGGATGATAGTGTTTGAGGCGTTGTTGCCAACACGGACTGTGGTTGATGTGTTAAGAAGTCCCCGAGAAGTACCTTTTGTTACTCGCTTGTCTTCATGACCCACTATTTGCTGGCACCACTACCATGTACCATTCAATCTCTCCTGCCCAACAGCATATCATAAAGCTTAGACACAAGGAACTGCAGATGCTGGAATCTTACGTGGAACACAAAATGCTGAGGTACCTCGATGGGTCAGTCAGCATCTGTGGAAAGTAGCAGAGTACTGGAGTAGCTCAGCGGCCCTGCAGTATCTCAGAAGAACATGGCTAGGCGCTGTTTCGGGTTGGGACCCCTCTTCTGAAGAAGGGTCACGATCCGAAACATCGCCTATCCATATTCTCCTGTGATGTTGCCTGACCCACTGAATTACTCCAGCACTCTTCCTTTGTAAACCAGCAACTGAAGTTGGATCTGTCGAGGGAATTGGATAAGCAACATTTCGGGTGGAATTCCTTTGTCTGATTGATTGTAGCAGGCAGGGCGAAAGCTAAATAAGAGCGGTGGGGAGGAGCAAAACTTGGCAAGTGATTGGTGGATAGAGGCATGGGGGTGTTGATTGGTAGATAGGTGGAGTAAATAGGGGAAACATAAAATTATAAAAGGACTGGACAAGCTAGATGCAGGAAAAATGTTCCCAATGTTGGGCGAATCCAGAACCAGGGGCCACAGTCTTAGAATAAAGGGGAAGCCATTTTAGACTGAGGTGAGTAAAAACCTTTTCATCCAGAGTTGTGAATTTGTGGAATTCCCTGCCACAGAGGGTAGTGGAGGCCAAATCACTGGATGGATTTAAGAGAGAGTTAGATAGAGCTCAAGGGGCTAGTGGAATCAAAGAATATGGGAAGAAGGCAGGCAGGGGTTATTGATTGGGGACGATCAGCCATGATCACAATGAATGGCGGTGCTCGAAGGGCCGAATGGCCTCCTCCTGCACCTATTTTCTATGTTTCTATGTAAATGACAAAGGCTGGAGATGAAAAGGAGTCAAAAGGGTGTCGGATAAAAAGAGAGGAGGTCAAATGTAAAACTGGAGGGAGGGATATAGGTGGAAGGGGACAGGGAAGTATAGTGGGAGAAATGGAAATGCACCGGGACGGGCAGCAAGGGAGAGGGGAATGGGGGCTGTTATTTACCATTACAATTAGAAAATTCAATGTTCATACCACTGGGTTGTATATCCCACCCAAGTGGAATATGAGATGCTGTTCCTCTAGTTTGCATGTGGCTTCACTCTGACAATGGATGAGGCCAAGGACAGAAAACTTGGTGTGGGAATGAGAAGGGGAATTAAAATAGTTAGCATCCGGGAGATCCTACAGGCCTTGGCACAAGCTTCTGTTCAATGAGTTGGTGTTAGGGGCTGAATGGTATCATGCTGGAAACTCGAGGTCGATCCGTTGAATGTGCAGCTTGTGGTATGAAAGCTGAGGACAGGAGATGCCCTATCTTTGTTCTGGATTGGAGAAGAGGAGGTGATAATAGAGCTGTGGGAATTGGAGCAGATGGGATTAAGATCAGTGCTAATTATAGTTGATGGAAAATGACTGTTCAGGAGAAAGAATGATATATCCGAAGCTGTACTGTCGAAGAAAACATTATCCGAATAGATACGACAAATATAGAAAATCTGTGAGAATGCAATTGGGAGCAGACTATTGTCAAAGCAGCTTTTGGGTTATATGAGCTTCTTGTTGTTATTCGTGGCTAAGTAGAGAAGGAAAGAAAGATGAACGAAGGGTTGGTGGTAGATTATATAATGGGCTATTTCTCATGCTTTTTTGGTAACATAAAACATGTTTTATCTATAATTATCCCAGTGCTCATGATAAGCATTGGTGTGAAGTGCTAACTATTTCTTTCTCCACTGATGTTGCCTGACATGCTGAATAAATCCAGCATGTTCAGGTTCCCAGCATCTTTAGTATTTTCCTCTTGAATCAGAGGCCTAAAATCAAATTACAATCAATGGGGCTTATAATCAAGGAGGGTAAAGGCATGGATTGATTGTGAGCAAGGATTGACATTTTATTATTGTCAGGCCATGAGCCAGTAGCTGAGCACAGGGTGATGGGTGAATGTGATTTGATGGAACAGGGCCAGCAGAATTTTAGATGAGTTCAGATTGCAGTTTGAAAGGTGACCAAGTAAACCTTGGAATATTCCAATTTTAAGGCACATGTGAAATGAGCAGAAATTGAAGTAGTCAATGAGATGAAATTAGGTTCTTTTGATGTTAACGGAGCAGGTAATCTACCTCAGGGGGTGAGGCAGCGTCTATGGAGCAAAGGAATAGGCGATGTTTCAGGTCTTGGCCCGAAACGTCGCCTATTCCTTTGCTCCATAGATGCTGCCTCACCCGCTGAGTTTTTCCAGCTTTTTTGTCTACCTTTGATTTTTCCAGCATCTGCAGTTCTTTCTTAAACAGGTAATATACCTCAGTCATTGCAACCAAAAAGGCAAAGGGATGACATCTAACTAGTGTGAATAGGTGATCGATGGTTGGCATGGACTTGATGGGACGAAGGGCCTGTTTCTATGCTCTTTTTTTACACACTCAAAATTGTAGTTTTACCCCAGATAGAGGCCAAGAAATGTGATGTAGTCAGTGAAGAAAGACATTTTGACTACTTCTGAAAGCAATTGGTTCCTACAATTAATTTGAGGAAACAAATGCGTAGGAAGCAGCAGCGTTACATAAATCAGAGTTGAGAAAAATGCTGGTAAATTAGAGCTGGAAACTGGTGAGAGAGAAATTCTTTCCACTAGCACATTGGCCACTATTCAGAAAACATAGATTTAGAGTCATTAGCAATCAAAGCTGAAGATGTTTGTTTTCTGGTTGTTGACAAGTTGAGCGATAAGACCTGTTTCTGTCGTCTATGACTCTTTGTTGAGGGCAGATTGTTCAAGAGATGAGTAAACTGCGGCAGGGATAGAAGTGTGAGAAGAGATGAAGTCAGAGGAAAATTAAGGGGAAGGAAGATCTGAGGGAATATTTTAATTCAAAACCTGTTAAAATTGGTGATAGCATAGTTTTGAGATGGAGTAAGTTGGTGTTGTTTCAGAGATAAGTCAAGAACATACGACCAATTCAGCAAGAACATACGAAGGATTCAGCAAGGATCTTGAAATGCAATCGGTACAATGCACCAAGAAAATCTGGGTTGTAAATTTAAGGGGTGGAATCTGGATTAGAATCCACATGGTGTGAGTTGGAGCCAGAGACATTTGTTAAAGAAAGAAATATGATTGGGAAGCAGGTTCTGGGGACAAGAAAGGAAACTAGTGAGGGTGAACAAGACAAAAGAGGTAGTCAGAAAACCTGTCGGCGAGAGGAGCAGCGAACATCAAGCTCTTCATTCTTGCAAGCTATGTGGCCGTGCACTTGATAGTAGTTGAACAGGAAAAAGGTGCTGTCGTCTGATTCCGGATGTACGGTGGCAATAAAATCAACAGGCATGGAATTAATTTAAGATGATGGAGTATCTCAGTGGGACAGGAGGCAACTATGAAGAAAATGGATGGGTGACGTTTCGGGTCGGGACCCTTCTTCAGATTAATTGTTGCAGCGGAAGCGGGGGGAAAAACTGGAGTGAAGAGGCAGGACAAATCATGGTCAGCGACCGATGAACTCGGGCAAGGGAGTTCCCTGATAGACAGATTGTTGGACAAAGGTTAGAGGTGCGGCCTGACCTGCTGAGTTACTCCAGCTTTTTGTGTCTATCTTTGGTTTAAACCAACATCGGCAGTTCCTTGTTATCACATGGAATTAATTACTTGATTAAGCAGAACTAGATTTGCGATTTGGTGAAGACCTTGATCTATGTTAGCTGTTCTCCCATTCCTGTATATTATGTTAACCCATTGCTTTTGCTTCCGTTGTGCCAAAATACTGTTTTCATCAATCATTTTTTATTTGCCAAACAGCTTTTCAGAATTAAACTACAATATATTGAATAAATAAATAAATGAGTAAAATATTTTGATCTCCAAATATTGTCAGCAAATTCTGGGTGGAAAGGGTATTTTTTTTCCCCCCACCACATTGCAGGTGAATTTGATCACGTGCCTGAAGAAAGCATTACTGCACAAATCCTGCTAACGTCCATACATTATATGCCATACAGCGTATGGGTACTTCAGATTTGTTAATTGAAGTAAAACTATGTTGGGTACTTCTCATATTTGTTATGCAAAAGAAGATGGGTGAGAATTACCCTGGTGTAGTTGCAGTTGTGTACAGCGAGCAACGATGAGATACTTGGGTGGCCTTTTCAAAGTAAAAGTCAAAGTATCTTTTATTGTCATTCAGACCTTTTGGTCTGAACGAAATTTCGTGCCTGCAGTCATACATATAATAAAAATAACAAAAACACAAATTTAACATCCACCACAGTGAGTTCACCAGGCACCTCCTCACTGTGATGGAAGGCAAAAATCTTAAAGTCTTTGTCTCTTCCCTCCTTGTTCACCCTCTGCGCTGAGGCGATCCAGGCCTCCAATGTTGTGACCCCGCCGGGTGATGGTAAGTAAGTCAGTCCCGTGGCTGATCCAGCTCCGCAAACGGGCCGGTTCAAATTCAGCGCCCCGGGGTGGTCGAAGCTGCCGCCCTCCAGCCCAACGGACGAAGCTGTTGTTGCGGGAGCTCCGGAAAAACAGGTCACCAACCTGTGACCTGCGAGCTCCCGACGATGTCGTCCACTGGGCCCGCAGGTCACAGCCCCGATGCCGCGGCGCTGGAATGCCGCCACAGCTGCTGCCGCTGGAACGCCGGAACGCCGGAACACCGCCACAGCTCCAAGTTGGGCCGCCGGCCGCCGCCGCCGGAACGCCGTCACAGCTCCAAGTCGAGCCGCCGCCAGAACGCGGAACAGCCACAGCTCCAAGTCGGGTCCACCACAGGAACGCCGGAACGCCACCACAGCCCCGAGGCCGCCAGCTCCGCCATTAGGCCTCAGCGCAGACGGAGACGGGGGACACGACAAGAAAAAGTCGCACCCCCCCTGAAGGAAGAGACTAAAACCATGTTTCCCCCCCCCCCACACACTTACACAACCTAATAAACTAAACTAAAACAGACAAAAGAAAACAACCAAAAAAAAGGAAAAACACAGACTGCAGGCGAGCCGCAGCTGCCAGGCAGCGCCGCCACTCCCCACTCCCCCTTTTCTTTTGCTTTTCAGTCAAGTTTCAGTCCAGTTCGCCTTGACCCATCTAATTATTAACTAAAGCTGCCTGAACTGCTGTGTTTCCTGTATCTTTGCTTCAGATTAAAAACATCTGTGCAGCTTTTACATTTAAAAATTCTTCTTTCACTGTCATTTTCTGATCAAAATAAAGAAATCAGTAAATAAAAAGTGCTGATTTTATTTGCAAACCGTTTTCTGTCCATTTGTGGTCAACATTGTTATCAACCAGTCTCTGACAATTCAGTTTAGTTTCATTTTTGGGCATGAAGAGGAGAATGTCGAGAGTTCCAAGTTCCTAGGTGTAAATATCACCAACAATTTCTCCCAACCCCGTTGAAGCTATGGCCATGAAGGCACACCTCTATTTCCGCAGCAGACAAAGGAAAGTTGCATGTCTCTAGTGATTTATTTTTTTGTCACTCTCTATGAATGCACCACAGGAGGCATCCTAATCAGAAGCAGCAAGTGCTTGGTATGGTGGCTGGTGTACCCAAGACCACAAGAATTGCAAGTTGTCACTGCAAACCCGCCTCTCTGTTGATACCATCTATACTGCACATTGCCTCGGGATAGCAGCCAACATAATCAAGGACCACTCACACCTGTCTTTCCCCCTTCTCCCCTCGCCCTTCAGGGAGAAGATACCACCAGATTCAATAACACCTTCTTCCCTACTATTATCAGAGTCTTGAACGAACCTCTAATTGACTAAGGATGAATTCCTGACCTAATCTACCACCTTGCAGCCCTTGCACTTTTTAAAAATAATCTCTTCTGTGTAGCTGTAACACTATATTCTCTACTTTGTTTAACTTTCTCTTTTGTATTGGTGTATGCTATGATTCCCTGGATAGCAGTTAAAACAAAGTTTTTATTGGTGACAATAATGAACCAATACAAATGGCAATAGGCTGGCGAGCTGCTGCCTTAATGCTACCGTCCACTAGAAGTGAAGCAGGGCAGATCAAAGCCTGGCTAGATACAGATGAGGGATGGTTTTGGCCAGAGTTGAGAAGGCAAAATGTATGAGATAAGGATAGAAAAGTTGCAACTTGTAAAAGTAGTAAGTGGTAGGGGAGAACTAGGTTTGAATCCAGGTGGGGCACTGGGAAGAGTGGTGGGGTGGAGTTACAGTTAATTTAGTCAATGTTCCCACTGTTTGCTTGTAAGCTACCCAAGCGGAATATGAGGTGCTTTTCCTCACATTTGCATATGGCCTCATTCTGGCAATGGAGGGGGCCCAGGACAGCGAGGTCACTGTGGGAAAGGGACGATAAGTTAAAGTGGTTACCAACCGGGAGATCCAGTAGGTCTTGGCGGGCCCAGCGCAGGTGTTCTGCGAAACAGTCACCATGTCAATGCTTGGTCTCGCCGATGTGAAGGAGGCCACATCAGCAACACTGGATGCAGTAGTTGAAGTTGATGGAGGTGTGCATGAACCTGTCTTACCAGGAAGGACTGCTTGGGACCCTGGATGGATGGGTTGGAGGGGGTATAAGAACTGGTGTTACATCTCCTGGGGTTTAAGGGGAGAGAAAGATTTAATCAGAACCTTAGGGGCAAGGTTTACACTCGGAGTGGGTGGGTATATGGCATGAACTAGTTAAGGCGGGTCCAATAATAATATTTAATATATACTTGGACAGGTGCATGAATAGGAAAGGTTGAGAGGGATATGGACCAAATGCAGACAAATGGAAAAACCTGGAGCATCTTAATCAGCACAGGCGAGTTGGGTCGAAGTGCCTGTGTCTGTGTTGTATGACTATGACTTGCGGTGAAATACCTTATTAAAGAGAAACTGGAGATATTGTGAATATTGGGTATAGCACAGAAGGCCATTCAGTTCAATATAAAGCTGGCTCCATCAACAGCAAATCAGCCAGGCCAAATCCCTTGCTATCTCATAACCTGCAGACTTTCAGGTTTTTTTTGCCAATCGTGACTGAATCTGTGACAACTACTTGCTATTCCACTGTATTCTTGATGCACTGCCAAAAAAAAAATCCCTTCTGCTACTTTTGTCTCTTATGCCTAGCTGTTTATTTCCGTGCCCTCTGCTTTAAGATCCTTCTGCCAATGGGAACAGTTTCCATCTATCTGCTCTGTGTAAACCATTCATGTCAGATGCAATGCAAATTCCAGTTTTTCTGTAGAGCCTCGGCTTCTATGTGATTAAAATTCCTGATCCCAGGAATCCTTCTGGCAAATATTGTCTGTACTTGGGATCTTCACGTCTTTTCCTAAGTATTGTCCCAAGAACGGGGTGGCAGATTGCAACCTTCACGTGGTCCGCCCTGTTTCGATGAATGCAATCAACCTGGTGTGCACAATCAAATAAGATCAAATAGAACAAGTTGTCCTACAACTTTAGGCTGTGCCCGCCATATGCAAGAAGAAGAAGTCCTAAGAACCAAAGTACTCTAGATGTAGGCCAAACCAATTATTTATAATAGATCACAGTGATGTTCTTCATGCCCATGGGGGGGGCTCTTCAATATAATGGCAGACAGAGGAAAACAGCAGAGCTGGTGAGTGGGCTGGGGTCTTATCATGGGTTTACAGGCCCGTTGTGGAATTGACAGTGGATCGCTGTTGCAGGGGTCGCGCTGGTGATGCTCCTTGGTGCCACTGCATGCCATATCAGATCTGTGTGCTTGGCTTCTATGGGGCTTCCAGTGGCGCCTAATCACGCAATCCCCAGGCTGCTGCAGGGCCTCCAGCAGCCACTTCAGGGACACATTGATCCGTGAGCACGCTGTTGCCGTCGCCTCCTGCTCAGCTACCATGCCCCAGACCACCTAAACATCTGATTTTGGAGCCCCCAGAGCGCCGCTGAGAACACAGGAGGCAAGCCCACCGCCTGCTTACCGGCACCAATCCTCTCCTCCGTCCGCTGCCACTACCATTGCCATCTTGAAGGTATATGTGAGGTTTGTTTATATCCTCGCAAAGACAATTATGATGCTCTCAATTCACTATACTTCCAAGTGCTGTCTCATCAGAAGTGAAAATTGCTGCACACCTAAGTCCAAATTATTAATATAGAAACATAGAAAATAGGTGCAGCAGGAGGCCAGCCCTTCGAGCCAGCACCGACATTCATTGTGATCATGGCTGATCGTCCCCAATCAATAACCCGTGCCTGCCTTCTCCCCATATCCCTTGACCCCACTAGCCCCTAGAGCTCGATCTAACTCTCTCTTAAATCCATCCAGTGCTTGGCTTCCACTGCCCTCTGTGGCAGGGAATTCCACAAATTCACAATTCTCTGGGTGAAAAAGTTTTTTCTCACCTCAGTCTTAAATGACCTCTACTTTATTCTAAGACTATGGCCCCTGGTTCTGGAATATACATCAAGAAAAGCTGTAGCCCAAGTACTGACCCCTGGGCAACACTAATGTTAACAGCGCACCACTGTGGTAAAAGCACTACCATTTTGTGTTACTTAGTCAATTTTCTGTCCACGCTTTGACTGCCCTTTTTGTTTCATGGGCTTTTACCTTAATGAGAAAATATTATGTGGTACTTCTTCAAAGGGGTTTTGAAAGTTCATAAACACAACAAATCTAAATTTACATTTTATCAGAAATATAAACAGATAGTGGTCACTGCCTGGAAAGAGGCATTATATTTAAATGCATGCTCGATCTATAATAAGATCAATGAATTTGTGACTATCAGGTATGATCTAGTTGCCATTACAGAAATGTTGCAGTGTGACAAGAACTGGGAACAAAAAATTGCAGGGTATTCAACATTTATTTAAGACGGATAGAATGAGAAAGGAGTCATCGATAATAAGACATGACATTTCAGTGGATAAAAAAAGTCTTGGCTCAGCGGGATGTTGAATCATTAAATCATTTTGTGTGGTGCTGAGAAGCAGCGGTGGAGGAGGAGAAAATACTGGGAATTATGTATAGGTGAATGGTGGTTATGACAAAGAGCGTGATATAAATAAGGAAGCAAGATGCATATTGAGTCGTGCTGTATGAGACGGGCCCTTCAGTCCCGGGTTCCATCCTGACCATGGGTGTTGTCTGCATGGAGTTTGTACGTTCTCCCCATGACCTGCATTGGTTTTCTCTGGGTGCTCCGGTTTCCTCCTACACAAAGACATACAGGTTTGTAGGTTAATTGGCTAGGTAAAATTGTAAATTGTCCCTAGTGTGTAGGATAGTGCTAGCATATGAGGATCGTGGGTCGTCGGGGACTTGGTGGGTCGAAGGGCCTGTTTCCACACTGTATTTCTAAATGAAGCTAAACTAAACAGTGGAGAGGATACTGACTGGTTGCATCACTGCCTGGTTCAGGAGTTCTAAGCCTTAAGAACAAAGGAAACTGCAGAACACATTAGACATTGCAGGTCCATCACAGCTGGTCATGACCTCCGCACCATCAGAGGGATCAACAGTACGCGCTGACTCAAGAAGGCAACTAATATCTTGATGCTACCATTGGGAAGAAGGTACAGGAGCCTTGGGTTCCTGTCAACCTTTGGGTCCATAAAGCACTCTGCATATCTGACTACAAACCTACCTCAACCCTATCAAACCACTATGGATTTACACACCTTTGGTTGCTCCACATACTTTAGTTTTTGCACTCTCATGGTCTGGTTTTCTTGGAATTACTGATAATTTATTGTATGTTTATTATTGTTTTGTCTAACGTGCTGGATTAATAGGAAAATACAGAATGGGTACTTTGCATTTGTACAAGTTCATAAGTGATAGGAGTAGAATTAGGCCATTTGGCCCATCAAGTCAACGCCATTCTATCATGGCTGATCTATCTCTCCCTCCTAACCCCATTCACCTGCCTTCTCCCCATAATTCCTGACACCCGGACTAATCAAGAATCTATCTCTCTGCCGTATAAATATCCATTGACCTGGCCTCCACAGCCTTCTGTGGCAATGCATTCCACAATTTCACCACAGAAATACCTCCTCATCTCCTTAATCACCAAAGAGAAATACATGAGGATAATGAGATTAGAGAGGAGCATGCTGCTCTTCTCAGGCATGTTGGAGGAGATGATGTTTGGTCTTTGGAAGAACATTAAGATGGATAAAGAGGGGCTGATGGAGTAATCTCACGTTATTTAGGGAGGCAAGAGGGAATTGATAGGCAGAGATCTTTATATTTCTTTTAGCCACAGGCAAGATCCCAAATAGCACGAGATTAGTCAGTTGGTCTAATTTTTAAGAAGACCATAGGGACAAATCAGGAGCCCTGCATTATTGGGAAGGAAATTATTGGATAAGGACATACTTGCATCTGGAATAGCGTAGGCTTACCTGGGGGTAGTCAGCATGGCTTGGTGTGGAGGAGGTCATGTCTTACAAACTTGATTGAGATTTTTGAGGAGATGATGGATGAGGGTAGGGCCGCAGATGTTATCTACGTGGAATTTAATAAAGTGTTTGACTAGGTGCTTCATGGCAGGTTCATCCAGAAGATTAAGGCTCTTCTGTTGTTTGTGATGTGTATCAATGATTTGGACAGAAACGTAGGAGTCTGATTTGTAAGTTTGCGAACACGGCAGGATGTAGATCAATTGGTAATATGAACAGGAAAATGGCAGATGGTGTTTAATCTATACAAATGAGAGTTGTGGCACTTTGAGAGCCAGGTATTGGCAGGGGAGGGTGAAGGTGCGGAAGGGTGAAGGGCAGGGACACAAAAGCTGCCAGTCCTTGAATCTGATAAATAAGAACAGTGACAATAGGAACCATTATTGCAGCAGCCATGTCAGCAGCGCGTCAGTTTTTTTCAACTTTTTCTTATTTTTTAGTATGTTTTAAAGTATGTATTTTGTGTTTCTTTGTGTGTTTTGTGTGGGGGGGTAAGGGGGAAACCGTTTTGGTCGCCTCCTCCATGGAGAGGCGACTTTTTCTAGGTCGCCTCCCCCGTGGCCTAACATCAAGGATCGGAGCGGCCTTTCCCGGAGACGTGCCCGGGGCTTCAGCGGCGGGCGCAGCGTGGACTCTCGGCGTGGAGTGGGTGAGCCCTAGCTGGAGGGGAGCGCTCCGTTTCGCTGGCCCGGGGCAGCCGGCAGCCTGAAGTCGCAGCCTGAAGTCGCGGTCTGCAGAGCTCCAGCTGGTGCGGCGTCTACAGCCCGGGATCCCTCGTGGGGGACCCGGGGGAAGAAGAAGCCATCACTGCCGGCCCGCGGCCAACTTCTACCGCGGGGCCGGCATGGACTTACCAACACCCCTGGAGGGGAGCTTCGACCGCCGGCCCTGCAGTCTACGGTGCTTCTGGCTGCGGCGGAGACTTTAAATCTCGACCGCCGGCCTGCGGCCTACAACAACTTAAAGCCGCGGTCTCCGGTGAGGAAGAGCCGATCCTGGACTGACTCTGGACTCTGGTCCTGTCCACGGGGGGGAAATGGAGGAGGACTGGCCAAATGTTTGTGCCTTCCACCACAGTGATGAATGCTGTGGTGGATGTTTGTGTTACATTTTTATTGTGGTTGTGTGTTCTTTATTATTGTATCGCTGCTGACAACCCAAATTCCACCAGCCTGGCTGTGTGGTCATTAAAATACAATACAATACAATTAGGTGAGACGAGATAGGCAGATAAACCAGTTAGGGGAGGAAATCCTGCGAGTGAAACGTAATAGGTGAATGGAACCAGGAGGCGAAACTGGATGAAATGGTGTGCTGAAGGCTGGTGGGGGACATGGGAAAGGGGAAACATTGGAAGACCTGAGATGGATTGCAAGGAGAGTTTGAGGGGAACAGCAGGTTAGGGTGAGCTGAAGTTGGAAAATTCAATGATCTTACTAATGGATTGCAGTCTAACCAGGTAGTATATGAGATGTTGTTCATCAAATTTGTATTTGTCAAGACCCTTGTTCAGACTAATTGTAAGTTCGGGGGGGGGGGGAGGGGGGGGGGGGGGGGGGGGAGAGAAAGCCGGAAGAGGCAGGACAAAGCACGGTACGTAAAAGGTCGACAGAGGTGAAGGTTTTTTTTTCACAGACTGATAGTTGGAATAAAGGCCAGAGAAAATAGAGTTGCAGATTGTGACGCCAGGGGAAGGAAGTAGCAAGAGAGAAAGGTGGTATGGTATGGAGGGGAGAAATAGATAGAGATAGGAGTCGAGGTGTGGCACAGGGGAGGGAATGGGGGTGGGAAAAGTGTGGGGGAGAAAGGGAGGGGGGTTAGTTAGAGGTCACCTAAAATTGGAGATTTCAATGTTCATACGTCGGGTAGTAAGCTACCCAAGCGGAATATAAGGTGCTCCAGTTGGCGTGTGGCCTAGTCTAGGGATGGAGGAGGCCCAGGTCAGAAAAACCAGCGTGGTAATGGGAAGGGGAGTTAAAACGATTAGTAACCGCTAGATCCAGTAGACCTTGGCGGACCGAGAGCAAGTGTTCAGCGAAACGGTCGCCAAGTTTCCGCTTGGCCTCACGTTGGTCTCAGGAGGCCACCGGGAACACGAGACGCAGCAGATGAGGTTAGAGGAGGTGCGAGTGAACCTTTGTCTCACATGGTATGACTGCTAGGTTCTATGGATGGAGGCGAGCAAGGAGATATAGGGACAGGTGTTGCATCTACTGCGTTTGCGAGGGAAAGTACCTGGGGATGGGGTGAACCAAGGAGTTGGGAAGGGACCTGAAGTACCAAATACTGAGCAATACCAATTTCATCCCCTACATCGTTTTACAGAAAGCCATTGCTACATTGTAAACTATTGGAAGGTTAAAACATTCTGAACACGGGAAAGCATTTTCTGATTTTGGAATCGATTTACTCAGAATTCTAGTTTTGGTACATAAAACAAATCAAGGCTGAACCAGCTTGCCCCAATTTGACCAGTTTTTCAATAAATATAAATTCCTTCAATTGAATTTCATGTGCAGTATTTTAAAATAAACAACAATTAAAAAAATACTGTAATAATTTTGTTTTAAGGCTTTGCTTTCATTCCCCTCCTAGATGTTGCCAATGGTTCAAACTCTGGAAGTGGCTATCGACCTCCCCCCAGAACAAAAGAGGTGATAATTAATGGGCAGACAGTCAAGTTAAAGTACTGCTTCACCTGTAAAATCTTCCGGCCACCACGTGCCTCTCACTGTAGCCTTTGTGATAATTGTGTAGGTAAGTGATTTCCTTGGAATTTATTTTTTAATTTTCATATCAAAGAAAAATATTTAATTGTAATTTAATTGAGAAGCAGCTATTAAAAGAGAACCAACATTGACATTTTCAAATTTGGAAAAACATAGAATGTACCAACTACAGTTTCAGGTTGTCAAACTGGCGGTGCGAGAATGTTGTTGTATTACTAAACTCTGCTTCCTTTGAAGAAAAGCACACATTTTGGCAGAACAGGATTCTGACCACCAATACTTGAACATAAAAATGAACTGTTGGAGGAACTCAGCGGATCAGACAGCATCTGTGGAGAGAAATGTGCAGACAATGTTTCGGATCGGGACCCTTCCTAAATAGTTGTCCGTCCACTTCCCTGCACAGATGTAACGTGACCTGCTGAGGTTTTACAGCAGATTGTTTTTTGCACAAGATTCCAGCATCTACAGTCTCTTGTGTCTCAACTCTGATTCTTGAGGTGCATAACATCATCGGTATTGAACTGATATTTAGCTTATGTGTAGGAAGGAACTGCAGATGCTGGTTTAAACCGAAGATAGACACAAAAAGCTGGAGTAACTCAGCGGGCCAGGCAGCATCTCTGGAGAGAAGGAACGGGTGACATGTCGGGTCGAGACCCTTCTTCAGGCTTAGCTTAGCGTAGCTCTGCAAGACTGCTCACATTGAGTGAGCGTAGTATTTGTTCATTCCAATGCTTCTACAATTGCAACTGCAACAAGTATGGCGCAGAGAAACAAGCGCAAATAATCTACCTGAAGCCTTGGGACATTGATGAAAGGACATGGCGTAGAGCCACGATCGGCATAATGACATGGCACGTTTCCCCGGAAATGCAGTTTATAATTTCAAATGTCACTGAGAACAAGGGTGACAATTTAAGGTGAAGCTAAAGGACTGTTGTAACTGTGAAATCTTCCAGCAGCCAAATGTATTCAGGAAAGTTTCCTCCGGCAATCTGTAGAGAGCCCTACATGGGAGAGAGTGACGCTTGATATAGTCTTGGGAAATTGGGAAGGGCAAGTGGATGAAGTGTTCATTGATGAGCCTTTTGGGACCAGTGACCACTGTTCTATTAGATTTAAGATAATTATGGATAGGGACAAAGTGGGCCCATGAGTTGGCCTTGTCCCAATGCTAAATTAGGGCAAGGCCAACTTTGAGAGTATGAGACAGGAACTCGGTGGAGTTGATTGAAGTAGGTTGTTTGATGGAAAATGAAGGTCAGGAAAGTGGGATGTGTTTAAAAGGGTGCTGACCAGAGTTCTGGACATGCATGTCCCTGTTAGAGTGAAAGGCAAGGCAGGTGAACATAAGGAAGCCTGGATGATGAAGCAAATTGAGACTTTGGTCATGAGTAAGAAGGAGGCATGCGACAGGTATAGGCAGCTGGGATCAAGTGTATATCTGGACGAATTTCAGGAACCAAGGAGTAGTATACGATGGAATTCAGAAGGGCAAAAAGGGGACGGGAGATAGCTTTGGCAAGTAGCATTAAGGATAATCTCAAGAGATTTTATCAGCTTATAAAGGGAAAAAGGCAACCAGAGAGAGAGTGAGACAGAAATCAAAGCGCTGAACTCTGCGTCGAGCCACAGGAGATGGGCAATGTCCTCAACGAGTGAGGACGGGGGATCTTGAGGTAGTCCCAGGAAGTGTCTTGAGAGCAGTTAGTATTACGGTTGCAGAGGTGCTGAAGGTCCTGACTGGTATGAAGATAGACAAACCTCCAGGGCCGGATCAGATATATCCCAGGACACTGTGGGACGTTAGAGAGGAAATTGCAGGAGCTCTTGCAAAGATTTATTTCATTGTTAAATACAGGTGAGGTGCCGGAAGTCTGTAGGGAGGCAAATGTGTGTCTCAAGGAAAGCGGCAGGGAAAAGGCTGGGAACTGCAGGCCGGTGAGCTTAACATCTGTGGTCGGAAAGTTACTAGAGGGTATTCTGAGGGATAGGATATACATTTAGATGGAAAAGGGCTGATTAGAGATAGTCAACGTGGTTTTGTACGTGGGAGGTTGTGTCTCACAAATCAGATTGAGTTTTTTGAGGATGTGACCAAAAAGGTTGAGCTGTAGATGTTGTATGCATGGATTTCATGCATACAACATCTCATGCATACAATTTCAAAAATTGCAGCAGGACCTTGATCGGTCGGTCAGATGGGCTGAGAAATGGTTGATGGAATTTAATACAGAGAAATGTGACGTGCTGCATTTTAGGAGCACTAACATGGGCAGAACCTACACAGTGAACGATAGGGCTCTGGAATGTTACAAAGCTGGAAATGGTGCAGAAAAGATTTACGGGGATGTTGCCAGGACTAGAGGGTCTGAGCTATAGGGAGAGGGTTGAGTAGGCTTGGACTATTCGTTAGGATGAGGGGTGATCTTATAGAGGTGTATAAATTCATGAGAGGAATAGATCGGGTAGATGCACAGAGCCTCTTGCCCAGAGTAGGTGAATCGAGGACCAAAGGACTTGGGTTTAAGGTGAAGGGGAAAAGATTTAATAGGAATCTGAGGGGTAACATTTTCACTCACAGGGTGGTAGATGTATGGAACAAGCTGCCACAAAAAGGTAGGTGAGGTTGGGACTATCCCAACATTTAAGAAACATTTAGACAGGTATATGGATCGGACAGGTTTAGAGGGATATGGGCCAAATGCAGGCATTTGGGAGAAGTGTAGCTGGAACATGTTGCGCAAGTTGGGCCAAAGTGCCTGTTTTCATGTTATAAGGCTCTATGACTCGATTATCTCTCAATGTGGCCTTTGTTTTAATTGCTTGATTAAGTAACTTCCTTGGAAATCAATTAAAACTTTTCAGAACAAGGAAAAATAAATATTTTTCGATGAACTTTGGATACAGAATTGGCTTCATGGACGGAACCAGAGGACGGTGGTGGAAATTATTTTTCCTTGTAGTTCAGGAGTCTGAAAGGTGATCTTATAGAGGAGTATCAAATCATGATGGGACTAGATAGAGTGAATGCACCCCGGGTAAGTGGAAGTGGAGGAGGCAGGTTCGATTTTATCATTTAAAAATAAATGATAATATCATCAAAATATCATCAAAGCCACCACCCACCCAGCACACAAACTGTTCACCCTCCTACCTTCCGGTAAGCGCTACCGCAGCACGCGGAGCAAAACCACCAGATTCAAAAACAGCTATTCCCTCAGGCCATCAGACTACTCAACACACTTAAGAAAATTCCATGAACAGTACCCAAACAAAGACAAACAAACTGTGAAAATAACTTTGGCTCAATGTCTCCAGTACGAAATTTGCACTTTTTCTATATTGCACCTTTCATTGTTGCACCCTTTTTAAAACACCTCAAAGTGTTTGCTACATTTTGGCACACTGTGAATATTTTAATATTTTAACTAATGTAATGTCTATTGTCTATTTTTATTGGTATGTTGTCTGTCTGGGTTTTTAATATTACTTGCACATTTGGAGTATGGGGAAACGTAATTTCAATCCTCTGTGTAACTACTGTTGCATAATTGAATTGACAATAAAGTTTACTTTGAACTAATTGGATAGGTATATGGATGGGAAAGGAATGGAGGGTTATGGTCTGAGTGCAGGTAGATGGGACTAAGGGAAAATGAGTGTTCGTCACGGACTTGTAGGGCCGAGGGCCTGTTTCCGTGCTGTAATTGTTATATGGTTATATGGGTAATGGTAGGGGAAATCAAGAACCAGGGGACATAGGTTAAGGTGAGAGGCGCAAGATCTGAGGGGCAACATTGTCACTTATTGAATTTATTGATTTATTGAATGAGCTGCAAGACACAGGTAGTTCCCCCTCCCACTCTTCCCCCTCCCTCCACACTCTTCCCCCCTCTACCCCCTACCCCATCTCCCTCCTCGCCTCCCTCCCCCCTCCCCCACACCACCTCTCCCTTCCCCTCTCTCCTCCCCCCTCTCCATCTCCTTCTCTCCTCACCCCTCTTCCTCTCCCCCCTCCTGCTCCCACCCCATCTCTCTTCCACCCACCCCCCCCCCCTCCCCCCCTCCCTCCCCACTCTTCCACTTCTCTCCCCCTTACCCCACCACCTCTCTCCCTCCCCTATCCCCCTCCCCCCCCCTACCCCTCTGTCCCTCTTCCACCACTCCCCATACCCCTCCTCCCCCTCCTTCCCCACTCTTCCACTTCTCTCCCTCCATCCCCCCACCCTCTCTCTCCCATCCCTCCCTCTCCCCCCCCCCCTCCTGTACCCTCTCTCTCCCTCTTCCACCACTCCCCCCTACCCCCTCCCCTTCCCTCCCCCACTTCCACCACTCCTGCTACAACACCTCTCCCTCCCCTCCCTCCCCATTCTTCCACTTATCTCCCCCCCATTTTCCACCTCTCTCCCCCCCATCTCCCTCCCCACACCACTCCCTCTCCTACTCTTCACCCCTCCCTCTCTCCGCTCTCTCCTCCCCCCCCCCTCCACACTCTCCCCCCTCTCTACCCCCCCCCTCCCTCTCCCCCTCCCCCTCTCTCCCCACTCTTACCCCTATCCCTCCCCTCCATCCTCCCCTCCCCCTCTCTCCTCTCTCCCCCTCCCCCATCCTATCCCCCCTCTCTCTCCCCCCCTCCCCCCACCTCACCCATCCCCCCCCCTCTCCTCCTCCCTTTTCCCCCCTCTCTCCCCTCCCTCTCCTCCCCCCTCCTCACCCCCCCCTCTCCCTCCCTTCTCCCCCTCTCCCCCCCCGCTCTTTCTCCCACTCCCCCCCTCCCCTCCCCCTCTCCATCCCCCTCTCTCTCCCCCTACCCCATCTCCCCTCCTCTCCCTCCCCAATCTCTCCCCTTTCCTCCTCCCCTTCTCCCCTCCATCCCCTCTTCTCACCCTCCCCTCTCCCACCCCGTCTCCCTCTACCCCCCTCCCCCCCACCTGTGTGTTTTGGGGGTGGTTAGTGTGAGTGTGATGCCACCCGCAAACGCGCGTTGGGGAAACAGACCCAATGGGTCTGCACTTGGTCTAGTATATATATATATATATATATATATATATATATATATATATATGTGTGTGTGTGTGTGTGTCTTTATATTTATATTTATAGTGATATATATATATATATATATATTTATGGTATGATACATCGATTAAATGGACTGCTACGGAAATGGTGTAATATGGGCAGTGGACACTAGATGGAGCTTACTTTTTCGATCTCATTTTCTAATTAGTTTAATTAATGTGTGACTTTTGGCACTGACGAGTTATGACTTCTCAATTATATTTTATATAAATCTGTGCAAAATTTCATGTAGTTTGAGACTTGGGTCACGAAAGTTGATTTCTAGACACATGTTTTGATGCTTGGCCCACAGCCTATCCGCAAGATTGGACTAAGTAATTTATGAGTATCCAGTCATTTATGCACACAGATACAAAAATTATCTTGAGTAAAAGAAAGTTTTAAATCTGGTCTTTCACCTTTTAAATTAAAGTTAAAAATATTGCTTATGTCAGATCAAAATGTTGTAGGTTTTAACATTAAAAAAAAATACTGCTGAAAGTATGGAAAAAAACAAGAATTTTACCTACTCGGTAGGTAAGGCAATATCTGCAGAAAGAGAAACAGATAACACTTCAGATTCTTGGAACTAGAAAAGAGTGAATAAAAGATTGTTTTATGTTGAAGAGGAGATGGCGAGAGGGATAGAAAGGATAAAGGGAATATCCATCCGAGGTAAATGGGGACTAGGAGGTCTGGTTTGTCGGGTCAGGCTCATTTTTTAGGGAACGGGGGTTCCCCTCTCCCATCGTAGATGAGGCCCTCGCACGTGTCTCTTCGGTACCCCGCAGTGCCGCCTTTGTTCCCCCTCCCCCTAGTCGCAACATGGATAGAGTCCTCCTAGTCCTTACCTTTCACCCCATCAGCCGTCGCACACAACACAGAATCCTCTGACATTTTCGCCACCTCCAACGGGATCACACCATCTTCCCATCTTCCCATCTCACTTGGCAAGACTGATCCCTGGGTGCTGGAAAAGGGAAGTGGTGAAAGAACAGGTGTTGCATCTTTTCCAGTTGCATGGGAAAGTACATAAGATAGGGTTTAGCTGGTAAATGGAAGAAGCAGACCAGGGAGTCATGAAGGGAATGGTCCCTTGGAAATACTGAGACTGGAGAGGAATGGGAAGATGTGCCTGGTGGTGACATCATGTTGGAGCTGGCAGAAATTGCAAAATATCGTCTGTTGAATGTGTATTGGGGGCATGATTGGTGAGGAACGGGAATTCTGCCCTTGCTCTGACCAGGAGGGGATGTGAAAACAAAAGGTGTGGCGACTTAAATGAGATGCAGCCGAGGGCTCTGCCTGCTTTGGTCCTTGGTACACAAGAAAAATGGATGGGAAAGTGACAGATTAGAGTGAATATGAAGAGTGAAAAAATCAAGACATCCAATGTCTTGTCAGCAGTTAGCAAGGAAGAGTTTGAGAGAGGCTAAGTGGCCAGAGGAAGGGGTCTGGGTGGAATGGGAATTTTGGAGATGGAAGAACAATGTCTGTTGAAGACTTGGGCAAAGAAAGTGACGTGGACAAGGGAGAAGAACTGTTCAACATGAGGAAGTAGGGGACTAAATTTTGTCCATTTGCTTAGGACACGTTGTTCAGGATCGGTGAGGGGAAGATTAGAAGGGATGGTGAAAACATGGCATGGAATGTAACTGGATATAGAGATGGGGTTGAGTGAAAGTGGAAGAAATGTTACGAGGGGGAATAAAATAAAAGAGCTCTTGGAGTTTGATCCTTGATGTCTGAAAAGATTGCAGACATAGCAGCTTTGAGGTAGAATAAATAGGGCACGCTTCTTAGGGGTGGAAGATTGCAACCTTCACATGGTCCGCCCTGTTTCGACTAATGCAATCAACTCGACGTGCACAACCGGAAGATCAAATAGAACAAGTTGTCCAAAAACTTTGTGTTGTGCAGGCCACACGAAAGAAGAAGAAGGGCACGCTTCAAAGAGGGCATAATCTTACATGAGCCCACCCGTGATATAATGCTTGGATTTCAAGATTTAATCAAACTGTACCTCAGGAAAAGATAAGCAACAAACTTTGAGAGAGTAAAATGCTTATGGATAATGAGTTTTCATCAGAATTGGAAGGAAATTGTTTTCTTCTGCAGAGGAAAGGGAGAGGAGGAAAAAAAACAAATAATGTTTGTGGTAAGGTGGATGACAGATGGACTTCAGTAATTGAGCTTACTGAGTTTAGAAGGCTGTCATAGAGTTGATCAAAACGTGGTGACTAGTAATAATATATTAATCAGTATTTGAATAATAAACATTAGTAGGGTTTAAATGTGTTATACTGTATACAGTACAGTATAAATTACAGGCTGGAATCTGAAGAAGAGTCCTGACCCAAAATGATGCCTATCCATGTCCTCCAGAGAAATTGCCTGACCTGTTTTGCTTCACCACTCGATTCTATTCTGGAAAAATATAGTGTTAGGCAATAGATGTTGCATAATTTTTGTCATTTGAAAGCAAATCATTCTTGTTTAACAAAAACACCATGACAAAACAAAATGATCTAATTCAATGGAAAATACTTTATTGCAAGAATGTGAGCTTTATACAGTGGCAACAGTTAGATAGTTGTATAGCCACCAGCCTACAGCGATTTTGAACATGCTTGGGAAGAATGCTAGACAGCAATCAGTTGTACATATTCAGATTTTAGAGGACATATTATCTTTTTACCAATGAAAAGCTAGTTAATTAAAAAGCGAAATTCTGAATGTTGCTGGAGCTTTGAGGTTTAATTTGCATACTGTTTTGCTGTACACTGGACAAATATGTTGCTTAAAAATCAAATTATGTCATTATGTTCCCAAATACTTATGTATCTGAAATGTTCTGGCAGTTGCAAGATTCCTGCACTCAATGTTCACCCACTCATTCAGTCAGTGAGACCTTGTGCAGATTTCATTGGGAATAATCCCAAACAAAAAGTTGCCTCAAAACTCATTGTGTACCATTGCCTTCTTGTGTGGCATCCCATAATTTGATAAGGTCCCACATAAGAGATTAGTGGGCAAAGTTAGGGCAGGGAACATGTTCACGATGTTGTGGGAGTCCAGAACCAGGTGCCACAGTTTAGGAATAAGGGGCAAGCCATTTAGAACGGAGACAAGGAAACACTTTTTCTCACAGAGAGTTGTGAGTGTGGAATTCTCTGCCTCAGAGGGCGGTGGAGGCCGGTTCTCCGGATGCTTTTAAGAGAGCTAGATAGGGCTCTTAAAGATAGTGGAGTCAGGGGATATGGGGAGAAGGCAGGAACGGGGTACTGATTGGGGATGATCAGCCATGATCACATTGAATGGCGGTGCTGGCACGAAGGGCCGAATGGCCTACTCCTACACCTATGTCTATTGTCATTATGGTGTGGCCAGAAAAAAAAACACAGTCCAAAGACATGCTTGAATGAAATAATCAGTTCGGTGGCAGTTCAAGTTTATTTCTGACATTTGGAAGTTCTTGAAAAATTAACCTAAATAGTCAAAAATACAAAATCACAAGATAATTTAAGTAAACCAAATTAATTCAAAATGTGTATAATATTCAAAAAAGGAATCGAGGTTAACAAGAGAAAGAATTGGGTTCCCTCAGAAACTAAAGTGGTCATCTTTGTGTGGAGATACAGCAGATAGGCAAGGTCCTCATTGAGTGTTTCTCCTGCTCATACCATGGAGAGACATGAAAGCTGGTGAACTCAGGACAGTAAATGGAGATGTCTTCAGGAATGTGTGTAATACGGACAAGAATGTGCTGGACGCCGTAAAGCATTTGAAGGTAGAATCTCCCGAGTCTGATCAGATATATCCGAGGACAGCGGGAGATGCTGCAGAAGATATTGCAGGAGCCCAGGCTGAGATATATGAATCATCATTAGGCACGGGTGAGATCTAGTGGGTCGAGTCTAGTTGTCTAGTACCGAGTGCAATCGCTTGGACACCTTACAAGGCTTGAAAGCAATAAATGGCTGCAAAGTCAGGCAGCATAGCTGGTGGTAGTGCAGCCCTCCCTAATGAACTTGATGCATTCTATGCTCGCAGAAGATCAACAGGGCGATTACATGTGTCCCGTCAGTTTTCAGTGTGCCTTTTGCCATAGTCACTGTTGCAGAAGTTCAATCGGCCTTCCTGAGGGTGAACCCACGGAAAGGAACTGGCCCGGATGGAGTCTCTAGCCGCGTCCTTAGGAACTGCAAGGACCAACCTGTAATAGTGTTCATGGACATTTTAATCTGTCTCTGCTGCGTTCTGAGATACCCACCAATATCATCCTGCTGCCAACCTCAATGACTACCATTCAATGGGCTTGTCATCCACCATTATGATGTGTGTTGAAATGCTTGTTATGGTGCACATTAAGTCCAACTTATCAACCAGCCTTGATTAGTTAGTTTAGAGATACAGCATGGAAACAGGCCCTTCGGCTCACCGAGTCCGCACCAACCAGCGATCCCCGCGCATTAACACTATCCTACACACACTAGGGACTATTTACACTTATAGCAAGCCAATTAACCTTCAAACCAGAACATCTTTGGGGTGTGGGAGGAAACCGAAGATCTCGGCGAAAACCTACGCAGTCACGGGGATAACGTACAAACTCCAAACAGACAGCACCCATAGTCGGGATTGAACCTGAGTCTCCGGTGCTGCAAGCACTGTAAGGCAGCATCTCTACCGCTGCGCCACCGTGCTGCCCTTGATCCACTGCAGTTCACCTACCTCCACAAAAGGACCACAGCTGATGCTATCTCCCTGGCCCTACACTCATCCCTGGAACACGTGGATAAGGAGGACACCTACATCAGACTCATTTTCATAGAGGTTGAGAACGTAACCTGGTGCCAAGACAACAACCTCTCCTTCAATGAAAGCAAGACAAAGGAGATTGTGATTGACATCAGGAATCCGAAGCGGAACACACACCCTGGTATATGTTGATGGCGCCGAAGCAAAGATGTTCGAAAGCTTCAAGTTCCACCAGTAATGTGTATTAGATCAGCCACAACGATCATCATCATCGTTGAAAGCATCAACGGGCACAGTGCCTTACAATGCTATGTATGACAGTGATCACAACTTCTACGGAAGTGTGAATGGCCGTTGGCTCGCTAGGAGCTCATCCGCCCTTTGACAGGTCTTGTTTTTGGTCCTGCTGGGGGTCCACAGCCCCCTCCTCACCTGGCAAACCAGGTGGGGGAGACGGTTTTAATCGATGACTACCCGACCATGGAGCAGGTAGCACGCGATTACATGGTACCCCTGGCGGGGGGAACTCCCCCCAGACCTGACCTGGCCAAGAAAGCACACCAACACCTCAACTTCCTTTGAAGGCTTAGGAAATTTGGCATGTCCCCAACAACCCTCATCGACTTCTACAGATGTGCCGTAGAAAGCATTTTATCAGGATGCATCACAGCATCGTTTGGGAATAGCTTCATCCAAGACAAGCAGAGAGTTGTGAACGTAGCCCAGACCATCACACAAACCAACCTCCTTTCCATTGGCTCCATCTACACTTCATGCTGCCTCGGCAAGGCCACCAGCATAATCAAGGATTTAGCAGTCCTTCCAGAGGTTCACATGCACTTCCTCTAACCTCATCTACTACATTTGATGCTCCCGATGTGGCTTCCTTTATCAATTGCAGTACATAACCATGTACTCCCCTTCCCATTCCCATACTAACCTTTCTGTCCAGGACCTCCTCCATTGCCAGAGTGAGGCCACACGCAAACTGGAGGCGCAGCACCGCAGATTCTGTTTGGGTAGCTTATAACTCAATGGTAGGAATATTGACCAAATTCAAACCATCCCTCCCCTCCTGTTCCTCCCCCCTGACTTTCCCCCTCTCTCAGCCCTGTTGGATGCCCCACTTGGATGCGCACCTTTTCCCCCTTCTCCCCGCCCCATTTCACATATTCCTTCCTCCAGCTTCTCATTTCATGCCTCTTCTCCACTTGGCTCCATATGCAAAATATTTTTGCTCTTGTTCAGTTTTAAATTAGGAGGTATAGGCTGTGGGCCGAGCATCAAAAATGTGTCTAGAAATCAGTTTTCGTGACCCAAGTCACCAAACTACGGGGGGGGGGGGGGGGGCTGCGGCATCGCACTCACACTAACCACCCCTCAAACACACAGGTGGGGGGGGAGAGGGAGACGGGGTGGGGAGAGGGGATGGTGAGAAGAAGGGAGGAGGAGGGAAACGGGAGATTTGGGAGGGAAAGGAGAGCGGGGTAGGGGGTGAGAGAGGGGGATGGGGAGAGAGGTGTGTGGCGGGGGAGGAGAGAGGGGAAAGAGTGGAGGGGGGGGGGGGGAGAGAGAAGGGGGGGGAGGGGGAGAAAGGGAGGAGGGGGGGGGGAGATAAGGGGAGAGGAAAAGAAAGGGGGGGGAAGAGGGAAGGGGGGGGGGTGGGGGGGAGAGTGGAGGAGGTAGAGAGGTGGAAGAGGAGGGGGAGGAGGAGGAGGGGGAGAGAGGGAAGAGTGATGGGGGGAGGGGGAAATGGAGAGGGGAGGGGGGAGAGGTATGGGGGGTAGGGGGGAGGAGAGGAGGAAGAGTGTGGGAGGGAGGGGGAAGGGGGCGGGAGAGAGGGAAGGGGGTGGGGGTGGGGGAAGAAAGGGGGTGGGGGGTGGGAGGAGAAGGAGAGGGAGAGAGGGAGGAGGGGAGCGGGAGAGAGAGGGTGGGGGGAGGGGGAGAGAGAGGTGTGGGGCAGGGCGGCGGAGGTGATGGGGGGGGGAGGGAAAGGTGAGTGGGAGAGGGGAGGGATGAGGGGGACGGAGTGGGTGGAGAGGGGTGAAAGAGAGGGGATGGGGAGAGGAGAGGGTGGGGGGAGGGAGGGGAGGAGGGAGATGGGGGGGTAGGGGAGTGGAGGGGGAGAGGGGTGGGGGGAGAGAGGGGGGAAAGAGTGGGTAGGGAGAGTGGGAGGAGGGGGGGGGGGGAGAAGTTGTCAGTGAGTTGGAGGGTGGGGAGGGGAGGGGGAGACTGGTAGGAGGTTGAGGTGGTGGGAAGAGGGTCAGAGGGGTGGGGGGGAGAGGGGTGGGGGAGGGGAGAGAAGTGGAAGAGTGGGGAGGGAAGAGTAGGGGGAGTTGTGGAAGAGGGACAGTGAAGGGGGGTGGGGGAGAGAGGGATGGGTGGGAGAGAGGGGTAAGGAGAGGGAAACATAGAAACATAGAAATTAGGTGCAGGAGTAGGCCATTCGGCCCTTCGAGCCTGCACCACCATTCAATATGATCATGGCTGATCATCCAACTCGGTATCCTGTACCTGCCTTCTCTCCGTACCCACTGATCCTTTTAGCCACAAGGGCCACATCTAACTCCCTCTTAAATATAGCCAATGAACTGGCCTCAACTACCTTCTGTGGCAGAGAATTCCAGAGATTCACCACTCTGGCTGCTTTCAGGAGGCAGAATGAACTGTGAATGGAGTCAATGGGAGGCTGTTTTGCAAGATGTACTTGCCAAAGCAAACTGGTGCATCCTGATGGAGATTGTAAGTCATTTGAGACCTGACCACGGGAGAACAAAGAGGAAGAAGATTGAACTTTATTGCCTTCCATCATAGTGAGGAATGTGGAATCCACTGTGATGGATGTTTATGTTAACTTTTATGTAGTTGTGTTTCTTGTTGCTCTTCACTTAGTATGGCTGTATGGTAACTCAAACTTCACTGTACCTTAAGTGGCACGTGTGACAATAAACTGACCTCGTAACTTTGATGTGCCAAATTTCCTTAGTCTTCTGAGGAAGTAGAGGGTGTTTGAATCCTTTCTTGGCCAATATTGTTGGACTAGGACACATTGATGATGATATTTACAACTAGGAACACTTGACCATCTCCACTTCAGCTCCATTGATGTGGACCAGTGGTTCCCAACCTTTTTTAGCTCATGGCCCCCTTGGGATCTTTTAATTTTTCTGTGGGCCTCCCTGACATTATTAGCGGAAAAAAAGTACTTCAATATTATAATACCTTCCATAAAAATATCAGTGTCTATTAATTGCACATATATTCTCTTTTATTCTATTCCACAAACATCAAAAATATTTCAACTACATAGATTTAAATTTATTAGAACTGAAATTTAGGAGGCAACAAGGTGGTTGCTCTGTGGCCCCCTTCATTGAACCTGTGGCCCCCTAAATCCCAAAATGTTTCTGTGGCCCCCCCTGAAATTTGCCATGGCCCCTCTGGGAATTTGCCATATGGCCCCAGGTTGGGAATCACTGATGTAGACTACAGTGTGTTCTTTACTCTGCATTTTGAAGTCGATGACTAATTTCTTTGCCTTGCTGACTAGGGTACAAGTAGAATCTATATCTGCTCCCTCTGCACACAGGCCAAAACTGTTTCTCACATCACTTTCAGATGCTCCATGAAGCCTGCACAGGAAATTAGTTGCCCTTGTGCAAATCGTGATATTCAAAGACTTAATCTGTCACACTTGACAAAACTCTGGAAGATCCCCCCCCAAAAATGTTTCCTTTAGCCTCCAGCCTTCAACTATCAGGGGAACAGCACTGTGGATCATCCTTCTCAGATTTGGAACCTCCACTGCAGATCCAACGTCACCCCAACTTCAGAAACCAAGCTATAGTTGGCAGATAATGCATGTTCCACTTGTACTTGATCTCCGTGAAATAAACGTTCTCACCAACACGTCCTTGACTTTAATTTATCATTAAAGTCTTCCCTGTTGAGTTGAATTGGGTACTTAAAACCTAATCTTACATTTAGTGCCTTTTGGCATTTATATTGCGTGTGTTTTGATCTTAAAGCAGGTTTATTTGAGAAAAATTGTGATTTCTACTTGCAAGTCTATTTTTCTTGTCCTTCATTTCAACATTGCAAAGCACATGAAGCTAATAAGGTGAAGCTGATACATCTGATCCATTAGATTAATTGTGTCTGTTTCTGTTGCTAAAATAGTATGTACAATATAATGCATTATATTTGGATGAGGAGCCGATGTGGGATTCAACATATTTTCCTAATGTTGGTACGGAATAAATTGGGTTAAAATATCCTCTCACGCAAACTTCAGTTTGTAACCCGATTCTTAAATTTGTCTTCCAATATTGTTCTTCCTCCTGTAGAACGATTTGATCACCATTGCCCTTGGGTGGGCAACTGCGTGGGAAAAAGGAACTACAGATTTTTTTACATGTTTATTTTGTCGCTGTCACTTTTGACGGTATTCATCTTCGCTTTCGTCATCACTCATGTCATTCTCCGTAAGTATTGCATTCATTTAGTCTATTGCACAGTGGCTTCACTAACTCAATTTCCATGATTTAACATGAAGCAAATTGGAGTTTCTGATTGGGTGAAAATGGGTTTGTCAGAGCTTGAATCGCTAAATACTAAGTAGAATTTTTCTAATGGAACAATTTTCAATCCAATCCACAAAATGCTTAGTGTGTAGGGAAGAAATACAGATATTGGTTCAAACCAAACCGAAGATGCTGGAGTAACTCAGCCGGTCAGACAGCATCTCTGGAGAAGAGGAACTTCAGGCCGAGTCCCTTCTTCAGACTGGATGAAACATAGGCAAAAAAGTAACGATGATAAAGGAAACAGGTCATTGTTAGGTACGGGTTAGGTGAAAACGAGTTACAGACAATGAAACTCACCAGGACGACAGTGAAACTAGTACAATGACTCGGGTGGAGGAGGGACGGAGAGAGAGGGGATGCATGAGTTACTTGAGGTTAGAAAAATCAATATTCATAACACTGTGTTGTAAGCTTCCCAAGCAAAATATTTTGACCCAAAACATCACCTATTCTTTTTCTCCAGAGTTGCTGTCTGCCCCACTGTGTTACTTCAGCTTTTTGTCTATCCACAAAATACCCTAGGGAAATGGGCAAATTTTGACACACAACAATGTAAATTAAGAACGTTGAGTGTTTTTATTTGAATAAAAATATGTTTAGCTCTTTGTCACAGGATCTATCAACTGAATATTGGAAACTGCATACTTTGTGAATTTTGTTTGTAAGTGATTTTGCTCATCAGGGAAAAGGTATAAGGTATCAGGTATCCCATATTCATCGGAGGTTGTTTTTGTTTCCCATGTCAACCCATCCTGTGGCGTTCTGAGTGAGGTCGGCTGATTGCTGGCAAATACATGTGGAAACTATAGAGACTGGATTAACTGTCTAAAATCAATTTATCAAGGAAACAGCAAGTTTACAGAAGCAATTATTGCACATTGATAATTAACAGAAAATTATTTTTTTGTTTCCCTAAAGTCCTGTGGTATTTTAATTTAAAACAGTTTAAAAGGTAGTGTTTAAAATAACCAGTCCAAATTACTGCTTGAATTACCTGAAAATTAATGGCACTGTTTTATCACCAGAAGTTTCATTGTGTAGGAAGAAACTGATTTAATATTACTGATTTATTTTATGTTTAATATGTTATTTCAAATCCAGTTTTGCAATTTGATTTTATGAACTTTTGAGTCCAATAAATCCTTAAGGTTAGAGGTGAACCCTGAACTGTGGCAACTGAAAGCTTAGACAACTTGTTCCATATGTGTCTCATTTTATCGTGGCCCTTTTCGGGAAGATCAGAACATAGAACAGTAGAGCTTCCGTAGTCAAGATCAAACTTGGGTCTCTGGCGCTGTAAAGGCTGCTGCGCCACTGTGCTGCCCTAGAAAAAATATTCAGAGTGAATCCCCTATCTATGCCACTCATAATTTTATACACTTTATCATGTCCCCCCTCAGCCACTGACACTACAGAGGAAGCAATCCAAGTTTGTTCAACTCTTGTTTTTTCAGACCTTATCGGAGGATCAATCTTGTGTCACACTGAACTCTTCCCATTTATTTTATTACATTGATTACAGAATACAGGTACACAACCTTTTATCCGAAAGCCTTGGGACCAGACACTTCTCGGATTTCGGAATTTTTCGGATTTCGGAATGGAAGATTTTTAGCGTAGATTTTAACTTTTTTTAGATAAAACATTACAGGGGACTGGGTGGCTCAGTGGTAGAGTGCTCAGTAGAGGTCGCGAGTTTGCGCCTCGATCCCGGCAGCTATTCGGCGAGGGAGGTAGCGCGGACGGCTGCCTCCTCCCCGGAGACCGGAGCACTCGTAGCCCTCAGGCCGTGCCGGTTGTGGCTCCGACCCCGGCGAACTAAATCCCAGGCTCCGCGGCGCTCCGAATCCAGCGCTGCCTGTGGCCGGACGCCCGCAGCCCCAGCTCCGCGATGTTGGGAGTCGGCGGCGACGCAGCGCTGGGATACCAGCGGGGAGCGGGCATTGCCTTACCGGGTCGCCGTGCGGTAAGCTCCGGAACGCTGTGGCCGCCGACTCCCAACATCGCGGAGCTGGGGCTGCGGGCGTCCGGCCGCGGGTGGCGCTGGATTTGGAGCGCCGCGGAGCCAGGGATCGAGTTCGCCGGGGTCGGAGCTTCAACCGGCCGCGGCCGGACGCCCGCAGCCCCAGCTCCACGATGCTGGGAGTCGGCGGCCACAGCGCTCCGGAGCTCACCGCACGGTGACCCAGTAAGGCATCGCCCGTTCCCCGCCTCTCCGACCAGGTAGGGGACTAAGAATTAAAGTTTTCCCCCTTACCCCCCACCCATCACATAAAAGACCTCCAAACTAACTGACTAACATTTAAGCAATGATTTACAGATGTTTAAGTAGCTACAGTAGTACAGACCTGGGTTGACCGCGGGTCATTTCGGGTCAAGTTTGGCACCAAACGCGAGCTTTGTTGTACAGACGACATCATGGAAAAAATGTCCGGTTTTCAGAGCTTTTCGGTTTCCGGAATTTTGGATAAAAGGTTGTGTACCTGTACTATGTTTACATATTCTGTTGCGCTACTGCAAGTAAGATGTTCATTGTTCTATCTGACAATTAAACACTCTTGACTAAAAACAAGATAGATTTATACCAGAACATCGAGATATATGCAGCTTTATGAGAGTTTTGCAATAAGTTATGGTTTGAAAGAAAAACATTTTGTACAGTTGAGTAACGTTTAACCTTTCTGATTACAAGCAGAGTCCAGGTAACGAATGCTCAACTTATGGTCACCCCGACATATGATCGCGACCACATTATGTTATTAAATTTTAAAATCTGACTTGCACAATCATTTGCCCCTATGAACAATAGAACTTGTTATCTCTCTCCATTTTTAATAATTGTTTCTTCTTGTCGGTCTTACTTGCTTTTGATGCCATTCATTACAATATTAAGGTGGTATGTTGTACAAGATATTGGTGAGGCCAGACTTGGACTACCATGTTCAGTTTTGGTCACCCTGCTAGTGGAAGGATGTCATTAAGCTGGGAATAGCACAGAGAAGATTTACGAGGATGTTAGAGTCATCGATAGAGTCATGGAGTCTTACAGCATGGAAACAGGCCCTGCGGCCCAACTTGCCCACACTCACCAATATGTCCCATCGATATTAGTCCCATCTGCCTGCATTTAGCCCATATCCCTCTAAATCCTATCCATGTAGCTGTCGCAGTGTAAACTAAACGGTGCAAATTTACCTGCATCAATTACCTCCTCCGGAGCTTGTTCCATATACCTGCCACCATTTGTGTGAAAAGGTTACCCCTCGGGTTCCTAATAAATATTTTCCCCCTCACCTTAAACCTATGTCCTCTGGTTTTCAATTCACCTACTCTGGGCAAGAGACTCTGTGCATCTACCCGATCAATTCCTCTCATGATTTTGTACACCTCTATAAATCGCCCCACATCCTCCTGTGCTCCAGGGTATTGAGTCCTTGCCTGGTCTACGTCTCACTACAGCCCAGGCCCTCGAGTCCTGGCAATATCCTTGTAAATCTTATCTGCACCATTTCCAGCTTGAAAACATCTTTCCTCTAACATGGTGCCCAAAATTGAACACAATACTCTAAATGTGGTGTCACCAACATCTTATACACCTGCAGCATGCTCCCAACTTCTACATTCAAAGCTATGACTGATGAAGAGCAATGTGCCAAAATACTTTTTGATCACCCTATCTACCTGTGATGCCACTTTCAATGAACTATGTACCTGTACTCCTAGATCCCTTTACTGTACAACACTCCCCAGAGCCCTACCGTTCCTTGTGTACACCACTAGTCACAGGCCTCCAGTCCGAAAAGCAATCTTTCACCATCACTCTCTGCTTCCTTCCATGAAGCCAATTTTCTGTCCATTCAGCTCTCTCTCCTTGAATCCCATGGGATCTAACCTCCCAGAGCAGTCTACCATGTACCTTGTAAAATGCCTTACTGAAATAATCTTGTCAATCCATGAGGGGCTGAACTATAGGGCAGGCTATTACTTTATTCTTGGGGCACAGCAGGCTGTGGGATGATCTTTTAGAGGTGTATAAAATCATGAAGGGAAGAGGTAGGGTGAATGAATGCACAGTCTTTTACCAAGGGTGGGAGAATCAAAAACAAGAGGGCATAGGCTTAAGGTGAGAGGGACAAGATTTAATACGAACCCGAGGAGCAACCTTTTCACCCAGAGGGTAATAGGTATATGGAGCGAGCTACCGGAGGAGATAATTGAGGCAGATACTATCACAACATTTAAAAGAGACTTGGACAAGTAAAGGATGAGAATAGTTGAGAGGAATATTGGACAAATGCAGGCAAATGGGACTCGCTTAGATGAGGCATCTTGGTCGACATGGATGATTTGAACCGAAGGGCCTGTTTCTTTGTTGGTGATAAGATTTTAGAGTCCATTATAAGGGATGAGGTTACAGAGTACTTAGAAATTCACGCTAAAATAGGCCAGTCAGCATGGCTTTGTGAAGGGGAGGTCTTGCTTGACAAATTTGCTGGAATTCTGTGAAGAAGTAAATAGCAGAACAGACGGAGGAATATCAGTCGATGTTGTTTACTTAGATTTTCAGGAAGCCTTTGATAAGGTGCCACACGTTTGGCTGCTAACAGGGTGAGAGCACATGGTATCAATGCGCAGATACTAGCATGGATAGCAGGTTGGATGGCAGAAGTCAGTGGCAATAAAGGGGGCTTTTTCTGGTTGGCTGCCAGTAACTAGCGGAGTTCCGCAGGGGTCGGTGCTGGGGCCGCTACTCTTCACGTTGTATATTAATGATTTGGACGAGGGGATTGAAGGCTTTGTGGCCAAGTTTGCGGATGATACGAAAATGGGTGGAAGGGCAGGTAGTGTAGCGAAAGCAGTGACTGCCGAAGGACTTGGACAGGTTGGGAGAGTGGGCAGAGAAGTGGCAGATGGAATATAGTGTAGCAAAGTGTGGAGTCATGCATTTTGGTAGTAGGAATAAAGGCCTAGATTATTTTCTAAATGTGGTGAGAATCCAGGGACTTGGGAGTGCTGGTGCAGGATTCCCAAAAAGTTAATCTGCAAGTTGAATTGGTAGTCAAGAAAGCAAACTCAATGCTAGCATTTATTTCAAGAGGGCTTGTATACAAAAACAGTGATGTAATGTTGAGGCTCTATAAGGCGCTGGTCAGGCCGCATTTGGAATATTGTGAGCAATTTTGGGCACTATCTGGGGAAGGATGTGCTGGCTCTGGAGAGGGTCCAGAGGAGGTTTACAAGAATGATCTTGGGAATGAGTAGGTTAACTTATAATGATTGGTTGTGGGCACTGGGCCTGTACTCGCTGGAGTTTAGAAGAATGAGGGGGGGCCTCATTAAAACATACAGACTACTGAAAGGCTTGGATAGAGTGGATGTGGAGAGGATGTTTCCACTAGTGGGAGAGTCTAGGACTTGAGGTCATAGCCTCAGAATTAAAATACGTTCTTTTAGGAAGGAGATGAGAAGAAAATTCTTTAGTCAGAGGGTGATGAATCTGTAGAATTCTTTGCCACAGAAGGCTGCGGAGGCCAAGTCTGGATATTTTTAAGGCAGAGATAGATAGATTCTTGATTAGTTCAGGTATCAGACATTATGGGGAGAAGGCAGGAGAATGGGGTTCGGAGGGAGGGATAGAACAGCATGATTGAATGGCGGAGTAAATTTGATGGGCCAAATGGCCTAATTCTACTCCTATTCCTTATGACCTTATGAACCATGACTACAATGCTGGGTTTACCAAATCGAATGATTTTTGTGTATTTTCTGACTGATGTACAAAATGGATTTAAAGATGTCTAAAAAAAACGAATTGTTACCTGCGATAGTTTGTAATAGTATTTGATTGCGATCCTTCTGCTTTGGAATAAGTAAATCATAAACTATTGCATTTAACTGTTTTTTTAATTGATCCTTGATATTTTCTTAACCTAACATTTGATTCATTTTATATAGGATCTCAGAAGACAGGATTTCTAAATGCACTAAAAGACAGTCCTGTAAGATATCCTTTACTGTTACATTTGGGGAATAAAGTCCAGAACAAGATTCACTATTCTTTCAGCATGGGTAGTGATGCCTAATGCCAGGTTGCATTTTCTTAGCATCATAGTATCCAATTCTTCAAAGGATTTTTTTCCATTTTTGTTGAGTATCCTGATAATAACGATTTTATTAATCCATGATATACGGGAATCATCGTTATGTTTTGGCTGTAAAGGAGAATTATATCTCTTCAATGGATTCCTATTATCAGTACTATTGAATAAATAAACAAGCATTTTTGGAGTGGGGCATTTTATAGTGTACACTGTGACTACTTCCCTTGACTGTTCAGTTCATTTTTTTTTTTATTGTGGCATGACTAGCTAGAAGTGACAACTAATATGTTAAAAGTAACTAGCCGTGTTGCAAGTCAAACATTTCTTAACTAATTAAACTGAAAGAGAAAAAACTTTCTCTTCCCTGGATTTGCGGCCAATTTGCACGTTAAAGTGGTTGCATCATTATTCCCTTTTACTTTCTGAACAGCATTCATCTAATTGATACATAAGACGCATCCTTATGTGTATTCTCTTTTCCAGTCAATGACATTTTAGTTGGAAGTAATATAGATGTTATCAACACGAATGAAAAGCCGCCAGTTGAATTATCCAGGTGAATGATTTCAGGAAAAAATGAGATGACTAATGAATTTGCATTGCATTCACTGTTTTCAAAGTGGATCTGGACCTGATCTTATTGAGAAATACAAAAACTGTTTGCAATATTTCCATGCTAATAACTTTGAACAGTTTTTTTGGGAATAATAATATGATTGAGTAGCATCAACCTAGATTTATGAAACTCTAGTTATGTTCGATTAATTGCAATTCTTTGAGTAGATTGGGTAAATCGTAGATAATGACACATTGATTGATGGAAGGCTTGCAATAAAATCCCACACAAATTGGATGAACAAAATTAGAGCTCAAGGAATTAAGTGTAATATACTTATGTGGATTGTGATCTGGCTAGCAGATAAAAGATAACATTTAGAAATAATGGATCCTTCTCAGTTTAGTTGGTTGTGACGTGTATTATCACAGGGATCTGTGCTTGAGCTCTACTGTTCACATCATGGTTGGGGGGGGGGATCAAATGTGACATATCCAAATTGTTGATTATGCTAAGAATATTAGGGAGAGGAATAGTAATGAGGATGCAAAGCAGCTTCAAGGAGATGTAGAGCGACTGAAGAAGTGGCAACAAAATGGCACCCTGAGTGCAGTGTGGAAAAATATGGGGTTTACGCTTTGATAGATAAATAAAAATGCTCAGTAATCTTTTTTAAATGGTGATTGACCAGGGTATCCTTGTACTCTCTTTGAAACATAGGTGCAGGTGAAACATGCAATTGAGATGTTATTCTATACTGCAAGACTATTTTAATGTAAAAGTAAAGATGTATTACTTTAATTATATACAGTCTTGGTGTGATCAAACCTGGATTAATTTTGATCTCCTTATCTTAAAAACAGTATCGTTTTTATAGAGAAAGTGCAGCAGAGATTCATGAGGTTGTTACTTGGGATAGCAGATCTCTCATTTGGTCTGTATGAAGGACACTAATCCTCTTCATTAGAGATTTATAGCATGTCATTGAAGCTTGAACAATTCTTTGGGAGCTGGATAGGGTAGATGTGGGATGTTGTTTCCTTTGGCTGAGGAGTGCAAAATTAGCAGGTACAGTTTAACAATAAGGGATAGGCCATTTTGGATTGAAATGAGAGGATATTTCTTCATAGAGGATGGTGAATGTTTGTAATTCTCTACCCCAGAAGCTCAGGCGTTGATTTTCTTTCAAACATTATATTGGATATTTGGAGGACAGGACACTGGTAATAGGGCCAGAAAATGGTGTTGCAGGAAAAGATTCATTTTGAATGGCAGAACTCACCAAAATGCTGATTCCACTCCTACTATGGTTACTTATGTTCCTTTGTTCTTTCTGCACAAACACGAAGCCTTGAACATACAGGTATTTCTCATCTGTGCAACTATCTTGGTCTCTTCATCAAATTCAATATGTAGCAATTCCTAAAGTTATTCTTCCACCTCCCCTTTGATTCTTTTGCTACTTACCAGAACCAAGGAGTATTCAATAAACCGACCAACATGTTTTTTGGAATATGGAAGGAAAGGAGAGCACCCAAAGTAAAACAACTGGTGATTGGACAAACTTATGAATTCCACGTCAAAAGCTCAGGGTCAAAGTAGCTGCAACATTTTGAAGATTATCAAGACTATGGCACGTTTGACCTATCATATTTATGCCAGCCAAGAAGAAAGCTATTTATATGTATTTTACTTCCCAGCTCTCAATCCATAGCTTTGTAGTTTATAGCTCTTTGTGCTATTTGAAAAGCCAGGGACTTTATATAGGTACCTCCAGGTAATTTCACGCTTTCAAGTAATTTGGCTAAATTAATTCATTCTAGTCAATAGTCAATAGTCTATTTAATTGTCATTTGGACCCCTGGAGGTCCAAATGAAATGCCGTTTCTGCAGCCATACATTACACACAAATAGACCCCAGACACAACATAATTACATTTTACATAAACATCCATCACATAGCTGTGATGGAAGGCCAAAAAAACTTATCAACTAACCCCTCTATCAGTTAATATAAATCTAGGCATTCTGATTTTTGACATAACTAAATAGACCTTGTTTTATCTATGCCACTCAGAATCTTATGCATCTCGATTAGATCTGCATTCAATTTATTTTGTTCCAAAGAAAGCAATTACAACCTGGTCAGTTTCTCATCAGATTATAATTCTCCTGCCTTGACAATCTAAGTTTCTTTTGTACGCTCTTCGTCGATGCAATCACAACCTGTATTATGGTGAATTGTTCACAGTACACTAGCTGTAACTGGCATTTTATACAGGTCTAACATGACCTTTATGCTTCTACATCCAGTTTCTCTCCTAAACTTTGTTGCTATTCTGTCAAATTCAGGGATCATGGGGTGTGCATTTTGTGTTTCTTAGCATCCTGCTATTTATTTCCCTTTCCTTGCTTGTTTCCCTGTGTATGCATTACTTTATAATTATCCCGCTGGACTTCCATTTGACTCTTTATTCACCACATGACCAGTCTGTTGATAGTACAGGCCTTTTGGATTTTTGAATGGTGAAGAAAGCTTTTGGCATGCTGCTTTCACAGAGGGAATTGAGTGCAGACAATTGAGGGCAGCACAGCGGCGCAGCAATAGAGTTGCTACCTTATAGTGCCAGTCTCCGGCGTTCTCCCCGTGACCTGCGTGGGTTTTCTCCCAAGATCTTTGGTTTCCTCCCACACTCTAAAGTACAGGTTTGTAGGTTAATTGGTTTGGTGTAAATGTAAAATTTCTCCTGGTGTGTGGAGGATAGTGTTAATGTGTGGGGATCGCTGGTTGGTGCGGACTCGGTGGGCTGAAGGGCCTGTTTCAGCTATGTATGTCAAAACTAAACTAAACATTGAGATGTTACAGTTGTACAAGATGTGGTGAGGCCGTACTTGGGGTATAGTGTCATTGGGATCACCCTGCCATAGGAAAGATGCCATTAAGCTAGAAAGAGTGCAGAGATTTACAAGGATGTTGCTAGGGCCTAAGCTGTCAGGAGTGGTAAATGGCTGAGGGGTGACCATATTGAGATGTATACAGTTATAAGGGGAATAGATGGGCTGAATGTACAAAATCTTTTTCCCAGTGAATGGAAATCAATAGCCTAGGTTTAAAGTGCGAGGGAAAATATTTAATGGGAACATGAGAGGCAATGTTTTCCACACAGAGGGTGGTGGGTAATTGGAATGAGCTGTAAGATGAAGTAGTTGAGGCAGGAACTATAACAACATTTAAAAGTCATTTGGACAGGTACATGAACAGGAAAGGTTTAGAGAGATATGGGCAAAAAAGAGCTTAGATGGGACACTTTGGTCAGCATGAGCAAGTTGGACCATAGAATTGTTTCCATGCTGTATGATTCTATAACTCTGTCACATTACCTATCTATGTTTTTCTCATTGACCAGCACTTAGCCCGTAGCCTTCTATGCTTTGGCAATTTCAACATTGTGAGAGTACCTGCCTCCATCACCCCCTTGGACAGTGCATTCAGATTCCAATTACTTTCTGAGTGAAAAAGTTCTTCATCAGATTCCCTATAGAGCTCCCACAGCTGAGCTAAATAGAAACTGTCCAGTATCAGACACTAAATCTGGTTATACAGTTTTAATAGATTGTGACACAAAAAAATTGATAGCTTCCAACATTGAAATTATTCTTCCTCACTATCAGCTAATGTTGTCACCTCTTCATTCTTTTAGCCCCTAGTAATTTCTGATTTCAAACAGAACATTTAAATTGGAAGGGGAAAAAAAAATCGCAGAGATTGAATCAAATTGGAAGAAATTGAGTTTTCCCCCATCCTTTGCATTGCTTATGAATGCTCATACGTAAGTTTCCTTGTGTGCAAAGCTACTCTTTTTTTTGTGGTTCGGTTTGAAAGTGTACTCAGTAGTTATCTGTGCAACATATCTTGGGGAAAGTGGTTTGCAATTCACAAAATAACATCATAGATGGAAGTTATTGTTAAATGACACAATGGTCAAGGGTGTAGCACTTATTCAAAATCTCCTCTTAACAACATCAGATTTTACATATGTATTCTATTTGGTAATTTCTACCATGGTTTTTCAGAATACCACAATCTGCAAATGTAGGTGTGAATTCCAGAATGTGCTTTCTTTATTGTCTTCTTTTCTCAGTCTTATTTCATAGTTACTCCTTGACTCCATCATTACTGTACTGGAAGCCGTTGTTTGTTTCTTCTCTGTGTGGTCAATCCTTGGACTTTCAGGATTTCATACATATCTGATTAGCTCAAACCAGACCACAAATGAAGATGTAAGTATTTTGAATTATTTCATAAGTGAGATGTATTCAGTTTGATTGTCATTCTTTGTGCTGGATAATAATTATCAGCTTCTATTGCCATCTGGTGAGCAAAATAGCAGAGTAGTTTGGAAGTGCTGATACCAATTGTATTTAACTTCACCATCTCTTGCAAATTACTCAAATAATTTAGCAATCAAGCTCATTTACCTTATATCATGGTGATCATAACAAAACAATGGATATTTTGTAAGGCAGAGATAGATAGATTATTGATTAGTGCAGGTGTCAATAAACCATATAACCATATAACAATTACAGCACGGAAACAGGCCATCTCGGCCCTACAAGTTCATGCCGAACAAATTTTTTTCCCCTTAGTCCCACCTGCCTGCACTCGTACCATAACCCTCCATTCCCTTCTCATCCATATGCCTATCCAATTTATTTTTAAATTATACCAATGAACCTGCCTCCTACCACTTCCACTGGGAGCTCATTCCACACCGCCACCACTCTCTGCGTAAAGAAGTTCCCCCTCATATTACCCCTAAACTTCTGTCCCTTAATTCTGAAGTCATGTCCTCTTGTTTGAATCTTCCCTATTCTCAAAGGGAAAAGCTTGTCCACATCAACTCTGTCTATCCCTCTCATCATTTTAAAGACCTCTATCAGGTCCCCCCTTAACCTTCTGCGCTCCAGAGAATAAAGACCTAACTTATTCAACCTATCGCTGTAACTTAGTTGTTGAAACCCAGGCAACATTCTAGTAAATCTCCTCTGTACTCTCTCTCTATTTTGTTGACATCCTTCCTATAATTTGGCGACCAAAATTGTACACCATACTCCAGATTTGGTCTCACCAATGCCTTGTACAATTTTAACATTACATCCCAGCTTCTATACTCAAACAATAGACAGTGGACAGTTGGTGCAGGAGTAGGCCGTTTAGCCCTTGCAGCAGTTTTCAGATGAAGACACCATCATGCACTGCTGTTGTCACATCAATTTTGAGAAATATTCACAATATGTTGTTCTTGCAGATTAAAGGATCCTGGTCAAACAAGAGAAGCAAAGATAATTATAATCCATATAGCCATGGGAACATCTTCACAAATTGTTGTGCAGCTCTGTGTGGACCATTGCCGCCAAGGTAGGAAATTATTGCAATGGGGAATTGGACATTATTCAGCCTTTTCTTTCACTTCAGCCTTTCCATTCTACATACAAAGAGAAGCTGGTTTGTTAACCTTGTACTTGCATTTGGATAGTAATTGTTTCAACAACAAAAAATCACCAAGAATCAAAATCTGTTATGAAATAATTATGCTTTTAAGGCTCCATGGAACATGTCTTATAAGAGTTATTTATTTAGTTACTGTTCAAGACTTTTATCACCCTTTATTACAAACCAAACTGTCACAAAATGTTTTTGTAAGTCTTATTTTTTCATCATTCCTCATGGGATGTTGACCTCTTCCTGTCAATATTTGTTCTGCTCTGATAGACAACTGTAAATCATGGTTACTGCAAATAGGAAGTATGAATCAAAAATCTCACCATGACAATTGCCCTAGGATTCCTTTCACTTTAAAAGGAGTACTTTTAAAAAATCATCTATCATAGTTCATTGGCTTTAATGATTTCCATTTAAGGATATCCCTTGTACTGACTCTTGAAGATATTTATCGTTCTTAGCATTGGTGGAGATTTTTTGGTCTGCAAAATCAGACAATTAAAGCAATACTAAAATTAAATTAAGTCGAAAGTGATTTAACATAAATTACCAATAGCTTTCATGCTTGATAATTTGTGGAAGAGCTTTGATAGTGGCATCAGCACTCATTTGCATTTGCAAAAGTAGCAGACTGACCAAGGAAGCAAAAGGAAGTTATATTCAACTATAATTATTTGTTGCTTTCATATATTTAAAAAAAGCTAATTGCGTTATTTCTGATTCCCGTAACCATTAAGAAATTTGCATTAATTCTAAATGTAGATCGTTACTAACGATACTTTTATAATTTTTTAACAGCTTAATTGATCGAAGAGGAACGATCCAGTCAGATACACCACAGGCCGTTGTGCCACCAAATGGAATCACCACTTATGGGGCCACACAAACTCAGAGCAACATGGTAGGATCCATACCATAGTGTTGCTCACCAAGCCCCTTTCATTGTTTATGTCCATCATCTTCCATCTCTTTCGGTAGTCCATTTTCAAATACTCCCGGAAAACCAAGTCTCATAAAAACAGCTGATCCAAGCTACTGTGACTAAAAAGCTGTCCTGCACGGCTTGATCGACAATTGCTGCATAGGAATATGTGTGAGGTCAGCTTTCAGCTGTATGAAAACAGAATGTTTCCCTATTTATAAGGACGAATATTTACATCTGAGGCTTAATACAATCTTTAAGGACGAAAATATATGAGGTACTTTTAAAAACATAAAATGCACAACTACACAAGCTGAATTCCTAAATTTGAAAAATAGATAGAATAAATAAATCTTTCCACTGTTCAAATTACCTTTAGGATATTGATGTAGAAATCTTGGCTTTAAATTACATCAAATTTACAGCACAGAAACAGGCAAATTGGCTCACTGGTCAGTGCTGAAGTCATTGCTTCACGTGAGTCTCCTCCCACTCAAATTCATCTAATTGTGTCTGTAAATTATTCTTTCTTCTATTTGTACTTATCTGGATTCCCTTAAAGATAAGCCTCAAGCATCCCCGTTTGCCTTATCTATCCCTGTTGTAGCTGACTCCATATTCTAACAATTCTCTAAGGAAGTTTCTCCTGAATGTATCTGATTCTATCATTAATGTCTTTCTCCTCATCTGGGACAATTCAATGGATAGAAATAATTTATCTGTGTCTACCAAATTCCATCATATGGTTAAATATTTTTATAATATTACCCCAAGGCATTGTTTTCTAGAAAAAACACAACCCACCCATAGGTTATATTTCATTTCTGATATTATTCCTACATTTTTCTTTGCACTTTCTGCTGTCTTCTATCCTTTATAGGTGTTTTTTTGCCAATCCTGGATAAGATGTTTCCAGTGCTAAGAAAAGCATGGGATATAAATAACCTGTGGGATTCAAAGGGATGCAGTAAATTGGATTAGAAAGTAACTTGGTGGAAGAAATGAAATGTAATAGTGAAGACTTAAGTACCGTTGGATGACTGTGTGAAGATGCGTTCCCGAGAGTTCAATAGACAAAAACAATAGGTGCAGGAATAGGCCCTTCGAGCCAGCACCGCCATTCAATATGATCATAGCTGATCATCCACAATCAGTACCCCATTCCTGCATTCTCGCCATATCCCTTGACTCTGCTTTCTTTAAGAGCTCTATCTAACTCTCTCTTGAAAGCATCCAGAGAATTGCCCCCCACTGAGGCAGAGAATTCCACAGATTCACAACTCTCTGGGTGAAAACGTTTTCCCCCATCTTCGTTCTAAATGGCCTACCTCTGGTTCTGGACTCCCCGAACATCGGGAACATGTTTCCTGCCTCTAGCGTGTCCATCCCTTAATAATCTTATGTTTCAATAAGATGCCCTCTCATCCTTCTAAATTCCAGAGTATACAAGCCCAGCCGCCCCATTCTGTCAACATATGACAGTCCCGCCATCCTGGCAATTAACCTTGTGAGCCTACATCACTCCGTCAATAGCAAGAATGTCCTTCCTCAAATTTGGAGACCAAAACTGCACACAATACTCCAGGTGTGGTCTCACTAGGGCCCTGCAGAACTGCAGAAGGACCTCTTTGCTCCTATACCCAACTCCTCTTGTTATGAAGGCCAACATGCAATTTGCTTTCTTCACTGCCTGCATACCTGCATGCTTGCTTTCAGTGACTGATGTACAAGGACCCCCAGATCTCATTGTACTTTCCCTTTTCCCATCTTGACACCATTCAGATAATAATCAGCCTTCCTGTTTTTGCCACCAAAGTGGATACCCTCACATTTATCCACAGCGTTCTCTTTTGCTCTGTGATATTTATCAATGATTTGGATTTAAATATTGAGTCATACAGGCATCCAACATGGAAACAGGCCCTTTGGCCCAACTTGTTCCTGCCCAGCAAGATGCCTCGTCTACACTAGTCCCACCTGTCCGCATTTGGCCCATGCTCTCCAAACTTTTCCAATCCATGTACCTGTTCAAACGTCTATTAAATGTTGTTTTAGTACCTGCCTCAACTACCTCCTCTGTCAGTTCATTCCATGTACCCAGTTACCTGTCGGGTTCCAATGAAATATTTCCCCTCTGACCTTAAACCTATGTCCTCTGGTTCTAGGTTCAAAGTATAGGATGTATATTTTTGAAGTTGGAATGTAACCAGAATTGGTATGATGATTGATTGAGTGGAAGAAACGAGTGAGGAACTAGTTAATGATAATATAGGTGATAAAAGTCATTCAATCCGGAGGAGAGAGGGGAAGAACAGGGCAAGGAAATGGGTAAAGAATATCCAGATTCCGAGAAGTGTAGAGGGAAAAAAAGGAAGGACCTTGAAATGCATATCCAGAATTTCTTGAAACAGGTCAGATGTGTCAAGTGGTTAAGAAGGCACATAGGATATTTGTCTTTTATGTCTAAGGCATGAAATACAAGGGCAAATATCGTAGAACAGGCCACAGCTGGAGCATGGTAGAGAATTTTGATTACTGGGAAGTGTGCAATCGTGTAGAAAGCATGCAGAAGAACTTTGCGAGTATGTTGGCAGGGCAGCAGAATTTTAGTTGAGAGTAGCGATTTTAAAATCTGGAGTTGTCTTTAGAACAAAAGAAACAAAATAATTAAGATATTTAATTATGATGCATAAAAACCATGAGGAATCGAGGCAAAGTGAGCAGGAAGGCCCTATTGCTTCAAAGGTTCATTCATTGTCACATACGCCAATTGGTGTAGTGAAATTCAAGTTGCCATTGCAGCACATTAATAAGAATACAACACAACATTATAAAGGAGTTTAACATTAAACATAAGAAAACATCCCCCCACAATGGTTCCCACTGTGAGGAAGGCACAAAGTCCAGTCCCCATCCCCTTGTCCACCCATAGTCGGGCCTATTGAGGCCTCCACAGTCGCCGCTAGGGTGGCCAGATGTTTCAGGCCTTTCTCGCCGGGTGATGGTGCCCCGGCGTCGGGAGAACCCTCTCAGCAACTTGGGATAGCTGGAACGGCTGCATCCTTACTGGAGCAACTAGGTTAATATAGGTGGGATATAGAATTAAGTTCAGTGGTAAGAGAATCACTGTGCATATGCGCAAGAACACAAGATACAAAAAGAAAACACAAGAAAACTGCACAGGAAAATCTGAGGGTAATAGATTCAGTAGATGCACAGAGTCGTTTACTCAGAAGAGTGGAATCAAAAACCAGAGGACATAGGTTTACGGTGACAGAGGAAAGATTTAATAGGACTCCGAGGGACAACCTTTTCACTAAGATGGTGGGTATATGGACCGTGCTGCCATATGGGCGAAATACAGGCAGGTGGGACTAATGTAAGTTTGTCTGAAAGGCCCTTTTCCATGCTGTATGACTTTATGAGTAGGTTACTTGGCCACTCAAGCCTGCCCCAACATTCAATTCGCCTGGTGAATCTTCTGTGGCCTTAATCCAATACCATGTATCCTTTCTTAGGCAAAGGAACAAAGCTGCGTGTGGCCTCATCCACACACTGTACAATTGCAATATAACATCTATTTTTAAACTCCAACCCCTGTGCAATAAAAGTCAGTATTGCATTTGCCCTCTCAACTATTTATTACATTTGCCGGCCAGATTAGGGTTGCCCATCTGGTTCACTTATGTGGTAAATGGGGTTTGGAACTGCCTGAGATCATATTGGAGTGATTAACCCACATCACCTTAAAAAGCACTTGAAGAGCTCTAATCCATGAGACCATAGGCTGAGCTAAGAAATGGGCTGTTATAATTCTCTTGTGTACTGTAAATTTCTATGATTCTTGGATACTGAAACTGCATACAATAATAAACGTGGTCAATGAAGTTATCATTGGCAAACCTTTATAATAAAAACTGAAAATGCTGCAGGCCAGGTATGCTGAGTGTTATCAGCAGTTTCTCTTTCTGTTTCAGATTTCCAGAGGTTCCATCTTAATATTCGTTATGTTCTTTTCTTTTCTACTCTCATTAAATTTACATTATTACATTATTCTTGTCCAATATATATCTGTAATATTCAGTCTGAAGAAGGGTCTCGACCCGAAACGTTACCTATTCCTTAGCTCCGTAGATGCTGCCTCACCCGCTGAGTTTCTCCAGATTTTTTGTCTACCTTTGTAATATTCAGCAATTACTAGTTCTATACAACCATGTTTCGTTTATCCCTGTCACATAGAAACATAGAAAATAGGTGCTCAGTAGGCCATTCGACCCTTCGAGCCTGCACTGCCATTCGATATGATCATGGCTGATCATCCAACTCAGTATCCCATCCCTGCCTTCTCCCCACAAGGTCCACATCTAACTCCCTCTTAAATATAGCCAATGAACTGGCCTCAACTACCTTCTGTGGCAGAGAATTCCGCAGATTCACCACTCTCTGTGTAAAAAATGATTTTCTCATCTCAGTCCTAAAAGACTTCCCTCTTATCCTTAAACTGTAACCCCTAGTTCTGGACTTCCCCAACATCGGGAATAATCTTCCTGCATCTAGCACATTGGGAATAATCTTCCTCCATCGAGCACATCTGGATTAAGAACGCGGAACAGTACAGCACAGAATCGGGCCCTTCCCCCCACAATGTTTGTGCCGAACATGTTGCCAAGTTATGCCCTGTACATCCGCCTATACATGATCCATACCCCTACATTCCCTGCACTTCCATGTGCCTATCTATCGAATCTGCCCCCACCACCACCTCTGGGATTGTTACTTCAAATTATTTTTTTGCATTCTCTCCATGTTGTTTTGAATGCTGTACAGGCATTTAACTTTGTTTATCTATATTACTAAAACTCTGTTCTTGACCGGTTTTGGCTTTCACTGCTGCGGTTTCTGAGAGTACGCCGCCACCTACGGCCGTCATTTTTGGCCACCTCACTCAGAGCCCCCCTCCGCCACATGTGTGCTGAGGATTTTTCCCGTCGATTAAAATTGACAGAGATATTAATGTTTTTACAACTAAATTGGATAGTTATATGGATGGGAAGGGAATGGGGGGTTATGGTCTGAGCGCAGGTATATGGGACTAGGGGAGAATATGTGTTCGGCACGGACTAGAAGGGTCGAGATGGCCTGTTTCCGTGCTGTAATTGTTATATGGTTATATGGTTATTCCCCATTCACTCTGCTGCCCCCGCTGGAGGGAGGGGGAGGGACTATAAAACCAGGAAGTGGTGTGCCTCAATCAGTCTCTGCAAGTGGTGTGCCTCAATCAGTCTCTGCAAGTGGTGTGCCTCAATCAGTCTCTGCAAGTGGTGTGCCTCAATCAGAGCTTTGAATGACACTGACAAATGTCTACAGCACTGTGAGTACCCTTAATTTGGTTTTGAAAATGAAAATATGGTTAGAGGTAAAAAAAAAGCACTGCCTGCAAATGGTGGTTTGGGTTGAAGTAAAAAGGCACTCTCTCCCCCCCCCCCCCCCCCTCCCCTCCCCCCTCCCCCCCCCCCCCTCCCCCTCCCCCCCCCCTCCCCCTCCTCCCCCTCCCCCCCCCTCCCTCTCCTCTCCCCCCCCCCCTCCTCTCCTCTTCCCCCTCTGTCCCTCTCTCTCCCTCCCTCCCTCCTCCCCCTCTCCTCCCCTACCTCCCTCCCCCCTCCCTCCCTCCCTCCTCCCTCTTCCCTCCTCCTCTCTCTCCCTCTCTCCCTCCCTCCCCCCTCTCCCCCCTCCCTCTTCCCCTTTTCCCCTTCCCCCTCCCCCTCCCTCTCCTCCTCCCTCCTCTCCCCTCCCTCCCCCCCTCCCCCCCTCCCTCTCCCCCTCTCCCTCCCCCTTCCCTCTCCTCCTCTCCCCTCCCCCCCCTCCACTCCCCCCCCCCCTCCTCCCCCCTCCTCCTCCTCTCCTCTCTCTCTCCCCCCTCTCCTCCTCCCCCCCCCCTCTCCTCCCCCACCCTCTCCTCTCCCCCCTCCTCTCCCCCCCCTCTACTCCCCCCCCTCCCCCCCTCCCTCCCCCCCCCTCTTCCCCCCCCACCCCCCCCCCCCCCCCCCCCCCCCCCCCCCCCTCCCCCACCCCCCCCCCCCCCCCCCCCCCCCCCCCCCCCCCCCCCCCCCCCCCCCCCCCCCCTCCCCCCCCCCCCCCCCCCCTCCTTCCCCCCCCCCCTCCTCCCCCCCCCGTCTCCTCCAATTCCCCCCTCTCCTCCAATTGCCCCCCGCTCTCCTCCAATCCCCCCTCTCCGGGAGGGGGGGTAGTTAGTGTGTGATGCTGCATGCCGCCTCCCCCCCCCCCCCCCACAAACGCACGTTGAGGGAACAGACCCAACGGGTCGGCACTTGGTCTAGTATGAACTATTCTTCTCCGATCATTCTTAACCATTTAATATTCATGCCACGTGTATTTTTAGTTTTTTTTATCATCATTATCTTTAGTTTGGCATGACCTTTACTCTCATCTATTTTATCTTAGATTAGCTTTGTGGGATGACTTTAAAGTTCTTTATTCCTTAACACTTTAGGGATTCCACATTGTGAGACACATTTTGGGTAATGGTTTTATCATGTTATAAAATAATATACATGATGGACTAGGGTCATAAGCAAGAATTTTAATCTATAATAAATGTATTAAAATTAATATTAAAAAAAATATTTAGTTAATAATTACAATTATTTAAAAGAGTCTCAAGGATTAAATTGATAGTAAAATCTAAGCTTTGAGTTGGTAGAGCATTTGTTATTGTTGTTATTAGACTCCTAGCAGACCTCTTTCTGCAAAGAGACAAATGTTGAGAATTCAGGAATAATTATTTTGGCTAATACATTGTACGACAATGAGCCCAAATTTCAACTGAAACAAAACATGGTCTAAACATTAGGTGATGTTTTAGGGTCGGGATCCTTCATCAAGAAGCCGCAAGGGACCCTTCAAGGACCCTTTTTCCACCTGAAGGAGGGTCCCAACCTGAAATGTCACCAATCCATGTTCTCCAGAGATGCTGTCTGACCCATTGAGTTACTCCAGCACTTTTTTTGTAATGCAACATCTGCAGTTTCTTATTTCTACTTCTGTTGTCTAAACATTGCTCTTCATCATGACATAAAAGCTTTATAATCAACCTGAAAACACTTATTTGCTCTCCAAGGGTTAACAGAGGGATGAAAATTGAATCTTCAAAGGAAATTAATACAATTCTTTCTTCGCACTTTCTGTGTGCTCCTCAAAAATGTTTTTTTTTATATGCCAAAACACATTTTTCGCCCATAAGTGTTTTGAAATGTATTGCTCTTCAATAAAAAATGTAGAGCCTTGTTTAGAATAGCTGTAAATTGTTTTGGTGGAATTTTGATTTGCAATGTACTATTCAAAATTATTCCTGAAATCTCAAATTTTGTAGGATCTGTGAATACCTACCATGCATTCATTGCCCATTTCTAATTGCCTTTGAGAAGAGGACGGGAGCTACTATATTGAATGGTGACTATCCCTCTGGTGAAGGTAATTCCACAGTTGTATTGGAGATGGATTTAAATCTCATGATGATGAAGAAGCAACAAATAGTTTCCATTAGGACCATGTATGACTTGAAGGGGAATCTGCAGGTGCAGAATATCTTGTCTACCTGCCAACCTTGGTTGGAGGTTAGGAATTTGTAGAATCCTTTTGGTGTAGCCTGTACGAGGAGCTGCAATGCATTCTGCAGTTGATTCACAACCCAGCCAGTGTTTGCCATGGATGCAGTGAATGAATATTTAGGGTGGTGGGTGGGGTACCAGTGAACCAGGCAGCTCTGCCATCTACGTTGTTGAGCTGCTTAAAAGTTGTCGGAGGTAAATATTCCTTTACACTCCTGGATTGTGTCTTATGTATGGTGGAGGGGCTTTGGGATGTGAGCAGGAGAGCCACACGTGTAGGATTTCCAACCTGCTCCTGCAGCTATGTTATAAATGTTTGGTGCAGTGAAGTTCCTGGTCACTGGTGACTCCCAGGGTGTTGATGGTGGAGCACTCGGCCAGTGCCACTTTTGCAGCATAAATACGATCTGCCACTTACTAACCGTGCCTGAATGTTGTCTTGGTCTTGCTCTCTGCAGGAACAGACAGGTGAACAAATGTCCCCACTTCTGACCATATGAAGGTAGGAAGGTCATTTGATGAAGCAGCCAGCACAAGGTGTGGAGATTAGATTATTGTGTTTAAGAAGGAACTGCAGATGCTGGAAAATTGAAGGTACACAAAAATGCTGGAGAAACTCAGCGGGTGCAGCAGCATCTATGGAATGAAGGAAATAGGCAACGTTTCGACCCGAAACGTTGCCTATTTCCTTCGCTCCGTAGATGCTGCTGTACCCGCTGAGTTTCTCCAACATTTTTGTGTACCTGAGATTAGATTATTGTTTTGAGGAATTTACATGTTGATGTCCAGGGTTGGGATGATTGGCCTCCCAACAAGTACCATCAGTTTTTGCCAGGTCTGAGTTCAACTATTGGGAGTACTTTCTCTTCATATTCATTGAGGTCAGTTGTGTGTGGACTCCTTGATCCCGCAAAGTATATTCTACACTTTAGACAGCAGTTAATGAGAGATATTATTTCACATCCAATAATTGTACAGTGCTTTGATCTCCTTTTGATTTGTATGTGTTTACAATTGAAGACAGGAGCCCACAATGAATGTTGAAATCAGTTGTTTATATATTTTTCTAGGATTATACTTATCTCAGTCATTGATACCTTGAATTTTAGGCAATGTTCAATCATCAAGCAAACTCTGATGAACAGTTATTTTCTCGTTCATAAATTATTGGAGTAGAATTAAACCCGTACAGTCTACTCCGCCATTCAATCATGGCTGATCTCTGCTTCCTAATCCTGTTTTCCTATGTTATTCCCATAACATGTAAACATGGAAAGTAGGTGCAGGAGTAGGCCATTCGGCCCTTCGAATATGATCATGGCTGATCATCCGGAATCAGTACCCTGTTCCTGCTTTTCCCCCATATCCCTTGATTCCGTTAGATCTAAGAACTATATCTAACCCTCTCTTGCATACATCCAGTGAATTGGCCTCCACTGCCTTCAGTGGCAGAGAATTCCACTAGCGCATCCATAAGTCCTGACACCTGTTCTAATCAAGAATTATCTCTGCCTTAAAAATATCCGCTGATCAGCCCTCTGGTTTACACCAAAGATAGACACAAAATCCCTCCTGCAGATAACACTTCACATATGTATGATTGGATGTATCACATTGTAATTTCATGTCCACTGTTGCAAGTTGTTTTAGTACGTGTTCACGATAGGAGACAAAAAGTTAAAACATGGATATCCAAAATAAAAATAGATCATGCTGGAAATACTCAGTAGGTCCAGCACCATTAGAGGAGAGAAAAATACGATTATATTGCCTCAACCAAAATAGAACCCTTGAAATATATTAAAATCTTTAGTCAGAGGGTAGTTATCTGTTGAACTCATATATTTCACGTATAAAGATATTATATTTGTGCTCGCTAGTCTCGTCATAAAACTGCAATGAAAAAGCCCCAGGGGAGGCAGCGGTCACATCTGCCTCACTGAGGGGGCGTGTCTTGAGCCCAGTGGAGGGAGAGCGAGCGTCAATTACATAGGCTCAGCCCATGTAATTGACGCTGCCTCACTCTCCCTCCACGTTAGCTAACTTCAGCAGCGGTGGCACAGCACTGGATTTCACCACTGGCGGCGCTGACTGGTAGGTTGATTCGTTGATTTGTAGCTGCCGATTCGGAGGCTCTGGGCCGCTGAGAGCTCCCAATTGGGCCCCGTGCCTGAGGGGGCCCCATGCTGGAGTAATGTACTCTCAGCTCGGGTAGATCTACCCCGGTTGGAGGGGGGAGAGAGGGGTGTAGGGGGAAGCAAGGGGTAGACAGGGAGGGGGGTGTGAGGGGGAATGGAGAAGGGGAGGTGGGTTGTTCCCTCACGGTCCCGGGGCAACGCTCACGCCCCTCCAGTCGCCGTGCTTCACACACACAGCCCCAGGTCCATCCCTCTCTCTCCCCGGGGAGACGCGGTGATCAATACAGGGAGGGCCGGGCCACTGATACTAGCCAGTGCCTCCCCAGCCATTGACCACACCGCACATCACTGGTGTAATCCTGCTTTAAGTCTACCATAACGATGGACTCCTATATATCGGCGAGTCCAAGGGCAGGCTCGTCGATCGTTTCGCTGAACATCTCCGCTCAGTCCACCAACACCTACATGATCTTCTGGTTGCTAAACACTTTAGCGGTTGTTCCCGCTCCCATTCCCACGCTGACCTTACTGTACTGGGGCTCCTCCACTGTCACAACAGTGAAGCCCAATGCAAATTAGAGGAACACCTCATATTTCGCTTGGGCAGCTTACAACCCAGCAGTATTAATTTTGATTTCTCTAACTTCAAGTAACCCTTGCTTTCCCTCTTTTCTCCGTCTCTCCCCATCCTAGTTCTCCGACCGTTCTAACTGTCATCCTAATTAAATTTTATCTTTATATGCTTGTTTGTCAACTTCCCCAGCTACCAATGATCCATTCTACATTTTCCTTGATCTTTGTCCCCTTTGACCTCTCAGCACCTTACCCTTCCTTATCTCCGTGTCTCCCTCTCCCCTGACTCTCAATCTGAAGAAGAGTCTCGACTCGAAATGTCACCCATTCCTTCTCTCCACAGATGCTGCCTGTCCCACTGAGTTACTCCAGCTTTTTGTGTCTGAGGGGAAGATGACAACGAGACATACAATCAGTAAAATTACCCAGCTGCCCTAATTTGCTTTCCCGTTTCATTTGATCCTGTCTCTAGTCTCATTTGTTGATTGTGAATGTTTAAAAAGCAAAGGGTACCTTTTAGAGCCTGTTCTTGCACCAAATCATACTTGAGCACCTTTCACTGTCTTTTCCTTTTTAACTGTTCTGCCTTGTTAATGCAGTCAATTTAATCTCTCATCCATTCAAACTTTGATTTTGATTTTAAAATTAAATACATTTGTGAATCGTATTCCTTCATTGGAGGCGTATTTAAACACACAATATTCTTCATTGGGTTTCTGCAAATGAATAAAAACCAATAACATTTTCAAGCAATGCTAACACCAAATGAAGTGGACCTTTTTTTAACTATTGCTAATTTAAGCTTGAAGACATTTATCACCCTGGAAACCAATTCAGTAATTCATTTACAAACAAAGCAGAAAAATGGTTTTCATTTGAAGTGATTTTCATTTGACGAGTGGCAGACAAAACAGCTTTGAATAATAACTATACTGAGTTAAAAAAGTTCCCACGGTATATAACTACAAAATGAGGGAGCACTTCAGTGATATAAGTTTCCTTTCCCAGAAAATATACGAATTATTCATTTGACGAGTTTACAATGGAAAAATAATCATCTGACATTTTAATCACTGAAAATGTTATTTTGTATTAATCCCTTTTTTACAGGGTTTGTGGTACATATACTTTGGAATTTCTGTGTATTAAAACAAAAATCCCTAGTAAGTTCAATACAAGCACCAGTTTTATTGTATAAGATGCTATACTCCAAAAGATAAAAATCATCATCTACCTTTTATCTTGTAATATAATGCCTGAAACCACTGCTATTCCCTTGCAGTGTACTATCGTTCGCTATGGTATGTCTTCACGACGGCGATGGCTGCAGGTCAGTGCAGTCAGCGGAGACGTCAGGACCAATTGGACGTCGACCACCAGGCCCACCGCAAGCACAGAGATCCCGAGACCCTTCACAGCCAGAGCCCAGCCCCGCAACTTCTTCTGCCGGGGTCAAGGCGCAAACTCGCGACCTTTGGCATTGCGGATAAAATTGTGGCACCTGTCCCACATCCAAATAGGTTCCAATGCCGGGGTCAGGACTCGTTCCCAGAACTAAACTATTTCTAAACTAAACTGAACTAAACTAAACACACATTTGATATGGCAAGTATGAGAGTAATTAGGTTTATGGGACAATATGCATATATATAGGATATAAGAGCAGAGATGCCTAACATTCTTTCTTTCTGAAATCACATCATTTGCAATATAATGATTCTCTTTATTAGCCCTCCCACTTGTTCTCATTGAGTACCATCTGCCACCCCATTCCCCTGGAATCTATGACTATTTTCATTATTCTACTTTGCCAAGTTATGAGTTATCTGCAAATAGCAGTATCCAATATGTCATGTACTGATATGCACATTTTTTGCCATTTCTAGGTGTTTACAATCCTATTTCAAGTCTTATTAAGATATACATAATGTAACATTGCAATTTTAAATTGAGCAAGGACCTTAGTAGTTGTATCTGATAATGGCAATATTTTGGAGGATTGATGTTAAAAAGTTACCCTCCAAATTTATCCATTCAGTAGCTAAATGCGGGAGACCAAGAAGGCAGCAAATGCAATCCAAAATAGGTTTGATTTGCTGATCTTAGCCAGGGCATTAAGACTCACTTCACGACCCTATTTTAAAGTTATTCAATAAATAACTGAACCATTGTGGCCACACGGCCTGTCAAAGTTAATTGAGCAAAACCCAAAATGCTGGAGAAGCTCAGCAAGCCAGGCAGCAAGCCAGGGGAATGGACTATGGTAACATTGAACATTCCTTGTTTCAAATATACCCTGGATCCACTCCCCAACGCTTTCTCTACCATAATCGACGATTGCTATGTAGCTGGCACCTGCACATGTGCAAATCTGGTTGATTTCATCAGTTTTACTACTAACTCCCACCATGCCCTCAAATAATTTCTGATACCTCTATCGAAATTTCTTGATATCTGTCGCCATCACAAGACAGACTGTCAACTGACATCTACTGCAAAGCCACTGAGTTCCACAGCTTTCGAAACTATACATCCTTGCACTGCCTTTTGCAAGAACGCTTACCCCCTTACTCTCACTTTCTCTGCCACGTTTGCTCCCAAGATGAGGCATTCCAGTCTAGGACATTCGAGATGTCCTATTTCTTCAGCAAAGGTGGTTTCTCTACTGCTGCATCCTCCCCCATTTCTTCTTCGTCCAGTCTAGGATATTCGAGCTGCCCTCTTTTTTCAGTAAATGTGGTTTCCCTGCAGCAGCACCCGCACCCATGTCTTCTTTGTGCCCTGGAGTTCTGTTCTCATGCCCTGTCCAATTCTCCAATTTAATGTAAACCCCTTCTCTTTTCCCTGCTCCCCCCCGTCAACACCGCGTTCACATATTTATCCTTCCATCTCCCACCACACGTTATCATGCTCCGTTGCTCATCGTCCCAGATTTCCATTTTATCACCCCATTTCTGACCTGGACCCCTCTTCCCCTCACCTCTAGACTTTGACAATTGGATGGAATAAGTGACAATCACCCTCTCTCACCTGTATCCACCTATCACTTGTCACATTGCTGCCTTTCTTTTCCAGTTGGAATGATGGTTTCGACCTGAAACATGATCTGTCAATTTCTCTCCAGGGTGCTACCTGACCCGCTGAGTTCCTTCAGCACTTTTCTTTTTTGCTCAAGATTTCAGCATCTGCAGTTCCTCGTGTCTACCACTGTTCACTGCTGAGGCTGCATTTCAATCATTGAAACTTAGGGAGAGCACCGGCTATTTGTGAAAACCAAACTCTGGGTAGGGAGTAATACTCCCAAGTGATGAAAATGAATGGAAAAAAATGTTAACATTCTTTATAAAAAAAATAGTTGAAGAGAAAACCACACCCTTCGTTTTTTTCAACTGCTACTTTTGAGCCTGTGGATAATGTTGTACTGTTCCTGAGCATTTTCTAAAACTATCAATATCATTAGCAAATAATTTGGCTATGTATGCAGTGTTTAACAAGCTGTAAACGTTTGCATGAAAGTTGCATGTATTTTCTAGCCTGAGCATCTGCATCTAAAATTCAAATGATTAGCAAATATTATTTGCATGGCTATGTATGCATATTTCTAACAGCGTAAAGCTTTGCATGAAAAATGCATGTATTTGGATAGCAATAAATCGCATGGGATAAAGGGAATGGAGGGTTATGGTCTGAGCGCAGGTATATGGCACTAGGGGAGATTATGTTTCGGCACGGATTTAGAAGGGTCGAGAGCTGTTACCTGTAATTGTTATATGTATATGTACAAATTCAGGGCAAAGCGACATGGGTTTTTTAAATGTTTAAGAAGGAACTGCAGATGCTGGAAAATCAAAGATATAGAAAAATGCTGGAGAAATTCAGCGGGTAAGGCAGCATCTATGGAGCGAAGGAAATAGGCAACGTTTTGGGTCAAACCCCTTCTTCAGATTGATGTGAGGGTGGGGGGGGCGGGAAGAAGAGGAGCCAGTGGGTTGAGGGAGCTTTCTGTTCTGGGCCTCCTCCATGGCCAGAGTGAGGACCACTGTAAATTGCAGGAGCAGCACCTCATATTTCGCTTAGGAAGTTTGCACCCCAGAGGTATGAACATTGACCTCTAATTTCAGATAGTCTCTACTTTATCCTCCCCTTCTCGGCTCTCCCTCAGCCCACTGGGTCCTCCTCTTCCTTTCTTCTTCCCACCCCTCCCTCACATCAGTCTGAAGAAGGGTTTTGACCCGAAACATCGCCTATTTCCTTTGCTCCGTAGATGCTGCCTCACCCGCTGAGCTACTCCAGCATTTTTGTACATATTTTTCAATATTTAGTCAGTTAATCATAAAATTGTTAAAGCACAGAAGATGGCCATTTGACCCATTGTGTGTGTGTATTTTGGCTCGCAGTAGATCAAGATTATTTTCAGTTACTTCAGTGCTTTAAGGGCCTGTCCGACTTACGTGTTCTTGGCACGCAAATTGCGCAACTTCGTGGTCGCGTTGAGGCATACGGGCATCGTATGGCTTCGCGGGGCCGGTCTCACTTAGATGCGTGGAGGGTTATGTAGTTTTGCGCGACATTACATGGGGCTCCGAAATTTTTGTAGTGAACGATGCAGGCAAACGATCACCGAACTCAGCCTGGGGCTCACGGCCGTTGCGGTCCGGATCCGCCCCCACTTCTACTCCCAGAGCGGGGCCAAGAAAAGTGAAGATAGACACAAAATGCTGGAGTAACTCAGCGGGACCGGCAGCATATCTGGAGAGAACGAATGGGTGACGTTTTGGGTCAAGACCCTTCTTTTCAGACTGAAGAAGAATCTCGACACGAAACGTCACCCATTCCTTCTCTCCAGATATGCTGCCGGTCCCGCTGAGTTACTCCAGCTTTGTGTCCATCTTCAAATGACGTTACGCGCTCCAGACGGCTGTGCGTACGCATGTAATCGCGCCCTGACCTTCGCTCGACCGTCTCGGCTCAACGCGACCATAAGGTCGCGTAAATTGCCTGCCAAGGACACGTAAGTGGAACAGGCCCTTGAAGGAAACTTTTACTGTGATCAGGAACAGTGCCATTTTGCTTTTGTGCTTTAAGAGCATTCCTCACATTTTATATTAACAATGTATATTTAATAATGATTGTTCCAAGTTTACTATACCGTAAATTTTGAAAGATAACCTAACAAAGTGACTTTGTCTCGACCCAAAACGTCACCCATTCCTTCTCTCCAGAGACGCTGCCTGTCCCGCTGAGTTACTCCAGCTTTTTGTGTCTATCTTCGGTTTAAACCAGCATCTTCAGTTCCTTCTTACACAAAGTGACTTTTGACATGTGTTGAACCAAGTATTTAATTGCCCAACTATCTGGATTATTCTCTTGTAAGTCCACAGTCCCCACCCTCTGTCCCCAAAATTCTTTGTTACTCACTTGCTCTTACTCCCTTCATTTTTATCTGAGTTCACTATCTGCCTCTCATGGCCCTGTCCCACTGTACGAGTTCATTCAAGTGCTCTCCCGAGTTTAAAACAAATCACGATAAGCACGTAGAATGAACGTAGCGGGTATGTCGGAGCTCGGGGACGTCCCTTAACGGCTCGTAACGCTAACGGCAGGCACTTGGGAAGACTCGCTAACGGCAGGTAAGCTCGGGAAGACTCGTGAAGATTTTTCAACATGTTGAAAAATGTCCACGAGAGCCCCGAGTACTTACGCGCGGCCATTACCGTAAATCTCCGAGTTCGAATCGGGGCAAACTCGGGGAGAACTCTTGAATGAACTCGAACCGTGGGACAGGGCTTTCATTCTCTGAGTCCTATCTCCAATGCATTTGTTTTCTCTCATATTTTCCTTTCTCTCGATCACACAAATCTCTTTTGTTCTGTTTATGTATACAGGTAGGTCTGATATAATGTGATAATTGCATTCTTAAGGAGCTCTATGTTATGGGAAATTGCTTTATAAAGGCAATGGGGAAAAGGGGTTTAGTGGCTAAAAGTTTCAGACTCAAACAACAAAACTATTTTGACCACTGGATTTTCAAAATAAAGGTCTTTTCAATAGCAAAAAGTTTTTTTCTGTTACTGTAGACTAAAAATACTAAAGGCCATGTGTTACATTGTTTAATAAATGTACAAACATCAATGGAGATGTAAGCTTCAATGGCCACACGTGTTTGAAGTAACAGCAGCGTTCTTAAAATACATTGGTGCCTAATTACTGTGGGGAGGTTACAGGGAAACGGACCTCACCACATATTGTTTAAATCCAAGGCAGCTTTTTTTCTGCTTGTCAATTTCCAAAGTATCTTTAGATGGAAGATAGACACAAAAAGCTGGAGTAATTCAGCATCTCTGGAGAGAAGGAATGGGTGACGTTACGGGTAGAGACCCTTCTTCAGATAGTTCTCTAGCATTCGATTGAAATTGAATTATAACTAATTAGGACCATAAAATGTAAATAATATTCCCTCATTACTTGCGTTATATCCAATCTGTGTTATGGAAACTCGCATTACAGCAGAACTACTTGTACTTGCTTCCTTATTTTTAATTTTCGGTGTTTTTAAACTATTGCTGGTGTCTATTCTCCTGTACCCATCCTTTCTCACTTCCTCAGTTCTTCTCCTGAATCTCTATTCTCAATACCTCCATCTCTGCCTCTTGCTTCCAACCCCCTCCTATTTCTCAAACCCTCTTCTTTTCTTGAATAAACCTTCACACTGTCTAAAAACTTAAACGTTTAACGAGAAACAAAAATATTGTCAAGGGAATGGAAGTTTGAATAGACTTCTGTGTTTTATTTTTTAATTGCCCTACAATATAACGTTTTACTCTTTACTAAGTGTTAAAAGATAATATGTTTCTGTGAATATTGTGCCTAGTTCCAGTCAACCTCTAAATAGGCCAACTCTAAACATGAGGGGCTACAACAGTTTGGTGCCAAATATGTTTTCCTTCAACTTCATTGGAAAAGCGACCTAATTTGCTTAGATCCATTCCCTTTTCTTTCCAACAGCAACCATATTGTCAGCAAACTGAAAACAAATCATCTTATTTCTGTCTCCATCAAGAATCGGAGCAAACCAGTTATGTACATAGATACAAAATGCTGGTGTAACTCGAGCATCTCTGGAGAGAAGGAATGGGTGACGTTTTATGTCGAGACCCTTCTTCTACCTTTGATTTAAACCAGCATCTGCAGTTCTTTCCTACCAGTTATGTTCTTTGTGTACAGTGCAGATAATGGATCAAGAAATGGATTGAAACTTGACCAAGAGACCATAAAATTTCTTCAAAGACTTGCATTTGATGCACTTTGTGCAAATGGGGTGTGTGTGCATGTACACTTTAGGATATCTTTTAAAAAATGCAGGGCATTGGTGGAAGTCATGCTGAAAGTTTTCCGGAGAAGTTAAGGAACCTTAGAATTAGATGAACTCCTCTTTAGAAAATAGATTTTTCTGCTAGCAAAGGTAACACCCAGGCTTAGGAGACTTCGAATCTGACAAAGGATAATAGCTAAGACTTTGCTTGTATTTTTTGCAGTTCTATGATCTACTGATTTGAGATCAAAGGACTGATTTCAAATCAGGATTGTGTCCAGTATTTCAATAATGATGTGCAACCATGATCTATTTAAATTAGATCAGACTTTGCCTAAAATATGTTGGAATGTTATACTGGAATCAAAAATTGTGTGTACTGAGTATGTATTTACTAAAGAACATTGTTTTTCAAATTAGAAGTGTTGTTTTCTGAGGCCGGAGTTAAAGATTTGTCTACATTAAAGAAGCACAGAAATTAAACCTTTCATTGCCTGGGAGGCATTCAACACCTTCAAGGGATGACAAGTTAATTTAATGCGCACCTTTACGCAGGGGATTTGGACATTAATCGTGACTGATACATACAAAACCAGTCTGACTCCTATTTTCTATGTTTCTATATTGGAGACGTTCAGCCATGAACACAATGAATGGCGGTGCTGGCTCGAAGGGCTGAATGGCCTCCTCCTATACCTTTTTTCTAAATGATCTCTGGACAGGAAGTAAATCTCTCTCCTTCTCTTTTGTTATCTGGGACAGTGATACACAGTGAAAAATAATTTGTCAGAGATTGGTTAGTCAGAATACTGGTAATTAATAACTGGCTTATATTTCATTTCCTGCCAAATTAGTTTAATGGATGTTTCGACGAGCTAATGGTACGCCTTCTAATTGTAACAGCGCCCCCTGGTCTCGGTTACCACCCTGATCCCCGTCACCGGCAGACTGGCCAGGAGCGACCGAACCTTAGCACCATGGAGCGGAGGTCACAGCCAAATAAGTAACATCTGTGTCCAATAAACTGATTTTGGATTGGCCTATCTGAAGATAAACCCGGGCTGGAATGGAAAAGTGAGGGAAAGAGAGAGAAGGGGGGGGAAAGTGTGACACCTCCCTGCTAGCTATGTTCCCCTATTGCAGGTTTGGAGGAAAACTGAGCCATTGCGACAGACCCAAGACCATCGGTACCACTTAATGGTCAAGACTGGGCTGCCGGGATGAGTCCTAGATACCCAGCGCCCCATCTGAGGCCAAGACTGAGCGGCCGGGGCAAGCCCTCTACTGCTAGTGCCTCTATCTTATCTGCCCGCAGACAACGAGGGACTGCGCCTGCACAGAGGCAAGTACTAAGCCGCCAAGAATAAGCCTGAGACCGACACCTCATCTCGAGGCAAGGATGAACTGCAGGGACAAGCATGAGGACACCAGTGCCTCTTACCTACCCACAGACAATGAGGGAATGTACCCATGCACAGAGGCAAAGACTTCTTCCTGCGTATGGCGTGCACAGTCTAAAGTTGTAGGACAACTTGTTCTATTTGATCTTATTTGATTGTGCACACCAGGTTGATTGCATTCGTCAAAACAGGGCGGACCACGTGAAGGTTGCAATCTCCCACCCCAGGCAAAGACTGAGTGTCCAGGATAAGCCTGAGACCGCTAGTGCCTCCTCGTCAAGCCCAATCTGAGTAGCTAAGACAAGCCTGAGACTGCCAGCATCTTCTCTCCAGGCAAGGGTGAACTGCAGGTACAAGCCTGAGATCGTCGCACCTCCTTCGAGGCCAGGACTGAGCTGCCAGGATTGGCCTGAGATCGGCAGAACCTCCTCACATGTGCACTGACAATGAAGGACAGTGCCCCCACCTGGACCTTCTTGTCACCATAAATAGACCATATTAAGTGAGTTCACTCTACTGTGAGTGTTGGAGTAACCCCGGCGTCATCCCTGACACCACATAATCCACAGTAACCTTGACGGTAACTTATTTGTGGTAATATCCTCTGATTACTAAACCATTTGCCTGTGGAAAGTTGCTTTTTTAATCGTTAAAACTATAAATTTCAAAATCTCTATCAGATCTTTGGTTAAATTACTTTGCTGCACAGAGTGCAATTTTTTTTCCCTTCATTTTATCTTGGCAACTATATTTCCTCGTCTCTGGTATCATCGTAGTAAATCGTAGGCCATTCTCTCAAGCCTTGACATCCTTTTTAAAGTGTGATGCCGGAATTACTACATATAGCATATTGTCACCTGGTGACACAGGGAAAGCAATAAATGTGTTTCTACACATTGGCGCTGCCTTACAGCGCCAGAGTCCTGGATTCGATCCTGACTACGGGTGCTATCTGTCTGGAATTTGTCGTGATCTTGTGGGTTTTCTCCGGGTGCTCTGGTTTCCCCCCCACACTCCAAGGATGCTGTAAATTGCGCCTAGTATATAGGATAGAACTAGAGTACAGATGATCACTGGTCGGTGCAGTTGGTGGGCCGAAGGGCCTGTATCCACGCTGTATCTCAAAGCTAAACTAAATCAGTGTATGTCGCCCTCTTCTGATACTTACTAATGTTATGCAATACTTGTGTTCACATCAGCGCGTCTCACAAATTCATAAAACATTTAAGACTCACGCTGATAAGACTGACTTATTGATGCAAAACAAGTGGTTACCGAAGCAGATTTGACTGAGTGAAGATTAATCTGATTTGACTGAGTGAAGATTAATCTGTCAGCTTGGGTTTTGTTGAATAAAACGGGAGACTGAACCAAACTTGCACTGAACCACAATAGATGGAGTAGGAAGAGTATTGGAGCAGCGGGATCTCTGTTTACTTTTTTATTTTATTCTTATTTAATACACCGATCTTCAACCAGCAAACAAATTAGATATACCTTATACATCTGTGAGTTCTTTCATTAGAAACTACAGCTTTGACTGGCCAATGTTTGTATATTAACTACTGTAGTTAGGAATAATCTAGAGGCAATCAGTTTATGCCTTGTGACTCTAAAGTTCTCAGGTGATGCAGAGGCACATTTCAGGTGGGTAAAACAGACACGGCAGGACAGGGATAAGCTTACTGCTGAATGAAAGTCTCCTGACAGCGATAATATTTTGATGGGAAAGAACTGCAGATGCTGGTTTAAATTGAAGGTAGACTCAAAATGTTGGAGTAACTCAGCAGGACGGGCAGCATCCCTGGAGAAAAGGAATGGGTGACGTTTAGGGTCGAGACCCTTCTTCAGTCTGAAATGCTGCCTGCCCCGCTGAGTTACTCCAGCATTTTGTGTCTACCTTCAATTATATTTTGATAATAGTTTAAGTTCACTGGAAATGCACACATACCAAAGTGGCTAGGGTTTACAGGCTTTGATGTTTATTTACAGGCTTCCAAGCTGAAATACTTCCATTCTATCAGTCTGCCTCCCAAGGCAGGATCTACAGTGAAAATTCAAAGTAATCTGAGAAGCATTGCCCTTCATGGTTTCCTGGTGTCAACAGGACCTTGGCACACAATTTACCTGGGATGAAATCTGGATCTTAATTTTAATCTTGCATCTAGTTAGTCCTGCACAAACTAGATAGTATTACATAGAACACAGAACCTGCAGTCCAATGGGTGATGTTTCTGGTCGAGACCCTTCTTCAGACTCTGAAGTCTAAAGAAGGGTTTCGGCACGGAAAAGCTCCCATTCCATAGAGATGCAGCCTATCCCGCTGAGTAATGCCCCTGTCCCATTTAGGCGATTACAGGCGACTAGGCTGTCGCCATATGGTCGCCGGGGTGTTGCCTGTATGGTCGTATTGTCTCCTCAGTCGCCCAAAGAATCGTAGTGTTTTTCTGATCGCCGTTGGATTTTGAAATGTTCAAAACTTTTAGGCGACAGTGGGCTTGATGCCAATGAGCGTAGCTTGACTTCTCCTGACGTAGGTGTTGTCGCAGGTGCTGACTTCGATGAATTCCATTGCCGACCACCTGCATCAACCGGTGACAGGTACCGGCCACTGAATTGTCTTCAGTTGTCATCAGTTGTCGCCAACAGGGTCGTACCTTGTCATAGCTTGTCGCGGGTGGACGTAGGTGTGGTCGCAGGTGGACGTCCTAATGGGTCGCCGGTTGTCGGTAGTTTGCCGTAGCTGGACTTCGACTAGGTGGTAGGTTGTAGATATTGTCGTAGGGGGGTCCAGTCACCGTTTTTTTCAGCGACTTGCTACGACTATGACAGTCGCCGAAAAAAATCGCCTGAGTGGGACAGGCCCATTATTCCAGCATTTTGTGTCTATCTTTGGTATAAACCAGCATCTGCAGTTCCCAAGCTATTCACTGCATGTACACTTGGTGATATTATGTTTTATATTTTAACCAATTTTGTTAGTTTTCCTGAAATGGTTGTTTTATGTGAATGGCCTTTAGCTTGGTCTTTCTCCAAGTGGAAATGTCTCCACATCTACCCAACCAAATTCGTTTATAATATGTATAACATTAAAGGCCTTGAATCACCTCCCAGCTTGGTATTCCAGAAAAAAAAACCCTCAGCCTGTCCAGTCTTTGCTTCAAATCATATGCTCCACATATTCTGTACCTTCTCCAGTGCCCCAATATAATAAAAAATACATTGTTTTTCCTTCTAGCCATAAGCCCTGATGCTTAATTTGCTTTTTCTAGGTTCATGAACCATCATTCATTTCTATTGCTCTGTGCCTTATTCCTCTGGATCTCTTCACCACAAAATGATCATTATCCAGAATGTGTCTCTTCTTCTTCTCATCAAATTAAACCAGTTCAGATTGAAATTCTTAGGTTTATATAGCATTGCAATCTCTGCTTCCATTGTGAAAAATGCATGCAGTTGTAACAGCTTCAAAAAAACTATTAATAGTTAAGCAAAGCAAAGAATGCTGGGGGAAAAAAAACAGGTCCTATTAAAGTAAAGCATGAGAACCCTTTAAATATCTGTTGTTCAGATTCTTGGGCAAGACATGGAGTTAGTTGTTGACTGTTTTGCAGTGTCCCATTAAAATAACAACAGTAGTTAACACAGGGAATCTGGATTTCTGACGACTGATATGGAAATGCAACTTAATTTATTTCCCCATACTTTTTAAAAACATTTTCACGCTTGCAATAGGCATAACATGTTTCATGGTATTTATTAATGACTGTATAATGAAATATTCCATTAGTTGAATTATGGGTGGTTTCATTATGAGGATTTATTATTCAATAAAATTAAAGAATTATAGCAAGTGTATGTACAATGATATGATCTGGGTTACTATAGAACATGGACATCAGCGTAAAAACAGTTCTCAGGAATAGAACCCTTACGGAACCGAAAGACTGCCTGTACAAATACTTTAGTGGTTGCTGTCAAGATTTTCAGAATAAAGGGAAGTTGTTACATAAGGTTTAGGAATGTTTTGTAAGTTAGTCGTGCCATGCATGCAATACCCAGCAGATTTGCTCATTTTCCTCTCATTTCCTTCCCAACCCACCTGTCACAATATGTCACATATATGCTTCTTCTATATTTGTTATATCCATTTGTACCTTAGTGCAGCCAGGCTGAATGCATTAAGAGAACTACATTTGTTTTTCAGGCAGCAGCTGTAACACTTTTACAGAATGAGTCAAGTCCAACCTGTGAAGAGCCTCCTCTACCTGGGAAGATGACAATTTCTCCTCCATGTGCCACCTTGGGACTCGGGCATCCAACACCTCCCCCATCGAATTCAAATCTTGCAACAGCAACCATATTAACAGATACAATGCCACTGACGGAACAATCTGAAGGTCACTACTTTCTTACGCCAGAGGAGGCTCCATCACCTCCAGGAATGCTTAACCTCGGTACTCCTCTCACTCAGAGCCACACCATGCTCGTCCTGAACGCAGTCATCCAGGATTCGATGCACGAGGATTCAGTTCGGGGCCTTGTCAAGCTAAGTTCGGTTTGACCCATTCTAACTGTCCAAATTCCAATTGTTGTTGTAAGCACCATACCAGGAAATGGTATTGTATTTCCAGCACAGACTCGAAATAAAAGATGATCACTATATTGATTACAGACAATATGTGGCAGAAGAAGAAACGCCACCCTGTGTTACTCAGACAAAGAAGCAACACAATGGATCGTCTTATCAATGGGGCCATAGCAGAAGACAATACAACTGCACTCAGATACTGAATAAGTGTTACACAGCATTAAGTGTGCTCTACTTTAAAGATGTTGCACAGTTGCGATCATTCGGAAAGATCAATGAAGTATCAGGCTGCTGAAACAGAACACTGAGTAAATCAATTACTAAATCTTGGAAACTTTATTGTCATTCAGACCTTTCGGTCTGAACGAAATTAACACCGTATGTATGAATCATCTTTATCATCAAAATATGAGTATTTCATCTCTTGTGTGGGCGATTCAGAATAAGTAATTATAAAGGTGTTCCAACAAAGCCAGTTTGAACTGTAATCTTAAATCACTAAAGTCACACTGTAAACAAGTGTTAAAGAACCTGTGTAAAATATTTTGCTTTCCAAAGAATACAAACAAGGGCAAAGGAAAGCAGACAAGTTAAATACAATATTCTTCAATTAATCATTTTTTGGGATTGAAAGACCACGAATATTAAGAGCCACTATTGACTTATCATTTATCTCTTTTTTATGTACAGTGTTTTAAAAGAAGCTTTGTTGTGCCATGTCACCATTTAAAATTGGTGATATTTATTAATAAATTGATGACACTTTTATTCTTTAAGTTGATGTACCTGCAAATGTGTGTAATGAAATTCCTGTTTTCAGCTGGAATCCAGATTCCTATCTAATTTTGTCTCACAAATTTCTCCTACATTTAAAAAATATATAAATCTGCATTGTTTGTTAGAGCCATATAATCATGCAGCACTTTATTTGACCAATAGTGATTCGCCTGGAAGCTGCTGTCAAATTTACCCTACTTCCCTGTTCTTTCTCCTTTGCCTGGCAAATCCCATTGAATCTGCTCCTACTACCTGTTCAAGGAGTACAGAGATAATAATTTGGCCTGTGAAAGGAAATGCTTGTAATCTATCCTGAATATTTTTAGCAAGCAAGTCAAAATCCAATTACTGTCCCTCTGAAATAAAAACATTTTCGCCATGTTTACTCCAAACCATTTATAATGTTAAGTTCCTTTGTTCCTTATCTCCTTAGTTGTATGCTCCAAAAATATCTCCTTAGTTCTATGCTCCAAAAAGAATAATGACAGCTCTTCTGGACGACACGGTTATTCTATGTGCCATTTTGGTGCATTTCCCTTTTTACAAGGCCTTAACATGTTTTCTAAACAACAGTATTCACAATATGACACATTAATCCATGTAGGGCAGCAGGAATAATTTATATAGGTTTGCTATAACTTTGAAAAGCAATCAGCTGCAAATGTGAACTAAAGACAATGTTGGAAATAGAAGATCAGGTTATTGACTTGAAACATGAACTCTGGTTCTTTCTGCAGATATTGCTTGTCTACTTCCAGCAATTTATGTTTCTATTTTTAATATAACGTCTTTTCTCCTGTACTCTGTGGTTCTATTTATAAAATGCAGAATCCCTTGGATTTGCTTTAAGGTTTCTTAACTCGCCCAGCCGTATTTGACTCATCCAATCCAAACAAAATCATTCACACCTCACTGCGTTGGTTTTTCTTCCGACATTTATGCATATTTTATGTGTCTGATCTTTCCTCATTGTTTATTATTACTCTAGATTTCAAGTCACCTGCAGGATAAAAGCTATACCTTGTTACCCAAAAAATGTCCAACTGAAACATGCTCCCATATCAATAGCCAGAATTAGATCCTTGCATCGTGCTTACTCACTGAGTTGGAAACAACTACTGAGTGAGAAAAATGTTAATTGCATTTCTGGGATTTTTCTTCTTCTTGCCCTTATTGTTTCCCTTTATCAAGGTGATCTGAAATCTTTACTGAAATTACTGTCAAGTCGTTCACACATCAACCATCATCGCTAGAATTGAAAGTATATTGGGAAAACAAATACAGGTAGTACAAAGAAAGTACTTTTTTTCATCTTGCAGGTTTTCACTTCAAATTTAAAGATGAACGTGTTACTAGCGAGTATGCGGAAGAATCTAGAGTTGACACTTTACACTGCATTTGTTTTATAAAAAAAATAAAGTTTTATGATTGTGTCAACGCAGGCCAAAGGGATATTTTATAGGAAGTGATGGATAGTGGAGGAAATAAAATGACAGAATATAGAACAGTACAGCACAAGAACAGGCCCCTTAGTCCACATACTCTGCGCCAAACATGATGCCAATACCATCTCTTAGCTACCTGCACATAATCCTTTTATCTACATTCCATGCATGTTTATATTACATTTCGCAAGTTATAGGAGTAGAATTATGCCATTTTGCCCATCGAGTCTACTCCGCCATTCAATCATGGCTGATCTCTGCCTCCTAATCCCATTTTCCTGCCTTCTCCCCATAACCCTTGACACTCGTTCTAATACAAGTTCAGTTATACGAGTAAAATTTCGCCTATATTCGACCCCAACAAAACCATTTGGCCATTTGACCCAAACCACGGCAAACCAATTGTGGCCTTGGAATATACTTAGCAACTGTCAACCCACAGCTCGCCCAGGATTCCATAGATTTGGGAAAAAAGCTCCAGCTGCTGGAAATGATAAATTAAAAATGCAAATAATGTTAATGCAGAGCAAGTTAGGCAGCAACTGTGGAAAAAGAAATAGCCATAACAGTTTGAAATCATCTGTTTATTCTTCTGTAATGCTGCCTGACCCGCTTAGTATTCTCAATGCTCTCCACATCCAAAGATTTACAAACCTGCATAAAACAGTTTCCGCTTGACTCAAGCCTACATCTGCTTCCCAGAATGTCTGTGCTCTGAACAGCTAATCATTATTTTCCATATTTCAAATATTAGATGAAAATTCTTCTTCTCTATTAGGGTAGGTTTAGAGGGATATGGGCCAAATGCAAGCAGGTGGGACTAGTGTAGATGGGGCATGTTGGTCAGTGTGGGGAAGTACAGTCCAATATACCCGGTTCTCATGCTGTATGACACTGCTCTTGTGTACTTAGAACATTGACTAGCACAGCTCATGAATAGGCCCTTCAACCCATAATGTCTGAGCTGAACATGATGCCAAGACCACCTGTTATCCGACGCTGGGCTGCTGCTTGGGGCGGGGCTACTTGGGGCTGGGCTGCTTCAGGACCCTATGAAAGTCCGGATGGAAACTCCGCTGGTCATCCTCAGCTCCACTAAAGACGCGATGGCGTAGGAAGGGGCGGAACGCCCCGGGGAGTGACAGGGGAAGAGACCAATCTGGAGAAGGCAGGAGAAGAGATCGATCTGCACATGCGTGGTTTTCAAGATTTTTAAACCTAACTAACTTTTACGACATTCAACCGATCAGAACGAAACCTGGTGCAATCGCAGCATAGGAGAACGGTGAGTGAACTGGCGAAAAATCATAGCGCTATCGCAAACCGTTTTTGTGCAAATAGAATGACCACCAAACCGGAAGAATACAAGATCAGAGTTTTAGTTATGTATAGATGCCCTGACCAATGAACGCATGTATGCCATATACCTTGTTTACTATTCTATCTACTTGTGTCGCTGGTATCGGAGAGTTAGGGACTGAGACATCAAGATCCTCAGTACATTAATGCTGTTCTGCCTTGCCATTAATTGTATACATTTGAGCTTTCAAAATGTAACACCTCACATTTGCTCAGTTTAAACTCCATCTGCCATTTCTCCACTCACTTCTGTAGCTGATCTATATCCCGCTGCATATTTTGACAGCCTTCCTCACATTCCACGATCCCAGCCATCTTGGTGTCAACTGCAAACTTACTAACAAATCTGTCAGATCTACTGAATCCCACGGCAGAAAGCAAAGAACAAATGACATTTAGCTGAGCCAGTCACCTTGTGTCACGTTTATTCCAGAAGCCCCTTTTACCTACATTCTCACCAACCATCAACTGCATGCAGATGAGGCCATTTAGTGCGTCCGACATTGAAGTTGTTATTTGGCTCTTGTGGCTGGACCTTCTAGTGAGGCCTGATCTTGTTTGGTACTGCAGTGTGGGAGGTCAGTGTGAGAATAAAGCCCTAACTTGTTCAACCTTTCTAAGTTACAGAGAAAGGTTGAACAAGTTAGGGCTTTATTCTTTGGAGCGCAGAAGGTTAAGGGGGGACTTGATAGAGGTTTTTAAAATGATGAGAGGGATAGACAGAGTTGACGTGGAAAAGCTTTTCCCACTGAGAGTAGGGAAGATTCAAACAAGGGGACATGACATGAGAATTAAGGGACTGAAGTTTAGGGGTAACATGAGGGGGAACTTCTTTACTCAGAGAGTGGTAGCTGTGTGGAATGAGCTTCCAGTGAAGGTGGTGGAGGCAGGTTCGTTTTTATCATTTAAAAATAAATTGGATAGTTATATGGATGGGAAGGGAATGGAGAGTTATGGTCTGAGCGCAGGTATATGGGACTAGGGGAGATTATGTGTTCGGCACGGACTAGAAGGGTCGAGATGGCCTGTTTCTGTGCTGTAATTGTTATATGGTTATATGGTCTTTGACAGGAAGTGTTGGGGTCTTGTCACTTCGGTGGGTGAGGTGGTCGGTTGGTTCTCGAAGTATGCTGGCTTTAACCGCTCGACGGATACGGTGTCAGTTTCTCCGTCCCGATAGCTTACAAAACTTTTGGGTGGGCGCTGGATGACTTGGTAAGGGCCATCGTATGCTTGCTGAAGAGGTCGGCGGACGGCATTGTGTCGGACCAAAACATGTGTGCAGCGTTGGAGGCCAATTAGCGCGTCTGACATTGAAGTTGTTATTGAGCTCTTGCTTCTCGTGAGGCTGCTGGCGAGTTGCCAACGGTGACGGGCTGTATGCAAAACCAACGTGGGCGTGAAGGCGCCACAAACCCACCTACATTTACATCCAAGTCATTTATATATGTCACAAACAGCAGAGCCCCAGCACCTGTGGAACTCCCCTGGTCACAGACCTCCAGCCTGAATATTGTCCTTGCATCAAACCCTGTTTCCTATCAGTAAGCCAGCTCTGAATCCATTCTACTAAGTCACCGTGAATCCTGTGCATCTTAATATTCAAGATCAGCCTGCTTTATCAAATGCCTTCTTAAAATCCACGTGGACAACTTCCACCACCCTACCCTCATCAATCACCTTTGTCATCTACTCTAGTAGAGCACTGGAGAACTAGAAATAAGAAGAGAACAGTAGCACATTGAGTCATGGTGTCATTCAGTCTTAACTCTTGTTGGTATCTGCTTAGAAACTGATACACGTGTGCTTTACCAAAACCAGTTACAGCTTAGGTCACTAGTCTATCGTTGACTAACATAACTTTTTCCCTGGATGATTAAAATGCTGTATACTCTATTTAATTCAGGTATGGCTTAAATTATCATGAGTCTCTGGTGGGAATTCACACTGTAAGTACTATTTTATGGAATTATAACTGGTATCCCTTTTCCATCCTTATTTTTCCAGAATGCACCTCTGGAAATATTGAGCATCAAATCTTCCGCTTATTAAACCAAGTCTCTGCTGTTGCAACAACATAACATTCGCACATGAGTAATAGTGCTTGATATTTACCAGTTGTGATGCAACAAGCAGCACGTACTCTTGGTGTTTTGCCTGTGAATATTTGGTTTCAGAATCAGAGACCACACAAGCAAAATATTATTCAATGTAAGTTTTATTGTGGACGTAGTATCTACATGAGGTGGAATTTATTTAATCAGAGGGTGGTGAATCTGTGGAATTAATTGCCTCAGAAGGCTGTGGAGGACAGGTCAACGGATATATTTTTAAGGCAGTGATCGATAGATTCTTGATTAGAACGGGTGTCAGGAGTTATGGGGAGAAGGCAGAAGAATGGGGTTAGGAGGGAGAGATGGATCAGCCATGGTTGAATGGCAGAGCAGACAACATCAGCCGAATGACCTAATTCTTCATCCAATCACTTATGAACATGCACAATAACTTGGTGGGTCCCCCCAGTCAATGCAGGCGGATCTGTCCAAAGCACGGCTTGCAGTTTTCCTTTGGCCTTGGTCGCGACCCAGTCCGAAGGCAAAGTCCCATCAGCTCACGTCTCATATACATACAGCTCATGTCTCACATACATACAGCTCATGTCTCACATTTCTATACATAAAAGCAGAAGGTTTGACCTTAATCTAAGGTGGTGTAGCAGTAGAGCTGCTGCCTTACAGCAACAGGGACCTGGGTTCGATCCTGACTATGGGTGCTGTCTGTTCAGAGTTCGTACGTTCTCTCTGTGACCGCATGGGTTTTCTGTAGGTGCTCCGGTTTCCTCCCACACTCCAAAGACGTACGGGTTTTGTAGGTTAATTGGCTTGGTATCATTGTAAATTGTCCCGAGTGTGTGGGATAGGGTTAGTGTAGAGGGTGATCGCTGGTCGGTGCGGACTCGGTGGGCCGAAGGGCCTATTTCCATGCTCTATCTCTAAACTAAACAACAGTTGAAATTCTGCTTTCAAACTAGCAATCCTCCTTAGTGTTGAAAACAAGTTACTTGCTGCAACAGGCACCAACCTAGTCTCTGATGTCTCTGGGAAGACAAGAGATTATCTTAATGACCTCACATATGGCCTCATGATTTGTTTAAGAAGGAACTGCAGATGCTGGAAAATCGAAGGTAGGCAAAAGTGCTGGAGAAACTCAGCGGGTGCGGCAGAGTCTATGGAGCGAAGGAAATAGGCGACGTTTCGGCCCAAAACCCTTCTTCAGACTGATGTAGGGTGGGGGGGGGGAGATGAAAGGAAGAGGAGGACCTCTCCAACTCCTCTTCCTTTCTCCTTTCTTCTCCCCGCACCCTCACCCTATCAGTCTGAAGAAGAGTTTCGGCCCGAAACGTCGCCTATTTCCTTCGCACCATATACTCTGCCGCACCCGCTGAGTTTCTCCAGCATCTTTGCCTACCTGGCCTCATGATTTACTGGTTTCTTCTAAGTTAGCCCTATCATTCACCCAAACTTCAAATTGTTTTCCAACGGGAGCTGCTTGCTTGCATGTAGTGCTGTTAATTTAATAGAAAAGCATGCATATGGCTGTTTGTAAAAACAGCTCTGTTTTAGCTGACAGAGTCTGTTTAACCCGTCGCGCCCATAGATTCACTACTCAACATGTCGCAATGTAACATAGACACAAAAAGCTGGAGTAACTCAGCGGGTCAGACAGCTTCTCTGGAGAAATGGAATGGGTGATGTTTTGGGTCGAGACCCTTCTTCAGACCCGAGATGTCACCTATTCTTTTTCTCTGGTGATGCTGTCTGACCCGTTGAGTTACTCCAGCTTTTTGTGTCTGTCTTCAGTATCTGCAGGTCCTACAAATAACTGTAGGAGGTCCTAATTTACCTGATCTCCTGTTTGCCAAACATTTTAATTCCCCTTCCCATTCCCTGACCTTTCTGTCCTAGGCCCCCTCCATTGTCAGAGTGAGGCTAAGCGCAATTTGGAGGAACAGCATCTCATATTTCGCTTGGGCACCTTACACCCCAGTGCTAACAATTTTGATGTCTCTAACTTCACAAGATTGATCCCTGGGATGGCAGGACTGTCATATGAGGAAAGATTGAAAAGATTGTACTCACTGGAGTTTAGAAGGATGAGGGGGTATCTTATAGAAACACATACAATTATAAAAACACTGGACAAGCTAGTTGCAGGAAAAATGTTCCCAATGTTGGGCGAGTCCAGAACCAGGGGCCACAGTCTTAGAATAAAGGGAAGGCCATTTAAGACTGAGGTGAGAAAAAAAGTTTTCCCCCAGAGTTGTGAATTGTGGAATTCCCTGCCACAGAAGGCAGTGGAGGCCAAATCACTGGGTGGATTTAAGAGAGAGTTAGATAGAGCTCCAGGGGCTAGTGGAATATGGTGAGAAGGGATATGGTGAGAAGGCAAGCACGGGTGATTGGTTGGGGACGATTAGCCATGATTACAATGAATGGCGGTCCTGGCTCGAAGGGCCGAATGGCCTCCTCCTGCACCTATTTTCTATATTCCTGTTTTAAGTAACCACTGCATTAACTCTCCATCCCCCGCCCACCCAAGTCACAGCAACTCCAGCTGTAGGAGTTCCTTGTGCTTGTGGTTGCTGATTTTCCATCTGCACATGATTCATCAACAATTTTAATTCCATCGAGCATAATAAGGAAGAAGATTGCAAAACTGACAAACAATGACAATCTCTGAAAGACAGAATCTCAGCACCTATCCTTGCCATGTAACAGTGTTTAATTATATCATGCAAACAACAAAATCCTAAGGATTATGTGTAGGAAGGAATTGCAGATGCTGTTTTAAACTGAAGATGGACACAAAAAGCTGGAGTAACTCAGCGGGTCAGGCAGCATCTCTGGAAAAAAGGAATAGGTGACGTTTCCCAAAGAAGGCATATGTTATGCTTGGTATAATAGGTTGGGGCATTGAGTACAAACCAGAAAGTCATGAAGCAGCTTTATGGGACTATGGTTAGGCCGCATTTGGAGTAGTGCATGAAGTTCTCGTCACCCTATCGCAGGAAGGATGTGGAGGGTTTGGAAAGAGTGCAGAGAAGGGTTAAGAGCCTGTCCCCACTTTCACAACCTTTTTTACTCGTGGACATTTTTCATCAGGCTAGAAAAACGCCCCGACCTTCTTGATGCTACGAGTACCTACGACCAGCATCACGACCTACCTACGACCTCGTGACGACAACGCTGCGAGTATGAGTCAAGGGCAAACTCGGCAGAGTTCGTGAATTAGGTCATGAAAGTGGGGCAGGCCCTTTAGCAGAATGATGCCAGGATTAGAGGGCATTAACTACATGGAGCGGTTGAAGACTCGGATTGTTTTCTTTGGAATGCCAGAGGTTGTGGAGAAATGTGATGAAAGTGTGATAAAAATAATCTTATTCCCAGGATGGAGAAATCAAATACTGGAGGGCATCGCTCTAAGGCAAGTAGAGCAAAGTTTTAAAGTTTACTTGGTTTATACTCTCTACTTGGTTTATACTCTCTAGAATTTAGGAAATTGAGAGGGGATCTTATAGAAACTTACAAAATTCTTAAGGGTTGGACAGGCTAGATGCAGGAAGATTGTTCCCGATGTTGGGGAAGTCCAGGACAAGGGGTCACAGCTTAAGGATAAGGGGGGAATCCTTTAAAACCGAGATGAGAAGAACTTTTTTCACACAGAGAGTGGTGAATCTCTGGAACTCTCTGCCACAGAGGGTAGTTGAGGCCAGTTCATTGGCTATATTTAAGAGGGAGTTAGAGGTGGCCCTTGTGGCTAAGGGGATTAGGGGGTATGGAGAGAAGGCAGGTACGGGATACTGAGTTGGATGATCAGCCATGATCATATTGAATGGCGGTGCAGGCTCAAAGGGCCGAATGGCCTACTCCTGCACCTAATTTCTATGTTTCTAAAGGAGATGTGTGAGTTTTTGCACAGAGGGTGGTGAGTGCCTGTAACACACTGCTGCTGGTGGTGGTAGTGGTGGAGGCAGTTATGATAGTGGTGTTTAAACGATTGGTAGATAGGCATATGGATATGCAAGGAGTGCAGGCAAAAAAGAGCTGGTCTTGGCATCATTTTCAACACAGACATCGTGGGTCGAAGGACATCTTCTTGTGCTACACTCGTCCATTTCACATCTTCACCAAACTGACTGCAGCAATTCAAAGTTGCAGCTCACCACCACATTATAAAGGAAATGAATACTAATGGATGGCACAGTGGTAGAGACCTGGGTTCGGTCCTGACCTCTGGTGCTGTCTGTGTAGTTTGCATATACTACCTGTGACTGCGTGGGTTTCCTCCGGTTTTCCTCCCACATTCCAAAGATGTGTGGTTTATCAAGTTAATTGGCTTCTATAAATTGTTGCTAAAGTAGGAAGCAAAAGTGAGATAAAATAGAACTAGTGTGAATGGGTGATCAATGGTTGGCATGGACTTGGTGGAACCAAAGGCCTGTTTACACTCTCTATCTCATCTCCAACCACCACATCCTGTGAATTTTAAAATGTCCCTTCCCTAGAATCTGCGTGTATCTGGGTATCGCGTTGCACTCGCGCTGTTGGCCATTAAACCATCCTCACAGTGAATATAGACACAAAAGTAACTCATCAGTGGGACAGACAGCATTTCTTGATAGAAGGAATGGGTGACGGTTCAGGTCAAGACCCTTCTTCAGACTAGGAGTCGGGAGACACAGAGGTAAGGAAGGGTAAAGTGTGAAAGACAAGACGTCAAAGGGGATGAGAGATCAAGGAAAATGTAGAATAGATTATTGTTAGCTTGGAGAAGGTGGCAACGAAGCATACAGAGATAAAATGTAATCGGGAGGCCAGTCAGACTGGTCGGAGAACTAAGGAGGGGGATGGTGGAGATAGAGGGAAAGCACAGGTTATCTGAAGTTAGGTAAGTCAATATTCATACCGCTGGGAGATATGAGGTGCTGTTCCTCCAATTTACGCTGGGCCTCAGTCTGACAGTGGAGGAGGCCCAGGACAGAAAGGTCAGTATGGGAATGGGAGGGGGAGTCCCTGGTTTGGGACTTCAATGCTTCAGAATATTGTCATCCCCAGTGGTATTAAATACTCAATGTCATTTGAGTAGCATATACCCCCGAGGCATTTCTCCATTGGTAGCTTCTTCCTGCCTTTGGAGCAATCACACATTTAACATTTCTGGAGGCCCTGATTGTGGCATGATGTCTTCCTAGTATCTGAAATGCAGGAAACACAGACATGGAAGATAGACACAAAAACTCTTTAGCGAATGCAGCCAAAGTTCAAAACCCTACTGGATAAGTCAAACACCTTAACATTTTAAGAATAAGGAGTAAGCCATTTAGAACGGAGACGATGAAACACTTTTTCTCACAGAGCGTGGTGATTGTGGAATTCTCTGCCTCTGCTTTCAAGAGAGAGCTGGATAGGACTCTTAAAAATAGCAGAGTCAGGGGATATGGGGAGAAGGCAAGAACGGGGTACTGATTGGGGATGATCAGCTATGATCACATTGAATGGTGTTGCTGGCTCGAAGGGCCAAATGGCCTACTACTGCATCTATTATCTATCTGAAAACCCTTCCAGCACATAAGGACCTCCAGGCAAGAGGTAATCGGACGTTCCCACGTGAATGAGAAATTGCAGGCTCTGGATTACAGCTGTGTCATCATTCTAATATTAAATATATTATTTACACAGCAACTGTTTAATGCACCTAAACAAATTTAACATTCTACATTTTTCAATTCTCTCCTCAAGGCTATTCACGTATCTTTTTCTACTTGAGAATTAAGGGACAGAAGTTTAGGGGTAACATGAGGGGGGACATCTTTACTCAGAGAGTGGTAGCGGTGTGGAATGAGCTTCCAGTGGAAGTGGTGGATTTTGGATTTAAAAAATAAATTGGATAGTTATATGGATGGGAAAGGAATGGAGGGTTATGGTCTGAGTGCAGGTAGATGGGACTAGGGGAAAATAAATGTTCGGCACGGACTAGAAGGGCCGAGATGGCTTGTTTCCGTGCTGTAATTGTTATATGGTTGTATGGTTACTTGATTTGCCATTGACTTACCCACTCTTCACTTCCTTAGACTGTTAATTTCTCAAATATTTATCTCTCGTTACTCAACCTGTCATTTCCCTTATTCACTTATGTCCGAAATAGCTGTGTTCCCATGCTGCTGTATTATTAGTAAGGACTTTTTTTTTTTTTAAATCTCACCAAAAAGCTATGGACATAATATCTGGGCCATTATTTCAGAAAACTGTCTCAAATCAATAAAAAAATTGCTTCCCAAAATTCATTAGTGTTATGCACAAAGGTACACAAAAATGCTGGAGAAACTCAGCGGGTGCAGCAACATCTATGGAGCGAAGGAAATAGGCAAGGTTTCGGGCCGAAACCTTTCTTCAGATTGTGTTATGCACAATTTGTTTTGACACCATCCTTCTGCTGGTTCCCATATTGGTGTAGCTGTTAAGGGCCTGTACCATTTGGCCGTCATTTGCGCGTCATTTACACGACCTCTAAAAATGTGGTCGTTGTGTTGTGACGCACAGGTAGCGTGGGACGGATGCCTGGAGAGGCGTGGAGTTACGCGCGGTATCGCGCGGCGCTCCAGGATTTCGTGCTGCACGAAATCCTCGCACGCCACCCTGCGTGGTGTATAGCGTATGCACGCTGACGCATTGGGTACGCACGCTGACGCATTGGTGTCACGCTGGCGTCCCGATGTCTCACGTGTATCGCGTGGTGATGCGTGGTTACATCACCGTGCATAACCATGTGTCGCTGCGCTTCGCAGGGTAGTCTAATGACATCACGTGCATCAGACGGCATTAATGACGCATGATTTGCATGCGTAACGACGCGTCGACCTATTTTGGCATATGATGCGAAAATGAGGCACAAATGACGGCCCAGTGGGACAGGCCCTTTAGTTTGTGCAACCCAATGCCAATTGTGTTCCTTAATGTACCTTCAGCAATTGGAACACTCATGTTACTGAAGGGATGCCTCACTCAGCAAGCCTACTCTCCCCTTGTAGAGTATTATCAGCTCTGGACTTAGCGTGCCTGCGTTAACCCTAGACCACTCCTCCCACTGACTCTCAAATTCCAGATGCCCTTCATTCCCGGGTTTCAGCTTTCTGCATTTCCCACCACTCAGATGATTCCAATCTTCAACAATCTGCCCACTCATTTCCAATCGCCCCACGATGCTGAAGAGCCTCAGTCTTTTTCAGCATGGTCCATCATGGGCACAGCATTTCCCCCCCCATCAAAACATCGAAGTGAAGAAAGTTGAATTCATCATCAAATTGACAAAGATCTTGACCTGAAACGTCATCTATCCACTTCCCCCCACAGATGCTGCCTGACCTGCTGAGTTCTTCCAGTACTTTGTGTAGACAGTCGTGTCTTTTGCTCAGGCTTAGGAAGAGTTCATCAGGTGGTGCCAACACGGTGGCCGCCTCGCCAACAGTCTGCCTGTCCCCTCTCTGTTTTTATTATTCTAAGTATGTTTTAAAAGTATGATTTAGTGTATCTTGGTTTGTTTTATGTGAGGGAATCAGGGGAAACCTTTTTCAGTCACTTACCTCGACGGAGATGCGATTTTTCTCCCTGTCGCATCTCCGTCCCTCTCCCCCCCCCCCCCCCCCAACCACAACCGTGGATGGTGTGGCCTTTCCTGGAGACCGGCCCGGAGCTTCAAGCCGCGGGCGCGGCACGGACTTTATCATCGGATTGCGATCCCTTGCCGAGGATCGCCAGTGGAGCACTGACCGCTGGGCCTGTAGACTTTGACACCGTGAAGCCGCGGTCACCGGTAAGAAGAAGCCGACTCGGGAGCTCCACGCTCCACGAGTGTTCCGATTCATCCCGACGCCAGAGTTTCGATCATCCCGACGAGAGGGCTTGAAGATCGGACCATCGATAGCGGCAAGTGCGGAGGGTTCAAGGGCCCCGACCACGGGTGAACAAAGGAGGAAGATAACTGAACTTTATTGCCTTCCATCACAGTGAGGAATGTGGGTTCCACTGTGGTGGATGTTTATGTTACATTTTATTTTATGTGGCTGTGTTTATTGCTTTTCACTTAGTGTGGCTGTATGGTAACTCAAATGTCACTACCTTCGTTGGTTAAGTGACACTAAACGCAAAATTGAACTTGAGTTTCAATTGTACAACTCGGGTTCTTGAAGATAGACACAAAATGCAGAAGTAACTCAGAGGGGCAGGCAGTATCTCTGGAGAGAAGGAATGGGTGAGTTTTCGTGTCGAGACCCTTCTTCAGTCTCTGAAGTCACCCATTCCTTCTCTCCTGAGCTTGCTGTCTGTCCCGCTGAGTTACTCCAGCATTTTATGTGTCTATCTTCGGTGTATACCAGCATCTGCAGTTGAGTCCTACGCATTATCTGGTTCTTGGTCCTCCAAAATATTATAAATGGAATTTAAACTGGAGGTGGTTCTTGAAAGAGTCCGCAAAACCCTAATCTAAACTCAGCAACATCCACATATCAGGTTCTTGAATCAACCCGCATAACCCTAATCTAATCTCGGCTACATCTCTTGCATTACCATGGACTTTTGCATTTTTTCTTGTCTTTTTTTTTTCCTCTTTTTACAGCCTCGAAGACGTGATGAATAATTTTATGTTTTCAGTGTTGTCGAGTCTCTGTGCCTGTGATACTGGTTGATTACTGCGCAAACACCTCATCAGTGGTTATCTCACGCAGGTCGGAGTGAGCAAAGTAGCGATTACAATCCCCTTTTTAAATGACTTGGGGTCCTGTCCCACTGTACGAGGGAATTCAAGTTCTCCCGAGTTTTCCCCTGAATCGAACTCGGAGAATGTCCGTAGCGGGTCCGTAGGAGTTCGTGGAAGTCTCTTAGCGTGCGAGTAAAAAGTAACAATTTTTTTTCATCACAAGTATTTTTTTACTCATGGACATTTTTCAGTGTTGAAAAAACGTAACGAGTTTACCGGATTTCCTGAAACTAGCATTACGAGCCGCTACGAGACATCCACGAACTCCTCCGGACATTCTCCAAGTTCGAATCGGGGGAAAACTTGGGAAAACTCTTGAATTACCTCGTACAGTGGGACAGGCCCTTTAACATCGGGAGCAGCGCGTGTGTTGAGTGGTAACACATTCCAGTCCTTGGGTAAAGAGAATATTGGTTGCAAAGTTTATTGAAATTTAGCGAATTGATGATGTAGGGAACCGTTATTTTGTCTTGTTTCATGGCAGTTGGTGCTCTGGGATGACGGGAGATTTGATGGCGCGATTTTGTGAATCTCCTTGTAAATTGCAATAAGACTTAGCCTGATTCTGTGGAGCTCTAGGGTATCCCATCCGAGAGAAGCCCGCATATTATTCATGCTTGATTTGTGCTTGTCTTCTTCTTGCATATGGCGTGCACAGCCTAAAGTTGTAAGACAACTTGTTCTGTTTGATCTTCTGTTTGTGCGCGTCAGGTTGGGGAAGTCCAGAACAAGGGGGTCACAGTTTAAGGATAAGGGGGAAATCCTTTTAGGACCGAGATGAGAAAAACATTTTTCACACAGAGAGTGGTGAATCTGTGGAATTCTCTGCCACAGAGGGTAGTTGAGGCCAGTTCATTGGCTATATTTAAGAGGGAGTTAGATGTGGCCCTTGTGGCTAAAGGGATCAGGGGGTATGGAGAGAAGGCAGGTACGGGATACTGAGTTGGATCAGCCATGATCATATTGATTGGTGGTGCAGGCTCGAAGGGCCGAATTGCCTACTCCTGCACCTATTTTCTGCTTCTATTATTACATTTGTTGAAACAGGGTGGACCACGTGAAGGTTGCAATCTCCCACCCCATTTGTGCTTGCAGTCATTACATACAAAGCGGGATGCTCGGCTTGAATCTTCTGAATTTGTAGTTGGCAGGGCAGTACTTTTCCAGCATCTGCAGTTCTTTCTTAAGTACTTTTTCCAGGGTGATCTTGTTGTTGTTGTTGTTGCTGCTGCAAGGCAGCAAGCAAGATTTTTTAATGAACCTGAACCTCACTGTACTCTTTGCAAATGTGACAATAAAGTGGGCTTGATTCGTCCTCTGTCGATCCCAGTGCTCTGAGCCTTCCCACGTCCCACACACACACCCACCAGGAGCGGCGGCGGCAGCGGCGGCGCGTCCATCCTCCGGGGCGGGGGCTGGCGGGCGGGAGGGAGGGGGAGCGGGGCCCAGACACGCCCAGCCCCGCAGCTGAAAGTTGGGCCGCCCGTGTAGGAAGTTGTGTAAATCGGAGGTTGGCTCGGGTCAAAGGCCACCGGTGTCTGGTGATGTGTTAAACTTTGTCCGGCTGGTCCGGGAGGAGTCGGGGTTGGAGCCGGAGCCGGAGCGGGAGAGGGAGAGAAGATCACGGCGGGATGGCGGCCAAGGTGAGGAGGTTGGGCCCCGGGCGTTGTCAAGCGGGGCCCTCTCACTCCCCCCCGTAAACACCGACCCTATATATATATATATTATTATTATTCCTTCTCTCCGGAGATGCCGCCTGTTCCCAGCCGGGTTACTCCGGCGTTGTTTGCGTCCATTTCTTCGGTGTGAACCGGCATCTGCAGCCCCCTCTCGTCCCTCCTCCCCCTCTCGCCCTCTCTCCCCCTCTCCCCCTCTCCTCTCCTCTCTCCCCTCTCTCCCTCCTCTCTCCCCTCTCCTCTCTCCCCTCTCCCTCCTCTCTCTCCCACTCTCTCCCCCTCTCCCCCTCTCCCTCTCTCCCCCTCTCCCCCTCTCCCCCTCTCTCTCCCTCCCCGCTCTCCCTCTCCCTCCCTCCCGCTCTCTCCGCTCTCTCCCCATCTCTCCCTCTCTCCTACCCTCTGCTCTCCCCCTCCCTCCCTCTCCCTCTCTCCCCCTCCCTCCTCTCCCCCTCCCCTCTCCCCCCCTTCCCCCCCCCCCCCCCCTCTCTCCCCCTCTCCCCCCCTTCCCTCTCCCCCTTCCCTCTCCCCCTTCCCTCTTCCCTCTCCCCCTTCCCTCTCCCCCCTTCCCTCTCTCCCCCCTTTTCCCTCTCCCCCTTTTCCCACTCTCTCCAACGACGACTCCCCTCTCCTCTCTCCCCCCCCTCCCCCCTTTCCTCTCCCCCCCCTCTCCCCCCCTCCCCCTTCCTCTCTCCCCCCCTTCCCTCTCTCCCCCTTCCCCTCTCTCCCCCCTCTCCCCCTCTCTCCCCCCCTTCCCTCTCCCCCTTCCCTCTCCCCCCCCCTTTTCCTCTCCCCCTTTTCCCCTCTCTCTCCCCTCCCTCTCTCCCCCCCTTCCCTCTCTCCCCCTCTCTCCCCCTCTCCCCCCCTTCCCTCTCTTCCCCCCCCCCCTCTCTCCCCCCCCCTTCCCTCTCTCTCCCCCTCCTCTCTCCCCTTCTCCCCGCCGTGACCGTGGAGTCAGTGGGAGTTCACTCGGGCCCTGTGTCCCTGTTTTATGATGTATTTATTGTTGTAAATACGACGGAATTCAGCCGTGAAGCCGATGGCGGCGAATAATTAATTGCTTGAAGTGTGTCATTACAATCTGGGCTGGGTCACTGGCTTCTTGTGAGCCCACTCCTTTCTATTTAATTTCTGCAGCAAGATCTGTGCTACTCGTGTACTTTAGGCCAGATATGGTGGTCTTGGTTTAAACTTGCACTGATGGAAAATTGTGGCGGTGTTTTCACCTGAATTGTGCGAACTGCTGCTTAAAGAGGAAAAAAAACCCACAATGACTCATCTTGTGCTCCGCGGCTGACAGGAAAATTGGATCATGACTTTGTTTTGTTGTAAGTTTGATGGGACAGTATTTCAGGGTGGTGTCCAGTACCCAGCATTGGTGCAGGTATTCATGTCATTATACTCTTAAGCTGCTTCGAAGTCTGAAGCCTGTATTTAGCCACATGGATAAATAAGATAAACCAGATTTACCTTATCTGGCTCGGGCTGAGATTTAATGGCGAATAGTAAAGAGAGGAAGCTTTTTATCTGAATGAAAGCTGGGACCACAAAGTCCAATTTCTATTTATTTCTATAAGTTTTAAATATCACTCGTTCAGGGGCAGTGATGTTCATTAAGAGAACTGAATTAATCAAGGAAGTAAAAAGCTAGGGTGGGTAATGAATTTTCCAATACTTTATAGAAACCACATTGCTGGGTAAGTTGTTTGTCTGTTGCTTTTGTTGGTAGATGTTGGCAAAGCCAACACGGAGAGCTCTCTTGTTTCTATTTAATTTCTGCAGGATGATCTGTGCTACTCGTTTATAATAGGTCAGATATGGAGTTGCTTTAAACTAATTCGGATTGACATGTTGTAAGAGGGAACTGCAAATGCGAGTTTAAACCAAAGATGGACACAAAATGCTGGAGTAACTCAGTAACTAGTCTGAAGAAGGGTCTCGACTCGAAACGTCACCCATCCTTTCTATCCAGAGATGCTGCCTGTCCCGCTGAGTTACTCCAACATTTTGTATCTATCGTTAATTCAGAAGACAGTTCCTTTGACAATGCAGCATGGAGAGGCAGCCTCGATTGTCTTTATGACTGTAGTCAGACTTGTACTAATTGTGGAAAAATAAGTGAGTGACCAGGGAGAAGGCAGTTCTGCTCAAGGATAAAGATGGGAATTTGTGCTTGATGTCTTGGGATGTAGGCGAGGTATGAAACAAGTACTTTTGCATCTGTTTTTTACCAAGGAGAAGGACGAGGCCAGTAAGATTAGTATGGGGAATACTAATATGCTAGGGCAATGTGAGATTAAGGAGGAGTTTTGGGGATGTTGAAGAGCATTAAAATGGATAAATCCCCAAGACCTGATGGGATTTATCCCAGATTATTAAGAGAGGCCAAAGAGCAGATTACGGGAGATGTGATGATATCTTTGCGTCTTCTCTGGCCACAAACAACGCCCCAGAGGATTAGAAAGTAGCTAATGTTGTTCCTTTATTTAAGGGAAGTAGAGAGAATCCAGGGAATTATAGGCCAGTGAGCCTCACATCAGTGGGCTATTGGAAGAGGATTCTTCCGGATAGGATTTACTCCCATTTTTAAGAGAATGGGTTAATTAGGGACAGTCAGCATGGCTTTGCACATGACAGGTCGGGTCTTACTAACTTGATCAAGTTTTGTTTTGAGGTGACAAAGGTGATTGTGATGATGCTAGGGATGGATGTTGTCTACGTGGTAGGCTAATCCAGAAGATTAACATGCACAAGATTAACAGTGACTTGGTCATTTGAATACAGAACTGGTTTGCTGATAAAAGACAAAGGGTGTGGTGCTAGAACTAAATTGAGTCTGGAGATCTGTAACCAGTGGAGTTCACAGACCAGAAGGGATCTTTGCTAGGACCTCTGCTCATTGTGATATATATATAAATTACTAGGACATAAACATAGATGGGTTGGTTAGTAAGTTTGAAGATGAGACCTAGATTGCTCGGATCGTGGACTGTGAGGAAGACTGTCAAGGCATCCAGTGGGATCAGCTACAGAAATGGGTGGAGAAAAATGGCAGGTGGAATTTAATGAGAGCAAGTGTGACGTGTTGTGAGGTTAATATATATATATATGTATACAATTGATGGCATGCCCCTTAACTGCATTGATGTCCAGACGAATTTTAGAGTTCGAATCCATAATTCCCTGAAAGTGACAACATAAATAAATAAGCATATGATATGCTTGCTTCCTTAAGTATGGGTGTAGAAACAAAGAACTGCAGGTGCTGGTTAATACACAAAAGGATACAATGTGCTGGAGTAACTCAGCGGGTCAGGCAGCATCTTTGGAGAACATGGAGAGGTGATGTAATGGGTTAAGATTCTTCTTCCGAAACATCACCTATCCGTGTTCTCCATGGATACTGCCTGACCCACTGATTTACTCCAGCGCTTTGTGTTCTTTCATAAGTCTGGCGTTGAGTATAAGGGTCAGGAAGTCGTGATGCAGCTCCAAAAGAGTTTGGTTTGGCTGAATTTGGAGTATTGCATGCAGTTCTTGTTGCTTCTCACAGGAAGGATATGGAGGCTTTGGCAGGGTGCAGAAGAGAGGCTGACCCAAGACAAATTTAGTGAGGTTATCAGAAGATTTGGGTAAATAAATACAAGGCAGCACAGATTTGTAAAATAATACATATGTGACTAATGTGACCAATTTCTTTTTGACGTAACGGAATGTTGCTCGTGTGTTATATATAGTTTTCAAACCCCATTTGAGGAAGTACCTTGATTTAACCTTTTCATCAAAATTGTATCCCCTGGTGTTAAATGGGGTTTGTGAATGCATGAATATGAAGCTGGTGAAAGGACAAAGCAGTGAGCAGTGGCTAGTTTTCACACTGGATAGGAAGGGATTCAGAAGAGGTAGAAAAGAGGCCTTTTTCCCCTATGGACAGAGCTACTATAAAGTTCCTTCCATGCTATTTTGTGCAAGTTGTGTGAACGTCAATGAGATTCCATGACCAAGTAGATCTTCCTCTTTTAGCTTTCTCCTGTGGTCTGCTCTTTTGTCTTTACCAACGATTCCACTTCCAGTAATTTCCCATGCAATTGTAGGAGACGCAACATGTCTCCTTTTACCGCTTTCCGCCATCCAGAATCTAGTAGTCCTTCTAGGTAAAGCAATAATTTGCTTGCGATTCTTCCATTGTAGTGTACTTCATAATGTGGTCCCTTCTTCCTTGGTGAAACAAAAGACGGATTGGGCAATCACTTTGTACCTCACTTGTATTTAATTTGCAGGGTCAACCTTGAGCTTTTTGTTGTCTGCTGTTTAAATTCTCAATCCGATCTATCTGTCTGTGGCCTACTGCACAGTTATTAGCAAACCTCAAGGTAAGGTTGAGGAACTGCACGTCATGTTCCTACTGGCCACTTTGCAGCCTTCTGAAGAGCATTACAATGGATAAATCTCCAATTTTGGGTTACTGTCTTTCTGTGTCTGTATCAGAGTAGGTCACGTCATCCATCTGTGATATTGCTTTGTTTTTTTTTGTCCATTTGCATTGTTTCGTTTTAGTATAGTTTAGAGATACAGCGCGGAAACAGGCCCTTTCGGCCCACCGGGTCTGCACCGACCAGCGATCCCCGCACATTAACACTATCCTACACCCTCTATGGACAATTTTTCATTTACCAAGCCAATGATCCGACAAACCTGTATGACTGTGGAGTGTGGGAGGAAATCCCTGGCACTGCATTCGTAGTAAGGCAACAACTCTACCGCTGTGCTACTGTGTATGGCTGACCATATCTTACAGCCCTGCTTTTCACATGTTTTCATTCCTTTCTCAACCTTCTCACCCTCTGTTGGCTTAATTTCATTGATTTTATCAATAAAGACCCCGTTGCCCCTCTTAACACTCAACAACGTGGCTTTATTTACAGCTTATCCTCAGAGACCACCTAGGTCTTACCCCATCAGAGAGATTCTCCCTGGCCTATCCATCCCTTCCTAACTTACTTTTTGCCTTCCAGGTTTTGACAGTGGTTTTCAACCTGAAATGCTAACTCTGTTTTTCCTTCCATAATTGCTTGCTGATCTGCGGAGTGTTTGCAGCAATGTCTGTTTTTAGTTGAGTGCAGTGACCTCCATCAAGGTTAGGGTGGCACACTGGCAGTTAACTGCCTCGCAGCTCCAAGGACCAAATTTCAACCAGAGCAGCAACAGCAGCAGGAGTTGGCTAGCATTGTCGGGCCTGTCACTGAGGCATGGCGGGGAATGAAAAATTCAGACAAGGCCATAGTGATAGGAGACTCGTTAGCGGCACAGCCAGTGGATTCTGTGACAGCATAGGAGACTCCAGGGTGGTGTTTTTCCTCCCTGATACCAGGGCCCAGGAAATTTTGTGCTGTAGCAGAGCATTCTCAAGGGGCAGGGCAAGTAGTCGGAGGATGTTGTGCACATTGGCACAAAAGGCATGGGAAGGAAAAGGGATGAAGTCCTGCAAAGTGTATATAGGTAGTTTACAGATACAGCATGGAAACAGGCCGTTTGGCCCAGCAAGTCCACATTGACCTGTGATTCCTATATATACTTGGGACAATTTACAATTTTACTAAGCCAATTACCCTGCATACCTGCACATCTTTGGAGCATCCGGAGAAAACCCTGCAGGTCACGTGCAAAACGTACATACAGACAGCACCGATAGTTAGGATCAAACCTCGGTTGGTCTCTGGCACTGTAAGACAGCAACTCTACTGCTGGGTCACCATGCTGCCATGTGGTAGTTAGGCAAAAGATTAAACAGTAGGACTCTGAAGGTAGTAATCTCTCGATTGCTCTCTGTAAGGGTAGAAATAGGAAAATGTATGCATGGTTCAGGAATTAGTGCAGGGGGGCAGGATTCAGATTGTTAGACCATTGGGATCTCCTCTGGGGCAGAGGTGACCAGTTCAAGAGGGACGGGTCGCATCTGAACTGGAGGGGGAACTAGTATCCTTGCTGATAGGTTCTCCATCGTTATTCAGGAGGGTTTAATCAAGAAAGGCAGGGAGGTGAGAACCAGCAGAGCAGGTCAGAAATTGGAATGAGAAGGTAAAGGTTAGGACCCATAAGTCTCCAAGGAGAAAGAGGCAAGGAGAGGTAAAGGAGTATTGTGATGCTGATGGGTTGAAGTGTATTATTGATTAGTAGGACTGGATGTTCCAATCCCTAAGGTTCTTCGCCACAACTGACACCCGGTATTCTTGGGAGTGACCACTAGATGATTTTGCTACCAATCAGACACATCTTCAGTTGTGTACCTCAACGTCACTGGGTATTTCGGCCTTTCATCACAAGACACCCTCAGTCGAGGCAGGCCCACCGCAGGGTGATCAGCCCTGGTGTGTGTCTTATGGTTAGCCTCTGGATGGTCACTTGAGACCCTTCTCTGATGTTATATTTTCCCAGCCACAGATGCAGCTTCGTAGCTTATGTCCTGCCGGGGCTGCTGCTCTGTCAATTGCTGTGCTAGTTGTCTTATTCATAGTCGATTCCTTCCATAGCAATATAAGGGTGGGTCCAAAATGCTGATTAGCGATGGATCCTGCTGGCATGAAGAGCTAGCCATATACCATATAACAATATACCATATACCATATAACAATTACAGCACGGAAACAGGCCATCTCGACCCTTCTAGTCCGTGCCGTACACATATTCTCCCCTAGTCCCATACACCTGCTTTCAGACCATAACCTTCCATTCCCTTCCCGTCCATATAACTATCCAGAGTAAGAAAGTCATGATGCAGCTTCATCTATGGTTTGTGTGCAGTTTTGAATGCCTCATTACAGGAAGGATGTGGAGGCTTTGCAAAGGATGCAGAGCAGGTTTACAAAAATGATTAGGAAGGAACTGCAGATGCTGGAAAATTAAAGGTAGACAAAAATGCTGGAGAAACTCAGGGGGTGCGGCAGCATCTGTGCAACAAAGGAAATAGGCAAAGTTTCGGGCCGAAACCCTTCTTCAGACAATGATGATGCCTGGATTACGGGTATTACCTGCGGAGAGAGGTTGGACGCACTTGGATTGCTTTCTCTGGAATGCCAGAGGTTGTGGGGAGATCTGATGGAAGTACAGCAAACCCTCACAATAACGGACCACGGGGGGAGGGTGGGGGGGGGGGGGGGAAGGAGAGGTGTGTGTTATTGCTGATCGGCTCCTGTAACTGAGTGAGGAGGGTAACATTTAGCCCAAGGCCGGGGAGGAAGATGCGTGCCCTTGGGAGGGGGGGTTTTAAACCAAGACCACAAGATATTGCAGCGAATTGTGGACACAGCCCCGACCGTCACACAAACCAACCTCCCTTCCATTGACTCCATTTATACCTCACGCTGCCTCGCAAAGCCAGCAGCGTAATCAAGGACGAGAAAACGCACATTTCCAGATTCATGGACTGTTTCATCCCAGCTGTTATCAGGCAACTGAACCATCCTACCACAACTAGAGAGCTGTCCTGAACTACTATCTACCCCCCTCGGACTATCTTTGTTCGGACTTTACTGGCTTTATCTTGCACTGAGCATTATTCATGTTATTCCCTTATCATGTATGTAAACTGTGAATGGTTCGATTGAACCGTGTATTGACTTTCTGCTGACTGGTTAGCACGCAACAAAAACCTTTCACTGTATCTCGATTTACATGCGACAATAAACAAAACTAAAAGCGGAAATTCACAGGTCGGGGAGCCACACAGCCCCTGGCCCCACACACAGAGCGCCGGGAACGGGTCCGGTGTTCGCCCCACCTTCTTGCTGCCCGATCTCTCTATTCCTGCAAGCGGTAGCACGGCGTTGTACCAACTCATTGGGTATCTGGCAGAAGAGGGGAGAGCGGTGCAACGGGAGCCTCGGTCCGCTATAACCAAAATCCGCGACATTGAGGTCCGTTATTGCGAGGGTTTACAGTATATAAAAATTATGTTGGGCATAGACAGGGTGGACGGACAGAATCTTTCTCCCAGGATGGAGAAATCAAATTCTAGAAGGCATAAGAGGAGCAACGTTTAGAGGAGATGTACGAGGCAGGTTTCTACCGCAGAGGATGGTGAGTGCCTGGAATTTATAAAGGAAGCAGTCTTACATCAAAGAACATCAAGAGGAGGACTGAACTTTGGGCCTTTCCTGACAGTAGGAAAGTTTGCTTCCGCTGTGCAGGGGATGTTTATGTTAAAATACTATCGTGTTTTGTTCTTTTTTTATTTGTATTGCTGTATGGTGACCCCAAATTTCACTGTTCCGATTGGTGCATGTGACAATAAATGTCTCTTGATCTTGATCGTGATACAGCTGGTGATTGAAGCAGATACATTAGTGACATTTAAACGGCTTTCGGAAAGGCATGTGGAATGGAAGGATATGGGTTATGTGCAGGTAGATAAGTGATAGTCTTGGCATCATATTCAGCACAGTCATTGTGGGCCAAAGTGCCTGTTTTTGTGTTGTACTGTTCTGTGAAGCTATTCACGGTTTACAGATACATGATATGCGAATGACATGAATAATGCTGAGTGCAAGATAAATCCAGTAAAATTTGATCAAAGATAGTCCGAGGGTCTCCAGTGAGGTAGATAGTAGTTCAGGACAGCATCTAGATGTGGTAGGGTGGTTCAGTTGCCTGACAACAGTTGAGAGTCAGTACATGCATCAGGAGCTGTATGCCTGCCTCCTGTGAAGTAATACAATTAGGTTGGTTTCCTAAGGGGATATGGAAATGGAGCTGTAACCATGTAAGAGATGAGGTTAAGGTTGTTCTTTGCGCAGAACAGACTAAAAGGAGTATAACATGCAAAGTAAGTTCATTGGAAAAGAACCAGAGGGGAGATTTAGTTTTTTATTTGAATAGTGAACTGTGACCTGGAATGTACAGCCAAAAACTATGGTAGATACGCATTCAATTCCTTTATGAAATATATTATTGTATAAGGAAAAAATTGCATTGGGGAAGAGCAGAGAAGTGAAACTGTGTGCATACCTTTTTCACAGCGTTCACAATGGCACGGTGGGACAAATGACTCCCTCAGTGATTTCTCATTCCATGAATAGTTGTGGTCTTAATCGGGTCCAAAAGGTCTGTTGACACTGTGCTAAAGGAAGTGGGCTTTTTTTTGCTGTGATATTTCCGCACCAAAATAGTTGAGTATTATTTGGAGAGGGACGGTAGTCCTGGCCTTGACACCATCTGTTTACATAAAAAAAAAAAAAAAAAATCCTGTGTGCTGTGATGAGGAAATGGTCCAAACTTTGCAAAGTGTTTAGTTGCCTCTGTTTTCTACTTGTAAGCTTTATATTTTCTGTGTAGCATAGTAGAAATGTGATCTGTTGTTTTTTAGAATAGATAATCCTCACAATGTGTTTTAGCACAGTATAAGCATTGGCTAAACACGCTAATATCCGATTGGCAGTATTATTCTACTTAGCAAGAGAAGATAAATATTGCATCCTCTGCTTTTACATTCTTTTTTTTTTAATGACAGATATTCTTCTGACATGCTTTATTTTGTTTGCTAACAATACAGAGATACTTAAAGGACTGACCCACTTACGCGACCTTACAGGCGACTGTCGACACCTGGCGACCAGAAAGACGTTACGACTCTTTGGAGAACTCTCACGACCATACAGGCTGTGCGGTCGTGAGAGGTCTCCTATGGTTGTGAGAGGTCTCCAAAGAGTCGTAGCGTCTTTCTGGTCGCCGCTGAATTTTTAACATGTTGAAAATTTTGGCAGCCTATCATGGGTGCCGGCAATCGCCTGTAAAGGTCGCGTAAGTGGGACAGGCCCTTTAGGAAAGTGATATATGGCAGTGGTATAAAGACAAATGGACAGGAAAATACATACGAGTCACAGTATGTGTGAAAATGTAAAGGTTTTATGGGGAAGAGGAGAAGAACGGTGTACATTTTAAATGGTGACAAGCCTTTAGGTTGGTAGAGAAGGCAATCAGTAAAATATCTGATGCGTTGTCTGGTAATATGAATATCACTGTACCTTAATTAGTACACGTGACAATAAAAGACCTTTGATTTCAATTGAGTTGCAAAACCAAAGTTTTGAAGCGTTGCCAAAACCAGGCCGGCCTTTTGGTGCAACTGACAACTGAGTACTGTGTTGTGAACAATGTTGCCTCTATAATCAGGAGCGTTGACAATGACCTCTCATTCTGTGCAATATAAATTTACAAAATTGGAGTGAATGAGTTGTCTAATGAGCGATTGGGGTGAAGAGAGAGAAATCCCGTTAAAATGTGCAGGATTCTGAGTGTTTTCTCTGCTTGGAGGACAGTATCAGCATAATAGTTTGGCCATTTAGGTCTAAAATTATCTGAATTTCCTTTGCACGACATTTAAAATTTTTGAATTCTTTGTGGAAGTCTGTGGCTGCTCTGACATTGAAGTAAATTTAAGGTTAATGCGGCAAATAACTTTTGGCTTAGGAAATTGAATATATAATTGAATAGCAGCGCGGTCTAGAGTGAGTTGTGACTCCATGTAGTCCATGTGGCTGTGTGGCTTATTGGGAATAAGGCAAATTTCAGAAAATGAATAAGAAAATAATAGATCCTAATGGGCCTGTCCCACTGTACGAGCTAATTCAAGAGCTCTCACGAGTTTAAAAAAAAATCTAACTCGTGGTAAGCACGTAGAATGTACGTTGCGGGTACGTCGGAGCTCAGGATGCCTCCTAGCTGCTCGTAATGCTAACGGCAGGTACTCGGGGAAACGCGGTAAGCTCGTGAAGATTTTTCGTGAAGATGTTGAAAAATGTCCACGAGAGCCCCAAGTACCTACGAGCGGCTTTACCGTAATTTTCCGAGTTCGAATCGGGAAACTCAGGAGAACTCTTGAATTAGCTCGTACGGTGGGACAGTCCCATTAAGCAGTTTGCGGAGAAGAAATGATTGGGACAGAGCAAATAGATGATCTCGAGCAGAATTGGTGATGGGAAGGAAAGGGGGGGGGGGGGGGGGGGGAAGAGATTTTGTTGAAGTTTCTGAGATTCTGCTTCAGGTATAAGAGCGTAGAGGGAAGATAACTGGTATGATGAATTCTGCAAGAATTCCTTCCTCCGGACAATGCTCTCGACTTAACCATCTTCAAAGAATCTAGAATGGTTGTAGTGTTGAACTCTTTTCATGACTCCATGGAAAATTAAGCATCACAAGCCTGCCTTGAACAAGTCGTAAACAACATTCAGGCACAGACTATTAAATACCAAGTAACAATTTAAAATATATATTTGTATAGATATATAGATATAAAGGACTTGGAGGGTATGGGCTAAATGTAGGCCCAGTATGCCAATTTGATCGACATGGCACACCTGCGCCATCAGCTTCAGGGCATCTGTACAGACCTGCAGACTTAGATGGATCTTTGCTGAAGGGGAACCTGCAGAAAGTGACTGGGCTGGATGGTGGCTCTGGCTGAGTTATCAGAACTTGCATGGATCAGCTCGAAAGGGTATTCATAGATACCCTTAACCTCTCCCTCCTCCAATCTAAAGTCCCACCTGTTTTAAGAGTACCACCATCATCCTTGTGCCAAAGAAATATAGGGTGGCATGTCACAATAACTTTGTTCATGTGGCTCTGACATCCACCATCAGGATTAGGTTTATTATAGTCACGTTTGCCCAGGTACAGTGAAATGCTTTGTTTTGCTTGCTGTCAAATTCAATCAGATACTATACATGTAGACAAGCCAAACTCTAGTATGTTCAAGAAGGAACTGCAGATGCTGGAAAATCGAAGGTAGACAAAAATGCTGGAGAAACTCAGAGGGTGCAGCAGCATCTATCGAGCGAAGGAAATAGGCAATGTTTCGTGCCGAAACGTTGCCTATTTCCTTCGCTCCATAGATGCTACCGCACCCGCTGAGTTTCTCCAGCATTTTTGTCTATCTTCCAAACTTTAGCATAACAGGTACTGCAAAGGGGAGGATACAGAGTGCAGAATATAGTTTTCAGCATTGTAGTGTACCAGTTCCAGAAACAAAGTCCAATGTCTAAAATTAAGTAAAAGGGAATCGGATTGTACCTAAGCTTATGGAAGCCTAATAAGAGAAGGGAAGAAGTTGTTCCTGAGTCTGATGGTGCGTGCTTTCAAGCTTCTGTGTTTTCTGCCCAGTCCAGTGGCAGCAGGGAGAAGAAGGAATGACAAGGATGGGTAAGATCTTTGACAATGCCGGCTGTGTTCCCGTGAAGTGTAGATGGAGTCGGTGGTAAGGAGTGTGGTCCGTGTGATGGACTGTGCTTCATCATGAAGTGCTTCGAGATGCTGATCACAGAGCATATCAACTCCAGCTTCCCAAACAGCCTGGGTCCACTGCAATTTGTTTGCCATCACGACAGATCCATGGCAGTTGCTATTTCCCTGGCTCTACACTCATCTCTGGAACATATGGATAACAAGGAGACCCATGTTAGTCTTCTATTTATTAATTGCAACTCAGATTCAACACCATTATTCCAACCAAACTAATTTCTGAATGCCAGTACCTTTGGCTTTGCACCCCTCTCGGCAACTGGATCCATCCTGAGCCATAGACCTGCAATCAATAAGGATAGGAGCTAAACCATCCTTCACAATCATTCTCAACACTGATACCTCAAAAGGTTGGGTTCTCGCCCCTTACTATATGACACGACTATTCTACTTACTATACTTTGGGGTGGCCCAGCAATAGAGTTGCTGCCTTACATCACCAGAGACCCAGATTCGATCCCGAATATGCTGCTGTCTGTATGGAGTTTGTACATTTTCCCTGTGACTACATGGGTTTTCTCTGGGTGCTCCGGTTTCCTCACGCATTCCAAAGACGTGCAGGTTTGTAGGTTAATTGGCTTCTGTAAATTGTCCCCAGTGTGTAGGATAGCACTAGTGTTCAGGTGTTCGTTGGTCAGCAACAGACTCAGTGGACCAAAGGGCACGTTTCCACACTGTTTCTCCCAAACTAAGCTCACTAATACAACTGTGTGGCCAAATTTTGCACTAACTTCATTTACAAGTTTGCAGGTGACACACCACAGTAGCGGGCCAGATCTCAAACAATGATGAGACTGAGAACAGGAAGGAGATCTAGATCTTCGTAACATGGTGTCAACACGTCAACCTCTCCCTCAATGTCAGCAAGACAAAAGAAGCCTGCCATTGACTTCTGGAAGTGGGATGGCGCACACGCCCAATCTGCAGTAATAGTGCTAAAGTGATGATTGCGAGCTTCAACTACTTGGCTTAAATATCACTAACTATGTGGCCTAGCAAGCACATCAACGCCTCCACTCTCTCGGAAAGTAAAGGAAATTTGGCATGTTTCCTGTGACTTTTACCAATTTCTATAGATGCATCTATCGAGATGGCAACTGTTCTGCCCAAAGCCGCAAAAAATTGCAGAGAGTAGTGAATGGAGCACAGTCGGGTCCCTTCCCTTCTCCCCAATGCTGTCACCCCCATCGATCATTATGTACTTCAAGCTGCCTCACGAAAACAGCCAACATAAGCAAGGACATACTTGGAACTGGTGGCCAGGGGTGGCAGCAAGTACAGCCAGGGTTGGCGCTGGAAACAAACGATAAGGGCATTGAAGAGGCTTTTATCTAGGCACACAAATAGGCAGGGAATGGAGACCTATGGATCATGTTCAGGCAGTGGGTATTGGGCCAAAGGGCCTGTTTCTGCACTGCACTGCTCAGTTCTGTGCTCAATGTTCATTCACTCCACAATTATTTTCTGATCTCCCCTCTCTGGTCAGGCAGATTATATAAAAGCTTGAAAGCAGATTCAAGAATAGCTTCTTCTTTGCGATTGTTATCAGACTCTTGAACGCACGTCTCCTATCAAAGGACCAATTTCCAATCTTCCAATTTGCCTCATTGCAACCATGTATTTTTTTTATCTGCACTTTTTCTGTCACTGTAACACCCATATTCTGTGTTCTTTGTTTTTTCTTTAGCATGTACTCCAATATGGTACAACTTGTCTGACCAGCATGCAAACACTAGTTTCTAATTGTATCTTGGTACACATGACAATAATTAACCAATACCCAGCTATCGGCATGTGCACCATTTTATTGCACAGCTTATTTCTTCATTGCTTATTATGAGAGTGGTCTGTGGGCTATTCTCAATGGTTCATTGGTACTTTATTGTCACATGTACCAAGGTGTAGTGAAATTAATTTTTTGCATACAGTTCAGTATCACTATTACTATAAATGAGCACAATCTTTGTTAAATACCAGTGCATAAGAATAGTACACTAGGACAGTATACATGAGTTGCCATGTTTTGGTATTTTTCACGATTCAAGCCAGAAATTTATTACAAATGCAGCATTCTTGACTTGGCCACAAAGGCCCACTGTCCTGGCAGCGTTGCAGCGTTGGCCTGGCCAAGTGACGTTGTTGGTGTCCTCCACCATTTCATGCCACTGCAGGCCGTGTACGATTCCCGTGCTCGGCCCCTTGGAGTGGCCTCCGATCCAATCGAGTCCCAGGCTGCTGCAGGGCCTCCAGCGGTCCACTCCACCGACTCCCCGATCCGGACACATCGACCCGCGAACCGTCGTCCCTCGCCCCACCTGGCCACCGCTCAGTCCTCGTGCCCCTGTGGTGCATCCTGCAGCCAACCCAGTAGGGAAGACCCCACTCCGTTCACCTTGGTTTACCTGAGTCTGCTGCTGCCATCTTGAATCCAACATTCGTGGTTGGCCATCTCCGGAGGCTCGCTGCTCTCTTCGTGTTCCTGTGGACACAAAATGTTGGCAATTATCAACATTGCCAAATTGTACGTGTAAAGTAGCTTTACTGAAGAGGAGCTGTAATTACATAGGATTAGATCTTCAGCATTACTGGACATGTTGAATGGTTGGGTGATTGTGACTGGACATTGGAATGAAAGTTGTTCAAGTATAAGGGGAAAGAGAAGGGAATGTCCGTGAAAGGATAGCTATTCTGGGAACTGGTAAGTCCCCACTAGGTTGAATAACTTTATTCTGACAATAATAAGGAAGTGTGATTTTTGTGGACTGAGTAATACTCGATCTTAAGTTTGCACCTTGTTGGAATTCAGTTCTACCTATGATGAAAGTAAACTGTAAACTACAAGTTCTCTTAATTAATTACTTAATGTTGTCCTTGTGATATGATGCAATGTAAGGCATCCTTAATGTGCAAGTAAGACCTGGTCTCTGGAATGATTGTGTGGGGTTTACTAATGCATGGTTTACTGATACTATTTGTTTACCTACTAATGATGTCGGGGGCAGATATCTTCACCAATCCACCGGTCAGAAAGTTAAGGGCCTGTCCCACTTAGGAGATTTTTTAATCGACAACAGGAGACTATGTGGTCGCCACAAGTGCGCCGGTGATGTCGCCTGCATGGTTGTGAGTAATTTCCTCAGCGCCGCGACAAGTCGTAACGTCATTCTGGTCGCCGTTAATTTTTCAACATGTTGAAAAATTAGCGGCGACTTTTTATTTGACCCCATGGGTCATAGCTAGTTTTCTCGTCACGTAGGCGCGGTGGTAGTAGGTGCTAGTAGGTCGTCAGGAAGATGTAGGTTAATTGGCTTGGTATAAGTGTAAATTGTCCCTCGTGTGTGTATGGTAGTGTTAATGTGCGGGGTCGCTGGTCGGTGCAGACACTTATACCAAGCCAATTAACCAACACACCTTTGGAGTGTGGGAGGAAACCGGAGATCTCGGTCATGGGGAGAACGTACAAACTTCGTACAGACAGCTCCCGTAGTCAGGATTGAACCCGGCTGTAAGGCAGCAACTCTACCACTGCGCCACCGTGACCACCCAGTAGTGCAGTGCACATAAGTGCAAACACAATTTGAAAACTAGTTCATGATAGTGCAAGAGGTGGTCTGGTCGGGTTCCATTGCTGAGATCGGATTAGAGCTGTGTAGGTTAGTTCGAGAGCCTGATGAAAGTAGCTGTTACCGGGCAATGAGTCGAGATACTTCAGCATTGCATCATTAGACACTTCAGGTATTTGGTGACATGCTGAAGTTCTGTAAACCTTTAAGAATATCAAGGCACTGGTGTGTCTTCATGAAAATACATGCTGCGCTCAGGACAAGTCACCAGAAATGGTAACGCTCAGTAATTTGAAGTTGCTAACTCTCTTCACCACCAGCCTCCTATGAAAATACCATGTGATCTCCTGATTTGCCCTTTCTGAAATCAATGATTAGGTCATTGGCTTGGTTGACTGAACGCAAGGTTGTTGTTGCAACACCGGTTGTTCGTTCTCTCGTTCTTCGTCATGACATCCAGGCCAGGACAGCATCAGTTACTGGGTGGATGGCTTTGATGCCACCAGGGAAAAGAATCCATGAGCAGTCATTCATGATGCGTGGGATGATCTAGTCTGGATGTCTGCAATCACAAGCAGGGCTGTCTGTCGTCCCCACTTATGCAGGTGATGGGCTGCTCATGGAGGGTGCCGATTCTGTTCCGGGTTAGATATTGCTTGCGATGGAGGTCAAATCCCGGTAGTTTCACTGTGGGGTCTGTGATGACCTCTCCGTTGTTGGTGTAAGCATCTTTCCAGGCTCTGCGTCACTCCGTCTTGGAGTCAAAGTCTTCCATAAATCCGTAAATTTGCCCCAAGTGTGTAGGGTAGTAGTGGAATCTCAAGGAAGTTGATGATAAAGTGCAATTAGTTTAATGGAAGACCCGAAGGGTTTGTGAGACTTCAGGCGCATGTTGGGCATACTGTTCAAGTCAGCATGGATGGGAAGGTCAGGGTTAGCCTCGATGGTGCACAATCTTTCAATACTTTTCTCACTTTTACACAAAGCCCTTGGCAATGTTACCTCAAGGGTTGTTTACCTTGTAAAAGATAATTCACTGACATTTTTTAAATCTAAGGTAAGTTCACTGGTGTAAGAATTGCAGAAACACAAAATCTAGGTTATTTTATGATTTGTGCTGACAACACTGCAGGATTGAGAAAGGGAACTGAAATTGTACTCGTGCTTACTGGTAACATTTCCAGGGAAAGTAGACTTGCAGGTTCAGCGCAATGGTATGTTAGGAAACTGCTACCTCTGCTCCAGTTACAGGGTTCAATCCTCCAATGCTTTCTGCTTGGATTTTATATACTCTCCCAATGACTGCTTGGGTAAGCTTTCCCTCTCCCATCAGGCACCGGTTGCACACATTCAGATTGAGGGAAAGTTTCTTCTCAGATGTTATCAGGCAACTGAATCATCCTACCACAACTAGCGAGCTGTCCTGAACCACTATCTACCTCATTGGTGACCTTCGGACTATCAGACCCTCAGTCTGAAGGAGGGTCTCGACCTGAAACGTCACCTATTCCTTCGCTCTGTAGATGCTGCCTCACCCGCTGAGTTTCTCCAGCATTTCTGTCTACCTTGGACTATCCTTGTTCAGACTTTGCTGGCTTTACCTTGCATTAAACGTTATTCCCTTATCATGTATTTATACATTGTAAATTGCTCCGTAGTAATCAGGTATTGTCTTTCTGCTGACTGGATAGCACGCAACAAAAGCTTTTCACTGTACCTCGGTGCACCTGATGATAACATAAATTGAAACTGGATGTCATGGTTTCCTCTCATTTTCTGACGACATGAAATTGGTAATTCAATTGACCTCTGTAAATTTCCTCCTTATGTCAGAAAATGGTGGAACCTGTGCAAGTTGATGGGAAATGTGTACAGAATGAAATGCCATTCATCGGGTGTATGATGGTTGGTATGGACTCTGGTAAAGGGCCGTTACTGTGCTGTGTGATTGTCTTCAGTAAGTATGGCAGGAATGAGAAGACTCTGAGAATGAAGTTTGGCTCGGAGTTTGCCAGATGTTACCTGTGGAAGAGCTTGGGGCTCGTGCACTTGTTAGAATGTAACCTGGAGAAATTGAGGCAGGAATGGAGAAATATTAAGGAGGATAATGCAATTGAGTTGCACTGAAAGCTCACCAGCAACAAAGGCATTGTAATTCCAGTGTGGACAATGTCCTTCTACTTCCCACAGTTGATTGGTTAATTAACCTCCGTAAATTTGCCCCAAGTGTGTAGGGTAGTAGTGGAATCTCAAGGAAGTTGATGATAAAGTGCAATTAGTTTAAATTAATATTTGAAAATTGTCATGGCCTTCGGAGATTTCATGAAAGGAAGTAGGTTGTCGTTGTGCTCTCTATTTAAAGACGTCAGTCAATAGTAAGGAAAAGGGGAATGTTAGTGGAAAGAGATTCCAACCTTTGTTGTATTACTCTGTAATTGTTTGGCTTGCAAAGATTGATTGGAAATATTCATTTGGGAAGGATCAGCTACTGAATCTGTCATTAGAACATTTTGTGTCCCTCCGAAAATAAACTTATGGGAGATCAAGTGCAGACAGAATGTGTAGGAGGGAACTACAGATGCTGGAGTAACTCAGGGGGACTGTCGGCATCTCGGGACAGAAGGAATGAGCACCGCAAAATCCTGCTTTAGAGTCAAGCACCTGCAAACAACAGATTTGGAATGGGAGGAAGTATCCTCCACCACATGGGACAAGCAAAATAGAGGAAGTTGGTGTAGGAAGTCCTGGTTAAAAATTCAGATTATTTCAGGACTCCAGTTTATGCTAATATCTGAATAAGGAACTGGTTCAGTCTGATGAAGGGTTCTGACCCAAAACGTCACCTGTCCATGTTCTCCAGAAGTGCTGCCTGACCCGCTGAGTTACTCCAGCACTGTGTCTTTTTGTGTAACCATTATCTGCAGTTTCTAATATAATATATTCCAGTCTGTTTGACAATAGGTGCAGGAGTAGGCCATTCGGCCCTTCGAGCCAGCACCGCCATTCAATGTGATCATGGCTGATCATCCCCAATCAGTACCCCGTTCCTGCCTTCTCCCCATATCCCCTGACTCCGGTATCTTTAAGAGCCCTATCTAGCTCTCTCTTGAAAGTATCCAGAGAACCGGCCACCACCGCCGGTTGTAGTACTTGGACAACAGTTAGTACTTGTTTTATTTTAAGTGCGCCATTGTGCATTTTGTACAAATTGATGGAGTTATTGAACCATGGATAAGAGGTTAAGCCAAAGAAATGAAAACTTAGTTAAAAGTATAACTTTCATGGGTTGGCTAAAATGTGAGAACGGGATGAAGAATGAATTGCCTGTCAGTATGTTGGAATCTGCATGATAACTTGGTCCCTTCATTCCTGGAAAAAGTAATATTCTTGGTAGATATGCAATAATCGAGACTGTGAAGAGGATGGGTAGGGGAAAGTCAGATGCATGTTATAATTTAAATGAAAGTAGCTCCCTGAAAGTCTCAACGAAGGTTGATAAAGTGGCAAAGGCGCACAGTATGCCCGCCTGCAATGGATGGCCAATAACTACAAGAAACTGGAGGTTGTGCTGCAAGTTTATAGAACTTTGGTTAGGCTGCATTTAGAGTACTGTGTGCAATTTCAGTTGCTCCAATACAGGAAGCATTTGGAGGTTTTGCAAACTGCGCAGAAATAGTTTACCAGGATACTGCCTGGATTGAAGCTATAAGCCGAGTTTGGACAACTTGAAATGTTTTCTCAAGAGCTTCGGAAGCCGAGGGGAGTCCTGTTAGGGGATATGGGAAGAAGGCAGGCACGGGTTATTGATTGGGGACGATCAGCCATGATCACAATGAATGGCGGTGCTGGCTTGAAGGGCTGAATGGCATCCTCCTGCACCTATTTTCTATTTTTCTAAGTTTATAAAATCATGAGAGGAGTAGATAGGGTAGACAGTCGGAACCTTTTTTCCTTGGGCTAAATTGTTAAAGACTAGAGAATACAGCTTTAAGAGGGAGAGAGTTTAAAGGAGATATATGAGGCAAATGTGCCTGGAACTCGCTTAACGGTGTGCTGGTGAAAGCAGATACGCTAGTAATGTTTAAGAGGCTTTTAAGGGATGGAGCACCAATTAAGGATTAGTTTACACATGCATTATATTCGGCACAGTTTTATCCAGGGCTGAAGGGCCTGGTACTGCCCTGTACTGTTGTATGCTTATTTCAAGTAGTTGGAACATTATGGAAGAGAGGGAGGCTAATGGGATGGACATTGTAATAATGAAGTGTTTTAATAGGAGGTAGAAGTGTGTGGTGATAAAGAGAATGTCTCATTTGAATCATATCCAGGATCTTAAGGTGGGATTTAAAAATAAAATGTGTGAAAAGTATTTTAATTCAAAACAGATTTTTGTTTTTTGCCTAGTTGAAAGCGAGTCGGCATGTAGTTCCTGTGCTTGGTAGATTCACCATGTTGTACACATCAGTAGCAAATCATGTGCCTTGTATCCCAAGATAGTTGAATTATCTGTTTATCTTAATTGTACTGATTCCTCTCTCCTACTTTTAAGGGGCTGACCATCTGCGGCGACCTAATTGGCGAGTTTACCAGAGTTTAAAAACGTGTCATGTTAAAGACCTCCTGCGACTATGTTGAAGACTACCTTTGACTACCCTCGATTACCTACGAATAACATGCCGACCTACTTCGATTAAACCTACGAATAAAAAAAATATTGATTTTGTTTTTTCCCCCATGGCGACCTTCTTTTACTAGCAGGCATTTTTCGGCATGTTGAAAAATACGCCGCGATCTAGCAGAGGTTTCGAGTACGCAGGGACTCCTCTCGAGCATGAAGGAGAGTTACAAAAACCTCCTCGGACCTTGTGTCGACCATGCTGCAAGTATGAATTCAGGACAAACTCTTCTAAACTCGCCAATTAGGTCGCCACAGTGGGACAGGCCCTTTATTGTCCAATCTGCTATTGGCACAGAATGTCCTTGTTGATACTCTAGCTGTTGCTTCTCAATCTTGTAACAAGTTTAAAGTGGTCACACCACCCTTCCTCTAATGTGGGTGATTTATGAAGGATAAGACTACCACATTTTATATTGGTACTGTTCACTGAAGATTGAGCTATGTATTGAAATGCATTGCTCCTGTCAAGTGATTATGAAGTCCTACGGATGAAAGAAACTCTTGTAAATGCACATGGTTTAAGTTTAGTCCAATTTGATCATCAAAGTAGAAATAAAATTGGCATAAAACATTGTTTGGAGCTGCAAAATATGTTACCACTTTGTTTTATCAATTTTAATTTTTACATCCGAGATTTTGAAGTTGGCATATCATTTTATTCTGGAGAAACTCAGCGGGTGCAGCAGCATCTATGGAGCGAAGGAAATATTTCCTTTGCTCCATAGATGCTGCTGCACCCGCTGAGTTTCTCCAGCATTTTTGTCTACCTTCGATTTTCCAGCATCTGCAGTTCCTTCTTAAACAAATATCATTTTATTCGGTGAATTTTACAATACGATAGAACTTTATTGACCGCAGGGGGGAAATTGATTTGCCAACAGTCGTAAAACACAAAATGCATGAAACATTAAATTTAAGTTAAGAATGGAAAGGATTGGGGATGTGCAAAGTTTCGGGGGGTGGGGGGGTGTCAGTCTACCCCACGAAAGAAGGGGGAGGAGCTATCAGTTTGATAGCCGCAAGGAAGAAGGATCTCCTGTGGCGTTCTGTCCTGCATCTTGGTGGAACCAGTCTGTTGCTGAAGGTGCTCCTCAGGTTGACCAGAATCCTCTGCAGTTTGAGGAGCATCCTCCCCTCCAAGACCACCTCACCTCCCATGAATCCAACTCCAACTCCGCCCCCAGGACGGAGCCAGCCTTCCTGATGAGTTTGTTGATCCTATTGGTGTCCGCAACCTTCGCCCTGCTGCCCTGGCACACAGCAGCGAAGAAGATGGTACTGGCCACCATTGATTGGTAGAACATCTGCAGTATCTTACTATAGATGTTGAAGGAGCGGAACTTTGTCAGAAAGTACAGCCGGCTCTGTCCCTTCTTGTACTAGACCTCAGCGTTCCTGGATCAATCCAGTTTACTGTCCATGTCAGGAAGGTATTTGTACTCCCTGGTAAACTGCACATCCACACCATTGATGGGGATAGGGGACAGGGGTGTTCCTCTCCTCCTAAAGTCCACCACTAACTACTTAGTCTTGTCGGTGTTGAGCTGCAGGTGATTCAGCCCACACCACTCAACAAAGTGGTTGACTACGCTCCCCGCACTGATCCTGTCCACAATTGAAAACGTCTACAGGTGGCAGAAGGCCGAGTTACAGTGCATTCAGAAAATATTCAGACCCCTTCACTTTTTCCACATTTTGTTATGTTATAGCTTTATTCTAAAAAGGATAAAATTAATTTATTTATCTTCAATCTACACACAGTACCCCATAATAAAAAAGCAAAAACAGGTGTTTAGTAATTAAAAATAAATAACTGAAATATGACATTTACATAAGTATTCAGACCCTTTACTCAATACTTTGTTGAGGCACCTTTGGCAGCGATTACAGCCTCAAGTCTTCTTGGCTCACCTGTTTGGGTAATTTCTCCCATTCTTCTCTACAGATCCTCTCGAGCTCTGTCAGGTTTGATGGGGGAGTGTCGATGCACAGCGATTTTCAGGTCCCTCCAGAGATATTCGATCGGTTCCAGTTCAGGGCTCTGGCTGGGCCACTCGAGGACATTCACAGACTTGTCACAAAGCCACTTCTGCGTTGTCTTGGCTGTGTGCTTAGGGTCGTTGTCCTGTTGGAAGGTGAACATCTGCCCCAGTCTGAGGTCCAGAACGCACTAGAGCAGGGTTTCATCAAGGATCACTCTGTACTTTGCTCCGTTCATCTTTCCCTCGATCCTGACTAGTCCCAGTTCCTGCCGCTGAGAAATATCTCCACAGCACAATGCCGCTGCCATCATGCTTCACCGTAGGTATGGTATTGGCCAGGTGATGAGCGGTGCTTTGTTTCCTCCAGATGTGACGCTTGGCATTCAGGCCCAAGAGTTCAATCTTGGTTTCACCAGACCAGAGAATCTTGTTTAGGTGCGTTTTGCCAAACTCCAAGCGGGCTGTCATGTGCCTTTTACTGAAGAGTGGCTTCCATCTGGCCACTCTACCATAATGGCCTAATTGGTGGAGTGCTGCAGATATAGTTGTCCTTCTGGACGTTTCTCCCATCTCCACAGACAAACTCTGTCAGAGTGACCATTGGGTTCTTGGTCACCTCCCTGACCAAGGCCTTTCTCCCCGATTGCTCAGTTTGGCCGGGTGGCCAGCTCTATGAAGACGCCTGGTGGTTTCAAAGTTCATCCATTTATGAATGACTGAGGCCACTGTGCTCTTCGGGACCTGCAATGCTGCAGAAATTGTTTTATACCCTTCCCCAGATCTGTGACTCGACACAATCCTGTCTCAGAGGTCTACGGACAATTCCTTCGTCTTTATGGCTTGGTTTTTGCAATGACATGCACTGTCAACTGTGGGACCTTATATAGACAGGTGTGTGCCTTTCCAAATCATGTCCAATCAATTTAATTTACCACTGGTGGACTCCAATCAAGTTGTAGAAACATTTCAAGGATAATCAATGGAAACAGGATGAACCGAAGCTTAATTTTGAGTGTTGTAGCAAAGGGTCTGAATACTTATGTAAATGTGATATTTCAGTTATTTCTTTTTAATTACTTTGCAAAAACACCTGTTTTCGCTTTATTATTATTATGAGGTATTGTGTGTAGATTGATGATTTAAAAAAAAAAAAAGAATTTCATCCATTTTAGAATAAAGCTGTAACGTAGCAAAATGTGGAAAAGTGAAAGGGTCTGAATACTTTCTGAATGCACTGTAGATCTGAAGTCCGAGGTGTAGATGGTGAACAGGAAGGGAGAGAGGACCGTCCCCTGTGGAGCCCCTGTGTTGCTCACTAACATGCCCGAGACACACTTCTGTAACCTGACATATTGTAGTCGTCCAGTCAGGTAGTTGGTGATCCAGGACACCAATGGAGCATCCACCTGCATCTTGGCAATTGTAATGTTTTGTTTTATTTATCAAAGGCACAAATATTCTACAGAGTAATGTGTAATTTTATTCAAACCACTGCAAACTTTGCCTTTATGGCTTAACTTTAACTGTGATAAAAAAGAAGTCTTGCTTACAACCACTGCCACAACAGGCTTGATTAAACGAAAGATGTGGTGAATTTTACTGCTATTTTTTATCAAGAAAAATGAGACACCATTCAACTAACATTATTTATTTGTCATTGAATAGGCCCGTGTTTTGTACGGCTTCACAGCTGAACCTGGAAACAATGAGTTGACAGTCCAGGAAGGAGAAATCATCACTATTGGCAATCGGGTAATTCTATTTCTAATATTTTTCTTTATTTTCCTTGGTTTCTTTCAAAAACATATTTTAACAACTGAGGCAACCAAAACATAACTTTCTTTGACACATTTCCGCTAAAGAAGTAGTTATTCTCATCTCTCTTGGCATGAAATTGAGTTTTGATTTTGTATTAACGTTGTTTTTACGTCGACCCTTTTTGGATTACAGAGGCTGTACGTTAAGCCTGGTAACTAGTTAAACAGGCTCTGTCTGAAGAAGGGCCTCGACCCAAAACGTCACCCATTCCTTCTCTCCAGAGATGCTGCCTTCCTGCTGAGTTACTCCAGCATTTTGTGTCTAACTTTTGATTTTACTGCCTGCGAAAAGTCATAGTTTGCTGACGACTGCTTCCCTGTGTTGGACCTTGCTTGTTATAAATATTTTTCAGCATCAGGAAATGGGAAGCATTGATATGCATCTAGCAAGTACAAAATTAGGAACAAAGCAAGACTTTGTCCAAGATAGGGTGTGAATACATTTTGCTGCTGGAAGAGAGAGGCTGGCAAGGAGGACTTTGACATTATCAAGAGTTTGTGGCAAAATATAGATTTGGCATTAATTCCTTTCTATTTGGAAAGATAGTCAGAACTGAAATGATTTTTGTTTTAAATAAAAAAACCTTTGCTGTTAAACCAAAGATTTTTGCCATGTGGATGCACGTTACTGCAGCATTTACTCGATGGAACAGATTCTACAGAGAAAGTTGTGTGACCTGTCATTAAGCTGGAGAGGATGGAGAAGAGATTCACCAGGATGTTTTCTGGACTTTTTCTTTGGAGCGTGGGGACTGAGAGGTGACTGTATTGAGTGCACAAGATGATGAGGAGCATGGGAAGGTGAACACACACTCTTTATACTAAAACAAGGCGGCAAAGATCTCAAGTGAGATGGAAGAGATTAGAAGGGACCTTGGGGTCAATTTCTTCACTCGTGTCTGGAAGGAGTTTCTAAAGGAAGCTATAGAAGTGGATTAAATTGTGCCTTTTCAAAGTTGTTTGGACAGATCTAGATAGGAAGGGTTTAGAGGTCCTTGGCAAATGCAGGCAAATGGGACCATCCTAATATGCCAACTTGATTGGCATGTATAAGGTAGGGTCGAAGAGCCTGTTTCCGTGCTGTACAGCTCTATGATCCTATTTGTCTCGGAGAAAGTTGCACCCTAATTAGCAATTGGTTTTGTCATTGCTAGAGCCAAGGAAGAGAGCTGGCTTTTCAGAATTTCTGACATGTGTATCTATCCTGTTAGATGAGGAAATGGTGTTTAAGTTGAGTTGTTCAGTCCACAATGCTGACCCTGAGCTTTCAATTGCCTCTCATTCCAATTCAGCATTCATTTTCCATGGAACTAAGTTTTGGCTTTGCATTGTTACAAAAAAGCCGTATAAACTGTACACCTTTCATTTAAGCATATTACAACCCTCTGGATTTGCTGTGTAGGAAGGAACTGCAGATGCTGGTTTAAACCAAAGATAGACACAAAAAGCTGGAGTACCTCAGTGGGTCAGGCAGCATCACTGGAGAAAAGGAAAGTGTGATGTTTCGGGTCGAGACCTTCAGACTGAGAGTCAGGGGAAACGGAAACGAGAGGTAGTTATAGAGAGGTGTAAAACAAATGAATGAAAGATATGCAAAAAAGTAACGATGATCAAGGAAATTGTGGAGTTCACAAGGGTCCATTGTTGGCTGTGGGCTAGGTGATAAAGAGTTATACAGACAATGAAATGTAACAGGATGACAGTGATACTAGTACGACAACTAGGTTGGGGAAGGACAGAGAGAGAGAGAGGGGATGCTCGGGTTACTTGAAGTTAGAGAGATGGATATTCATACTGCTGGATTGTAAACTGCCCAAATGAAATATGAGGTGCTGTTGCTCCAATTTGCAATTTGGACTTGCTGCTGAATTCAAGAATTTTAGCGAGCCAGCCTCTTCGGTACATCAGAACCAGCTATGCAGCTCAACCTGCTGAGTATTTCCAGGTTTATTTTATGTTTCGCATTATTTTTTGTGTTCCAATCTCAATAGAAAATAGTTTCTGCCCACCGTTGCCAATCCGTCATTCATTTTATAGATTTGAATGAATTTCTGTTACTTCAAAGAAATACGCCCCTTGTTTAATTGAATTTTAATTTGACTGGAATTCCTTTGAAAAAATGTAGTTTAGCCCTGTAATTCTAATAAATGCTGAAGAACCAATGTCTCGTTCATGTGATTCATTGTTTAGAATTTGCATTGCTGTATGAAACAAATTGACTGCAAATACAACTGCAGCAAAAGTTCCATGCCTTCTTTATTCCAGCCTCTTATGAGTAATATTATAAACATAAGCATTTATTTTGTCTTTGTCAACCAGTTTCTTGATTTAGGACTTGCATCCCTGAATTTCATTAATCGTGTGCCTATTATATCTTTGTCTTCTATAAAATAGTCTGAGGTATGAAAATAACTCTCATCAAAATCTTGCATATTTTCATTTCCATCTAAGATTGCTGTACAATCTATGATGACTGCACCTTTCATTTTTTAAATTGCATTTTTAATCTTAGCTTGCTTATTTTATTCATGCATTTATTGTATGAAATACTAATTTGCCCCTATGCCTTTTGCATTAATTCTGCCTTATTCCACTTAACTTCACACTTCCTGCTTTTTCAACACGACCCTTGTATTTCCTGCATTTTGTTTGAACCTGCTATATTCAGGAAATGTTTAATAGACAGATAAACACATCATTCGGCAATAGCATTGAGTTTCTTTCAGCTGAAAATAACGATTTAACGAATTGAAGGATGTTATTAGAAAATAATAGAAAAACAGTTGGTAAGATATCATCCTAGAAGGGTTCATCGATAGCTTTTATTTTACAATAGATAGCAATTCCCCCTACTCCTTACCTTTCACCTCATTAGTCGGGGTGGGAGATTGCAACCTTCCCGTGGTCCACCCTGTTTCGACTAATGCAATCAACCCGATGAATAGATCAAACAAACAATACATCAAATAGAACGTTGACCTACAACTTTAAGCTGTGCAGGCCATACGCAAGAAGAAGAAGACCCCATTAACCATCACATACAGCACATAATCCTCTAACATTTTTGCCACCTCCAATGGGATCCTACCAATTCCCATCTCCACCCCTTTCTGCCTTTTGCAGAGACCGTTCCTACTGCAATTCCCTGGTTAACTCATCCCTTACCACCCAAACTACCCATTCCCCAGGTGCCGTCCACTGAAACGGCAGGAGTTGCAACACCTGGCCCTATCAGAGCTGCCAAGTAGTACGGATTTTCCATATTTTGTACGGAAATGTGATAAGAATACCGATTTGCTTTGTAGAACACGGATTTTTTATAAATCGGCCCGACTTCCTGTTTCATCTTACTGCTTCAAAAATGCAAGGATATAAAAAGCCATACTGTAACTCTAAATATTATAGCAGATTAAATCTATTAGTATTTTAAATTTCAAGATCTGGATGATTATTTTTGTAAGCTTTGATCTGCCTGTCCCTCTACAGGTTTAAACAGCGCTGTCAGTTTAGCGTGTGGGAACTTAAACGAACAGCGCTATGGGTTCTAATTATAACGCTACCAGCTGGAGGGCTATTGCCTTCACACAAGGCGTTATGAGGTTTACACATAGAGCAATGGCCACAGTGCTATGGGTCACAGACTGTTCAGGGAGGGAGAGGGAGGGAGGGAAAGAAAAGGCAGGAGGGAGGGAGGTTTCGAAAATGGCTTCTACATCATCTGGTGCTAAAAGCAGGAATAGTTCTTGTACTCTTACATGAGTATGACCGCACATAAAAACATTTTCAGTAAAATGGCACCGCGTAAAAATACTGATTTCCTCAGCAAAATACTGATTTTCAGGTACTAGAATACTGAAATGCTCGGACAAAACTTGGCAACTCTGCCCTATACCTCCTCTCTCAACTCTGTCCAAGGACCCAACAGTCTTTTCAGGATAGGCATGAATATTGATTTATTTAACTTCGTCATTTTTGCATCCCCTCTCTCTCCCCCTCAAAAGCTTCAAAATTGTCTTGTTGAGTCTCATTGTCTGTAACTCAATTTCACCTGGCCCACAACTAACAATGGTCTGTTTCCTTTGTCATTGTTACTTTTTTGCATATCTTTCATTCATTTATTCTATATCTCTCTATATTACCGTTTATATCTCTTGTTTCCCTCAGTTTGAAGCAGGGTTTTGACCCGAAACGTCACCTATTCCATTTCTCCAGAGTTGCTGTCTGACCCGCTGAGTTACTCCAGTTTTTTGGGTCTTTTTTGAGGATTTGAGTTTAGGAGCAAGGAAGTCCTACTATAGTTGTACAGGGGCCTGGTGAGACCGCACCTGGAGTATTGTGTGCAATTTTGGTCTCCTAATTTGAGGAAGGACATTATTGCTATTGAGGGAGTGCAGCGTAGGTTCACCAGGTTAATTCCCGGGATGGCGGGACTGACGTATGCTGAAAGAATGTGTCGACTGGGCTTGTATTCACTGGAATTTAGAAGGATGAGAGGGTATCTCATAGAAGCATATAAAATTCTTAAAAGATTGGACAGGCTAGATGCAGGAAACATGTTCCCGATGTTGGGGGAGTCCAGAACCAGTGGTCACAGTTTACGAATAATGGGTAGGCCATTTAGGACTGAGATGAGGAAACCCTTTTTCTTCCAGAGAGTTGTGTATCTGTGGAATTCTCTGCCAATTCACTGGATGTTTTCAAGAGAGAGTTAGACTTGGCTATTAGGGCGAAAGGAATCAAGGAAGACAAAAGTGCTGGAGAAACTCTGCGGGTGCAGCAGCATCTATGGAGAGAAGGAAATAGGCAACGTTTCGGGCCGAAACCCTTCTTCAGACTTCGATGTTCCAGCATCTGCAGTTCCTTCTTAAACAGGAATCAAGGGATATGGGGAGAAGGCAGGAACGGGGTACCGATTGTGGATGATCAGCCATGATCACATTGAATGGCGGTGTTGGTTCGAGGGGCTGAATGGCCTCCCCCCGGCACCTATTTTCTACTGTCTATCAGGTCACTTTGGATCCACTCTACTATTTTTTCACCAGTTAAAGTCATGAAAGTCTTCTTTGTTTCAATAGGAACAATCACACCACAAAATTTAATTTGCCACAAATTGTTCCTGAATTAATTTAATTATTATCACGTGTTTCCAACTTGTTTTTCTGACCCATTTGGAAATAGATATATGAAAATAAGCTCCTTGAGTGGGTCGAGGATTTTCTACCCTTTACAAAACTGCATCTCACTGTAGACACAAAATGCTGGAGTAACTCAGCAGAACAGGCAGCATCTCTGGAGAGAAGGAATGGGTGACGTTTCGGGTCCCGTAACATCACCTCTCCCTTCTCTCCAGAGATGCTGCCTGTTCCACTGAGTTACTCCAGCATTCTGTGTCTATCTTTGATTTTAAACCAACATCTGCAGTTCCTTCCTACACATGTTCTGTATTTGTGCAATGCAGCTCTTCCTTGCAGTTTCTCACTCTGTGCTTTTTAAATGCCCACTATTCTATGCTGCACTATTTCAACCAGCTTCTTGAATATTGCATAAAAACCTTCCCTGTGGCAACTTTCTAAATTTGTTTTGCAAATTTGTATAATATACTCTCTGGCTCTCTTGTTACCACAGTTATGTTCTCGCAAAGCTAATATTAAATTTGGTAAATATAATCTCTCTTTAAAATATTGTTAACTTAGTCATTTGATTTTCCACTTTTGTAATGGCTTCCAGTATTTGCTTCACAGTTGAACTTAAACATTTTGTTTTCTCTCCTCCTGTTATGAATAGCTGTAGTACATTTGCTTTGTCCCAATCCACTGGGACTGAAAATCTAGGGCATTTTTAGAAACTCAATATTGATATATCCACTATCTCTTCAAACGTCATCTTTACAAATTCAAGATGAAGGCCATCAGTGCGGGGATTTGTTAGCTTTAGTTGGATTCATTTCTGTCCATCTTTACTTACGTTAATGATTGCATTCAGTCTCTGATTTCCCCTTAGACTTGTTTTTGTGTCTTTTGATGCTAAAATGGGTGCAAAAATATCAGTTTCGTCCCTAACCCATCTAATTATTCTGCAATATAATTTATCCTAGTCTACCTTATAAATAGTCTATTCCCTGGTTTAGGAAAACCCTCAATGAATTCTCTATACGTCTTCCAGGCTGCATTCGCAGATTGTTCAATTTTATATATGAATTAAAATCTTCCCAAAAATTATTGCGTGACCTTATTTTCAAATTCCTTTCTCTTGATCAAAAAATATTGAATTGTACTAAATGAGAGGTTTCCCACATTAGAGATAAGGAACCAGAATGTCTTTATCGTTTTATTATTTTCACCTATTTTAATTCTGCCTTCTCAATGTCAACATTTAGAGTTGCAGTACATTTGTGTTGTTCTGCCTTTCAACCACCCAATGTAAACGTAATTGTATTAGGAATGCTTTGTTTTAAACTATTACCATTCCCGTTGATACGGTTCACTTCTTAATAAACAGACAACTCACAAAAACGTTAGGTAAACCAACTCGAGCTTTACTGATCATGAACTGGTGGACATGACGGGGGTACACCAGTCAAGTAAGCAAAAGACACTTGACTTCCCCGTGCTACCACTTCAATTAACAAAGATTTGCATGGTGTTTTATACTGTGTTGTCACTTAGTCACATTCCAAAGATGTTAGTCATGGTCAAAGATGCAGCCAATACACATCACCACAGGGTGAGTCTGAACTTGTCTCTTATCAATTAGTAGCCACATTTCAAAGGCATCTTATCAGTTGGTACTTCCAGGGCAAGACATTTCAAAGGCATCGGTCTTTTATCGGATGGTACCTTCAAGACAAGACAAAATTTTACTTATCAAGGGGTAATAGGCAAGGGTGTGCCTTATCAAGTCAAGTCAAGTTTATTTGTCACATACACATACGAGATGTGCAGTGAAATGAAAGTGGCAATGCTCGCGGAACAACAAAACAACCAAACAAATTATAAACACAATCATAACACACATATTATTTTACGTAATAAATAATAGAAGGAAAAACGTTCTGTACAGTTAGTCCCTGGTGAGAAAGGCGTTTACAGTCCGAATTGCCTCTGGGAAGAAACTCCTTCTCAACCTCTCCGTTCTCACTGCATGGCAATGGAGGCGTTTGCCTGACCGCAGCGGCTGGAACAGTCTGTTGCAGGGGTGGAAGAGGTCTCTCATGATTTTGTTTGCTCTGGAGTTGCACCTCTTGTTGTATAGATCCTGCAGGGGGGTGAGTGAAGTTCCCATAGTGCGTTCGGCCGAACGCACTACTCTCTGCAGAGCCTTCTTGTCCTTGGCAGAGCAATTCCCGAACCAGATGGTAATGTTCCCGGACAAGGTGCTTTCCACCGCTGCTGCGTAGAAGCACTGGAGGATCCTCAGAGACACTCTGAATTTCCGCAATTGCCTGAGGTGGTAAAGGCGCTGCCTTGCCTTACTCACCAGTGCTGAGGCGTGTGATGCCCATGTCATATCCTCAGAGATGTGGACTCCCAGATATTTAAAACAGTTCACCCTATCCACAGGATCCCCATTTATACTCAATGGAGTGTACGTCCTCGGATGATGTGCCCTCCTAAAGTCCATGATCAGCTCCTTCGTTTTTTTGATGTTCAAGAGGAGGCTGTTCTCCTGGCACCAGAGTGCTAGACCAGCCACCTCCTCCCGGTAGGCCTTCTCATCATTGTCTGAGATCAGGCCCACCACCACAGTGTCATCAGCAAACTTAATTATTGAATTGGAGCTGAACCTAGCCACACAGTCATGTGTGTACAGGGAGTACAATAGGGGGCTGAGGACGCAACCCTGGGGTGATCCTGTGCTCAGGGTGAGGGACTTCGATGTATTCCCTCCCATCTTGACTACCTGGGGCCTGGCGGTGAGAAAGTCCAGGACCCAGGCACACAGGGAGGTGTTGAGCCCCAATTCCAGTAGCTTCCCGGCCAGTCTGGTGGGGACTATCGTGTTGAAGGCTGAACTGTAGTCTATGAACAGCATCCTCACGTAGCCCCCCTTCTGGCTGTCCAGATGGGAGAGAGCGGTGTGCAAGACCTGGGAGACCGCATCGTCCGTGGACCTGTTCGGACGGTATGCAAACTGCAACGGGTCCATGTTCCGAGGGAGGAAGGCGCAGATGTGATTCTTCACCAGCCTCTCAAAGCATTTCATGACTACCGAGGTAAGGGCCACCGGACGGTAGTCATTCAGGCAGGATGGAGAGGCATTTTTTGGTACCGGTACGATGATGGATTTTTTGAAGCAGGCAGGGACCACGGACTTGTCCAGGGAGAGGTTGCTATTGCTATTTGCCCTTATGATAGAACCGCTGGCCAAAAGGATTAGAAATCACCCGAATATTCACGGATATACCAGCAAGGACTCAAAGAATAAAATTTCATTATACGCTGATGATATCCTTTTATATATTACTAATACACAAACGAGTATACGCACCTTATTAACACTAATTGAGGAATTCGGCTCTTTTTCAGGATACAGAATAAAATGGAATAAAAGCGAAATTATGTCTTTAAAACCACAGGATTCGAGACACTTACTAAAATTCCCCTTCAAAATTGCAACAGAAAAATTCAAGTACCTGGGTATTCAAATTACGAGAAGACACAAATCATTATTTAGTGCCAATTTTATACCACTATTAAATAAACTGAATGATACGATTAAATTTTGGAAAATGCTTCCACTCTCATTGATAGGTAGAATTAACGCTATAAAAATGTTCTCAACTCTTTCATGGTGGGCTCCAGTGTGGTGTCTGAAAACCTGAGTGTCCATTCTTTAACCTCTTAAGAGCGTCTTGATTTCCCCAGTTTAGCAGTCGATTGGCTTTCAATACCTAGAGACCTGGGGGCGGGGGGGGGGGTTGTGGGGAGGCTGAGTTGCGAGTTGGGTTCTGTTCTCAACTCCCTGCAATTTATTGTCGGCTTGGGCAGAACAATAGCCAACCAAGCTGTGATGTATCCAGATTGGATGTTTGCTATGGTGCACCTATCGAAATTTGTAAGAATCATTGGAGACCTGCCGAATATCGTGCACCTTTTGGAGAAGTACAGTAAATCCTCCTTATAAAGGACTGAGGAGGGTGGGCAATGTTCTTTTTAAAAGCTAAAAAAATATTTTTTCTACTGCAAGCTAAAATACTAAAGGCTGTGTGTTACATTCTTTAGTGGAGTTAATTGTCGATTTCAATGCCTTGTCGATTTCAATGCCGTGTCAATTTCAGTGCCTTGTCGATTTCAGTGCTTTGTCGATTTCAGTGCCTTGTCAATTTCAGTGCCTTGTCAATTTCCATGGCCTCTGCAGTGCTGCTCGCAGCCTGTGTTCTTCAAGAGGAAGTCTGCTATAACCAAAATCCATTTCAAAGAAGTGTGTAATAATGAGGGTTTACCATTTAGGCATTGGTGTGCTTTCTTGGCTGCAGTATCAATGTGATTAGACCAGGACGTATTGTTGGTGTTATTTACTCCTAGGACTTCAACCTCTCGACCATCTCCATTTTAGCACCATTGATTGATACAGACTGGGGTGTCTACTCCACCCCGCTTCCTGAAGTCGATCACTAGCTCCTTTATTTTGTTGACATTGATGGAGAGATTGTTGTCTTCCACCGTGTTACCAAACGTTCTATTTTCTTCCCTGTACTCTGTCCCATCATTGTTTGCAGCCTGGTCCACCACAGTGGTGGCGTCTGCAAATTTGTAAATGGAGTTAGAGGAGAATTTGGGCACACAGTCGTGGGTGTATAGGAATTCTAGTGGCCTTGCAGCGCACCTGTGTTGAGAATAGTCGTAGAGGACTTTTCCTGACAAATTGAGGGGAGGGAGGGGGTCTGTTTTCTCGAATTATATCTAGTTCAGAGGGTATTGACTACGAGGAGAGATTGGACAGACTTGTTTTCTCTGGAACAATGGGAGTTGTGAGGAGATCTGATCCAAGTATGGAAAATTATACGAGGCATCGTTAGGGCAGGAAGCCTTTCAGTGTTTGATGGACGGTATAGATCTTTAATGGACGCCAATTAATACTTTTCCAGCAAATGTAGGGTTACATATAAGAAGTAATGTGATATTTTATAGGAACTTTAAAATTAGTTTTGATACCATATTTTCTAGTCGAGCACAGACCGAGGAGAAATCTAGAATTGCTCTATGGTGGATTGGTAAAGACTTTAAAGGGAAGATAGACACAAAATGCTGGAGTAACGCAGTGGGTCAGACAGCATCTCTGGAGAAAAGGAATGGCTGATGTTTCAGGTCGAGACCCTTCGTCAGACTGAGAGTCAGGGAGGGGGGACACTGGAGGTATGGGATGGTACAGAACCGTAAAGTCTTGTCAATGATTTAATCTTCTGGGCCAGCTATTATCTTGCACAATTACAAAACACACACTTTTGCCCAAATTATCTGCAATGCTTTTTTGATCTTTCAGCTTGGATGCAATTAAAGATTTATTATAAGGTAATAGTTCGTACCAATTGCTCAACAATTGTCTAAATGTGACATTGCTCTAAGGTGGATTACCACAATATAATTTTATTTATTTTTTGATGTTTACAATTTATATTAATGTTTACAATATTTATATATTGCCACGTAACAGGTAAAATGACAAATTTGACATGATAAATTGGATGATTCCTCCAAGTTTAGTCTGTTTTTGGAACTGTTAGAAATTCTAAAGGCTGAGGCTAATGGTATTAGGTTGTCATTGAGCTGCCTATTGGCTGCCAAGGCTTAGAACAGTTTTCTTTTTGGCACTAAAAATCGGACATTACCATCTTATCTGTACACAATTAAAAGCATTCAAGTCATTAAATTGTTATGTATAGCTTATGCTTATTTTCAGAATGTAGGTGGTGGATGGTGTGAAGCAACAAATGCTCAGGGAATGACAGGACTTGTTCCCACAGACTATGTGGAAGTGAGTATTATCCTCGTAACACTTGGGTGTTGGCTTGTCTGCATGTTTAGAAAAAATAATTACGTATAACCTCTTTATGAGAAATAGTTGAAAGGATCTTTTTAATGACATGGGATGTTTCATGGTTCTTTAGTATTTCATCCTCACTAAATGGACGAGCAAATGGGGTATTGCAATATTGTGTGGATTGGTTCTCTGAGTCGATAATATTTGGAGATCGGCTGAAAAGATGGCAAAAACACAATTTGCTAAAGTTGCAGACAATGATACTGAACGTGATAGTCTGTTCCGTTACCTTTGACATTTAATTACATTGCCTTTGCTGGTGCTGATGGTGCATATTACCCAGACTTGAAAATATGTCTCTGGGCATAAATTCTGGAATTCTGACCCAGAAAATTTACTTCAAGTTTAGCCGAGTGTCATCTGCACACAAGCAAAGTGAAGTACAGGTACTGCGAACATCTTGTATCTTTCATAAAAGTATGTACTAAGTATATTTCATGGAACTCTAGGGCTATTGAGTAAAGTTTAAGAGAGCAAGGCAAATTGGTTAGTTTCAAAAGTAATGATTAACTTTGACTGACTAGCTTGCTGTTCTGTATGATATTGATCGTGGTAAGATGATAGCAGAGTCAATAAAATGGTGAAATGCAAAAAAACTCCAAATTCCGGAAATTCAGAATAAAACCAAATCTCAGCAGATAAGGCAGCATGTGTAGAAAGATAAATTGTGTTAATATGTGTAAGAAATATAACTTTTGTTTAGTTTAGAAATGCAGCGTGGAAACAGGCCATTCGGCCCACAGAGTCTGGGCCAACCAATGATCCCTGCACATTCTACACACACTAGGGATCATTTTACATTTATACCAAGCCAATTAACCTACAATCCTGTACGTCTTTGGAGTGTGGGAGGAAACCGAAGATCTCGGAGAAAACCCACGCAAGTCATGGGGCGAACATACAAACTCCGTACAGACAGCACCCATAGTCAGGATCGAACCCGGGTCTCTGGCACTATGGCAGGCAGTAGCTCTACTGTTACGCCACCATATTGCCTAATGTTAATGTGTTGTGGCAAGGTACACGAGAATATAGATTGAAGCAGAAAGGAAAAAAAGGCTTGCATTTATATATTATGTCATTTTTGGGGATATTCCATGCACTTAACAGCAGTGAAATACCTTTAATTATAGACTTTGTTGTAAGAATATGATCATCAATTTGAGAGCATAAAACCCGCAGAAACATGAGTGTAATGATGCTCAATTTCTGTTTCTTTTGGTTGACTGAGGGATAAAAACTTGACTAGGATGGAAGAGGTAATTCCCCAGCTCTTCAAAGCCATTTTATATCCACGATGCTGCCGTTGGGACCCAAAACACACCACTTATATTGCAACTCTCACTCAGTATGGATAGAAGTGTCAGGTCTAGTTTTTTTTGTGCACAAGAAGGTGGTCACCCATTTGCTGTTAGCTGAGATAGTAAGGCTGGGGACACAGTCAAAGGAAACGGGTGGAATATTTATTGAATTCTCAATCTCTTCGATTAAAAGTAAAATTACATACTTATTAGATCCATCCTTGCTGTAAAAATTTGCATGATATTGTTTGCATGAATATAGATTGCTTTGCTAAAGTGTTATAATGAATGTTAAATTGTAAGAGGTTTGACAAAATGGCCATTTAAAGCAATTTACTTTGGGTTTGAAGAATCTAATAATCCATGATTCTGGAGCAATAAAATATTGTGCATTTAATTTCAGATGATTTCAGGTTCAGGGAGTGGAGCTAATGAATCGCTGAGACCCAGTGGGACTACACAGGGTGTAGTGAATAACATTGCCGCGTTTGACCCGCTCTCAACAACTCAAACTGGCTTTAGCGGTAATGCATCATTCGGAGGTTCACACAACAGCAGTCAGGTACTGTGTATTAAACTTGCAAAGGCCAAAGCGCTTTGACTTATTCTGCAAAAAATTAAGGAATTAACTGCTGCAGAGACTTGATAAATGTTGAATATTATTGTTGATAAAGACAAAGGGTGGTGGGTGTATGGAACAAGCTGCCAGAGAAGGTAGTTGAGGCAGGGACTCCCAACTATTTAAGAAGCAGTTAGACAGGTACATGGATAGGACGGGTTTGGAAGGATATGAACCAAATGCTGGCAGGTGGGACTAGTGTAGTTGGGACATGTTGGCCAGTGTGGGCAAGTTGGGCCAAAGGGCCTGTTTCCACACTGTATCACTCTGACTCTATGACTAGGACATGCTTTGCTAATAAATTGAAAATTATACTTCATGTGTCTTGAAATAAACTTTTTTGACCTTCTCTTGTAAAAGAACTCGAGTCTGAATGAGCATGGTATCAGAATTTCAGCATTGGCTACTTGTAGGAACAAACTGGAAATATTTGTTGTTTGTTTTAACTATATCTACCAGCAAGAAAGCAAGAAAGGTTACTAGTGACAGGCTACTAAAACTGTCTTGATACATTTTGCTGTAGCTGGAACAGTTCGAACAAACAAAAAGGAGTGTTTTTCTGGTAACTGGATGTTGAAATCATTCATCTGGTCTATATTTGTATATTCAAATAATGATAGTTGGACTAGTTTAGAGGTGCAGCATGGAAACGGGACCTTTGGCCCATCAATTGGCCATTCTCACTGTTGTTCTGTTAACTCGCTTTCTTATCCACTCCCTACACATTGAGGGCAATTTTACAGAGGCCATTTAACCTACAAACGCGCACGTCTTTGGGATGTGTGGGGGGGGAACGGGGGAACATGCTGTGCCAGGGAGACGGTGCAAAGTCGACACAGGCATCGCCCGAGGTGAGGATAGTCCGAGTCCCTGTCACCGTGAGGCAGCAGCTGCGCATCTGTGCTGCCCACGATATCAATGTTAATAAAGTTTGTAAATTGGAGCAAAATTTCTGACACAAGTTTTGAAGTGAGCATCCAAAGCTGCGGTCATTGAGAATTAAAATATGAACATTTACTGTTTTCTTTATTTTAAACCAAAAAGCTGAACAAAATTGTTTTAATATTGACAGCAATCCAAAGAGATTTGCAGATCAGCCAATGCCTCGGTTTAATTTTGCGTGGCGTCTTAAAACATTGTACCAATTCTTTAAATGAGATTTCATACAAGTTCAGAGCGATTATTGTAACGGGATATAGACAATATTTCACTGCTTGTTGATAATCTCAATTTTGGATCTTAATGATATATTTGTAGCAATTATTTTCCCCAATTTTAAGGTTGAAGTGCTTTGGTAGCAAAGAACTAGTGCCAGATGTTCATGCTTCATAAGGAATAGGGGTAGAATTCGGCTCATCAAATCTACTCCATCATTCAATCATAGCTGATCTAGCTCTCTCTCCTAACCCCATTCCGCCTTGTCCCCATAACATCTGCAACCTGTGCTAATGAAAGATTTTAGAGTTTAGAGATGCAGCGTGGAAACAGGCCCTTCGGCCCACCGAGTCCACGCTGCCCATTGATCACCCTTGCATTAGTTCTGTTATCTCATTTTTCCAATCTGGTAGCACTTGCTGTCTCATCCCCTTCTCAGCCCTCTGGTTCCTCCTCTTCCTTTCTCCTTTCTTCTCCTCGCCCGCCACCCACCGCCACCCTACATCAGTCTGAAGAAGGGTTTTGGCCCGAAACGTTCCCTATTTCTTCGCTCCATAGATGCTGCTGCACCCGCTGAGTTTCTCCAATACTTTTGTCTACCTTCGATTGTCCAGCATCTGCAGTTCCTTCTTAAACCTTTTACACTAGAGACCATTTATAGAAGTCAACTAATCTGCAAACCTGTATGTCTCCGGAATGTGAAAGGAGACCGGAGCACACAGAGAAAACCCACGTGGTCACAGTGAAATCGTACAAACTCCTCACAGGCGGCATCCATGGTCAGGATCGGCCCCTGGTGCTGTGAGACAGTTTTGTTACTTAGTTCTAGTACTTGCTGTATGTTGGAGAGCCAAAGCATCACAAAGACATTTCAAGTGGCTCTGGGACCTGTGTTAAAAGAGCAAGCATATCTCAATCCACAATTGGAATGAAGAAATGATTGCAGTTGTACAGGGTCTTGCTGCAGTTGTACAGGGTCTTGCTGCAGTTGTACAGTCTTGGTGAGACCACATCTGAGGAAGGACATTATTGCCACAGAGGGAGTGCAGACAAGGTTCACCAGACTGATTCCTGGGATGTCAGGACTTTCATATGAAGAAAGACTGGATAGACTTGGCTTGTACTCACTAGAATTTAGAAGATTGAGGGGGGATCTTATAGAAACGTACAAGATTCTTAAGGGGTTGGACAGGCTAGATGCAGGAAGATTGTTCCTGATGTTGGGGAAGTCCAGAACAAGGGGTCACAGCTTAAGGATAAGGGGGAAATCTTTTAGGATCGGGATGAGAAAAACATTTTTCACACAGAGAGTGGTGAATCTGTGGAATTCTCTGCCACAAAAGATAGTTGAGGCCAGTTCATTGGCTATATTTAAGAGAGTTAGATGTGGCCCTTGTGGCTAAAGGTATCGGGGGGTATGGAGAGAAGGCAGGGATGGGATACTGAGTTTGATGATCAGCCATGATCATATTGAATGGTGGTGCAGGCTCGAAGGGCCGAATGGCCTACTCGTGCACCTATTTTCTATGTTTCTAAAAAAAAACTATTCCAGTCGATATCAAGAACTTTTATTTTTATTTTACAACTAATTCAATTATCGAATTATCGAAGAAACAAAATAAAGGGAAGAAGACTTGGAAGAGAAAAAAAAACATCCGATTTTTTTATTTGTTCTTAAATCTCCAAATATTAAAATATGAAGCAATTAGATTGAAGACATTTATAGGTTAGTTTTCAGTGTTTAGAATGACTTGTGAATTAAGCTTTGTGCACACGTACTGATGCCAGAAAGTGCTGTCCAATTTGCATGCTAATGATGGTAAGCACTGACGCCCACATTTGGTGTTACAGCAAAATACGGACCACTATGCTTGACAAATCATTTTTCTTTTAAGGCATTAATTTTTTAATGATATGCATTAATTTGACAGTCGCAAAACGTTGCTGATCCCTGGTCCAATTGGAACGCCGGCTCAGCTGGAAACTGGTCCGCGAATAATGAAGATAACAGCAAAAATGCCTGGAATGCAGTGACCTGGCCGAGTAACACGGATGGTTCAAATGCACAGAAAAGTAGCGCTGCAGATGATGGGAGTACAACTGCCTATGGACATCCACAGGCTTACCAAGGTCCAGGTCAGTGTCATTTCTGCAGACTGTTGCTATGTTGTTCGGTATGTGCCCATACTTGTGTGTGGCTGTGGATGAAAGTGCATTATTGCTTTATTCCTGCTTGAAACTAAGGATAGCTTCAATAGCTTATACATGTTATCTACATGTCCAAGGTGGTGCCCATCCCAGGCGACTATTTGTGTGCTAGCCACAGAGGCAGATCTCCAAACTTGTATTACATTTGCTCCACACTCTTAAATCTTTATCTGTCTGTACACTGTGAATAGCTCGATTGTAATCATGCATTGTCTGGTTAGCACGCAGCAAAAACGTTTTCACTGTACCTCGGTATGCATGACAATAAACTAAACTGAAACTGATGCTGTGGTGTGGAAATTAATATGTGAGAATAAGTGGTGAAGGATGTGTTACGTTTGGATGTTTTGCCCAAATGGTGAAGGCAGATGCACTTGTGACAATATATTATTTTCTGTTAATCATAGAAATTTATTGCGTGGGAAATTGCTGTTTGATTCATTGTGCCTATACGTACTGGAAAAACACTGTCCAGTCTATTCTCACATTCCGCTTCTTCGTCTGTAACCTTATAAGTTGAGATGGATTCATACAGTATGAAAACAGGCCCTTTAGCCCAACTCATTGATGCCATCCATACCATCAAGATTCCCCATCTAAGCTAGTCCCATTTGCTGGTGGATGTTAGGACCATATCCCTCTAAACCATTCCTATCAATGTATCTGACCAAATGTATTTTAAATGCTGTTATAGTTTCTGCCTCAAATACCTCCTCTGGCAACTCATTCCATATATCAACCACCATCTGAGTGGAAATAAATCATGCTCATGTGATAGGAGAAGAATGAGGTCATTTGGCCCATCAATTCTATTTCACCATTCAATTATGGCTGTACTATCTCTCCCTCCTAACTCCATTCTCCTGCCTCCCCACCCCCTATAACCTCTGACACCCATACTAATTAAGAGTATATCTATCTCTGTCTTAAAAATATCCATTGACTGCCTCCACAGTGTTCTGTGGCAATGAATTCCACAGATTCACCACCCTCTGACTAAAGAAACTCCACCTCATCTCCTTCGTAAATTAATGTCCTTTAATTCTGAGGCTATGACCCCTGGTTCTGGACACTCCCATTGGTGGAAACATCCTCTCCACATCCACTTTCTCTAGGCCTTTCACTATTCGGTAAGTTTCAATGAAGTTCCCCTAATCCTTCTAAACTCTAGCGGGTAGAGGCCCAGTGCCGTCAAACGCTCATCATCTGTTAACCCACAAATTCCTGGGTTCATTCGTGCAAACATCACCTGGACCCTCTCCAGTTGCCCCTCACGTATGTACTGAATCGTATCCCTGTCACCTTAAACATACTTCCTCTTGTTTTTCATTCCCCTATCTGGGGTAAAAGACTGCATTCGCCTTATCTATTCCCCTCTTGATTTTATAGTCACCTACAAGATCATCCCTTAAGGAGGAAGAGATCCCCCTCATGATCTTATACACCTCTATAAGATCGCCCTTCTTCCTGTGCTACAAGGAATAAAGACCTAGCCTACCCAACCTCTCCATATCAATCAGGCCCTCTAGTCCTGGCAACATCCTCTTAAATCTTCTCTGCACCCTTTCCAGCTGATCAACAGCAGGGTGACCAAACCTGAACACAATACTTCAAATGTAGCCTCACCAATGTTTTGTACAACAATAACATGTCATCCCAATTTCTAGACACATTAGTCCTAAAGGCCAATGTGCTGAAAGCCATCTTGACCATCCTATCTACGTCTCAAGGAACTATGTATCTGCACTCCTTGATCCATAGGGCGGCTCTACAACATTGCCCAGGGCCCTACCATTCAATATAGAAGTCCTGCCTGGTGAGGCTTCCCAAAATGCAATCGTTGAGTCATACAGTGTGGAAATAGGCCCTTTGGCCTAACTTGCCCACACCGACCAACATGTCCCATCTACACCAGTCTCACTTGCCTGCCTTTGGCCCATATCCCTCTAAAACTGTCCTATCCATGTACCTGTCGAATTGTTTCTTAAATGTTGTGATAACCCGTGCCTCGGTTAACTCCTCCGGCAGCTCGTTCCATACACCTACCATCCTTTGTGTAAAAATGTTACCCCTCAAATTGCTATGAAATCTTTCCCCCTTCATCTTAAACTTATGCCCTCTGGTTCTCGATACCCCTACTCTGGGCAAGAGACTGTGTGTCTACCCGATCTATTCCTCTCATGATTTTATACATCTTTATAAGATCTCTTCCTCCTGTGCTCCATGGAATAGAGTCCCAGCCTGCTCAACCTCTGTAGCTCAGAACCTCGAGTTTTGGCAGCATCCTTGTAAATCTTCTCTGCAACGTAACAACATCTTCCCTATAACACGAGGAGAAGGCAGGGAAATGGTGTTAGGAGGGAGAGATAGATCAATCATGATTGAATGGCGGAGTAGACATGATGGGCCTAATGGCCTAATTCTACTCATCACATGGCTTACTTACTTACTTAACATGGTATCCCAATTAGAACACAATGCTCTAAATGTCTAAATGCAACCTCATCAACGTCTTATATAACTCAACATGACCTCCCAACTTCTATGCTAAAGGGCCTGTCCCACTTGGCCGTCATTTACGCGACAGGCTGGTAGTGACTGACGCACGACAGTCGTGCGTGTCATCATGTGTCCGCACAGCCGTCTGGAGCGTGTGACGTCATTTGAAGATAGACACAAAATGCAGAGGTAACTTAGCGGGACCGGCAGCATCTCTGGAGAGAAGGAATGGATGATGTTTCGGGTCGAGACTTCAGTCTGGAGATGCTGCCGGTCCCGCTGAGTTACAATCGTCTTGGTTCCGCTCTGGGAGTAGGAGTGGGGGTGGATCCGGATCCCCAACGGCCGTGAGCCCCAGGCCGAGTTCGGCGATCGTTTGCCTGCTTCTGCTGCTGTTGGAGGTGAGACGTTGCGTCGCGCCAGGGTCTTGGGCCTGTCCCACTTTGGCCGTCAGTTACGCGACAGGCCTGTGGCGCGCGAAGATTTCGTAGAGGACGAAGTCCGCACTCCTCCACGCCATCCATGTGCCCGTCCCGCGCTACCCACGCGCTACCCACATGCTAGCAGGTTGCGTAAATGGCGTGCAAATGACTGGCAAGTGGGACAGGCCCTTAAATCTGCACCTCTATGCTTAGTTGCATGAAACACCATTCACCAATCGTCAGCCCATTTGCCCAACTGATCAAGATTCTGCTATGTTTTGATAAGCATCTTCTCTATATACAATACCACCCACTCTGGTGTCATTTGCAAATTTAGTAATCGTGCCTTGTGCATTCTCATCCAAATTGTTGATATAAACCACAAACAGCAATGGGCCCAGCACCAGTCCCTGAGACACACCACTAGTCACAGGCCTCCAGACCAAAAACCAACCAGTCCAAAATATCACCCTCTGCTTCCTTCCATGAAGCCAATTCTTTATCCAGTCGGTTAGCTCTCCCTAATCCCATGAGATGTACCTTTCCGGAGCAGCCAACCATAATGAATGCCTGCTGAAATCCTTATAGATAACTTCTACTGCTCTGCCTTCATCAATCATTCTGGTTACATCTTCAAAAACTCAATCAGTTTTGTGAGACACTATCTCCCATGTATATAACCATACTGAATACTCCTAAACAGCCCCTGTCTGTCCAAATGCGTGTATATCTTCTCCCTCAGAATACTCGCCAGTAACTTGCCTATCACAGATGTTGGGCTCATTGGTTTACAGTTCCCAAACTTTTCCTTTACTTTTTACTTTACTTTAAACTTTAGAGACACAGCATGGAAACAGGCCCTTCGGCATACTGAGTCCGCACCACCCAGCGACCACTCAATATACCACCACTATCCTACACACTAGAGACAATTTATAATTTACAGAAGCCAATTAACCCACAAACCTGGATAGACACAGAATGCTGTAACTCAGTGGGGCAGGCAGCATTTCCGGAGAGAAGGAATGGGTGATATTTTGGGTCGAGACCCTTTGGTGTAAACCAGCATCTGCAGTTCCTTCTTACACAACCCACAAGCATGTAGGTCTTTCGAGTGTGGGAGAAAACCGGAGCACTCTGAGAATACCCACAAAGTTACAGGGAGAACGTATAAACTCCGTACAGAGAGCACTTGTAATCAGGATTGAACTGGCGTCTGTGGCGCTGTAAGGCAGCGACTACCACTACCGCCCTTGCCACTGACAGCCCTTCTTAATGGGAGGCACATCATTAGCCACCCTCCAGTCTTCTGGCACCTCAGCCGTGTCTAATGATGATTCTTATCTCAACAGGGTACCTGCAATTTCTTCCCAAGCTTCCTACAGTGTCCTTGGATATATCAGACCAGACCCAGGAGATTTGTCCACCTTCATAAGCATTAGGACATTCAGCACCTCCTTGACTGTAATACTGAGTGTACTCAATGCACTTCCATTGGCTGCCCCAGTGTTCATGTCTTTCTCTACGGTCAAAATAGAGGAGAAATACTCATTGAGGACTTTAACAATCTCCTGCCGCTCTACCCAGAGATGACCACTTGACGGGACAGGAACTTGAGGGGCCTGCCTCTAACTCTAATGCTAGCTTAAGCAATCTTTCTTTGCAGAGACATTCTCAAGTCCAGGCACCAACCCTGTAAATCTCTGTCTTGCTTTCTCCAGTGCAATCATATCCTTCCTGCTGTGAGGTGGTCATAATGCAAAATGTTTGGTAGGCCTTAACCACCTATTGCACCTGAACAAGAAGATAGACACAAAAAGCTGGAGTATACTCAGTGGGACAGGCAGCATCTCTGGAGAGAAGGACTGGGTGACATTTCGGGTCAAAACTCTTCAGACTGGTTATCTGAACTATCACTTTCAGCGATTGTGTCTTTGTACCTCTAGTTCATTCCTCTTCCTTTTACACTTCTCAATCCCTTACCAATGAGTATTTCCTTCTCTTGCTTGGCCAGCTCCAAACATATGTCTTCACACTCCTGTAGATTGAATTCCTCTCCCAACCTTGCTGTTTAACTAACAATTCATATTTTGCTTGGAAATCTGTGTCACTACTACGACACAGAGAATAATAAACAATCTGCTTGAGATTGAGAATAGCTTCAATGGCGTACACATTTTTTCCCCTCAAATTATCTACAAAGCATTGGGGAGGAGTAATGCTGTTCAAAGGTTTCAAACATTTCTTTATTAGTCACCTACACCAATTAGTGTAGTGAAATGCTTATTGCCAATGCAGCACATAAAAAAAGAATACAAACATGACAATAATAAAGAAATTGAACATAAAAACCATCCCCCCACAATGGTTTCCATTATGAGGGAAGGCACTGTCCAGTCCCATCCCCATGACCACCCATAATCGGGCCTATTGAGGCCTCCGCAGTCGCCGCTACGGAGACCCTATGTTCCAGGCCCTTCTCGCCGGGCGATGGTGCTCCGGCGTCGGGAGAATCCTCTCAGCGGCTTGAGACACCTGGAACGGCCGCTTCCCTTACTGGAGACCGCGATTTCCGAAGCCGACAAGGCTGCGCCGGAAGGAGCTCCACTACTGGTGATCTCAGCGAGAGATCCCAGGCTCCCGATGTTAAAGTCAGCGCCTCCGCCCGCGGCTGGCCGATCCACAGTCCCTCAGCTCCGTGATGTTCATCGGTGGTCTTAAGCTCACCAGAGCTCCAGCGCGGTGACCCAGGCAAGGCTCCAGCGCTGTGCCGTTGCCGAAGCCGAGGTTCTGGGCGGTCCCCCCAGGAAACACCGCTCCAGGCCCGCTGGTAGACCTTGAGTACGGGTCGAAATTGCAGCCCGGAGAAAAGCTGCCTCTCCGACCAGGTAGGGACCCTGAAAAGTAGTTTCCGCCTCCCCCCCCCGCCCCCCCACATAAAAAAGACTAGAACTCCAGAACAAAAACACTTTAACTAACTAAAAATTAAAAAAAGTGATGAAAAAACAGACAGCTGCAGGCTGGGCAGCGTATTGAACCGAGGCCTGGGTTTCTGGCGCTGTGAGGCCTGGGTCTCTGGTGCTGTGAGGCCTGGGTCTCTGGCGCTGTGAGGCCTGGGTTTCTGGCTCTGTGAGGCCTGGGTTTCTGGCTCTGTGAGGCCTGGGTTTCTGGCTCTGTGAGGCCTGGGTTTCTGGCGCTGTGAGGCCTGGGTTTCTGGCGCTGTGAGGCCTGGGTTTCTGGTGCTGTGGTGCTGTGAGGCCTGGGTTTCTGGCGCTGTGAGGCCTGGGTTTCTGGCGCTGTGAGGCCTGGGTTTCTGGCGCTGTGAGGCCTGGGTTTCTGGCTCTGTGAGGCCTGGGTTTCTGGTGCTGTGAGGCCTGGGTTTCTGGCTCTGTGAGGCCTGGGTTTCTGGCGCTGTGAGGCCTGGGTTTCTGGCGCTGTTTGAGGCCTGGGTTTCTGGCGTTGTGAGGCCTGGGTTTCTGGCGCTGTGAGGCCTGGGTTTCTGGCGCTGTGAGGCCTGGGTTTCTGGGGCTGTGCGGCATGGGTTTCTGGCGCTGTGAGGCCTGGGTTTCTGGCGCTGTGAGGCCTGGGTTTCTGGTGCTGTGAGGCCTGGGTTTCTGGTGCTGTGAGGCCTGGGTTTCTGGTGCTGTGAGGCCTGGGTTTCTGGCGCTGTGAGGCCTGGGTTTCTGGTGCTGTGAGGCCTGGGTTTCTGGCGCTGTGAGGCCTGGGTTTGAGGCCTGGGTTTCTGGCGCTGTGAGGCCTGGGTTTCTGGCTGCTGTGAGGCCTGGGTTTCTGGCTCTGTGAGGCCTGGGTTTCTGGCGCTGTGAGGTAATTTCTCTTAAGATAAATTACCGCTGTGCCACTGTGCCTCCTAAATAATTGAAATGATTTTTGTTTAGATTTGAAATATGTTATCCATTTACATTTACACAAAATAAATCTTTACAGTCATTATGAAAGTGTTGGTGAAATAGTCTCTGGGATGAATATTTTGGATCGGGATTAGTATCTGCCATAAATTGCATCATTTTTAGTGAGTAGCAGATAAGATCAATTAGTGATAAAGACATTTTTTTAAATGTTAGATCGTTCTCTAATGTATATGCTCCTCTTTGATTTGTTTTTAACTTTTAGAGTGAATGCTCCGAGTCTTTTACCCAGGGAAGGGTGATTATAAATAAGGAACTGCAGATGCTGGTTTAAACCGAAGATAGACACAAAAAGTTGGAGTAACTCACATGTGTCAAAGGTCTTTTATTGTCACGTGTACCAATTAAGGGACAGTGATATGCGAATTATCATAAACCCATACTTAAAAAAAAAAAGCAACAAAACACACAGCTACATAAGAGTTAACATAAACATCTACCACAGCAGATTCCCCACATTCCTCACTGTGTTGGAAGGCAATAAAGTCTAATATTCTTCCCTCATTTTTCTCCCGCGGTCAGGGCAGTCGAACCATCCGTCGGGGCGATCGAAGCTCCCGCAGCCAGCAGTCGATGCCCCCCGCGTCGGGGTGATCGAAGCTCCCGCGTCGGGGCGGTCGAAGCTCCTGCGGCTTGGAGTTCCCGATGTCGGTCTCTGACCAGAGACCACGAGCTCCGTGATGTTAAGTCCGCAGGCACCCGCGGTGGAGCTCAGAGGTCGATCCGTGGCAAAGAGATCGCGAGCTCTGCGATGTCAAAGTCCCGCAGCTCCCGCGGTGGAGCTCTCGAAATCGGTCTCCAGCAAAGGCTGCCAACTCCTCGATGTTAGGCCGCAGTGCGGACGGAGATACGATACGGAAAAAATTTGCATCTCCGTCGAGGTAAGAGATTAGAAAAAGTTCCCCTTCCCCTCCCACCCCCTCCCCACCCAACATAAAACAAGCTAAAGGACATTAAAATCATACATTTAACACGTACTACAAAAACAACGAAAAAGAAAGGGACAGATAGACTGTTGGCGAGACAGCCATTGCTGGCGCCACCCGGTGGAACAAGCAGCACCTCTGGAGAGAAGGAATCAGTGACATTTCGGGTACTTCTTCTGAAGAAGTGTTACCCCAGCTTTTTGTGTCTATTATAAATAAGTGGACAGATGTTAAGGAAGAGAGGCAAGATTTAATAGGGGCAACCTTTTCACTCCGAGAGTGGTGGGCATACGGAGCAAGCTGTCAGATGACGTAGTTCAGGCAGATACTATCACAGAATTTAAAAAACACTTAAACAGGTACATGGATAGGAATGGTTCAGAGGAATATGGGCCAAATGTGCGGAAATGGGATGTTTAGATGGGGCATCTTGGTCGGCATGGACGAGTTGGGCTGAAGGGCCTGTTTCCATGCAGTACGGCTCCATGACTGAAAGATGAATGTAAAATTCTAATAGTTTTTCGCAGGAATAAAATCTCTCAGTCACCAAAGTGTAAACATTTGCAACCAGGCTGCCACACAGAATGATCAAGTGCCACTTTGCTGCTCTTAAGATAAATTATACTAATGTCTGTCTCCTTTAGATGATTGTTTTGCGTGTGAGTGCTTCTGTGGAGAGTCTCTGCGTGCAAAATTCTTCTTCCTATTCATGTTTGTTTTTTCCATTCTGTAGGTGCTACAGATGATGAGTGGGATGATGATTGGGATGAGGCCAAGGTATCTCCGAATATTCTTCCACGGACGGAAACGGAGTCGCCGGAGACTGCTTTGGCTCGTGGAGGTCCTCGTAACGCTTCAGTAAAGATGTCACTCAATCGGTAATGCAAATAGGAGCAGATGCATGTTAATGTTCTAGTTACTGAGAACATTTCTCTCATGAGATGAATAGTTACTTAAATAAAATGTGGCAAAATAAGTAATATGAAAAAGCTGCATAAACATTTGGCTTAGTTGATAATGTGCCTGTGTGTGTTTTTTTTAGTTTTTCTGATAAACAGAATGTGGTGTTAGTCTCATTATTCATTTTTACCATATAGATTCCAACATTTTTTTAAAGCAATAATATGAAAATATATAAAATAGCATGTTATAAGTGTGACTAAATGAGGGAATTATAGCTGCATCATCCAGATTTTTGTTTTTGTAGATTTCCAACCTTTTCCAAACATGGTCCTGAAGTCTACCTACTTTCAAAGCAGACGTTAAAAACTGATGAGAAGATCCCCATCTATGTAAGTTACACAATGAATGGGATAGGGAAGATTATCCTTTAAAGCACCGTACATAGGCTAATAATGCAGCAATAGTAATGGCAGCAATGTTTCTGGATATTGAATTTAAACAATGACAAATGGATGCTTGTCTTGCTGGTATTTAGCCAGAAATGAAAGAATCAGTGGTTATGAATATTCTTCAACCATTTTTTTTTTGTGTTTGATTTGCTTTAATTTATTGTCATTGTCTTCAATTAAGAGACAACAAAATTATTTTTCCCTTACCGTCATACAAAAAAATAAAATAAAAAACCCCACAAAAACACAGAACACAGTATTCCACAACACAAACATCCCCACAGCGACACCAAAGTTCCCCACTGTAAGAGAAGGAACCAAAGTCCAGTCAGCCTCCTCGCTGATGTTCCCCAATGTTCACCCGTGATCGGGGCCTCCCGAGCACCACATAGTCGCCGCTACGGGCGGCCCGATGTTCAGGCCCTCTCACCGGGAATGATGGAACCCTGACGTCGAACGGGGGAACATCCTTAGCGGCCTGGATCTCTGAATTGGCCACCTTCCACCGGAGTCCACGGTTCCCGATGCCCACAGCCCACGGTGGGCTGAGATTCGCACTGGCGACCCCCGGCAAAGGGTCCCAGGACTCCACGATGTTGAGGTCAGCGCCGCCACCATTGGGAGCTCCGCACCCACAGCTCCGCGATGTTGGAGCAGTGGCCCAACACTCCGAAGCTCCAAGCGGCGATCCCAGGTAAGGACTCGCCCGCTCCGTGATGTTTCCAGCGCCTCGCCACTGCTGCTGAGGCTCAGGTCCAGTCCGGCAGGAATGGCTGCGCCAATCCAGTTAGTAGGCCGCGGAAGGGGGAGGGGGGGGGGTGGGGGGGGGGGGGGGGCGATGACGCGATTCGGATAATAGCCGCATCCTCGCCAGGAAGCGACTAAAGGACGGTTTCCCCCTTACCCTACCCGCTTCCCCCCACATAAAATACTGAAAAAAAAACTAAAAGACACACTAAAAGACAAACATAACAAAATAAAAAAAGTCAGCCAGACCGTGGGCGGAGGCAGCTAACAACAGCGCCACCGGATGTCCAAGACCTTGTTGGGTTGGGTCCAAGACCTTGCAATATCCTAAAAAAATGAAGTTGTTTTCTTTGTAGTTATGTTCCACAAGCACCTACATAAAGTGCGCATCATTAAAATCCGTTACATGGGCAGAAAGGTAGTTTTAAAAAATGCCACGGAATGAATTCCGGGGGAATTTTAACCTCTGACTGGGTAGGAGGGAAGGGACAAATGTATGCAGATCTGAAAATAATGCAAACTGTTGACGGCCGGATTTAACTAAATCTTCTCTGGTAATGATCGAAAATTCTCCTCGGGCCCAAGTGGGTTTGGAATATAAATATGATAGACACTCGTTAAGAATTTGTCTTATCAGCACTTATCAGCAGTTGTAAATGAATTCAAGGCAAATGGGTTTCCTTGCTTTCTGAAACAAGCCAGGTACATGAGTCAGCACTCCATTGTGTGGCCACTTTACTCTCAACTGGCACTTCACTTCAGAAAGCAGGTCAAAGAGCAGTGAGTGCTGCCACTTACCAGAGCTTGTAGTTCCCCAGGAACACTTGACAATGATTGCTGCTCGCCCTTCATTGATGCTAATTAATTTCCCTCCTGGGATAGATAAAGTTCTATTGTATCGTAATTCAGAACAAGAGCTGGTTGCCCAATTATGGGATATTCGGCAACAGCAACAGACCGCCCTTGACCTGCTGTCAGCTATATATGAGAGAACTGAAGGGACAGGATGTAATGCCAGAGAGCAGTGCTGAACTACTATCTACCACTTTGGTGAACCTCAGACTATCCTGGATCAGACTTTGCTGGCTTTACCTTGCACTAAACGTTATTCACATGTATCAATACACTGTAAATGGCTTGATTGTAATCATGTATTGTCTTTCTGCTCTGGATAGCACGCAACAAAAGTTTTTTGCCATTCCTCGGTACACGTGACATGGCCTTCACTAGTCCCACCTGCCTGCGTTTGACCCATATCCCTCCAAACCTGTCCTATCCATGTACCTGTCTAACTGTTTCTTGAACGTTGGGATAGTCCCAGTCTCAACTACCTCCTCTGGCAGCTTGTTCCATACACCCACCGCTTTTTACGAGGAAAAAGTTACCCCTCGGATTCCTATTAAATCTTTTCCCCTTCACCTTAACCCTATGTCCTCCAGCCCCTGACTCACCTACTCTGGGCAAGAGACTCTGTGCATCTACCCGATCTATTCCTTTCATGATTTTATATACCAACTGGACTGTTGGGGAAGTCCAGGACAAGGGGTCACAGCTTAAGGATAAGGGGGAAATCCTTTAAAACCGAGATCAGAAGAACTTTTTTCACACAGAGAGTGGTGAATCTCTGGAACTCTCTGCCGCAGAGGGTAGTCGAGGCCAGTTCATTGGCTATATTTTAGAGGAAGTTAGATGTGGCCCTTGTGGCTAAGGGGATCAGAGGGTATGGAGAGAAGGCAGGTACGGGATACTGAGTTGGATGATCAGCCATGATCATATTGAATGGCGGTGCAGGCTCGAAGGGCCGAATGGCCTACTCCTGCGCCTAATTTCTATGTTTCTATAAGGTCACTCCTCATCCTCCTGCGCCCCAATGAACAGAGACCCAGCTTACTCAACCTCTCCCTATAGCACAGACCCTCTGGTCCTTGCAACATCCTCATAAATCTTCTCTGCACCTTTTCCAGCTTGACAACATCTATAGGCCCATTCTTAGTCACGTGTGTAACCAAAAATATGGAAAAAATTGTGGAATACTTCTAATTCTGAAATCAATACAGGTATATTATTTTGTACTGTAGATATGATTCATATTTTTTTCAAAGCTTATCAAGTGAAATTTTTAATGTTACGCAGACAATGTTTATTTAGGGACGGGTCAAATATGACTGGTGGCGTGTGTGATCTCTCACGGAAGCATTTTTTTCACAACTCAGTTTTATCTTACAAACTGTGTGAATTTTAAGAAGCTAGAATGTTCATATCTTTAGCAGATGCATTATAGTTCTGTAGGTAGGAAAATAGCAATTAATAAGATTAATCTCTTACAATAATTTTCTAAATGTATTACTTTATGTGATGTCATCTGGCCACGTGTGTGACATTTTGGTTCACTTTCCAAAGAATGGCCCAATAACATGGTGCCCAGAACTGAACACTGTGTGTTGGAATAGCACTCATGGAGGAGGCTCGGGTTATGGAGGCAAGCAGATCATTACAGCATCTGAGAAGATGACTTCATGCCTGTTTGATTATGATGTACAATCTGTAAGGATGACGGTGAAAGTGACCACCTTCTCTGCTTTAGTTTCCTTCCAAGGCTTTGATAGGGCATACACAAAAGCTACAGTTGGCTGCTGAAGTGCATTGCTTGCAGGGGCTGGGAGTTAAGTCAATTTTACCATTATTAAAAGAAGGAACAGTTTCTAAGGTTTGTGTGCCTGGCTGCCATCCCACATATGCCAAGAATCTTGTATGTCTGTCAACTCAAATGTACTGCATGCAGTAGTTGAAAATGATTTCATTCCAATAACTCAATCATAAAATTGCTTTCTTTGTGTGCAAGATCCATGGGAGGCTTCTGTGATCATTCCCCTGGTGGGTTTCTACACTCTCCGATATATTCACACCTTCACGTGAATGGCTGCTGGGGATCAAAAACACAAATGGAAAATATGGCGGATAACTCCAGTGTGAAGTCCAAGAGAAGTGTAATTGAGGAACGGAAATACTGAAAACATGTGTTTTAGATTCCTTGACTGCTTCAGGGTGGCCAGAATTGTTCAGCGGCACACACCACCCACGTCCAAGTGACCTGCATCCTGCTGTTCTGACTATTACTTGCAGATCCTGTTTCAATAATTTTTGCCGTCTCCAAATCACAAATGTCTGTCTTACTATGTACCCTACCAGAGAAAGTAGCCTTCAGGAAAAGGATGATGAATTCCATAGGAGTTGACGTTTTCTATGCACTGTGGCAAGATGAGGGGGAGATCTGTCATAGGGAGCTCTAATGAGACATTTCCATCTTCCTGCCCCAGTTACGTCTTGGGCGACGTTGATGTTGATGGGTGATTAGTTCGCTGCCTCTCTCTGCTGGTTTGTGTTCAACAGGGAGGTAAAGAAGAACAGTGAGTGAAAGTAATTACATGCAATGATATAAGTGGGTGGAGAACATTTGTTGACATTCGATGTTATGAGAAGGACTGATTAACGATAAGGTTTAAGGTGTTCTGGTGATGACACATTCAGCACTAGTACTACCAAAATGTCTTCACTTTTCCCGACTTATTAGAGTCATAGACTCTTACAGCGTGGAAATACCCTTCGGCCCAACTTACCCACACTGGCCGACATGTCCCGTTTGCACTCGTCCCACCGACTTGCGTTTTGGCCCATATCCAACCAAATCTGTCCTTTCCATGTACAGTTTTGGCCTCCTAATTTGAGGAAGGACATCCTTGTGATTGAGGCAGTGCAGCCAGCGTTGGTTCACAAGATTTATCCCTAAGATGGCGGGACTGTCATATGAGGAAAGATTGAAAAGACTAGGCTTGTATTCACTGGAGTTTAGAAGGATGAGGAGGATCTTATAGAAACATATAAAATTATTAAAGGACTGGACAAGCTAGATGCAGGAAAAATGTTCCCAATGCTGGGCGAGTCCAGAACCAGGGGCCACAGTCTTAGAATAAAGGGGAGGACATTTAAGACTGAGGTGAGAAAAAACAGTTTCACCCAGAGAGTTGTGAATTTGTGGAATTCCCTGCCACAGAGGGCAGTGGAGGCCAAATCACTGGATGGATTTAAGAGAGAGTTAGATAGAGCTCGAGGGGCTAGTGGAATCGAGGGATATGGGGAGAAGGCAGGCACGGGTTATTGATTGGGGACGATCAGCCATGATCACAATGAACGGCGGTGCTGGCTCGAAGGGCGAAATGGCCTCCTCCTTCACCTATTTTCTATGTTTCTATGTTACCTGTCTGAATGTTTCTTAAACGTTGTGATAGTACCTTCCTCAACTACCTCCTCTGGCAGCTCATTCATACACCCACCACCCTTTGCGTGAAAATGTTCCCCTCAGCTTCTTATTAAATCTCCCCCTCCTCCTTCACCTGAAACCTATGTCATCTGGTTCTTGATTCCCCTATTCTGGGCAAGAGACTCCGCATCGACCCGATTCGTACACCTGCTGTAATGGCGAGCGGTGAGCATCCCTACGAAGGAAAACATAAGCACAATCCCGTAACATAGTAGGCACATGCACCGCTGACGACTGGTGTCTGGAAGTGGGAACCGGGACCAAAGCGCGTGCTCGCTTGCGAAGGTCAGCTAGCACCGCCAAAGCCGGGACCCCTTGATCACGGGTGACGGGCAGGAATTCCCCAGGTACCCGCAAAACATAGAAACATAGAAATTAGGTACAGGAGTAGGCCATTCGGCCCTTCGAGCCTGCACCGCCATTCAATATGATCATGGCTGATCATCCAACTCAGTATCCCGTACCTGCCTTCTCTCCATACCCTCTGATCCCCTTAGCCACAAGGGCCACATCTAACTCCCTCTTAAATATAGCCAATGAACTGGCCTCGACTACCCTCTGCGGCAGAGAGTTCCAGAGACTCACCACTCTCTGTGTGAAAAAAGTTCTTCTCGTCACGGTTTTAAAGGATTTTCCCCCTTATCCTTAAGATGTGACCCCTTGTCCTGTGAAATAATTATCCAGTGTCCTATTAGTGGCAATATTGGTAATTAGTATCCTATTCTTTGCCCACAGGCCTGTATTTTTTTTAAAGATGTATCCAATGCATTTTTGTTAGTTATCTTAAACCTGTCTTGCTTTTTGACTGATCTTGGAGAAAGATCTTTATTAGAGCTTCACAATTTGTCAAATCTCCCTTTCATCTTTACGGCACTTTTTTCAGTCCTTCACCCCAACTTCCATTCTCATGAATCTTTTCTATATCCCATCTGAGGCCTAGAGATTCTTTCCAAGGTATGGTGCCCATAAATGGCCACAATTCTATACACCAGACTAGTGATTTGTAAAGTTTTAGTATCATGCCATTTTAATCTCTTAAATAACATTGTTATTTGGGCAGATTTCTTTCAAAAGCACTCTAAATCTTATGACATTTTCACTTTTTCAATATCCTCGCAACCTTTATACCCTGGATCAAAATCCTACACTGCTTCAACCTTTTTCAATTTGAAACATGCTAAGGAACATTGGTCTTGTGTCCACATTTTGCCTTTCACCCTCGTCAGTTGCACTGTTATTTTCTTGGTTTGTATTACATTACTTGAAGTCTTTATTATCACTACACCAAAGTTATTTTTTTCATGCTCATGTAATTTGCCATTTCTTGCATTATTTTGGTGGCTTACATCAGGTTGTTAGAAACATAGAAACTTGGAAAATAGGTGCAGGAGGAGGCCATTCGGCCCTTCAAGCCAGCACCGCCATTCATTGTGATCATGGTTGATCGTCCCTAATCAATAACCCGTGCCTGCCTTCTTCCCATATCCCTTGATTCCACTAGCCCCTAGAGCTCTATCTAACTCTCTCTTAAATCCATCCAGTCATTTGGCCTCCACTGCCCTCTAGCAGGGAATTCCACAAATTCACAACTCTCTGGGTGAAAAAGTTTTTTCTCACCTCGGTCTTAAATGGCCTCTCCTTTATTCTAAGACTGTGGCCCCTGGTTCTGGACTCGCCCAACATTGGAAACATTTTTCCTGCATCTAGCGTGTCCAGTCCTTTTAGAATTTTATATGTTTCTATAAGAACCCCCCCCCCCCCCCCACTCCAGTGAATACAAGCCAAGTCTTTTCAATCTTTCCTCATATGACAGTCCCGCCATCCCAGGGATCAATCTCATGAACCTACGCTGCACTGCCTCAATCACAAGGATGTCCTTCCTCAAATTAGGAGACCAAAACTGTACACAATACTCCAGCTATACAACTTCAGAAGAACCTATTTATTCCTATATTGAAATCCTCTTCTGTTGCAACATAACAGTACATTGTTTGTTCCTTCAATTGTTACCAATTAAGATACAAGTTTCTATCCTGGTGTTGCACTAGTACAGTTGGTGATTGATTTGTTCTTACCACCGTTATATCTGTAGGTTATCAAGGCTCTTTGTCATATTTACATTTCATTAGTATCCCTCTTATTCGTCGTTTTCGTCCACTTAAAACATTTTGAATCTCCTCTCTCCTTGGTGCCCTCATCCTGTCAGCGAACCACATTACAACTTTGTTCCCCCGCAAGTATTATAGCCAACTTATTAATAAAGTAGATAAAAGGGATTATTGGTGAAGGTACAGGAAGTTCAATACATACATGGATGTGCTGGCAAAAGGTGAGAATGAAATGGGATCCTCAAACGATCAATACAAGCACCATTACGTTTCATCATGTACTGTAAGAATGATCAGGACACTGGTAGAGTTGGTGAAGACTAAAGACTTAAAATGGGCAGAAGACCAACTTTAAGAGGGAATAATCTCACTACATTATTATTTTGAACGGTGTGAAATTGCAAAGGGCTTTTAAGATGCCTATTTTCAAATCGGAGGTTGCAGGTAATGTTGATGTTGATCAGGGATTTGAAATATATGGCTTGTAAATTAGAAATTGAATGCAAATTACTGATTATTTCAGACCCCCCTTTTTTTTTTGCACTGCTGATTAGTTCTTCCACAGAACATTTCAGCTTAGCATGTGAACATCACTTCTCATCAAGTTCCGCTGGTCATAGATTTCCAATTTGTAATCTGTTTTTTTTCTTAATGCTTTAACTGTAATTAAATGGTTCCTATAAAGCATTCTGCATGTTAAGGGTTACAACCGAGAACACTGCAGCACAAGAACAGGCCATTTGGCACGTACTCCACACCCCTCTATTCCCTGCATATCCGGATGTCTACACAAAAGTTTCTTAAATGCCACTGTTGTTTCTGCGTCAACCACCAACTTCAGTGGTTAAAAAATAACTTTCCCCGCGCATCTCCTTTAAACTCTACCCCTCTCATCTTAAAGCCTGGCCGCTAGTATTTGATATTTCCATCCAGGGAAAAAGGTTCTGCATTTTATTTTAATTTGGTTAACTTTAAATGTATTAAAAATTTGAAAGAGTCAGAGTCTGGAAGTCATGTGTATTGAAAACTGAATAATGAAATTACCCAAGTGCAATTCATATTGGGCCAGATGTCACGCTGGACTACCAATAGTTACACTGCATTTTCAACTCAAAACATTTTGCTCCCTCAAGCTGTCAAAGATGCACGCTGATCATAGTGAGAATAAGAGAAATGTCATCCAGGGCTACGTTCCAGAGATCCAAATAGAGTATTTTAGGTCAATACAGATAAAAAAAGTCACGGTGTTATCTTCCAAATGCACGAAGAACAGTGAAAAATGCTGTCTCTCTCTATGCTTTGGGGTTTTAATAGTAAGATTAAATGAGAACTTACCAGTTTGAAGTTTGATCTGTATTTTATGAAGAGTTACGATGAGGGATTACGTGAAGAGCCCGCTCAGCACGCATGCGCGGCATACTTCAAAGCAGCGGTGTGGAATCACAGATAGACACAGTTATTGAAGTAAACATAGTAAAGATAAGGAGACATCAGTTTATGAATTTGACCCATATTATTGAGGGTGGGAGCGGAGGGCACGTAATCCCTCATCGTAACTCTTCATAAAATACAGATCAAACTTCAAACTGGTAAGTTCTCGTTTAATCTTACTATTTTACTTCGGAGTCACGTGAGTGATTCCGTGAAGATTTCAAAGCTCTGTGATTTCAAACCGTGTAACAGTTATTACTACATCACAGTCTTTGAGGGAGGAAGTGTGTTATCGTAACCAACCAATGAATCTGTTTGTAGAAAAACACAATGGTATTTTTTAACAATAACAACAAAGAAATTAAATTGCTCCCCTGGGCGTAAATTAAATATTTGCAGTCTGTAAAATCTTTCCTGCAAATAAAACCGGTTTTGCCAACGGCTTAACATAACATTTCTGAACGGTCTTTCCCCTCCACCATCCTGCTGTAGCCAGGATGTGGTTTATAGGCACGTCCATTCTTTTAGCCGTCGACGACGTCCCTGGTGGAATGAAATTTGTACATGTTAGTTTTTATCCCAGCAGCTTTTAGCACCTGCTTGAGTCATCTCGAAATGGCTCGTCACCCGACCATAAGGTTTTTTATGACTGACCCACAAGGCTTTTCATCTCCCTCGAATATTTTGGTTGTGTCTATGTAGGATAGTAGGGTCATGGCACATAACCGTGTTTCTGGCGGGTAAGCCCGGAATTCCACGACTAGATTAGGTGTTCCTGGTCTGCTCTGTTCGATCATTCCCTGGATAACGACAGAGATCTGGTCTGGAGCTGTGAGGATGCTGTCCAGTCGCAATAGGTGTAGTGACTGGACCCTCTGTGCAGCTACAAGTGCCATCAACATGAGTGTTTTGAGCATAGATGGTTCCAGGTTGAGGGATCTGGCTGGTGGCCATCCCCTGAGGTATGTCAGGACCACACTGACATCCCATATATGGGTGTACCTTGGTCTAGGGGGTTAGAGTTGTAAATACCCTTCATTAGTTTGACCACCAGCTGGTGGGACCCCATGGCCTGTTGTCCTGGAGCTGGTTTTAAATAGACAGGCAGGGCAATTCTAGCTGTGTTGATGGCTCTGTAGCTGAAGTCCTTCATGTACAAATTTCATGCTGGACAAGTGCTGTTTTTTAGTGGATGTTCGGAGGGATGCTGACATGGTGTCGACGGTTTGTTATGATAATCCCAGTCCCAGAAGTGGTTTGTGCAGAATCTGCAACCCAGGAGTTTGATTTTTTTCATGGCACGGGTGGCTTGTGCCCGACACTGGGTGTTAATAACTCTGGGTCACTGGGGAATACCATCGGAGTTTCAACAACCATGTCATGGAGTATTGGGAACCATGGCTGTGTAGGCCAGTCGGGTACTATCAAAATACCTGAAGCAGAGTCCATTTGTACTGTGCGTAGTCCCCAACTGATGAGGCAGAAGGGAGGAAATGCATAGAAGAAGAATTTCAGTGCACAAGGCACTGTGGAGGGGGTGCCTGACCCCCCTCTGCGAGAACGCCCCTCCTGGGGTGCACCTCGCTGGAGCTCCTGCTCCAAGAGCCGCTCCATGCGACTCATGCGGCTGTCTCTCCCCCGCCTGGGTGGAGAGACGTCCCCGTTCGACAAGTCGGAGCCACCGGCCGGATGCCTTTTCCATGGCTTTACATCCAGCCCGCTGCTCAGGCGCTAGTGGGCTGGGCTCGGCGCGATGTCGGGTTATAGCGGACCGCCCGGTAAGCGGTCTTACCGCCTTGTTGCTGCCCCCGCGAGATGGAACGCTCTTCCGTGGGGTCGAGCGGGGGGCAGGTCTGTTCAGGCGGCTGTCTTTCCCCCCCGGTGCGGGAGGAAAGACGTCCCGTCCGATGTTGAAGCCACCGGCCGGGCGCCTCTTCCGTGGCGATACTTCCAGCCCGCTGCTCAGGCGCTAGCGGGCTGGACTCGGCACGGTGTCATGATAGCGGAGCGCCGGGTAAGCGGTCCTACCGCCTTGATGCTGCCCCCCCTTAGATGGAACGCTCCTCCGTGGAGTTGAGCAGGGACAGGGTTTGTTCTGTTGCTCCCCCCCCCCCCCCCCCCCAGATGGAACGCTCCTCTGTGGAATCGAGCGGGGGACAGGTTTGTTGTAGAGCCTTTCTTCTCTGCCTGAAAGCAGAAGGCTCCCTGTGAAAGAAAAACCCGACGTCAGCTTACCTGACGCTCCGTTCTTTCACCTCCATAGCGGGAGCGCCTGACTCCCGCTGTGCCGCTGTTGTTCTGCTGGACGTAATTCCGCGCATGCGTGCCGACGTGACTCCGAAGTAAAATTGTATAACGTCTCTTTGACAACATCCCCACCCACAGTCAACCTAATGGTAGCCTTAGATTCCAATTAGTTGTGGAGCTCTCAAGATCATTTTGCAGAATAGGAACCTTGCAATTGCTTCCAGGTGCATGTATGCGAGTTTAGTTTATTGTCACATGTACCGAGGTACAGTGAAAAGTTTTTTGTCTCGTGCTCTCCAGTCAGTGGTAAGACAAAATATGATTACAATCGAAGATGGACACAACCCATGACCCTCCTTCAGAAGGGTCTCGACCCGAAACGGCACCTATTCCTTTTCTCCAGAGATGCTGTCAGACCCGCTGAGTTACTCCAGCTTTTTGTGTGTATCTTTGGTTTAAACCAGCATCTGCAGTTCCTTCCTACACATGATTACAATTGAGCCATTTACAGTGTACATGATAAGGGAATAATATTTAGTGCCGGGTGAAGTCCAATTAAATATAGTCCGAGGGTCACCAATGAGGTAGATCAGGACTGCTCTCTAGTTGTGGTGGAATGATTCAGTTGTCTGATAACACCTGGGAAGAAACTGTCACTGAATCTGGAGGTGTGCCTTTTCACACTTCTATACCTTTTGCCTGATGGGAGAGGGAAAGCTAAAACAAAATTTAAGAAGGCAGGGTTGAAGTATTTGTGCTTGGCTTGATCTACAAACACGTCCCTTGCAGAGCTACATTAAGGTTTCTCTGTGCCTCACAAAATCTGGGTGTTACCTGGGCTTGAATAAAATCCTGGTGAGTGGGTGGTTGCCCTTCTAGGTCCTGAGGTAGGTTATCTGGGGTTACAGTTGTAAATTAGGAATAAAAATTGGCATCACATCTGATCGCAAATGATTTTTAATTTTGGTCGACGGTTAAAATTAATTTTGCCCGTATCGCTTTTTTGCTTCAATGTACATTTGACATCATGTTTTTTTTCTTCCAGAAAGGCGAAGTTGGCCCTGTTTGGGAATATCCCTCATCCTCGCTGAGCTGTGTAGTAGCTGACCCAAGGAAAGGATCCAAGCTGTATGGACTAAAAAGTTACATTGAGTATCAAGTGACCCCTAATGTAAGTCTTCAAAAATATATACTTTTTGCAAAAAGGTAGGTCTTGAGGATATACAAATTGATTAAAAAAAACAAAATGAATGTGTAATACGTAGGTGTATGTGTAATAAATACTTACCCAGGAGCCAGGCAGCATCTGTGGCCCTTGCATTCCCTCTCTCCATCCCTCCCTCACCTGTCATACCAGCTTCAAAGTCGGCTGGTTGAGTGTCATTGACTAACTCGTTTCCACCTAGCGCACAGCTAACAATGGCCTGTTTCCTTTATCATTGTTACTTTTTTACATATCTTCCATTCATTTGTCCTATACATCTCTACATCACTGTCTATATCTCTCGTTTCCCTTTCCCCAACTCTCAGTCTGAAAAAGGGCCTCGACCCGAAACGTTACCTATTCCTTTTCTCCTTACTCCAGCTTTGTATGTCTATCTCTGGCTCAAGAAACTGTTTAACATTTCAAATTAATAATGATGTTTGTACCACTTGTTACTTGATCACTACATAAATCTTTACTTCAAATCTATTGAGAAAATGGCCTAGACCCTGGTGGTGCTGACGCCTCATAGCGCCAGAGATCCAAGTTCCATCCTTACCAACACGTGTGCTGCTGTGTTTGGAGAATATGCACTTTCTCCCTGTGACCTTGAGGGTTTTCTCCTGTTTCCGCATCCCAAAGATATGTGAGTTATGGGTTAATTTGCCCCAAAACATTTGTGTTGGGAGCGGATGCAAAATGGTATTAGATAGAAGCAGTGTATTGATGGCCAGAATGGACTCGATGAACGAAGGGTCTGTTTCCATACTGTAATTTTCAGTCAGTTGATATTATCACAAAGCTAGATTTCTTCAGCAATTGCATTCTCATACCTTTGTGTTTAAGAAAGAACTGCAGATGCTGGAAAAATCGAAGGTAGACAAAAATGCTGGAGGAACTCAGCGATTGAGGCAGCATCTATGGAGAGAAGGAATAGGCGACGTTTTGGGTCGAGACCCTTCTCCTTCTAATGTCGGGGAGACTACTGTCTCCGCCTCTTCCTTTCTTTTTCCTGCACACCAGCTGGAGGAACAGCACCTCGTATTCCACTTGCATAGCTTGCAACCCAATGGTTTGAATATTGAATTTTATATAACCTCCAGCAACCACCCTCCCTTTGTTCCCCACTTTCTCTCCCCCCCTCCTTCCCTGTGCCCTACGTAGACTGACACCGCTTTCTCCCCTCCCCTCCACCTATATTCCTTCCTCTGGCTTTATAATTTGCAACTCTTAAATCAGTCTTTAATATCTGGCTTATGTTCCAAACATCCCGCTCACCTGTATCCACTTATATATTCCATCCCTCCCATATTTATACATGCGGGCGCAGCCACGTTTTGGCACCATTTCCAAAGTTGGGTCCACCAGCAGTTCCCCATCCAGGCAAGCCTCGGACTCCTGCAGGACCTTCCTCTGTCACACTTGGCCTGCAAACCAACGTCCCACTCCTCGACCGGCCATCTTTGTTTCCCGGGGGGGGTGCCTCCTGCAGCTGACCTTGAAGGCACTGGAGGCATTACCCCAGTTTGCCCTCCTACCAGCACTTGCTCCTTGCGTACGACATCTCCAGCAGCCTCCTGCAGGTTCTCCAGGCGGCTTCCTGGATCCACAGCCAGCAGGCCTTCCAGGCCGTCAGGCAGGTTCCCAGTTTCACGGCAGCGGCAGGTTGGGAAGGCCTCCGCTGGCTGACTCCACAAGCTCTGCTGCAGACTGCTTCTGCCATGCTTTGTCCTGCCTCTCCCAGCTTTCTTTCCTCCCTAATTCCCCCACACCCCAAACAATCAGTCTGAAGAGAGCTTCTGACAAAACATCACCCATCCACATTCTCCAGAGATGCCGCTGAGTTAATGCAGCACTCTTGTGTACACTGGCATCTGCAGTTTCTTTTGTCACATTGATTTGGTCACAACAGCTTTCTAAATATTTGAACAGTTGCATTAGACTGAGACATTTTTGACCTTTTTATTATGTCCTCTGGTGCAGTATTTGCATGTTGTTACAATCACTGGGGTGACTGCACCCAACCAACAATTCAATTGAAGATGCTACTAGTAAGTGCAGAGCAGCTTTCCAAATATGCTATCATGTAGGGAACTGTGCTGTGCAAACTCACAATCTTCTTGCGTATGGTGTGCACAGCCTAAAGTTGTAGATCAAGGGTAGACATCCAGGCCAGGACAGCATCAGTTACTGGGTGGGTGGCTTTGATGCCACCAGGGAAAAGCCTCAGTGGGCTGTCATTCACGATGTGTGGGATGGACTAGTCTGGTGCCCCCAGTCACAAGCAAGGCTGTCTGTTCTCCCCAACTTATGCAGGTGATGGGCTGTTCTTGCATGGAGGGTGCCGATTCTGTTCAAGGTTAGACATTGCTTGCGATGGAGGTCAAAACCCTGTGATGACCCGCATCGCAGAGTTAAGGACAGTGTCAACTCATTTGGTTTGGCAGATATTAGCCCAAGCTGTTGAGGAAAAACTCGGCTGTTGAGTAGACCAGGACTAAGCTTGCAGTACAGAGGGTGTGTGCATTGGATCCCCAGCTGTTACCAGCAAGTTTCCTGATGATGTTGACCCTTGCTTTCAGTTTATCAGCCGTTGATAATATCAGCCAGTTTATCAAACTGTTCATCAATGAGGCAAGTGTTCTTTATTTTCAAACTAGGCAACTTTTGAAATTCCTTCCAGTATACTTGAATTGCACAGGCAGCACGTTGCTATTCTATAATTTAAAAAAATAGCTTTAGTATGTTAGTTTGGAGTCAAACACTTGTAGGGCTATTATAAAGTTGAGTAAAAATACAACGGGAAATTTTTAGTCTCGTGATACAGTGCGGAAGAAAGCCCTTCGGCCCACCGAGTCCGCATCGACAAGCTATCCTCATACATTAACACCACCTTATACACAATATGGACTATTTTACATTTACACCAAGTCAATTAACCTACAAACCTGTACGTCTTGAGTGTGGGAGGAAACCGAAGATCTCGGAGAAAATCCACACAGGTCACGGGGAGAACGTACAGGCAAGCACCTGTAGTCATGATCGTACCTGGGTCTCTGGCACTAAGGCAGCAGCTCTACCGCTATGCCACCGTGCCGCCCATATTTTCTTTAAATGTCCTTTCAACAATGCTGTCTTTTCATGAGTGAATCTTGGATACCTTTCATTGCAAGCAGCATCTTAGACATAATATCCAGTTACACTTTAAACTAGCATGCAACTAAATGAAGGGCATTTTGCACACAAACAAGAAAACTAGTTTTCTTGTTCTTTCATCAATATCCATCGGTGGGTTTACTGTCGTTGCACCTCTTTACATAATGGCTGACTTATTTGCGTGCATCGTGAGTTGTTCTGCATGAAATATCACTGTCTTTGTCGGGAAATCGTTGGTATTTTCTACAAACGACGGAAAAATATAATGTGATTTATTTGAAATCAATTATTTTGTAATGAATTTGAAAATACTAGGCACACATTCTTTTGTAATGACAAAGCTGCATAAATGTTCAGCAAATAATATACAGAAGCAATTTGCGAGGTGTTTATTATTGATAATTCCACAATCCAGTGGCACTGGAATGGTAAAATGCTGGATCCAATCCTTAGCCTCGACTAAGTTAGCTACTTTAAATATTTACGAGATTGAGATATGTACAGGCACTTGGGGTGGGTTCCAAAATTAGGTTATTCCGAGCAGAGAATTGGGCCCCTCTATTAGTCTGAAATAATATCTGAAGATGGGTCCAAACCCGAAAAGTCAATTATCCATATTTCCCAGAGATGCTGCCTAACCTGATTTACTCCAACGCTTTGTCGATTTTGAAAACTGGCATCTGCAGTTCCTTGTATTCCCTCTATTAGAATGCGATCTTGAATCTCACCTATGTTTCCTATTTAAGTCAAAGATGAGGAGGGCTTTCAATCTGATTCTGACATGACTCCGCTTTCCTGACTCTTCCCCGGAAGACTATGGCCTTCAATATATTAAAATCATGCAGTCTCCATAGTTCCCTGGGATAGATAATTCCTGAGAGAAAAAAGGCTTCCTCATTTTTACCTTAAATAGGAAGACATTTTGGTAGGAAGACTGTGGCAAAGCGATATAACCCAAAAGTGCATTGTCTTTAAGCATTCAAGGATGGAGATAACTAGATTACATGTGCATGGTTTGTTCAGAATGACGGTACGTGGTTATAAAATGCAAAATGAACCTAGTCATTATTGAGGGGGAAGCAGTAACTGACAGGGTGGATGAGGGAGAGCCAGTGAATGTGGTATATTTGGATTTTCAGAGGGTCGGTGTTATGTAAAATTAAAGAACCTAAGATTGGTGGTAATTACTGGCATGTATTAAAAAAATGGTCACAGACAGGAAACAGAATACAAATAAATGGGTATTGTTCAGGGCGGCAAGGGCAGTATTCTTTTGGCAGGTGATTTCATCAGCAGGAATAACTAATAATGGGTTGGCCCTGTATAGCACTCTTCCTTGGCATGCCTTGCAGGATGTGGCAAGAGAATCACCCACAGAGTTAAGAGTTAGAATTTCGGCACTCCATGTTCACACCAAACATTAAACACCCCTTCCAGAGCTGCCAAGTAGTACGGATTTTCCGTATTTTGTACGGAAATGCGATAAGAATACGGATGTATGATTTTGCTTTGTTAAATACAGATTTTTTTTTAATCGGCCCGACTTCCTGTTTCATCTTGCTGCTTAAAAAATGCAAGGATATAAAAAGTCATACTGTAACTCTAAAAATTCTAGCTGATTAAATCTATTAGTATTTTAAAGTTCAAGATCTGGGTGATTATTTTTGTAAGCTTTGATCTGCCTGTCCCGCTCCAGGTTTAAACAGCGCCATCAGTTTAGCACGTGGGAATTTAAATGAAGAGTTGTTGGCTACAACTCTATGGGTTCTAAATATAGCGCTACCAGTAGGAGCACTATGGACTTTAAACAGCGCTATGGGCTTTTCACATAGCGCTATGGCCACAGCAATATGGGTCACAGAGTTCGGAGAGGGAATAAGAGAGGGAGGGGGAAAAAAAGGAGTGAGTGAGAGGGAGGGAGGGAAAGAGAGGAAGGAGGGAGAGAGAGAGGGAAGGAGAGGGAGGCTTCCAAAATGGCTTCTACATCATCATCTGGTGCTAAAAGCAGGAAGCAGCCGTTCAAACAGAAGTATACAAAGAGATGGCAAAAAATGCTCTGTCAAGTCAGGTGCGTAGAAGACATGTCAATTGGTAGTAAAGTTATGCATTCTTGTACTCTTACATGGGTATGATGCACATTAAAAAAAAAACACTTTTTCAGCAAAATGGCTCCGCATAAAAATACTGATTTCCTCAGCAAAATACTGATTTTCAGATACTGGAATACTGAAATGCTCTGACAAAACTTGGCAGCTCTACCCTTTACATTCATTTGTTAATTATCCCCTCATTCCCTTCAGCTCCCTCTTGATTGTGGAGACAAAGGAAATATCTGACTTTTTTCATTTGGTATTTTTTTTATAATGCATGCAGAATTGTGTTGACCTTTCCTGATTTTGTGTCTTTAATGTACAGCATACTAACCGATCAGTCAACCACAGATATAAGCATTTTGATTGGTTATACGAGCGTCTACTGAACAAGTTTGGTTCTGCTATTCCCATTCCTTCACTTCCAGATAAACAAGTTACAGGTAATTGGAAACATTTTGTCATACAAATAACTATAGTTGGTTGTTCTGCAGGAATTAATGATGCCCCTCCGGCGAGAATAGAATTTATGCTTAATGTAGGGACACATTTTGGGGAACATTGTTACAAACAAGTTTCAGAACTCTACAATGCCATCTTTGGACAACAAAAATATGATTCAGATTTCTGTAATTTCCAATTGTTGATGGATGTGTTATTTCAAGCAAGGTGTCTTTGATCCCATGATGTGCAAAAGGTGGAAATATTCCTGGTGAAAAAGAAATGATGCATCGAAGCAAGAAAAAGCCATCCACCACTGGTTTGTCGATTGAAGCAGAGCTATTTGAGATTTTTTTACTGTTATGCAAGTAATCAGCAAACTTTGTAGAGGAGAAGCTCTTTTTACAGCATGTATTGACTGCCACAATGAAGGTGGTAATTGCTTTCACAGATAGTAATGCTGACTTGGAGTTAGCATCAATATGGTTGTCGTCACATAAATTGATCACATGTTCCCTGTTAAAGTAGAATAAAATACATGGAGAGTTACCTAAAATGTAAAGAAACTGCAGGCTTGGCATTTGGTGTTGTTACATGTCTTGTTTATATATATATATATGTTTAATAGCTGCATTAATTATATTCTGCACTGTATCTTTGCCTTTGTTCTATTTATTATACATGCGTACGACTCGATTGCATTAATGGATTTTCTGATAGCATGCAAAACAAAGCTTTTCACTGTACCTTGGTACATGTGACAATAATAGACCTAAACACATCACAATTATTCTTCTTGTGTGGAGGGTGGAGAATCTGGAATCCCACCAAGGCGGTTTGTGGAGGTTGGATCTTTGGAAGTATTTAAAAAGGAGGTAGATTATTTTTTTCATCAGAGAAAGCATACAGTCGGGTAGCAGCAAAGCTCGGTTTGGGAACAGCTCTGCCCAAGACACAAGAAAGGACATTAAAAACTCCTCTCTTCTCTCTGACCCTGTTAGAACATTAAAAAGTAGGATTAACGTTTACATCTAGGGAAAAAACAAAGTTTTGTGGTTCAATGGATTTTTTTTTTTTAAGTTATGATTGAGTACATAAGTTCTGCTGAAATAAAAATACATTGAAATAGCATTGTTGAACCAGGAGTAATGCAAAGCAGGCTGTTGGGGAAAGTTTAAATTGTCTGTTGTTTGTCTGTCCTTTATTTCCTGGGACTTTGGGATGTGAAATGGGCTTTGATATTGGACATCACTGAGACCTATCCATCTGTTTTAATGTGATAAAGGCCGATTTGAAGAGGAATTCATTAAGATGCGAATGGAGAGATTGCAAGGTTGGATGAATAGAATGTGCCACCATCCTATCGTTTCAAACAGTGAGGTCTTCCAGCTCTTCATTACTTACCGAGATGAAAAGGTAAGAATGTGGTGAGTGAACACTTACCACCAAGTGGGAGGAATCTTATACAACCAAAGATATCTCTTGTGGAAAAAAATGTTGATTAAGGGAATATTCCAGCATGATCTATATTTTCTCCTTTGTTCATTTGTAGTTCTAATATCTAAATCATCATGTTTGATTTTTTTTTTAACTGGCGTCATGCTAAAGTGTAGAACAAGATGGTTGCTCCCAATATCTTACTTCCATGCTCACTTGATGGGATACGGCAAAAAAACTAAAAAGGGTTTATTTGTGCTCACTTCTCAGGCGAGGGTGTGTTGGTCCTCTTTCTCACATTACTGTTCCTTGTACTATACTCTAAAATTGGGTACTAGAAAGGTACTGCTCCCTTAAAATGGGAACATAAATAGATCAAGTGGGCTTATGGTATGCTCACCTGCATTGGTCAGGGCATTGGGTACAAGAGTCAGACAGTCATGATGCAGTTTCAAGTTTGGATCGGCCTCATTGGAGTAGTGCATGCAGTCCGTGTCGCTCCATTACAGGAAGTACTTGGAGGCTTTGGAGAAGGGGCAGCAGAGGTTTATTAGACTACTGCCTGGATCAGGAGGTTTTAGTTACAAGGCGAGGTTTGACAATCGTGCATTGTTTCCTCTCGAACACCAGAGGTTGAGGAGAGACCTCGTATAGAAGTCTATAAAACTACGAGAGGCATAGATAAGGTAATCAGAACCATTTTCCCAGGATGTACATGTCAAAGACTAGAGAGCGTGGCTTTAAAATGGGAGGGGCAAAGTTTAATGGAGATGTGTGTGGCAAGTTTTTTTTAAAACACAGAATGGGGCTGCCTGGAATGTACTGCCGGGGAGGTGGTGGAGGCAGATACGGTGGTAACATTAAGAAGCTTTTAGATAGGCACACGGTTATGCTGGGAATGGGATTAGGAATGGGCGGAGGGAAATGGTATGGATCACATGCAAGCAAATTAGATTAGTCTTGGCATTAGGATGGCACGATGGCGTAGCAGTAGAGTTGCTGCCTTACAGCGCTGGAGACCCAGGTTCGATCCTGATTACAGGTGCTTGACTGTACGGAGTTTGTACATTCTCCCCGTGACCAAAGATCTTTGGTTTCCTACCACACTCCAAAGAAGTATAGGTTTGTAGGTTAATTGACTTGGTAAATTGTCCCTTGTGTATGTAGAATAGTGCAATTGTGCGGGGATCGCTGGGCCGAAGGGCCTGTTTCCGCGCTGTATCTCTAAGCTAAACTAAATTATGTTTGCCATTGTTGCCTAAAGGGCTTGTTCCTGTGCCTAACTTTGCGTTGTTCATTCAGCCATAACTTTTTTTGATGATTGTGTAAACATAGAATATTAGAAACAATGTGATGTTGAGAATATACGATAGTTGAATTCTATCTACCAGTTTCAATGTAAGAATAGATTTAGAATAAAAAGTTAAATAGATTCAATTTAACGTGCTATTGTTTAGATATTTTAACGTATCTGTATGTTTTCATTGTCCCATTTCCGGAAAATATTGCAAACCCTTTGCTCAGGTTTGGCTTGATAATCACAGGCACTCATTTGGTGTCCAAAAATGGCCATTCTTTGTAAACGTCGACGGGCAGTTAAGCTCTGCATATCATCTGTTCGATCTTGTTCAGACGTGTACCTTTGGCAGGGCAAAGGATAGTTTAGTGTAGAGATACAGGGTGGAAACAAGCCTTTAGCCCACCGAGTCTGCGCCATTGAATGATTATGATTGTGATGAGAAATTCTAGCCGATAAACCCCACTTCACTACTTGCATTCTGTAATCTGAGCAGCAGTCTCTCTGCTAAACTTTATAGATAGTTCAATGGGACTTTATTTGACGTGTACCGAGGTACTGTGAAATTTATATTTGTATCCAGTCAGTATAAGTATTAGTATACATAAGCTATTTGGATACATCTTAGATAAGCATCACAGATACAGAACAAGTGGATAATAGTAGTACAATGAGACACTTAAACAGAGTCGCCAGATTTGGTGCCATTTTTAAGTCCCTGTTGTAATTGGGGTAGTGTTCTTAACCTGACCATGAAGGCCCGCTGTCCTGGCGATGTTGCAGGATCGGCCTGGCCAAGCATGGCCATCGGTGTCCTCCAACACTGCAGGCCGCATCCGGTCCGCGTGCTAGGCCTCTTGGTGCGACTCCCGGCCCAGCCGAGTCCCAGGCTGCTGCAGGGCCTCCTGCGGCCCAATCCACTATCAATGCAGCGCACTGCCAGACTTCTTCTCTGGTCCACGGTACTGCGGCGGGCCAGCCAGGCCTAATGTCGGGCAGGGCGTGAAATACGGCATAAACGCAAGGAAGTAGGTTTTGTTATTAATGGTTAGACCTTTGCTGAGGTACCTTGTCCATTTTTGGGCACCATGGTTCATGAAGAATGTAAACAAGTTAGAAAAGTGTAGTGGACATTTACTAGATTGATATTAGAGTTAAGAATGGAGAGCATGAAAGGGAGTTTCATTGAAGGTTTTCTTGACCGAGTTTCTCAGAAACTAAATACGTCATGCATGGGCTTATCTTTACAACGAATGGTGTAGACTCTGGAATGATCGTTTCTTCTGAACCTACTACATAACTGTTACTTAGTAATTCAGTTTCTTCCTCAAAGATGCGTTCTTGTTGGCCAATCCAGGCTTCCATTTTATAATCCGGACTAACACTGTTTATTATAATTTGATGAAAATAGTCATCCCAATGGAATGATGAGAATCAGAGCTGTTTTGTTAAGATAGTTGCCCCATTGGAACGCAGTAATTAGTGCTAATTAGATTATAACTATTGCCCTGGGTGTGTACATTATGATACCATGAAATTGTTTAGTTATGCTGGAGTAACTCAGCAGGACAGACACCATCTCTGGAGAGAAGGAATAGGTGATGTTTTAGGTCAAGATCCTTCAGAAGGGTCTCGACCCTGAAGTGTGCCCCATTTCTTTCCAGAGATGCTGCCTGTTCTGCTGAGTTACTCCGGTATTTTGTGTCTATTTTTGGTATAAACCAGCATCTGCTGTTCCTTCCTACACATTAGTTATTTTCAATAAGAGAGTTTGAAATAAAAGGCAAATTATCAATTTATTTGAACATTGTTGCTGATCATGAGAGGATCTGAAAGTGGAGTTTGGGAAAAATCATCCATTAAAAATCTCCGCTTTCTGCGAGACAGTGGGGGTGGGACTGATGATCGAGGGCGCCGATTTGACGAGAGAGACGTCAGTCAGCAGGCAGTTGGGGGGGGGGGGGGGGGGGGGGGGGTTAATGATTCAGGGCGATGATTGATGGGGGGGGGGGTCAGTCAGGTGGAAGTAGGGGGGGTGGTACTGAGGGTAGAGCGCAGTGATTGAAGGAGGGAGACGTCCTGGTGGAGCAAAGATCCTAGAGCGGAGCTTGAATCTGCCCGTTTGCAGGGTCTTTCATCGCCCAGCGCAGCTTAAAATCGGCTGCGGGATCTTCCATTGCCTCACGATCAAATTGCTGCATCGAGGCGATCGAGGCTCCCGATGTTGAAGCCCCCGCCGGGCAATGGAAGGCCCCGCAGCCGATTTTAAGCCGCGCCGGGTGATGAAAGGCCCCGCGATTGAAGCCCCACGATTTGGGGCGTACGAAGCTGCTGTTGCTGGAGTTCAGAGTCGGTCACCAACCAGGTCAGCTCCTGATGTTGTGGTCCACAGGGCCCACGGCCGAAGCCTCGCGCATGTGTGTGAGCGCATGTGTTTCCCCCCCTCCCCATGTTTTGAGATAGCGATTTCCGCCCCCTGATTACAGCCTCGAGTCTTCTTGGGTATGATGCTACAAGCTTGGCACACCTGTATTTGGGTAATTTCTCCCATTCTTCTCTGCAGATCCTCTCAAGCTCTGTCAGGTTGGATGGGAAGCGTCGATGCGCAGCTATTTTCAGGTCCCTGCAGAGATTCGATCGAGTTGAACTCTGGGCTCTGGCTGGGACACTCAAGGACATTCACAGACTTGTCATAAAGCCACTCCTGCGTTGTCTTGGCTGTGTGCTTAGGGTCGTTGTCCTGTTGGAAGGTGAACCTCTGCCCCAGTCTGAGATCCTGAACGCTCTGGAGCAGGTTTTCATCAAGGATCTCTCTGCACTTTGCTCCGTTCATCTTTCCCTCGATCCTGATTTGTCTCCCAGTTCCTGCCGCTGAAAAACATCCCCACCGCATGATGCTGTCACCACCATGCTTCACCGTAGGTATGGTATTGGCCAGGTGATTAGCGGTGCCTGGTTTCCTCCAGACGTGACGCTTGGCATTCAGGCCAAAGAGTTCAATCTTGGTTTCATCAGAACAGAGAATCTTGTTTCTCATGGTCTGAGAGTCCTTTAGGTGCCTTCTGGCAAACTCCAAGGGGCCTGTCATGTGCCTTTTACTGAGGAGTGGCTTCCGTCTGGCCACTCTACCATAAAGGCCTGATTGGTGAAGTGCTGCAGGTGTAGTTGTCCTTCTGGAAGGTTCTACCATCTCCACAGAGGAACACAGGAGCTCTGTTAGAGTGACCATCGGGTTCTTGGTCACCTCCCTTACCAAGGCCCTTCTTCCCCGATTGCTCAGTTTGGCCTGGCCTCCAGCTCTATGAAGACACCTGGTGGTTCAAAAGTTCTTCCATTTAAGAATGACGGAGTCCACAGTGCTCTTCGGGACCAGCAATGCTGCAGAAATTGTTTTATACCCTTCCCCAGATCTGTGTCTTGACATGCATTGTCAACTGTGGGACCTTTTATAGACTGTGTGTGCCTTTCCAAATCATGTCCAATCAATTTAATTTATCACTGAAGGACTCCAATGAAGTTGTAGAAACATCTCAAGGATAATCAATGGAAACCGGATGAACCTAAGCTCAATTGTGTGTGTCATAGCAAAGGGTCTGAATACTGATATAAATGTGAAATTTCAGTTATTTTTGATTACTTTGCAAAAAATTTCTAAACGCCTGTTTTTGCTTCTTCCTTCTGGGGCATTGTGTGTAGATTGATGATAAAAATATATATAATTTAATTCATTTAAAAATAAGGCTGTAACGTATGAAAATGTGGAAAAGTGAAGGGGTCTGAATACTTTCTGAATACACTGTAGATCAACTGGACTCCTAGATATCGGCAAGACCAAGCACAGGCTTGCCGACTGTTTCGCTGAACACCTCTGCTCAATCTGCCTAAACCTACCTGATCTCTCGGTTGCTGAACACATTTCCACGCTGACCTTTCTGTCCTGGGCCTCCTCCATTGTCAGAATGAGGCCCAGCGCAAATTGGAGTAACAGCTCTTACTTTGCTTGGGCAGCTTACACTCTAGCGGTATGAATATTGACATCTCTTAACTTCAAGTGACCCTTGCTTTCCCTCTCTCTCTCCTTCCCTCCCCTTCCTAGTTCTCCGACCAGTCTGACTGTCTCCCTGATTACATTTTATCTGTATAGTTCGTTCTTCTTCTAGCTTACAATGATCTATTCTACATATTGCTTGATCTCCTTTGATGTCTCATTTTCACACCTTACACTTCCTTCCTTAATTATCATTAAATTTAAACCAAAATTGCTGTTTGGAAATCGCAAAATAAATACACAAGTAAAAGTAATGATAAATAATGTTGAAATAGAAAGAGTGTATGAAAATAAATTTCTGGGTGTGATTCTTGATCACAAAATCTGCTGGAAACCCCATATAAAACATGTGAGAGCAAAAGTAGCACGGAGTATTGGAGTGATGGGGAAAGCAAGGCATGTTTTGAATGAGAGAGCACTGTATATTCTGTACAGCTCGCTTGTGTTACCGTATTTAAATTACTGTATGGGGCAACACCTACAAAACCACCTTACAATCACTAAGCACACTACAAAAAAGAGCTATTCGTATAGTAAACCATGTAGGATATCATGAACACACCAATATACTGTATTTAAAATTACACACCTTAAAGATTAAGGATCTGGTAGAATTCAAGACTACACAAATAATTTATAAAGCAAAAAATAAACTGCTACCTGTAAACATACAAAAACTGTTCAAAGACAGAGAGGGGGGTTATAACTTTAGAGGGAAACTAAACTTGAAACAGCATTATGCTCGGACCAATTTAAAAAGTATTTGTATTTCCATTTGTGGGGTGGTTTTGTGGAATGGTCTTGACGAAACGATTAAACAAAGTATGAATATAATGCAATTTAAAAAAAATGTACAAAAGATATATCTTTGAAAAGTACAGTAATGAGGAAGGAGAATGTAAATCTCACAGATGTTAATGGTGCTTGTTCTTTTTGTTCTTTTCTTTTTTTGTTCTTTTTTTCTTAATAGCTTGATTGGAGTAGTTTTATTTGAATTGGCTGTTTTGTTTATTTTATTGAATTTTGCATTTGTTAATGGTGAAGAATGGGGGTAGGACAAGACAAGCATAGGCTGCTTCCTATCCCTTTTCAAACGAGTCTAATGTGTATTATGTTGAAATTGGCTTTTGATTTTTTAATTTATGTATGTACATACATGTTATGTATATGTGTGTATGTATGTATATATGTATATGTATGTATGAGTATGTATTTATGTGCATATATATAATTTTCCTTTTATTTATTCATTTTCATCATTTCTTTTATTTTTTTTAAAGATATCATTCATTCATAAAGATATCATTCATTCATTCATTCCTTACACTCTGATTTTCACACACATAGTGGTGAATCACTGGAAAATCTCTGCCATAGAAGGTAGTTGAGGCCAGTTCATTGGATATATTTAAGAGGGAGTTAGATGTTGAATGGCGGTGCAGGCTCGAAAGGCTGAATGGCCTACTCCTGCATCTATTTTCTATGTTATCTATGTGTCTCCCTCTCACTGAAGAAGAGTCTCGACCCAAAACGTCACCCATTCCTTCTCTCCAGAGATGCCTGTCTCACTGTACGAAGTAATTCAAGAGTTCTCCCGAGTTTTCCCCTGATTCGAACTAGGAGAATGTCCGTAGCGGGTCCGTAGGAGTTAGTGGATTTTTTCTAAGTGGCTCGTACGAGTAAAAAGTAACAATTTATTTCATCACTGATATTATTTTTATTCGTGGACATTTTTTACAGTGTTGAAAAAATGTCACGAGTTTATCGGATTTCCAGAGTACCTACCGTTACTCGTACGAGCCACTGCGAGACATCCACGAACTCGTACGGACCCAGCTACAGACATTCTCCGAGTTCAAATCGGGTGAAAACTCGGGAGAATTACTCTTGAATTACTTCGTACAGTGGGACAGGTCCTTTACTCCAGCATTTTGTGTCTATCTGACTGGCATTGTGCCGAACGAGTACTGTATGTTTTTTTTAGCAATTGTGAACCTGCTACATTATTTCTAGTTGTCATATTTTAATGGAGCCTATATTTCGCTCCTTCACTACAAGTTACAATAGTTGTGCCACTTATTATAATCTTAGCAGTGGTAACCAAACATTAGCATGAAGAATGCCAAATTGTCCTTTGTTGTGACTGTGCTGCTGTTCAACACAGAAAGGAGAATTAATTGGAAGAGATTTTAATTTTTCTACATTTACTGTTTCTTTTCTCCTTTATTCATTGAAGGAATGGAAATTAGGCAAGAGAAAAACCGAAAAGGATGATGTTGTTGGTGTCATGATCTTTTCAACAGTGGAGTCCCCAGCAGAGGACGTTGGCCTATTCGATGCGTATGCATTAATTTTACAAACCGCAAGCACAGCATTGCCAAGCTGAAAAATGAGTAATTTAAAACAAATGTCAGAATCATTTTATGTATGAAGTATGCATTTGTCAAATCCATTGCTTTTTATCATTTTGATTTTGGGTTGAAGCTTTAGTTTGCATGCTTGGCTTTTCCTTCACGGAGCTTTAATTGATCTTTGTAAAGGATCATGTCAATTGATAGACCTTTTACCCTGCAGGGAACAAAAGGTTGAATCATTTAGTAAGTTCACAAAGGCCATGGATGATGGAGTCAAAGAGCTTCTCAATGTGGGACAGGAACATTGGAAAAGGTGTACAGGAGGTATGTATGAAAAGCTGCTTTGGCAAGCAAGCAAGTTTATTTATATAGCACGTTTCAGCAACAAGGCAATTCAAAGTGCTTTACACAAAGCATTAAAGAGCAATCAAAAGCAATTAAGCAGTCATTAAAAAGAATAGAAAGTAAAAACAAGCTAAAATAGAATAAGACAAGTATAAAATGCAAGAATAAAAGTTACAGCGCAGTGTCAGAAATGAATAATTATTTAATTTAATTAAAGGCAGAGTCAAACAGAAAAGTATTTTGCTCCGATTGAAAAGAACTGGGAATTGGAGCGGACCTGCATTTTTCTGGAAGTATGTCCCATATATGTGGTGGATAAAAACTAAATGCTGCTTCTCCATGTTTAGTTCTGACTCTGGGGACAGAAAGCAGACCCGTCCCAGACAACCTCAGAGGTCTGGATGGTTCACAATGTAGCAGATGATCAGAAATGTATTTTAGCCAAAGACCATTCAGTGCTTTATAAACCAACAGTAATAATTTGAAATCAACTCTTTGACAGACTGGAAGCCAGTGTAAAGACCTCAAAACTGGAGTGATGTGATCCACTCTCTTGGTCTTAGAGAGGACTCGAGCAGCAGCGTTCTGAATCGCTGTCAGCTTTAATAACTGAGATAAAAGAGGAAATGCTGGAAGTACAAAGCACTTCAGACAGCATTTTGAGAAAGAAACTGAGTAATCCAGGCCAATGATGTTTCATCATTCCTCTATCTACTGGTGCTGCTGGACATGTCAAGTATTTTCAGCATTCTCTGTTTTAATTCTTGTTTTCCAGCTTCTTTGTGAGTTGCTTTATTGCCGAACCTTTGTTCACTGCACTCTTTCCAGCTTAAGAAACTTATTAGACTAACATTGGAAAATGTATGAGTTTTAGCGAACTGGGCAGAAGTAGTATGATAGGCCATTTTTGTTTGAAGTCTGTGCTGATTGTGTTCTCTGTTCTCTTGAAGCACTACCTAAGGAGTATCAGAAGATAGGAAAAGCTCTGCAAAACCTTTCACAGGTCTTCGCAACCAGTGGTTATGAAGGTACTAAGCTGTGATAAATGTTTCTACACTTTTTGCATATACATTTGATAAACTGAAGCCCTAATTCTCTATCCCTGGCAATATCTATATTTCTGGCAGAATCTCAAATATCAAACGCGTGGTAAGCACGTAGAATGTACGTAGCGCGTACGTCGGAGCTCGGGACGTCTCTTAGCGGCTCGTAACGCTAACGGCAGGTACTCGGGAAACGTGTTGAAAACATGTTGAAAAATGTCCACGAGAGCCCCAAGTACCTACGAGCGGCAATTACCGTAATTCTCCGAATCGGGGGAAACTCGGGAGAACTCTTGAATTAGCTCGTACAGTGGGACAGCCCCTTTACTTAATATAATATGAAGTAAAAGGATTAACTTTGAAAATCATTAAAATACCATGAGATCAATTTTGCCCTGCCTTCATAAAAGTTTTTAATCATCTACCTGAACCCCCTTGTGGCCTGATTAGGTTCATACCTATTAATAGTGGCTGAAATGGTGAGCATGGAGCCTGTTGCCACATTCTCAACAGTTCTTCCCTATAACAGGTAAATTAATATAATTAGACTCATGGTAAACTACAATTGAACATTAAGAATATGGACAAATGTTTCTGTGCTGATCAAAAGAAGTCTTACGGTTATCTTTAAAAGCTATCAATCAAAATATTCAGATTATGCCGTTTCAATTTTTCAAGAACAAATTGGGGGCGGCACAGTAGCGCAGCAGTAGAGTTACTGCCTTACAGATCCAGACACCCACGTTCAAACCTGATTACGGGTGCTGTCTGTACGGAGTTTATACCTTCTCTCTGTGTCTGCTTAGGTTTTCTCCGGGTGCTTCCTCCCACATTCCAAAGACGTGCAGGTTTATAGGTCGATTGGCTTCTGAAAATTGTTTCTAGTGTGTAGGACAAAACTAGTGTACTGGCTGGCGAGGACTCGGTGGGCCGAAGGGCCTGTTTCCACGTTGTATCTCTAAACCTGTTCCTTCAGCCTTGTATCTAAATAGGTTTTTTCTAACTTTCATTTAACTGACATGTAACTATCCTAGTCCGAAGAAGGGTTTCGACCCGATACGTTGCCTATTTCCTTCGCTCCATAGATGCTGCCTCACCTGCTGAGTTTCTCCAGCATTTTTGTCTACCTGTAACTATCATAGATTGTTTTTTTTGTCTTCCACTTATGCATAAGTTTGCTTTTTGGTCGTTTGCAAGCATATTCATTTTAACTGCCATGCACATTCTAGCAGATATCCATTGTGACATCTTTAATATGCACATAGATTCCTGCAAATCTCTTGGTTGATTCTTAAAACTGAAAAGTAAGATTTTAAAAAGAAATGTCCTTCAAACTATTCACAATCTAATCATTGTGTGGATACCGTGAAGAATAATAGGTATTATCTTATAGAGATTGTATGAATTTTTAGAAGCAAGTTTAAACAGTTGCCAACCATTGCTTTAGCCCTGCTGCAGGAAGTGTAACTGTATTGTAATTAAAGTGTTGTAGTTAATAGCTTGTCTAGGTTTTAACCCTGAAATTCTCAATCTCAATCTTGTAAGTGGTGCCAAGGCTAATAAATGTTCGTACATGATGTTTGTGCACTAATGTTATCCGATTGCAATTTTTAGTAAATGATTATCCATAGAATGCCTGGATTGTAAAGCCTCATACTTTGCAGTATATTTCCTTCCTATTCACCTGACATTGGTGGCAATGTGAATGTGTTTTGTCAAGGTGAAAGGTGAGATTACATTCTTGGCTAGAATAGCACTTTGGTAGCATTAAACATTTAGCAATGGAGTTTCCTCGATGGATGCAGCCTTGAGAAATGTCTCTTCCATCTCCCCACCCCCAATTCCCGTAGGTCATTGCTCAACTTCATTGACATACCCTCAAATCTATGTTGAATCAACATAATCAAATTACATTTTCAAACTATGCAGGTTTTATTTTAAAGATTCCTTGATGGTTTGAAGAATGGTTACTTAGTGATTTGATCAATATGATTTTTTTTTTAATTGTTAAAAAAATCAATCTGTCTATAACATGAACGACCTGATGATAAATCGTGAACTTTGTTACAAATATAATGGGAATCAGTAAACAGGTCCTATGGTTTTGAATGCTTTTTTTTTAATTACTTTGAAACTAGACATTTTAGCAGTTTTGTTTCCAAAACATCCTGAGTAATTTTTGGGGATAACTTGGGTCTTGCAGGGTTTAAGTGAATGCTCACAGTCATTTACCTGCAGTTGAGGATTCTAAAACTAGAGGCCATAGGCTTAGGGAGAGAGATGTTTTTCAATTCTCGGCCTGTGTGCAATTTGGCATAGTTATTTTTAAAATAGAAAAGTACAGCACAGGAATAGGCACTTTGGCCCACAATGTCTGTGTTGAACATGATGCCAACACCGAGTCTTATCTGCCTGCATATAATCCATTCCCTGCATACCTACTTTAGTTTAGAGATACTGCATGGAAACCAGCCTTTCAGCCCACCTTGACACGAGTGTTCTATTTTCCCACTTTCTTATCCACTCCCTATAAATTAGGGGGCAATTAACCCACAAACCCACACGTCTTTGGGATGTGGGAGGTAACCGGAGCACCCGGAGGAAATGAATGCGGTCACCATGCAAACTCCAAACGGACTGCCCTCGAGGTCAGGATCGAATTTGGGTCTCTGAGGCAGCAGCTGTGCCATTGTGCCTGTCTAAAAGCCTCTTAAATGCCACCATCATATCTCTCTCCACCACCACCCCTAGCAGCACATTCCAAGCATTTAACGCTCTGTAAAAAAAAAAAACCTGCTCAGCCCATCTCCTTTAAACTTTCCCCCTCTCACCTTAAAGCTATGCCCTCTAGTCTTTAACATTTCCAACCTGGGACAAAGGTTCTGACTGTCTACTCTATCTATGCCACCCATAATTTTATATACTTCCTTCAGGTCTCCCCTCATCCTGAGAAAACAACCCACGCCTTTCCGACCTCTCCTAATATCCTCTAAACCAGGCAACATTCTTATAAACATCACTGTGCCTTCTCATAAGTCCTGTACTGGCACAATTGTGTAACTCTTCAAATGAAATTGTATGAAATACTTCAAATGAGGCCTAACAATGGTCCTTTAAAGCTACTTTGTTGAATAAACTCTCATCCATAGTAAAGAGTATCGGGCGTAACAATTGCAGTACAATTAGCCAACACCTTCTCCTTATTTATTTGTATTTCAGGTGAATCTACTTTGACAGATCCTTTAACTGAAGCAGGAAAAACTTATGAAGAAATTGCCAACCTCTTTGCAGAACAGGTGCCAAGATTTTTTATTTGGATAACTGCATGGAAGTGTAAAATAGACCTAAAATGTTTCTAATTACATTGCACATTATACAGTGCCATTGGAACTAACAGAGCTTTTCAAGTCTGCATCATGACTTTAAATCAGCAGTTTGGTGATAAATTCACATGTTGTAGAAGCAGAATTAGGCCATGTGGTCTATCAAGTCTACTCTGCCATTCAATCATGGCTGATCTATCTTTCCCTCTCACCCCATTCTCCTGCCTTCTCCCCATAACCCTTCACACCTTTACTAATCAAAAACCTATTAATCTCCACCTTTAAAAAAAAAAATCCATTGACTTGGCCTTCTGTGGCAATGAATTCCACAGATTCACCATCCTGTGACTGAAGAAATTCCTCGTCATCTCCTTTCTAAAGGCATATCCTTTTATTCTGAGGCTATGGCCTCTGGTCCTAGACTCTCCACCACTAGTGGAAACACCCTCTCCACATCCATTCTACCCAGGCATTTCTATAATCGGTAAGTTTCAATGAGGTTCCCCCTCATCTTGCTAAACTCTGGGGAGTAGAGGCCCAGTGCTGACAAACACTCATCAAATGTTAACCCAAGCATCCCTGCGATCATTCTCGTAAACCTCCTCTGGACCTCTCCAATGCCAGCACATTCGTCCTCGGATATGGGTCCCAAAACTGCTCACAATATTCATACTCGCAATAGTGGTCTGGCCAGTGCCTTATAAAGCCTCAGCATTACATCCCCATTTTGTATACTAGCCCTCTCGAAATAAATGCATGACTCCACACATCTGGCCCCCTCTCAGCTCACTCTCCCAAACTGTTCAGGTCCTTCTGCAGAGTCCCTGCTTTCTCTACACTACCTGCCCCTACACCCAAGAACGGAACTCACTGTCAAAACATGGAGGGGACAGGGGACATAATTTTTATGTCCCCTGTCCCCTCTATGGAGCGAAGGAAATAGGCAACGTTTCGGGTCTGAAGAAAGGTTTCGACCCAAAACGTTGCCTATTTCCTTCGCTCCATAGATGCTGCCTCACCCGCTGAGTTTCTCCAGCATTTTTGCCTACCTAAGACATTCTGTTAATAGTGTTTACATTCTGGTTCACATTTATAATTTTTGACCATGTAACATTACTAATAAAGTGGCAATGTCTTGTGTGGGTGTGGCTCAGTATCAATCGTGTATGTGCCATGGGAAATTAAGGATATAAAGAAAATGCCTGAAAAGTATTTGCTTTTGATTTATCGAGTAAAAGTGTACTTAAAATATATTCTTTATTGCATGGGAGATACCAGAACTTGAAATGATAAAATCCAAGTAAACATGTTACTTTTGCAACGCTTGCCAATGTGTAGAAATGTCAAATGAACCTGTGTCTTTTAACAGCCCAAAAAAGACCTGGAATATTTGATGGAAACCAACCAGGAATATAAAGGATTGTTAGGATGTTTCCCTGATATCATTGGAGTACATAAGGTAAAAAAAAAAACTTGTGTGAAATGAAAATGTTCCATTGAGGTTTTGTTTATATTTGTCCCTTGTCGGACAGCAATAAAAAGTGAAACATAAAGTTTTGAAGCCAAAATGAACGTAAAGAAAAACTTCAACTTAAAAGATTGCTGAGCTGATGCCAAGTTTTGCAAAACTGGAGATGTAGATAGATATGAGGAAGCCAGCCAATATAATAAACCTTCCAGATGTTAGTCTGGCTCAAATGTGGAACAGTAATGAGCCTGGAAAAAATACACATGGCATTGTACTTGGCACTACACACAGAAACAAAAAAGGATAATTTCTAGAGTGGAATGCAATTGTGATGATTTCTGGGTTACATTGATAGGGTATTCCTGGTTGTGAGGCTTACTTGGATTGACTATGTGATTTCTGGAACCATGTCGTGCCTCATGCAGTTCCCATTGGAACATTGCCCAGGAAATAAGATTACACTGGAATCATGAGTAACTGCAGATGCTGCAATCTTGCGTCAAGGACAATGTTCTGGAGAAATTCAACAGGTCAGGCAGCATCTCTGGAGGACATGCAGGGTGGTGTTGTCAATAGTGAGGATGGTTGTCAAACATTGCAGCAGGCTCTTTATCGGTTGGGCAGGTGGGCTGAGGAATGGTGATGGAATGACACAGAGAAATGTGAGGTGTTGCATTTTAGGAGCACTAACGTGGGCAGAACCTACAGAGTGAATGGTAGGGCTCTGGGGAGTGTTGCAGAGCAGGAGGATCTGGGTGTACAGGTACATAGTGCATTGAAAGTGGCATCTCGGGTAGATAGGGTGGTCCAAAAGGCTTATGGGTCATTGGCCTTCATCAATCAGAGCATTGAGTATAGAAGTTGGGCGGTCACCTTGCAGTTGTATGCGACATTGGTGAGGCCGCATTTAGAGCATTGTGTTCAGTTTAGTGCACCATGTTGTACGAAAGATGTTGTCAAGCAGGAAAGGGTGCAGAGAAAATTTACGAGGATGTTGCCAGGACTCGAGGGCCTGAGCTATAGAGAGAGGTTGACCAGTCTAAGACTGCTCCTTGGACCACAGGAAGGTGAGAGGTGATCTTATAGAGGTATACAAAATCATGAGTGGAATAGATCGGGTAAACACACAGAATCTCTTGCCCAGAGTAAGGGAATCGAGAAACAGAGGACATAAGTTTAAGGTGAGGGGAGAAAGATTTAATAGGAACCTGAGGGGTAACTTTTTCATGCAAAGGGTGGTAGGTGTATGGGACGAGATGCCTAAGGCAGGTACATTCACAATGCTTGAGAAACATTCAGACAGGTACATGGATAGGACATGTTTAAAGGTATGTGGGCCAAATGCAGGCAGGTGGGAGTAGTGTAGATGGGACATGTTTGGCCAGTGTGGGTGAGTTGGGCTGAAGGGCCTTTTTCCACGCTTTAAGAATCTATGACATGGTTTGGTGATGTTTCAGGTCAGGACCCTTCTTCAGGCTGATTGTAGAAAGGGGGCAGCAAACTGGAAAAGAGCAGCTTTCTCCACCATGTAACAATCAGTCTAAAGAAGATGTGATGGTGCCACTTCATCAGATGCCACTCTGATTCCTATCACTGGCTGGCAGTCCAGGAGAGGCCACGCTTTAACCTCAGCATCATTGGTGTTTTGGGTCCAATAAGCTGATGTTGGTTTGCACCAAACTGGAAAACCTCATCAGCCTCCCTATAAAATCCCAAGCATTCCACTTCCAGAGAGATCCCTATCACTGGGGAGAGTCCAGGAGAGGCCAGAAGGAGAGAGGACAGGGACAATTGGGTCCAAGAGCTGATAAGGAGAGAGGGCATCAGCCTCCTCCCTATAAGAGAGATTCCAGCCAGAGAGAGAGGGAGAGGGAGCGAGATGAAAGAAATGGAGGATGAAAGAAGGAAGGAAGGAAGAAAGAAAGAAGATAGAGAGGAATGGAGAGAAAATGGGGTGCCTCCCTGCTAGGCGTGTTGCCCTGTTGCAGATTCGAGGAAGACTGAGCCACTGGGACAAACCAATACAATACAATACAATGAACTTTATTTATCCGTTAGGAACTTTGGTTTCTGCAGCCATACAACAAACAGAAACAATTTTACAAGATACACAACCAACTCAATTCACACAGACATCCATCACAGTGAATCTCCTCCTCACTGTGAAGGAAGGCAAAGTCTTGTCTCTCCCCTGCTCTCCATCCTCTCCCGATGTTAAAGCCCCCGCGGGCGATGGTAAGTCCCGCGGCCATCAAGGCTGTGCCGGGCGTTGTAAGGCCCTGCTCCGGGTCTTAACGTTGGAGCCCCCAGCGGCCGTTAAACCCCGCGGCCGTTAAACCCGCGCCGGGGGATGTCAGCCCCCGCTCGGGTCGCCCTCAGCCCCTCAACTCGGGCAGGAGAAGCTGCCGCCGCGGGAGCTCCGAAAAGCGATCTCTCACCAGGGACCCGCGAGCTCCCTATGTCACCGTCCACAGGCCCGCAGCTGGAGCCTCCGAAGTCCGGCTGCAGCCGCGCGCCACCACGGCTCCCCACGCTCCGAGGTCGGCCACCAACAACAGACGACCAACATCACTATGTAGTCAAGACTAAGCTTCCGGGCAGAAGCCCCAGCCAACCAGTGTCCCTACTGAGGCTGAGTGAGTGGTCGAAGCAAACCTGAGACACCAATGCCTCTTCCTGCCCACGGGTAACAAGGACCTACGGCCACACACGGAGCAAAGACTGAGCTGCCAGGATAAATCCGAGACCACCAGAACCTCCTCTCGAGGCAAGAGTGAATTGCAGGGAGAATTGAGACTCCCTCCTGAGTTGCCGGGGCAAGCCTGAGACTTATGTAGATGGCCAGCACTACTGCACATTCGCCCTGATGACGAGAGACAGCGGTCCCGTGTGGTCCTGGACTTTCTTTTCACTGTAAATAAAATATATCATGTGTATTCACCCGACTGCTAGTCCTGGTGTAGTCACTGCTGAACCCGGCTTCAATGTCAACGCCACAAGGTGTTCAGACCCGAAATGCCGTTTGTCGAAGTACTCCACAGATGTTGCCTGACCCACTGAGTTACTCCAGCATCTTGTGTTCTAAATAGGATTACACTATTCTATTGTCTGCCTACCTGAGCAAACCCTGGTGAATTGATTCTCCTGGCTCTTCAACGTAAGGGCTATCCACCAACTCTGTGGTACCAACATGCAAAATCCTCAGTCTGACTGCCAACAGCCAACTAAGCCATATACTTCAAATATACAAGAGCCACATTAATGTCTACTGCATTTGAACTGTGGTGCTATATTTTACCTTAATTACTCCACAAAATGATTGCCATGCAATAATTTATTCATCTTTCTGCCGCAAGCTAGCTTCTGAACAGTTGATGGATTTATTCATCTACACTATAAATGGATGACACGTGACTATATGCATACTCCATGTTCATAAGTGATAGGAGCAGAATTAGGTTATTCGGCCCATCAAGTCTACTCCGCCGTTCAATCATGGCTGATCTATATTTTCCTCTTAACCCCATTCTCCTGCCTTCTCCCCATAACCCCTGATACCTGTACTAATCAAGAATCTATCGATCGCTGCCTTTCTAATATCCATTGACAGCCTTCTGTGGCAATGAATTCCACCCTCTGACTAATGAAATTCCTCCTAATTTGCTTCCTAGCATACTTTTATTCTGATCCCAAACACAACCACTAGTGGAAACATCCTATCCACATTAACTTTATTCCAGTGAAATAACCTAGACATTTATATTTTCAGATTAATTAATCTTGATAATTGTCTTGATAAAGCATACAACTGTATGGCTATGTAATGGTAAAAGGAAATACAAGTTTGTTTGTTTTTTTAATTCCATCGACCAGAATCAAGACAATTGAGGAACTTAAAAAAAATAAAGTGTTAAAAGTTGAGTGAAGGACAAAGTATCTTGGATGGAGGGCTTTGTGATCAATAAGTTGATAAACAAATGATCTGGTGCGGCAGAATGTTGTGCTGCACCACAGCCTATAACCTTGTGTCAGGGAAAGTGCTTACTTCATCCCACCAAGTTGGGAAGGGATCCAGCATCACCCACTGCAGCGTGATGTAGGCAACCCGCACATCTCCTTTCAACGTTGTCTCTTTCATCTTCAAGGTACACCTTCTTCCCAGCTGTTATGAGACGTTGGGAAGGGATCCAGGTTGAAGAGGAGTGTCGATCAGAGGCAGCATTGGGCATACCCAAATTATGAGATCCTAGCCTAGCTAAGCTATTATACAGAATTATGTGTTGAAAGGTAGTTTGTGTATTTTTTTTTTTTAGATGAGCTCACAATCAAGGAATCAGATTAAAATTCGACAACATCTTGCTGCATCCAGTCATCTATAGAAGAATCTAAGGAGGCATAAGTTATTTGTTTTTTAGAGCCATCTGCACCATTCATTACAATATGGCTGATCTTCTCACTGAATATCATATTGCTGCACTCTTTGCAAACCCCATCATGTGCAAATATCGATGAACAGTAGGAATAACAGTAAGGGGAGGAGCAGCTCTGATAATTCCAGACCTCAACAATGGTGGAGCCAGAACTCAAGACCAAAAGAACATTCTGATCTCTTTGAAGCAGTCTTCAATCAGAAGTGTGGAGGAGATGAAGACTTCTTCCTGAAGTCCCGACCAATATAGAAGCCAAAGGTAGACTCAAAATGCTGGAGTAACTCAGCTGGACATGCAGCAACTCTGGAGAGAAGGAATGGGTGACGTTTTGAGTCAAGACCCTTCTTCAGATAGAAGCCAGTCTTCAATTTAGTTCACTCCATTATATCAAAAAAAATGTATGAATAAAGAGTATATAGCAGTGGCTATATGCCTGAATAGACTAGGCTGCTGTGCAAGGATATACTTTGAAATTAGCTATAGGACCATCAAGTATTTTTGTTGAAATTAAGTCTAGATTGTAATCGCCAAGGAAAATTGTCCTATTCACAGAAATAGGACAAATCTAATTTGCCATTCATCAATTCACAAGCTATGCCCTCTTTGATATTTGATATTTCTTTGACATTTCCACTTTGGAAATGTCTACCCTATCTATGTCTCTCGTAATTTTATACACCTCTATCAGGTCTCCCGTCAATCTCTGGTGTTCTAGAGAAAACAATCCAAGTTTGTCCAACCACCCCTTATAGCAAAAATATTTAAGAAGGAACTGTAGATGTTGGAAAATCGAAGGTAGACCAAAATTCTGGAGAAACTCAGCGGGTGCGGCAGCATCTATGGAGCGACGTTTCAGGCCGAGACCCTTCTTCAGACTGAAGAAGGGTCTCGACCCGAAACATCGCCTATTTCCTTCGCTCCATAGATGCTGCCTCATCCTCTGAGTTTCTCCAGCATTTTGTTCTACGCCTTCTAGCTAAGACCCTTTAATCGAGGCAGCATTCTGGTATGCCTCTTCTGCACCCACTGCAAAGGCTCCACATACTTTCTGTGGCAGGGCGACATGAACCACACACGATACTCCAAATGTGGCTCAATTGAAGTTGTATGAAGCTGCATAATGACTGCCTAACTCTAATGCTCCACGCCCTGACAAGCAACCATATGCTACATTACCGTTCTCTACTTGTGTTACCACTTTCATGGAGCGAAGGACTTCGACCCCAAGATCCCTCTATACATTCATGTTGGTAAGGGTCTTGCCATTTACTGTATACTTTACCCTTGCATTCAACCTCCCAAAGTGCAAGGGAATGCACTTGCTTGGATGAAATCCCATTTGCCAATTCTCCGCCTATTTCTGTTGCTAATCTATATCCTGCTGTACACTTTGACAGCTTTTCTCACAGTCCACAACTCCAGCAATCTTGGTATCGTCAGCAAACATACTCACCAATCCATCTACATTTAAGTTCAAATAATTTATATGTATATATATATCACAAATGGCAGAGGTTGCAGCACAGATCCCTGCTGAATTCCACTGGTCACAGACATCCAGTCTGAATAACGCTTTCCACCACAACCCTCTGTCTCCTATTTGTTAGCACATTCTGAATCTATACCAGCAAGTCTCTGTGAATTCCGTGCATCTTAATCTCTGATCATGAGTAACCTTAACTTGTAAAAGTCCATGCAGACAACATTCAGCCATTATGTGACATTTGTCAGCAATCTGCTCACAATCACAATAATACTTTATTAGCCAAGTATGTTTTGCAACGTACGAGGAATTTCATTTGCCAAGTCAGTCATACAAATAAAAAACAACGGAACCACACAAATCACATTTTAACATAAACATCCACCACAGTGACTCCTCCACATTCCTCTGATGGAAGGCAAAAAAAAGTTCAATCTCTTCCCTTTGCTGTTGGGGGCCTCGACAGGATGATCTTGGCTCCCATAGCCAGCCATCGGGCCCTCCGCCTCGAGGCGATCCGCTCCTGCATCGGGGGGGATGTCAGCTCCCCTGCGCCGGGCGATCGAACCCCACGTCGAGGCTGGTCAAACCTTCTGCGACGTTGGAGCTCCCGACATCCATGTCCTCTCCCGAGACTGCGAGCTGCCAATGTAAAGTCCGCAGGCCGCAGTTGGAGTGATCCCAGGCAAGGGATCGACTCCGACGTAAGTCCACGCCCGCGGTGGGGCCCAAGGCCCGTCCGAGGAGGCCTCCATCTCCATCGATGGTAGGCCGCAGAGCGACCGGAGAATGCGATCCAAAAATTAATCGCATTTCCGGCAAGGTAAGAAACCAAAAAAAAAGTTTCCCCCGACCCCGCCTCCTCCCCCCATATAAAACAAACCGGAGAACATTTACACAGACTTTTAACACACACTAAAAAATGTTTTAAAAAAGACAAAAAAAACAGACTGTTGGCGGGGCTGCCAATCGTACGGCGCCCCTGGTGGTCACAATGCCAAGATTATTTTTGTTCCAGGAGCACACTGCTCTAGACTTTAATACAACTTCGGTCAAAATGGATCTAAGAGCTGAAATCCACAAGTGAGGCTGGAGTGACCCTCATGCCTACTTTCCCTTGTGCTGAGTTGCTTGCTAAACTCTTTAAACATATTCAAAAATGTGATGAAGATTCCGCCGTAAATAAATGTTGGTGGAGTAACTTTCTTCTTGCACTCTAAATTGCAAGACATGTAAATATGTGACCATTATAATTCATCTTTTTTTCCTTGACTATGCTTCAATATTCAGTTTTGTGTCATCTCTCTGTTGATAGATCCAGAATGAAACCCAATCTTCTATAACATGTTTCCACATAATTATTTCCTGTTGGAAAATAGACAGTTTAAAATATAGGTTTCTGTTTTAATGGAATTTGTGGAGTAAAACCGTTATAGATGGAAGAGTTGCTCTAGAATTTTTATCTGTGATGTTCTTTGAAAAGATTCTTTGATGGATGGATTATATCTTTTAAGGTTTTAATGGTTTATTATATATTTTTATATATATATTATATGATGTTTTATTTAAATAGGGTGCTATAGAAAAAGCCAAAGAAGGTGACAAGTTGGTTGCCTTAAATAAAATAACAGGACAGGAAAAGAACACCATGGTGAATCGTATTAGCACTATGTCTTACACGTTACAAGGTAGGTTCAGAAACAAAATGGAAAAAGAGGATAACATGACATGCTTTTAACTTGTATATTTATATGTTTTACTTGAGGCAAAGGAAGATTGCTCAAAAGGGTAATTATTCCAGCAATGCTTTCATAGTTCACAATGATGATAGAAATCTGCTCCTTGCCTATTGTTAGTTTTTTCCAACCTGGAGAAATGGCCTCATGACAACACCTCATATTTCGCTTGGGCAGCTTACAACCAAGCAGTATGAATATTGAAGATAGACACAAAAAGCTGGAGTAACTCAGCGGATCAGACAGCATTTCTGGAGAAAAGGAATAGGTGACGTTTCAGGCCGAGACCCTTCCCCTGATTGAGAGTCAGGGGAAAGGAAAACGAGAGATGTAGATGGTGATGTAGAGGGATATAGAACAAATGAATGAAAGATATGCAAAAAGATAACGATGATAAAGGAAACAGGCCATTGTTAGCTGTGAGCTCGTTGCAAATGAGACAATGCGACAAGTTCAAGTTCAAGTTCACATTTATTGTCACATGCACCAATTAAGGTACAGTGAAATTTGAGTTACCATGCAGCCATACAATCAAAAAGAGCACAATACACAATAGAATTTAACACAAACATCCACCACAGTGGAATCAACATTCTTCACTGTGATAGAAGGCAATAACGTTCCTCCTTTGTTCACCCGTGGTCGGGGCCATGAACCCTCCGCAGCCACCGCTACGGACGGCCCTTTCGTCGGGATGATTGAAACTCCGACGTCAGGACGGATCGGAACATACACTCCGCGACTTGGAGTTCCCGAATCGGCCACTTTCCTACTGGAGACCGCGGCTTCACGATGTTATAGGCCGCAGGCCGGCGGTCGGAACACTCCTGGCGATCCCCGGCAAGGGGATCCCCGGCTCAGCAATAGAAAGTCCGTGGCTAGAAGCTCTGCAGTCCGCGGCTTCACGATGTTATAGTCCGCAGGCTGGCTGCTTCTCCATCTTCCAGTATCCCTTGCATCTCTTCTATCTCCGCCCCTCCCTCACCCTAGTTTCACTGTCTATAACTAGCCCACAGCCAACAATAGACCATTGTGGGTTCTACCTTTCCTTGAACATAGTTGCTTTTTGCATATATTTCCATGTGTATTGGTTCTATGTGCTGTCTAGAATTCCCGTTTCCCTTTCTCCCGACTCTCAGTCTGAAGAAGGGTCTCGACCCGAAACGTCACTTATTCCTTTTCTCCAGAGATGCTGCCCTGACCCACTGAGTTACTCCAGCTATTTGTGTCTGGCCCCATGACAATCTGACCATGTGACAAGTGAACAGATTTTAACAAATATTCCATGTCCTAATCTTATTTAAACTGTATTTGGGCAATTTTGACACAAGGTGACAAGGGACCCTTGTCCAGACTCTTCATTCTGAAGACGACTCCTGAACTGAAACATCTCCTACTGATGTTCTCCAGAGATGCTGCCTGACTTGCTGAGTTACTCCAGCACTTTGTGTCTTGATTGTAAACCAGCATCTTCCTTGTGTCTCCATTGGAGTTACGGTTCCTTCGCAGCTATCATGTAAAAAACCTTAGAGTTACCTGTGAAGATGAAAGAGAAACTAAAAAAGGAGAGGGCTGATAAGGGCTTTGGTAACTGGATGAAAATGCACGGTCTAGCTAAATGAAAGCACTCAGCTTTCACCCATCATCAACAATGAGAATAACATACAATATTTTCAATCACTGGCAATAGATTTTTTTACAATAATTACCTACGTCACGTAGTAATTCTATAAGCTGCTCACATGCACCCTGGTGTACCCCAAATCCTCTGAACTGCATACACTACATGTGAACTCCCATTTTGGTCACTTCTTATAGGGATTAAACTCTTAACATATTACCTTTGACCCTAATTTAAACTTGTATTGAAGATCAAAATAGTGCACTCTGAACTCAAGTTATTATCGACATACATTGTTCAATATTGAACCGAGGAGGCTCTTTCTTTAGCCATTGCCCTGACCATTGCTCTCTTGGCCCAGCCCTTTCATTCTTTCCTGGTCATCGATGGGCAACTGACAAAGTAATGCAGGCCACACGGCCTGATGAGTCTTAAATCCCTTTACCCACTCGATTCCACAATCCTTTCACAACACATGTGAATCCGGTCCTCCTGGAATAGTGGAATGTGGGGAAGGGAAGAGTGAGCATAAACGGAATTGATTATAAGTGTATTTTCTGAGGTGCATTTGCTTTGGTAATGAAGATGACTAAATTTAGGTTCCATAATTTCCATTACAGCTGAGATGAATCACTTCCACAGTAATCGAATTTATGATTACAATTCTGTAATGCAACACTACCTACAGCAACAAGTCCAGTTTTATGAGACGGTAAGTTGCTTAATAGATCTATTTTCCTTTGAACCCCATCAGGGTAAAATGACTGAAGTAACTTTATTTATTTAATAGGGGTATTGTCTATTTATGTCAGCATCCTTTTGTTACATTTTCTCAGTGTTTAAAAGTATGGAGGTTTAATTAAAAAACTGAAGATCCATTTTTTTCCTGATAACTTCCATTAACCCATTGACAAGATTACCTCTACAATTATCCCCACTGTAACTCACGCTTTACCTTATTGGGGATTTGTTTTGTCCCTATGTCTTGGTCCTCTTTGTCTAATCCCTATCTCCTCCAGCTCTCAGCAACTCTCAGTCTGAAGAAGGGTCTCAACCCGAAATGTCACCCATTCCTTCTCTCCAGAGATGTTGCCTAACACGCTGAGTTAAGGATGGATCTTGCAACTAAAACATGAACTGTTTCCCTTTCCACTGATGCTACCTGAATTACCGAGTGCTTCCATCACTGTCTGTTTAAATTTGAAATATTAAATAGTTTATAACTGGAGAAGAAACATTACAAGAAATAAACAAAACTGGCATTTGTTTGTTCCACCATGACATAAGCCATTAATTCATAAGGGATAGGAGCAGAATTAGGCCATTCGTTCCACCAAGTCTGCCATTCAATCATGGCTAATCTATCTCTCCCTCCTAACCTCATTCTCCTGCCTTCTCCCCATAACCCCTGACACCCGTACTAATCAAGAATCTATCTCTGCCTTAAAAATATCCATTGACTTGTCCTCCACAGCCTCCTGTGGCAAAGAATTCCACAGATTCACCACCCTCTGACTAAAGAAATTCCTCCTCATCTCCTTCCTAAAAGAAAGTCCTTTCATTCTGAGTCTATGACCCCTAATCCTAGACTCTCCCACTAGTGGAAACATCCTCTCCACATCCACACGACCCAAGCCTTTTACTATTCTCTTTTCAACGAGGTTCCCTCTCATTCTTCTAAACTCCAGTGAGTACATGCCCATTGCCGTCAAACGCTCATCATATGTCAACCCACTCATTCCTGGGATCATTGTAAACCTCTGGACCCTCCCCAGAGCCAGCACATCCTTTCTCAGATATGGACGATATGGTTTCTTCTCATTATGAGAGCCAGTCCCATGGCTATGATAAAGACCTGTTTTACCTTCATTTCAAGAGCCAGCACTTCATAGCTGTTGTGCATGAAATCTCACCTACCTTGCTTCACCTTCTCTGTCCCTTCTTAAAACATAGCAACTTTCACGAGGTTTATTTAGATCAGAGGAAAGTAAGGCTGTATTTGATGGAGGTGTTTTAAATTATTAAGCGATGAGAATATATATTGATTGAGAAGTTAGAACAAGGTGACACTGGGAGATGATTTTTAAAGATAGTGAGTGGACAGCAAGATAAATGTTCTTTTTTGTGGGCTCACAAACACTGAAGTGAGCCGTCAGTATTTGTGAACAAAGCGGAATTTATAACTTGCATATAAAAACACAGGAATATTACACAACTTGAAATTAGGATTTGGATTATGAGGGTGATAGATAGAAACTTAAGTATAAACTTAAACGTAACTTCAAGGATAACGGATAAAGTGCAATGGGCTATTTAACGATCAGTTTTGTTTGAGTTGAGTTTAATAGCCTGATGGCTGTGGGGAAGTAGCTATTCCTGAACCTGGATGTTGCAGATTTCAGGCTCCTGTACCTTCTACCTGAAGGCAGCGGGGAGATGAGTGAGTGGCCAGGATGCTGTGGGTCCTTGATGATGCTGGCAGCCTTTTTGAGGCAGCGACTGATAGATCCCCTCGATGGTAGTGAGGTCAGAGCTGATGATGGACAGAGCAGTGTTTACAACTTTTTGCAGTCTTTTACGCTCCTGGACGTTCAAGTTGCCGAACCAAGCCATGATGCAACCGGTCAGCATGCTCTCTACTGTGCACTTGTAGAGGTTCGAGGGAGTCCTCCTTGACATCCCGACTCTTGTAATATTCTCAGGAAGTAGAGGCGCTGATGTGCTTGCTTCATAATTGCATCCGTGTTCTCGGACCAGGAAAGATCTTCAGAGATATGCACGCCCAGGAACTCCAAAGACGTACGGGTTTGTAGGTTAATTGGCTTGGTATATGTACCACAAATTGTCCCTAGTGGGTATAGGGTAGTGTTAATGTGCGGAGATCGCTGGTCACCCAGTGGTTCCTGTGCTGTATCTCTAAAGTAAACTACACTAAACTACAGTTGGTTGAGGCATCAGGTTCAACAAAGACATAGTGGGCCCAAGGGACTGTTCCTGTGCTGTACTGTTCCATGCATACTGTTGGTAGTAGAATATTAGGTGTTGTTCCACCAATTGACTTGTGACCTCGCTCGGGCAGTGGAGGAGGACCATGACAAAAAAGGTCGATATGGGAAGGGGAGTTAATTCATTCATCATCGTTGAAAACATTAGCGACGCAGTGGTGCTGGTTTCCGACGGGAACAGTGATGGACGCACCACACATCTCTGTCCTCCAGTTCCTGTGCACTTCTGCCGCTGGACGTATAGGATTTTGGTGTGTGTGCTTTATCATCGTTCCTTGCAATGCTGTGTACGACAGTGATCGCAATATCTACTAGAGTGTGGATGGCCATTGCCTCACTAGGAGCTCATCTGCCCTTTGACAGGTCTTGTTTTTGGACCACAGCCCCCTCCTCACCTGGCAAACCAGGTGGGGGAGACAGTTAATCGCCGACTATCCGACCATGGAGCAGGTAGCATCGGATTACATGGTACCCGTGGCGGGGGAAGCTGACCTAAAATGGTCAGCAACGGGGATATGCAACAGGTCTGACCAGATGTAATACAAGTACTCAGTGAAACAGTTACCTAGCTGATGTTTGGTTTTGCCCATGTTATAGAGCCCACATTGGAAGCACTGAATGCAGTAGGTGAGGTTAGAGAAGGTGCATGTGAACCCCTGTCTCACTGGAAGGGCTGCTGTGGTCCTGAATGGATGTGCGGGAGGAGGTGTAGTGACAGGCTTACTTCTCATCCAGTTGCAACTGAAAGTACCTGGGGAGGGGGTGGTTTGGATGGGAAGGAATGAGTGAATCAAGGAGTTGCAGAGGAAGTGGTCACTAAAGAAAGTGGGAGGGGTGGGGTGGGAAGATGGGTCTGTTGGTGGGATCATGTTGAAGGTAATGGGAAAGGTGGAGAATGATGTGTTGGATGCGGAGGCTGGTGGGGTTCATGTTGAGGACCAGGGGAACTCTTGTCTTTTTTTGGTCTGGGGGGGGGGGGGGGGGGGGGAGTGGAGAACTGCGGGACACGGGGGAGAAGCAACGAGGAATCCATCCACAACAGCAGCAGGGGAATCCATATTTATTAAAGAAAGAGGACATGAGATGTCCTAGTGTGGAAAGCCTCATCTTGAGAGCAAAGTCGCTGAGGCGGAGATATTGGGTGCAGAGGATGTCATTCTTGCAAGACGAAGGGTGATGGAGAAATCGAGGAAGGAGAGAGAGGTGTCAGAGTTACGACAGGTGGAATAGATAGATTATAAATAGGCCATACATTAGACAATTCTGCCCATGACTATAAAGAGGGGAACATTCTTTATAGGGGAAAATCAAAAATTCAATGGGGAAAAAAAAGCAAACGTACGGAGTGCTTTTTGTTTACGAATGGGAGGGAATGCCATTGGAAAAAATGAATTGTTCTCATGTTGTGTTGGAAAAGCCTATGAAGAAAAGTGTGTTAACATTTATTTTATTGCTTCATACTAGATTGCAGCAAAGCTGAAGCAAGCATTGGGCCATTTTACAGCACAACAGTAAACCCTGCAACACATTCAACCTTAATTGACTATTTGGTGGAGGAAACCTATACTTCAGTGTGTATATGAAGGAAATGCACAAGAAAAACCCCTTCAAATCCAGGGTTTGTTTGAGATAATATTACGCATGTAAAACAGCTCATTTGGACCATATCAGTTATTCTTCTGTTGGTGCAAAATTGTTTTATGACTCTTGTGCAAGCATAAACTTTGTGAACTTTTTTTGTTATTTTCTCTTTCTCATTTTCTTGTTTGCTCCTTTTCATGGCATAATCTGCGCGGCTGCATTTTTGACCCGCAGTGGCATCTCATCAGCTTGGTAATTATTGCTGATATCATGGTGCCGTGGTGGTTAATACTGCCTGTGAACACTCATCCTTGCAGCTTACTTTGGTTACAAAATGGGCCATGGGAATAAGAAAATGCAACACACTAGGGGGGTTTTTATGACATTGGCAGCAATAACAATGGAGCTAAAGAATTAATTTTGTGCTCCAAGCAAATACTTTTCAGAAGCCATTGTTGTAATTACATTTGCTTTTCTAGCTTGTATTTTGGGCGATTAATAACATTTCATGCCAGTCATGCATTCTATGAATAAAGTGCACAAGACCAAGATTCGCCTTGATTCAAACTAAGTTGAACAGACAACAAAGAAAAAAGCCATTTCAGAAACAATTCCAAATAGCAGTCAATGGTGTGAGCAGTCCAGCACAGAAATGCAGACATTTTGGGGGGTAGAGGTAGGGTGGAGGGGGTGGTTGGCGAGAACGGGGAGAACCTTGAGAAATGAAACATTCCCAGCTGTGAACTGTGCCATTTATTCTTGACCAAATTTTACTTGGTACGTGACTATTTGACCGTCCTTTTTTTGGTAATAGCTTTCGTAGAGCAGTGTCAATGGTTACAGCCTGAGATGCCATTCTGAAACGTTTTAATAGATATGGCTGGTTTGCAATTTGGTTTTAGTAATGAATTGTACGTCAGATTTATGATTTGCCACAATCAACTTCTCTGACTATAATATTATTATTATTACATAAGCTACCGAACTACCGAATGAAATTGCTTTTTCAAGAAGTACACATTAACAAAGCTTTGTATGCAAATTGTTTGCTGTTCTCAACTGGTTACCGATTCTTGGAATCCACTTCCAAAGTTAAGGGCTGACATGAACTCCGTACAGTAGCGAAAAATTTGAAAGCTATTCTGAATAGTTATTGCATTACTAATAGCCCTGCTTAAATTTAAAATGACTGTACAAAGACACCTAATTATATGGACATATACATTCATGAATCTAAGAGGACTATAAGAGCATGTTTGCACCAAAGATAACTATTTAATTTTGTATTGACATTATTTTTGGATGATAAAACTAATAAATGTTCTATGCTTATACTTTTTTGATACTCGCGTTTGTCTTGTTCAGATGCTTAAGTGGAAGGAAAGTAAATTTTAAATGTGATGTAGTGTGGGATGAAAGATCTTTATAATGTTAGAGAGTAAGACAATTTTATGCATAAGATAATTAACCAAGGATTTTTTTTTTAGAAATGGAACTGTTTGCATTCGGTTGTTTCGATTCTGTCCTCAGTTTAGTGGATAAAAATTGCACTAAAATATAAATCCTAAATTATTGAGATGTATTAAATATATTTGTTGAGATTTGTTACATAATGCATTTTTCTGGTGTTTACTGTACACAAAATTTAGAAAAGTAAATTATTTATTTCTGTTAAATGCCATGTAAAAAAAGTCTTGTTGAAATTAAATATCAGATTTATCCTCTCGTTCCTATTTCAGTACAGGTCCTCTGCTGTACTCATACTTAAGTTCATACTTTATCCGTGAGTCCATCCATTTCAGAGAACAGCAAATCTTATCAAGCTTTACTTCTGAATACTCAAATTCTTTGCTTAAGGGACTGAGGACAGCAACTGAGGGAATTCCAAGAGGCCAAATTAAATGCAGATGGGAACACACTGTTTCACTTAGTCATAGTCATAAGGCATGGAAACAGGCCCTTCGACCCAACTTGCCCACTCCAACCAAGATGTCCCATCCATAATAGGCAAAAGTGCTGGAGAAACTCAGCGGGTGCGGCAGCATCTATGGAGCGAATATCTTCAGACTGAAGAAGGGTTTTGGCCTGAAACGTTGCCTTTTCTTCGCTCCATAGATGCTGCCGCACCCACTGAGTTTCTCCAGCACTTTTGCCTACCTTCGATTTAACAGCATCTGCAGTTCCTTCTTGAACATGTCCTATACTATACATCATCTATACTAGTCCCACCTGCCTGCATTTGGCCCATGTCCTTCTAAACCTTTTCTATCCATGCACCTGTTAAAATGTCTTTTAAAATGATGAATGATAATTTGATAAATAATTGAGCACAAGGAAACTGTTGTTAAGGCTAAACTATCCAAGTTCTATTAAGTTTTTTGTTGTATTTTGCATTAATACATTACAGTTCTCAGAATGAACTTGAGCGTAAAATCAGTTTGTATGAAATGATGTAAAACGACATTTCTGTAAAAGCATTGTTTTGACATTTACACAATAATAATCACTGTGGCACGGTGGCGCAGCGATACAGCCACTGCCTTACAGCGCCAGAGACCCATGTTCGATACTGACCACGGGTGCTGTCTCTACGGAGTTTGTACGTTCTCCCCTTGACCTACATGGCTTTTCTGCGGGTGCTCCCGTTTCCTCCCACACTCCAAAGACGTACAGGCTTGTAGATTAATTGGCTTTGGTAAAAAATTGTAAATTCTCCCTGGTGTGGGTAGGATCGTAATAGTTTGCAAGAATCGCTGGTCAGCGCGAACTCGGTGGGCCGAAGGGCCTGTTCGCACGCTACATCTAAACTAAACAAATCTAAGTTGCAGTACTTGTGCCTGTGTTATCTTATCATCTTACAAGGATTTTGCCAGGACTTAAGGACTGAGCTAAAGGGATAGATTGGGCAGGGTAGGGCTCTATTCCTTAGAGTGCAGGTGGATGAGGAGTGATCTTATAGAAATGTATAAGATCATGAAGAGAATGGATGGGGGGTAGATACAGTATTTTACTCTGAGGAGGAGAATCAAGAACCAGAGGACATAGGTTTAGTTAAAATTCCAAAGTAAACTTTATTGTCATATCAATTATGCAACAGTAGTTACACAGAGGATTGAAATTACGTTTCCCCATACTCCAAATGTGCAAGTAATATTAAAAACACAGACAGACAACATACCAATAAAAATAGACAATAGACGTTACATTAGTTAACATATTAAAATATTCACAGTGTGCCAAAATGTAGCAAAAACTTTGAGGTGTTTTAAAAAGGGTGCAACAATGAAAGGTGCAATAGAGAAAAAGTGCCAATTCCGTACTGGAGACATTGAGCCAAAGTTATTTTCACAGTTTGTTTGTCTTTGTTTGGGTACTGTTCATGGAATTTTCTTAAGTGTGTTGAGTAGTCTGATGGCCTGAGGGAAAAAGCTGTTTTTGAATCTGATGGTTTTGCTCCGCATGCTGCGGTAGCGCTTACCGGAAGGTAGGAGGGTGAACAGTTTGTGTGCTGGGTGGGTAGTGTCTTTGATGATATTGCTTGCTCTCTTGCGACAGCGAGATGGGTATAGGTCCTGGATTGCTGGTTGGGGTGATCTGGTGATCTTCTCCGCTGTCCTCACCACTCTCTGTAGGGCCTTCTGGTCAGCAGCAGAGCAACTGCCATACCAGACTGCGAGACTGCTGGTAAGAATGCTCTCAATGACACCCCTGTAAAAAGTCGTGAGGGCAGAAGGGGGGAGGTCAGCTCTCCTCATCCGTCAAAGGAAGTGGAGGTGTTGCTGTGCCTTCTTGACTAGGGAGATGGTGTTGGTGGACCATGTCTGACCATCTGTGATGTGCACTCCCAGGAACTTGGTGCTTTTCACAGACTCCACTGCACTGCAATTGATGGTAAGTGGGGTGTGTGTTGTCTGTTTCTTCCTGAAGTCCACAGTTATTTCTTTTGTTTTGTTGACATTGAGTTGAAGGTTGTTGATATCACACCAGTTGATGAGTTGTTGAACCTCCTCTCTGTAGGCAGAGTCGTCATCGTGGCTGATGAGGCCCACCACTGTAGTGTCATCTGCGAACTTGATGATGTGGTTCGAATTGTGTTGGGCACAACAGTCATGTGTCATCAGCGTGAACAACAGAGGGCTCAGCACACATCCCTGTGGGACCCCGGTGTTCATGATGGTAGTCTCTGATGAGTTCTTGCCAACTCTTACTGTCTGTGGTCTGCCAGTGAGGAAGTCCAGTAACCAGTTGCATAGTGGGGTGCTGATGCCTATTTCGCCGAGTTTATTCACCAGATGTTGGGGGATGACTGTATTGAAGGCGGAGCTGAAGTCGATAAACAGCATCCGCACGTAACTGTTTTTGGTTTCCAGATGAGCCAGGCTTAGGTGGAGTGCTGTTGCTATGGCATCATCAGTGGAACGGTTGGGACGGTAAGCAAACTGGTATGGGTCAAGTGTCGAGGGGAGACTGGATGATATATGGGCCTTGACCAACCTTTCAAAGCACTTCATCACGATGGACATGAGTGCTATGGGCCGGTAGTCGTTCAGTGTTGAGGCTGGGGATTTCTTGGGTAGCGGTATGATGGTGGTGGCTTTGAAGCATGCTGGTATGATGGCTTGGCTCAGAGAGGTGTTGTAAATGTCCGTGAGAACCTCTGTGAGTTGGTCAGCACAGTCTCTGAGCACACGTCAGGACCTGCAGCTTTTCTGGGGTTCACCTTGAGTAAGGTCCTCCGCACATCAGCTGGGTCCAGGTGAAGTGTTTCATGGTCTGGGCAGGGAGGGGCTTTTGTTGGTGTGGTGGTGTTGTCCTCCTCAAACCGGTTGAAGAAGGTGTTAAGTGTGTTGAGGAAGTCTGTGTTGTCCTCGCACGGTGGGGATGTTTAAGATGAGAAGGAAAGATTTCAAGGAACTGGAAGGGCAACATTTTTCATACTGAGTGTGATGGGTATACGGAACAAGCTGCCAGAGGAGGTAGGTGAGGCAAGTACTACCAACATTTAAAAGACAATTGGACAGGTACGTGGATAGAAAAGGTTTAGGATAGAGGGGACTAATGTAGGTCATCTTGGTCAACTTTAGCATGTTGGGCCGTTGGGGCTGTTTCCATGCTGTATGACTATCATGATAATAGGATTTGATGGTTATGCAGTTAGTAATAAATCCATCTAGGTAAAAATAAATTGGAATTTGTGTTTGAAATGAAAAACAAATCTACTGGAATCGATAGATTTGTTTATAAAATAAACATCTAGTACAATTGGGCCCATGGTCTCCACTTGGTCAGACATGTTTGTAGCTCTAGAACCACCTATATTGGTAGACATCTAATTGCCCTCTGAAATGCAGTTTTTCAGGTGCAGCATAGCTGGTGATAAAAAAAAAACTTGACACATGTGGCATTGACCTAGGCACAAACTTCCTATTGGGAAAGTTGCTGAAATCTCATTAAACCTTGCTAAGTCCTTGTCATGAGCATTTTGATACTGGTGTCTAAACTGGGAGGGCTATCCCACAGGTGAGTTGAGCAACGGAAAACAAGCATGCCACAATTTTCCCAGTTCCAATTTCCTCTCAGTACAAAAATATATGGAATGGTAAATTAATTTGATGCTGGTAAATGAGTGACATAATCTGAAGTAGAGTTAAGTGGTGTAGAGCAGATTGTCAGCGTGGACTCTATGACTAAGTTCCCTGTTGCTATACTGTAGTGCACGACCCATGCTCAGCCCAGCATGTGAGGTCTGTTCAGGCGGATTAGGCAGATGAAATCTACTGGAGGGTTCAATGGCCAGGAAGGCGGCTCAACAGCGCACTGTGGAGAGCAAAGGGCATGTTAAAGCACGACAGAAAACTTGTCCATCCAGTGCAGCCAAGGAGGTTTCCAGCTGTAACATTTAACCGTGCCACAGGAATCCAGATCCTGTGGCCCAGAGGGTGGGGATGCTTGTGTGCAACAGCCTCCCCACCTTCATCTCTCCCACGCACAGGTTTTTGTGCAAGTCTATCTGTCCACAACACACGAGTCCGCCCAAATTGCCTGTGCTGGCGAGGATGCCTCATCTACCTTTGTCCCACGTGCCCACGTTTGGCTCGTATTCCTCCAAACCATTCCCATCATTGTAACTATCCAAATGTCTTTTGAATATTGATATAGTACCTGCCTCGACTACCCCCTCTGGCAGCTCATTCCATCTACCCACCACCCTGTGTGGAAAATGTAGCCTCTCGGGTTTCTATTAAATCTTTCCCTTCTTAACTTAAACCTATGTCCTCTTGTTCTTGATTTCCCCAACACTGTACATTCACCATTGCTACTCCCCTTGTTATTTTGTTTATACACCTCTATAAGAGGACTCCTCAGCACCTTTTGCTCCAAGGAATAAAGTCCAACCCTGCCCAATCTCTCGTGCCCTCAAGTCCTTGAAACATCCCCATAAAGTATCTGAAGTCTGATGAAGGGTTTCGACCCGAAACGTTGCCCATTTCCTTCGCTCCATAGATGCTGCCTCACCTGCTGAGTTTCTCCAGCATTTTTGTCTACCTCTGCATCCTGATGGCACCTGTCCTATAGAACAGTGACCAAAATTGAACACAATACTCCAGGTAAGTCCTCGCCAATCTCTTGTACAATTGTAACATAACATTCCAACTTCTACACTCAGTTCCCAGCCCGATGAAGGCTGCCTATCTTCCTGCAATGCCACTTCCAGGGACCTATATACGTATTCCTATATCCCTTTGCTCTACCACACTCCCCAGGGCCCTAGTCAACCCAGCCTCTCCCTATAGCTCGTCCTTTTAAATCTTCTTTGCACTCTTTCCAGCTTTATAACAACCTTCCTATAACAATAACTAACATAACATCCCAACTTCCATACTCCCTATACTACAGTATAACACCCTGATTGATGAAGGCAAACACAACCTTGTCCTCATCAACAGAGTTGCTGCAGAGATGTTTAACGATTTCTACTTCCTGGGAATCCATATCACCAGCAACTTAAATCTTGGTCACTTCACACTTCACATCAAGAAAATATTTACTTTCCTTGATATCTCAGAAGATTCAACATGTCCATGAGGATTCTCTCGAGCTTTTAAATATGTGCTGCAGATGCATCTCAGCCTGGCATGGTAGGTTCTCTGCCCTGCTCTTGACCACCTGAACTGGCAGAGAGTGTGAACACAGCCCAGTCTATCACAGGCTCATCATCTCCATACAGTCCATCTTCACAGTGTGTTGCATCAAGGATATCTGCTACCTTGGCCATTCCTTTTGCTCTCTTCTACCTACTTGGAAAGGTACAGGAGCTTGAAAGCATGTGTCCGAACTTGAGAACAGTTTCTTCCCCACTGCCATCAGACTCTCAAACCAATCATCTCTTACACATCCACTTCCTGGAGGTACTGCCACATATTCCTTCTCTTAGCTCTACTTCATTCAGTTTTCCATTGGTATATTTAGATGTTTTTGTTTGCACTACTTCAGATTAGAGTCACAAAGCCATATGGCTTGGATGCAGACCTTCGGCCCAACTTGCCCACGCCAACCAACATGCCACATTTGCCTGCATTTGACCCATAGCACTCCCAACCTATCCATATAAATGTTTCTTAAATGTTGCGATAGTTCCTGCCTCAACTACCTCCTCCGGCAGCTTGTTCCATACACCTACCACCCTCTGTGTTAAAAAAAAAAGTTACCCATCAATTTCCTATTAAATCTTTCGCCCACACCTTAGAAAACTCTGCATTTACCAGCTGTATTGATTTCATGACGTTGTACTCTTCTATAAGATCACCCTCGAGTCCTGGCAATAACCTTGTAAATCTTCTGTGCACTCTCTTCAACTTGATAACATCTTTCCTACAATATACTGACCAAGACGGAACACAATACTGTAAATGTGGCCTCATCAATGTCTTACGGTATATAACTGTAACATGACCTCCCAACTATACTCAATACTCTGATTGATGAAGGCCAATGAAAGCCTTTTTGACCACCCTATCTACATGTGATGCTACTTTCATGGAACCATGCACCTGCATTCCTAGATCCCTCTGCTCTACAACACTCCCCAGAGTCCTGTGTAGGTCCTGCCCATGTTAGACGTCTCAAAATGCAACACCTCACATGTCTCTGCATTAAATTCCATCAAACGCTCCTCAGCCCACCTGGCCAATCGATCCAGATCCTGTTGTAATTTTTGACGGCTATCTTCACTATCAGGGCCGGCCTTAGGAGGTGCGGGGCCCAATTGGGAACAATTTTGGTGAGCTCCAGGTTCCCAGCCAAGGTCTGTAGAATCATAGAAATACAAATAAAGTCTATTATAGACTTTATATCTCTATGGTAGAATGGAAAGTAATCAAAATGTGCGCTTAAAAAGTGCCTGCGAGTTACGGACCAAACAGATCTAAGCTACATTTTAATATAAAATTGATTACATGTAAGCCTACAAGTATCTCCAAGATCACTTCTGAAAAGTACATAGTTACAATACCACTTGCTTAGTGACTGTGAAATGAAAAATAAATGTAATTAACTAGATCCTGAAAAACCAATAACTATTGGCGAAAAACCAGTCCAGGCATTAAATTTTGGGCTTCAGCCCCATCCTACCCTTTAGGCTTCTACCCCATCCTAACTTAGGGTGGGGCGGGTGTGTGTGTGTGTCAGTTGTCTGTGCGTGATATGTGTGTGTGTGTGGGAGGGAAGGAGAGAAGGGATTGAAGGACAGAAGGGAGTAAGGAGGGAAGGAGAGAACGGAGTGAGGGAAGTAGAGAAAAAAGGGAGGGAGGGAAGGAGAGAAAGAAGGAAGGGAAGAGAGGAAGGGGAGAAAGAAGGGAGGGAAGGTGAGAAGGGAAAAGAGAGAGGAAGGAGGGAAGGGAAAGAGAAAGGAGGGAGAGGGCCAGCAACAGGAGCGGATGCAAGGGTCCGGGCGGACGGGAGTGAGCTGAGGCCGAGGTTTGTAAACATTGCTCCAACCCCGGCCCGGCGCTCTGTGTATTGTTCACCGCGTCTCCCCGGGGAGAGAGAGGGGTGAAGCACAGCGACTGGAGGGGCAGGAACGCTCCCCGACACACCTCCCCCTTCTCCATTCCCCCTCACACACCCTCCCTGTCTATCCCTTTCTTCCCCCTCTACTCTCTCTCCACCCCTCTCTCCACCCGGGATAGATCTACCCGAGCCGAGAGTACATTACTCTGGCGCGGGGCCCAATTGGGAGCAATTGGTCCAATCAGCGTACAAACCACCCACTTTTAGTCTCATCTGCAAACATACTAATTGCACTGCAATCTTTGCACCATTCTGATGTTACGTACTTGTCAACATGTTTGGAGTTGGTTCTATCATTGTCGTGTATACTGTGAACTCTGAGTTTCATCTGAACAAGGAATGTAATCACACATGACAACAAACTAATCTGAATCTCAATCTGAGACACTGGTGAAGCTGGAAGCTAGGCGCGTAGAATAGATTAAGAGGTGGTTACCCTGCAGCTGAAGGAAAAGCAATGAAAGAATAAATGGGAGACCCAGATAAATGAAGGCAGGAAGTCAGTTTGTTGGGGAAACCTCTTGAGTACAACTCACTGCAAATTAACTTCTTCATGTTGGAAATGATGGGCGAATATATAGGTAGACACAAAATGCTGGAGTAACTCAGCAGGACAGGCAGCATCTCTGGATAGGAATGGGTGACGTTTTGGGTCAAGACACTTTTTCAGACTGAGCTCCAGTGTCTTATCTGTTTCTAACTTCTAGTAACCCTTGTTTTCCCTCTCTACATCCCTCCTTCCTAGTTCTCTGACCAGTCTGACTGTCCCCCTGATTAGATTTTATCTCTGTATGCTTCGTTGTCACCCCCTAGCTAACAATGATCTACTCTATATTTTACTTTAGCCTCATCTCTTTTGATGTCTCGTTTTCACACCTTATCCTTCCTTATGTCTCCCTCTCCACTGAGTCTCAATCTGAAGAAGGGTCTCGACCAGAAATATCACACATTCCTTCTCCACAGAGATGCTGCCTGTCCCGCTGAGTTACTCCAGCAGTTTGTGTCTATCTTCGGTGTAAACCAGCATCTGCAGTTCCTTCCCACACATGAGCAAATATCTCTCTGAGAAGGTTTCAGAGCCAAGATCACATCACTATGGGTGGTTCAAATGTAGATGGGGAGGATGAAGATTCCATGGGCAATAATGTTAGGAGATTCAACAGTGAATAGGCAGGTGATTCTAGGCCAGAGATGATATAGTATCTCCCTGGTGGCAGGGTCAAGGATGTCACTGAAGGGTACAGGAGATCTAAAGGAGAAGGAGAATTATGGTTCAAATTAATGCTAATGACGTAGGTAGGACGGATGACTTCTGCAGCGTAAATTCATGAAGCTAGAATAGGGAGCAAGATCCTTGCGGGGATATTTTCTTGTGTGTTGGGCGGGGTTTAAGCTATTGTGATAGGGGTATGGGACACATGAGGTAGAGTTGAGTGGGGGTGTGATGATGTACAATCAGATGTAGAAGGACAGTGAAGTCAGTCCTGGCACTATCGACACATGGAATGATTGCAAGGGTAAATTGCATCTATTTTAGTGCAAAGAGTCTGATTAATAAGGTGGAAGATAATGTTACGTTCACAGGATATGGTTGATCAAAGGGCAGGACCAGCAATATTTCAGGGTATAGAATCATCAGGAGTAAACGGGTCCTTTTCACAATGGCAGGCAGTGACTAGTGGGGTACCGCAAGGCTCAGTGCTGGGACCCCAGCTATTTACAATATATATTAATGATCTGGATGAGGGAATTGAAGGCAATATCTCCAAGTTTGCGGATGACACTAAGCTGGGGGGCAGTGTTAGCTGTGAGGAGGATGCTAGGAGACTGCAAGGTGACTTGGATAGGCTGGGTGAGTGGGCAAATGTTTGGCAGGTGCAGTATAATATGGATAAATGTGAGGTTATCCATTTTGGTGGCAAAAACAGGAAAGCAGACTATTATCTAAATGGTGGCCGACTAGGAAAAGGGGAGATACAGCGAGACCTGGGTGTCATGGTACACCAGTCATTGAAAGTAGGCATGCAGGTGCAGCAGGCAGTGAAGAAAGCGAATGGTATGTTAGCTTTCATAGCAAAAGGATTTGAGTATAGGAGCAGGGAGGTTCTACTGCAGTTGTACAGGGTCTTGGTGAGACCCCACCTGGAGTATTGCGTACAGTTTTGGTCTCCAAATCTGAGGAAGGACATTATTGCCATAGAGGGAGTGCAGAGAAGGGTTCACCAGACTGATTCCTGGGATGTCAGTACTGTCTTATGAAGAAAGACTGGATAGACTTGGTTTATACTCTCTAGAATTTAGGAGATTGAGAGGGGATCTTATAGAAACGTACAAAATTCTTAAGGGGTTGGACAGGCTAGATGCAGGAAGATTGCTCCTGATGTTGGGGAAGTCCAGGACAAGGGGTCACAGCTTAAGGATAAGGGGGAAATCTTTTAAAACCGAGATGAGAAGAACTTTTTTCACCCAGAGAGTGGTGAATCTCTGGAACTCTCTGCCACAGAGGGTAGTTGAGGACAGTTCATTGGCTATATTTAAGAGGGAGTTAGATGTGGCCCTTGTGGCTAAGGGAATCAGGGGGTATGGAGAGAAGACAGGTACGGGATACTGAGTTGGATGATCAGCCATGATCATATTGAATGGCGGTGCAGGCTCGAAGGGCCGAATGGCCTACTCCTGCACCTAATTTCTATGTTTCTATGTTAAAACTGGAGGTCACTTAGCAAGATTGATTAAGGGCTCATCACTGTAGTAATTAGGGAGGATATCCTTGAATGCTCTTCAAATTAGGCCATTTGGGCCGAGCTGAGGAGTGCAAGGACGCAAACTCTTTGATGGTGGAACATCACTGGCCAGCTAATAGTCAGCAGGGGAGATAGAAGTAGATATGAAGACAGTTACTGAGAGGTGTATACACAATAGGGTTATAGGAGTAAGGAATGTCAATCTCCCCAATAATGGATTGGGCGTGGTCCAAAAGACCAAAGCCCCTGTCCCACTTTCCCGAGTTGCTCATGAATTCCCCCGAGAATTCCCCTTGATTCAAACTCGGAGAATCCGTAGATATTTCGTAGCAGCTCCTTATGCCAGCCGCAGGTACTCGGGGCATCAGGTAAGTCGGGACGTTTTTTTCAGCATGTTGAAAAATGTCCACGAGTAAAAAAAAAAATAGCCCCGAGTACCTACGGCTGGCATATCCGAGTGTGAATCAAGGGGGAAACTCTGGAGAATTCGTGAGTAACTTGGGAAAGAGGGAAATTGTGTGCAGGGAAGCTTTTAGAATGGTAATAGCAAGTCTTGCTAGAAAATAGCAGGTGAGCAAGTTGGGCAAGGTGCGAGCGGGAAACCTTTTAGGAGATGGTGGACGTATGATCTTATGATTTCTGCACATTTCAAAATAGATATGAAAATATAAGGATGATCTGCCAATAAATGTCTTGGATTAGGAGGAAAGCTAATTTCACTATCAGTAGACTAGGAGCAGTTATTTGTAGGTAGGTCTATGTCCAACGTACAATACAATACAATACAATACAATTTATTTGTCACTTGAACCTCATAGAGACTCAAGTGAAATGTTGTTTCTGCAGTCATACATACAAGAAAAAAAAAGACCCAAGACACAACACAATTTACACAGACATCCATCACAGCGCATCTCCTCCTCGCTGTGATGGAAGGCAAAAAAGCTTATCTCTCCCCTGCACTTCCCTCTCCCCCCGATGTCAGAGTCAAAGTCACAACCGGTGGGCGGCGCGACTCACGTCGCAGCGGCCTCTGCAGTCCGTCTGTCTTTTTGTTATTTTTTGTCCCGTTTTAATGTAGTTTTTATTTTTTTGATGGGGTATGTGTGTGTGTTGGACGTGGGAGTGGGAGTACTTCAAAGATAAATAGGGTACGGCCAACCTAATCTTAAAGATGAAAGGTAAGGAAAGAAAATATTTACCTTTGGGTGCCATGGGACATCGAGAAATAAGGAAAAAATCAGATATAAGACAGACATAGAAGAGTGAAAACAGGAGTGTATAGAAAGGAACTGCAGATGCTGGTTTAAAGCAAAGATAGACACACAAAGCTGGAGTAACTCAACGGGACAGGCAGCATCTCTGGAGAGAAGGAATGGGTGATGTTTCGGGTTGAGACCTGAAAGAATGCGTGACGTTTCAGGTCAAGGCCGTTCTGAGGGGTCTCGAACCGAAACGTCACCCATTCCTTCGCTCCAGAGATGCTGCCTGTCGTGCTGCGTCACTACAGCTTTTTGTGTCTGTCTTCAGTTGAAACAGGATTTCTCTTCAAGATACAGGAAGTACAGGGAAGGGGGTGGCATTTATTAAAATGAATTAGGAGGACAAAGAGGCGACACAAAAGATCAGTAATGGACAAGATTAAGTATTGTGTTTAAGAAGGAACTACAGATGCTGGAAAATCGAAGGTACACAAAAATGCTGGAGAAACTCAGCGGGTGCAGCAGCATCTATGGAGCGAAGGAAGTAGGCAACGTTTCGGCCCGTAACGTTGCCTATTTCCTTCGCTCCATAGATGCTACTGCACCCGCTGAGATTCTCCAGCATTTTTGTGTACCTAAGATTAAGGATTGTTACTTGTGGGTGGAGCACCAAGGCAAATTCTTGTTTGAATGCTTTAGTATGCTATGCGGTGGTTAAATCCGGATGGTCTGGTTTGGCAGCTTACACCCCAGCGGTATGATCATTGACTTCTCTAACTTCAAGTAACCCTTGCTTTCCCTCTCTCACCCCGTCCCTCCCCCATCCTTGTTCTCTGACCAGTCTCACTGTCCTGATTAATTTTACTGATCGTATGCCCTCGTTGTCACCTTCCCCTCGGCTAACAATGATCCATTCTACATTTCCTTCAGCATCGTCTGCTTTGATCTGTCAATTTCACACCTTACTCTTCCATATCTCTAGTCTACCTCTCCCGTGACTCTCAGTCCTCCTGGCAGGCCACTAGGGCCTCCTGGCACCCACCTACGGCACGAGAATTCTCGCTACTCTCCTTGGCGGCTTCATTCTAGTCACAGCTAATATTTCAACATGTTGAAAAATTTGCGGTGACCATAATGAGGCCCCCAATAGTTCCCAGAATGCGGGAACTCCTCACGACCATGAAGTCGACTTCCCGGCAACCACCCGCGAACATGTGGTGACCGCATAGTATCCTGCAGTCGCCTAAGTGGGACAGGCCCATTAGACTCTAGGATAAACTGAAGAAGGGTCTCAACCCAAAACGTCACCCATTCCTTCTCTCCAAAGATGCCTCCTGATCCGCTAAGTTACTCCAGCTATATGTGTCTATCTTAAGTGTATCTCAGGCTGCTGAGGAGGAGATTGTTTGGGCCACGAGTGGAGGTTATTAAATCTTTGCTTACAGAGAACTGGAGGACACTAATTGTGGTATTTTTAGAGCATCTCAACGAAGATAAGCCAAGTAGTTACGGGCCTATTTAACGTGAGTGGCAGAGATGTTATTGGCACAAGAATCTGAAGGACAGAATGAATCTACATTTGTAAAGCCAACGATATATTGAATAGAGTCAGCAAACATTTGTTAGTGGCAGATCCAACCTGCACCAAAAAACAAACTACTGGAGGAACTGATAGGGGCTGGCATCATCTGTGGAGGGAAATAAATATACAGATGATCTGTAGGAAGGAACTGCAGATGCTGGTTTACACTCAAGATAGACACTAAATGCTCAGCGGAACAGGCAGCATTGCTGGAGAGAAGGAATGGGTGACGTTTCGGATCGAGGCCCTTCTTCAGATTCAGGGGAGAGGGAGACACAGAGATAAGGAAGTGTGTGAAAACGAGACATCAAAGGGGTTGCAGCTCAAGGAAAATGTAGAATAGATCGTTGTTAGCCAGAGGCAACGAGGCAAACAGAGATAAAATGGAATTAGGAAGACAGTCAGACTGGTCAGAGAACTAGGGTGGGGGAGGGATGGAGGGAGAGGGAATGCAAGGGTTACTTGGAGTTAGAGAAGTCAATATTCATACCGCTGCGGTGTAAGCTGCCCAAGCAAAATATGAGGTGCTGCTCCTCCAATTTGCGCTGGGCCTCACTCTGACAGTGGAGGAGGCCCAGGACAGAAAGGTCAGTGTGGGAATGGTCAAAAGTGATAGGACCAGAATTAGGCTATTCGGCCCATCAAGTCTACTCCGCCATTCAATCAAGGCTGATCTTTCTCTCCCCTCTAACCCCATTCTCCTGCCTTCTCCCCATTTTCCTGCCTTCTCTCCCCACTTGGAAAATAGTCTATGCCTTTATTCCTACTACCAAAATACTTTACTACACTGTATTCCATCCACCACTTCTCTGCCCAACCTATCCAAGTTCTTCTGCAGAGTCCCTGCTTTCTCTACACTAAACTTGGCCACAAAGCCTTCAATCCCCTCGTCCAAATCATTAATATACAACGTGAAGAGTAGCGGCCCCAGCACCGAGTCCTGCGGAACTCCGCTAGTCACTGGCAGCCAACAAGAAAAAGCCCCCTTTATTGCCACTCTTTGTCTTCTGCCATCCAGCCAACCCGCTATCCCTGCTAGTATCTGCCCTTTGATACCGTGGGCTCTCATCTTCCTCAGCAGCCTCACGTGTGGCACCTTATCAAAGGCTTTCTGAAAATCTAGGTAAATTACATCTACTGGCTCTCCTTTGTCTGCCCTACTGTTTAGTTTAGTTTTAGTTTAGTTTAGAGATACAGCGCAGAAACAGGCCCTTTGGCCCACCGAGTCCGCACCACCAGCGTTCCCCACACATTAACACAAGCCTACACACACTAGGGACAATTTACACTTATTCCAATTATACAAACCCGAGCCAATTAACCTTCATACCTGTACGTCTTTGGAGTGTGGGAAGAAACCGAAGATCTTGTTGAAAACCCACGTGGTCACAGGGAGAACGTAAGAAATCCGTACAGACAGCACCCGTAGTGGGGATGGAACCCGGGTCTCTGGCGCTGCAAGTGCTGTAAGGCAGCAACTCTACCGCTGTACCACCATGTTTACTTCAAACAATTTGTCAGGCAAGGCCTCCCCTTCACAAAGCCATGCTGACATCGGCCTATTTTAACGCAAACTTCTCCCTCTCAAATTTCAGGTTAAATCTTATCACATTGTTGTCACTTCCTCCTAGTGGTTCCTTTACCCTGAGTTTCCTTATCAAGTCCAGTTCATTGCACAACACTAACTCCAGAATTGCCTTTCCCTGGTAGGTTCCACTACAAGCTGCTCTAAGAATCCATCACGGAGGCACTCTTCAAATTCCCTTTCTTGGGGTCCAGTACCAACCTGATTTTCCCAGTCTACCTGCATATTGAAATCTCCCATGATCACCGAGCATTGCCTTTTTTAAATGCCGATTGTATCTCCTGATATAACTTGAATCCTATCTCCAGGCTACTGTTTGGGGGCCCTGGAAATAACTCCCAATAGAGTATTTTACCCGTACAATTTCTCAGCTCTACCCACAATGACTCTACGTCTTCTGATCGTATATCACCCCTTGCTAAGGACCAAATTTCATTCCTAACCAACAGAGCCCACCACATATAACTTTGAAGATTCAGCTCCCAGCTCTGATCTTCTTGCAGCCATGTTACAATTCCCACAACATCATAGCTACCAATTTCTAACTGTGCTACAAGCTCATCCACTTTGTTTCTTACACGGCGTGCATTCAAGGGGAGGGGGAGTTAAAGTGTTGAGCAACCAGGAGATCAGGTAGGTTTAGGCAGTCTGAGTGGAGGTGTTGTGAAGAAAGAAGAGATGGGCAAGAGCTGGCAAGGTGGATCAAATTTGGTGGGCAAGAAGAAAGGAACTTTGTGATGGAGGTGGAAGGAGTGGCAAGAAAGATATTCATGGGGAAGGGTGGGGGGAGTTGGGTTGATAAGGGTGGGATGGTTTACCTGCAATTGGAGAATTCAATGTTCATCCCTCCTAACCCCATTCTCCTGCCTTCTCCCCATAACCTTGGACACCCGTACTAATCAATAATCTCCACGTTTGAGGGTGTGGAATCTTCACATGTGATAAGGAGGCGTGAGTATGTGAACGTGGAGGTAACATTGCAATGTTAATTAAGGAACTCTTCCCCTGACAGCATTGTGGGTATACCCACACCTCAAGGACGGCAGCTCACCACCGCCTTCTAGTGGGCAGTTTGGGATCAGCTGCTGATGCTGAAACCCTTGTATGTACATTAATGATTTGGATATGAGAAGTATGATTCAAACATTTGTAAATGGCACAAACCCTGATGGTGTTGTTGATCGTGACAATTCTCAGATCAACTTTCTCACGATCATTTTTCATTGTGTTTTTCTTTACGTCTACGATGACTTAGCATTTACATTGAGCTCCTCATGTCTTTGAGACTATCCAATTGAGAATAACCCATTGCCTGAATTCAACTTAAATATTTTCACTTTGACAGAAAACATATTAATTCTAGTCCAATGTAAATTGCAGGTTTGATTGCCAATTAATGTGAGAATGTGATACATGTAAAACACATAAAATCATACTTTAAATTGCATATCTCAATTAATTCTGAAAAAGCATTATATGATTGACCGAGTTTTCCTTCCTGAAGGTGCCGGCTGCATCTTTCTGCATCACAACACCCTTCAGTGTTAGATATTACTCATCTGTTATAATTGATTAGTAAACATGTCGTACGCTCTGCCCCAGTTTACTCCCACACTCCAAAGACGTACAGGCGTATAGCTTACTTGGCTTGGTATAATTGTAAATTGTCCCCTATGTGTGTAGACCCTGTCCCACTTTCCCCTTGATTCAAACTGGGAGATGCCAGCCGTAGATACTCGGGGCTATTTTCTTTACTTGTGGACGTTTTTCACCTTGCTGAAAAAACGTCCCGACTTACCTGATGCCCTGAGTACCTGCGGCTGGCATTACGAGCCGCTACGAAATATCTACGGACTCCTACGGATTCACTACGGCCTCGCTATGGACATTCCCCATGTTTGAATCAAGGGGAAAACTCGGGAGAATTCGTGAGTAACTCGGGAAAGTGGGACAGGGGCTTAAGTGTGCGGGGATCGCTGGTCGGCGCAGACTGGGCGGGCCTGTTTCCAAGCTGTATCTCTAGAATAAGTCTCTAGGATTTAACCAGTCAGTGTCCGTAGGCATTTGAAGAATATATTATTGCTGACCATAATAATATTGGGTCTTCTATCCCGAGATGCTGCCTGTCCTGCTGAGTTACTCCTGCATTTTGTGTCTATCTTCAGTGTAAACCAGCATCTGCAGTTCCTTCCTACACATAATAATATACTTAAGGTATATGTGGAGACAATGTGGAGTATTTTTACAATGCAGTCGTGTAGATGTGGGGAGCGGGGCTGAAGACAAAGGCCAAATTGTTAAAAGAGGGGAACTGAAACAAAGTTTTATGATTATACCTATTTCCAGAGCCCGAGTCAATAATTATGTTAATTGGATCAATAATTGAGCTGAGTCAACAATTATTTGTCTTGCTAGGTTTCTGCTTCTGAGCAATCATGCGGCACGTTTAAAGTCCACTTCATACTTGTCATAATAACAATGTGGTTGAAAATACATGGCAGCATCTCAATGTGCTGATATTTATGCTTCTGTGAGGGATGTTCTTATCAGAGTTGGTGCTGCTACTAAACTAGTTGTGTTTTTCATTCAGATGGTACATTGTATATCTTTATTGTCATTTCCTGAGTATTCACATACCCAGAGGAAACAAAAAAACGTTGCTCAACCAGTGTCCATTCAGTGTGCATTAAAAATAAATAGAAATAAAAATACATGTATCATGAACAAATTTAACACTCTACTAAACATTCAACAGGCGTTCCGATCGGCAGCGGCACAACAGTGGCTCTGCTGCAGTGTGTCCAGGTTGGTGGTTGGTGCGCGATACTTGGCAGGGGGCAAAGTCCATTTAGCAGTCTTATAGCCTGTGGGAAGAAGCTGAGGAGCATCCTGCTGGTTTTGCAGCTAATGCTCCTGTACCTCTTCCCAGATGGCAGGATGGAGAAAATGTCATGCGATGGGTGGTAGGGGTCTTTGATGATGGAGATGGCTCTGCTGATACATCTCTTCCTGTATATGTCCAGCAGGAAAGTGGAGCACCAATAATCCTGCTGGCGGTCTTCACAATCCTGTCTAGTTGGTGCCGTTCGTACGCCTTGCAGCTCCCGAACCAGGAAGTGATGCCGTAGATCAATGTGCTCTCGATTGTCCCCCTATAAAAAGTCCGTAGGTGTGTAGTGGGGCGACCTGCTTTACGTAGTCTTCGGAGAGGGTGTAGTCGCTGCTGGGCTCTCTTGACCAGTGCTGTGGTGTTGGCCGTGGACGTCAGGTCATCAGACAGATGTAGTCCTAGAAACTTCACGCTGCTGACCCTTTCCACACCAGCTCCATCGATGTGCAGAGGTGTATGGTGTTGTTTCCCCGCCCTCCTGAAGTCAACCACCATCTCCTTAGTTTTTCCCACGTTAAGAATGAGGTTGTGGGATTTGCACCAACCTGTGAGCAGCTCCACCTCCATCCTGTACGCCGACTCATCATTGTCACTGATGAGACCCACCACTGTTGTGTCATCAGCGAACTTGTTGATGAAGTTGTTGTTGAGTCTAGCAGTACAGTCGTGTGTCAGCAGACTAAACAGCAGGGGGCTTAGGACACAGCCTTGGGGTGAGCCAGTGCTCACGGCTATGGTTTTTGATGTCCTACTGCCCACCCTGACTGTCTGCTGCCGTTGCGACAGAAAGTTCAGGACCCAGTTGCATGTGCCAGCATCAACCCCCAATAGCTCCAACTCCTTTAAAACCGAGATGAGAAGAACTTTTTTCACACAGAGAGTGGTGAATCTCTGGAACTCTCTGCCACAGAGGGTAGTTGAGGCCAGTTCATTGGCTATATTTAAGAGGGTGTTAGATGTGGCCCTTGTGGCTAAGGGGATCAAGGGGTATGGAGAAAAGGCAGGTACGGGATACTGAGTTGGATGATCAGCCATGATCATATTGAATGGCGGTGCGGGCTCGAAGGGCCGAATGGCCTACTCCTGCACCTAATTTCTATGTTTCTATGTTTCTCCACCAGCTGCTGCGGAATGATTGTATTAAAAGCAGAGCTGAAGTCTATGAAGAGGATCCTGGCATAAGTATTTTTCCGATCGAGGTGTGACAGTACGAGGTTCAGTGTTGTTGAGACTGCGTCCTCTGTGGATCGGTTGGCTCTGTAGGCGAACTGCAGTGGGTCTAGGTCGGCAGGTAGACTATTTTTGATGTGCTGCATAACCAGTCACTCAAAACACTTCATTACAATGGGTGTTAGAGCCACTGGTCGAAAGTCATTATGGCAGTGGTTTTTGTAACATTTTATAACATTTTATAACATTTGGTGTGGTTATTATAGTGGATGAAAAGATGTCCAAAGAGAAAAGTGAATTTACTTACATTGTACAATGAATATACTGTAAATGTAGTACTGCCAATGCATGGAAGTCTTCCATTAATGTAAACCGCCATATGAGCTGAGTCAATTAAATACAAAATATATTGTGACACTATCTTAAACAGAATTGGCATCATTTATGTTTTAATTGATGTTAGTCCTCTATTTGGAATACATATTCATTTTGAATAGTCACTGGCCAGGGATTTCTAAATCAATAAGGTTGTGTTACATTTGCAAGAATGTTTCAGAATATCCTTGATTCACTTTAGGGCCTGTCCCTCTTTCACGACCTAATTCACGACCTCTGCCGAGTTTGCCCTTGACTCCTACTCGCAGCATGGTCGTCACAAGGTCGTAGGAGGTCATAGGTAGGTCATAGCAGGTCGTGATGCTAGTCGTAGGTATTCGTGGCATCAAGTAGGTCGGGGTGTTTTTTCTAGCCTGATGAAAAATGTCCACGAGTAAAAAAGGACGTGAATTAGGTCGTGAAAGTGGGACAGGCTCTCTCATTCTGGTACTTTCTTCCAATGGTGGTGTTCACCTTTCCTATCCCCCCCATCCACCTAGTTCCATCTGCTTAAAGGCCTTGTGTCGGAAGGAACAGCAGATGCTGGTTGAAACTGAATATAGAGACAAAATGCGAATATAGAGACAAAATGCTGGAGTAACTCAACGAGAGATACTGAGTCTATATGCTGCCTGTCCCGCTGAGTAACTCCAGCATTTTGTGTCTATTATGCTGCCTGTCCCACTGAGTTGCTTAAAGTCCACCTCGACTCTGGTCCCACCTATCACCAGCTTCACTCTCTGTGTGAAAAAAGTTCTTCTCTCTCACCCTACTACCCCCCCCCCCTCTCCCCCCCCCCCCCCCCCCCCCCTTTTTCTTCCTTAGCTCATCTGCCCATCATGATCTATTTCCCTCCACCCTCTCACTTCAATACACTGACTGTTTACACACTCTGCACACATCTGATGCTCCTCAACATCAGGCTTTTCTTTGCCTCAGATACAGGTGACCTACTCTCTTCCAGCAGTTTATTCTGTTGCTCTGGATTCCAGTATTTGCAATCTCTTGCGTCTCCACGTCATCCCTCTTAATTTAATAAATGATTAAACTATCTTTGCACATGTGGTAACTGTGGGATGTTTCCATTTGTCTAATTGCACGCTGTTCTCATTTTACAAGTCAACCACAGCAGGGAATACTGTAGTAATAGACTTAAACTTCAACAATGTCTGATGTGGTTCAGCATCAAAGATATATCTTTACCTATTCCTAAGGGTGGATAATGTCAAAATGACAAGGGACTCATGCCATTCGCAAACATCAGGGGCATTTCTAGCTAATTATATGTACAGCATCTTTATGACTTCCCGTGAGATGGAGGTTCTGCTGTATGTTGTATGAAGTACCTTTCATAGAAACATAGAAAGTAAGTGCAGAAGTAGGCCATTCGGCCCTTCGAGCCAATAGACAATAGGTGTAGGAGTAGGCCATTCAGCCCTTCGAGCCAGCACCGCCATTCAATGTGATCATGGCTGATCACCCCCAATCAGTACCCCGTTCCTGCCTGCTCCCCATGTCCCCTGACTGTGCTATTTTTAGGAGCCCTATCTAGCTCTCTCTTGAAAGCATCCAGAGAACCTGCCTCCATCGCCCTCTGAGGCAGAGAATTCCACAGACTCACCACTCTTTGTGAGAAAAAGTGTTTCCTCGTCTCCGTTCTAAATTAGCCAGCACTGCCATTCAATGTGATCATGGCTGATCATCCAGAATCAGTACCTTGTTCCCCCCCCCCCCCCCCCCCCCCCCCCCCCCCATATCCCTTGATTCCGTTAGCCCTTAGAGCTATTTCTAACTCTCCCTTGAAAACATCCAGTGAATTGGCTTCCACTGCCTTCTGTGGCAGAGAATTCCACAGATACACATAACTCTCTGGTGAAAAGGTTTTTCCTCATCTCAGTCCTAAACGACCTACTCCTTATTCTTAAACTGTGACCCCTGGTTCTGAACTGCCCCAACATTGGGAAATTTGTTCCTGTATCTAGCCTTTCCATCCCATAATAATTCTATATATTTCTATAAGGTCACCTCTCATCCTTCTAAATTCCAGTGAATGTAATTTCATTGGTAAATTGAAGATTTTTCCTCAAACTTTACAATTGGTGGTGGAGGTAACGACAGGCTGGTCACGGTTAAATGGTGCTGAGTGGGCGTTTGGGAAACAGGACAATTTCTGGCAGAGTTGCTTCCACCGAGTGACCAGACCAACACTGCAGCAGCCGGAGAACTCTCAAAAAAGGTCTCTAGTTTGGGCCGAGTTGGGAGAGAGAGATGATTGTATTGTATTTTAATGACCACACAGCCAGGCTGGTGGAATTTGTTATCAGTACAGCTCGGTACAGGTTCCAACATTTCATCAAACATTAAACATATAGCATAGATATACATACAAACAGACGCATTACATAATACATAAGGGCCATGCTTATTCTTATTCCTCACCGTACAGAGTTTAAAATGTTAATTGCAGTGGGAATGAAACTGTTTTTAAAGCGGTTTGTTTTTGAGGCAATTGTCCTGTAGTGCCTCCCAGAGGGCAGTAGCTGAAAGGCATAGTGTGCAGGGTGAGTAGGATCAGAGATGATCTTGCGGGCTCTGTGTAATGTCCGTTTGTGGTAAAGTGATTCAAGGGATGGTAGGGGTAAGCCAATAATTTTAGATGCTCTGTTGATGATGCGCTGTAATTTCTTCCGGGAGAGTGAGTCGAGACTGCCGAACCAGACTGTGATGGATGAAGTGAGGATGCTTTCGATGATGGCTGTATAGAAGCGGAGCATGAGATGAGACCTTGCTCTGAACTTCCTGAGCTGTCGGAGATGGAAAAGTCTTTGCTGGGCTTTCCCATAGATGTGGCCTGCGTTTGTCCTCCATTTGAGGTTGTTGCTGATGTGGGTTCCAAGGAATTTGAATGTGTCAGTGATGGAGATGGATTCACCTTTAATGAGCACAGGAGTTTTGGGGGATGGCTGGCATCTTGGGTCGATGATTAGTTCTTTTGTTTTTGATGAGTTGAGTAAGAGATCATGGTCTGTGCACCAGGTCACTGCTTGATTGACCGGTGCACGGTATTCAGTTTCTTGGTTGTTGGTGATGAATCCTATGATGGTTGAGTATTCCGCGTACTTGTACAGGTTGACAGAGCTGTGGTGGGTTGTGAGCTGCTTTGTGTAAAGGGAGAATAGCCAGGGTGAGAGAACACAGCCTTGGGGTGTGCCTGTACTGAGGAACAGAGGGGAGGATGTGTTATTGTTGATCCTCACCCTCTGTTGCCTGTTCCAGAGAAAGCTGTGAATCCAGTGACAGATGCATGGGTCAATGTTCATGTCCAGTAATTTATTGATCAGTTTGGCCAGGTTTATTGTATTGAATGCGGAGCTGAAATCCATGAACAGGATGCGGGCATATGTGTTTGTGGACTCCAGGTGGTTCAGAATGTGATGAGTTGCTAAGTTGACGGTGTTCTCGACTAACCTGTTGGCCCTGTATGCAAATTGGTATGGGTCCATGAGTGGGGCGGTGACAGTTTTCAGGTGATTTAGTATGATGCGCTCAAATGATTTCATGACTGCCGATGTCGAGGCAATGGGTCTATAGTCATTGAGGCAGGAGATGGTCTTGGTCTTGGGAACCGGGATGATAATGGATTCTTTGAAGCAATTGGGTACTGAGCTTTGACAGAGGGAGGGATGGATTTGGTCCTTACTATACCCGCACCTGTTGACTTCCATGCCATCCAGAATCTTCAGCAGCCTATTCCTCACTCTACCTCCCACCCCCATACTGTGGTGCAGTCACACAATCATTCTCTAAAAGTATTATTAAGTATTAATTAACTTAATACTTGGTTAACGTGTAAAAGGTGTAGCACAGTGGTAGAGTTGCCGACTTACAGTGCAGAAACAGGCCCTTCAGCCCATCACATCTGAGCCGACCAGTGATCCCTGCACACTAACACCGATCTACTGAGTCACTCCAGTACTTTGTTTCCATTGGTGTACGGTGTGTAGTTTTGCTAAAGGAAGGATGTCATTAAGCTAGAAAGAGTGTAGGGAAGATTTATGAGCATGCTGTCAGGACTCGAGGGCTTGAGCTACAGGGAAAGGTTGGGCAAGCTAGGACTTTATGCCTTGGAGTGCAGGAGTCTGAGGGGTGATCTCAGAGAGGCGTATAAAATCACGAGGGGAATACATAGGATGAATTCGCAAAGTTTGTTTTATCCACGGTACATATACCAAGAACCAGAGGAAATACGTTTACAGTGAGAGGGGCAATCTTTATACTCAGAATGTGGTGGGTATATGGATCCAGCTGCCAGAGGAGGTAGTTGAGGCAGGAACTATAACAACACTAAAAAGACACTTGGACAGGTACAGGAATAGGGTAGGTTAGCAAAGGCCTCGGCAAGGTCAGCAGCATAATCAAGGACGAGTCGCACTCCTGCCACTCCTTCTTCTCCCCTCTCCCCTCAGTCAACCGCACACCTCAGGATTCAGGAACAGTTTCTTCCCAGCTGTTATGGGGCAACTGAATCATCCTACCACAACCAGAGAGCAGCCCTGAACTACTATCTACCTCATTGGTGACCCTCGGACTATTCTTGATCGGACTTTACTGACTTTACCTTACACTAAACGTTATTCCCTTATCATGCATCTCTACACTGTAAATTGCTCAATTGTAACCATGTATTGTCTTACCGCTGACTGGATAAGCACTGGAAAGCTTTTCACTGTACCTCGTAACAATCATAAATTAAACTAAAAACTAAAGGGATTTGCATGAAGGAACTGCAGAAGCTGGTTTAAACCGAAGATGGACACAAAAAACTGGTCTTTCTGACTCAGCGGGGAAGACAGCATCTCTGGAGCAAAGGGATATGAGCCAAAGGGGACTTTATTCCCTGGAGTGTGCAGTAGTCTGAGGGGTGATCAAGTCAAGTATCCTTTATTGTCATTCAGACCTTTCAGTCTGAACGAAATTTCGTGCCTTGCAGTCACAATATAGAATAAAATAACAAAAAAAAACACAATAAACACAGATTTAACAAGAGCTACAAAATCATGATGTGTATCTCGATGTACAATCACCATCACTGAGGGGAGCACATAGGGTGAATTCACCTGGGACATGTTGGTGGGTGGGTGTGCACGGACGGGTTGGGCCGAAGGGCCTGTTTCCCTCCCTCCTTGACTTTAGTTTCCTTGTCTCCGCCCCTGACACTGACCCGCCCAGGAGCCGGCACCGGTCACCGCAGCCACAACTAACTAACTCTCTGTTCCCTGTGCAGGGCCAGTAAAGTGAAAGTTGACCGAGTTTCTGCTCCCTCTGCGCGGGTGGTCGACCTTGTCCGGGGCTGATTGCTACATCCACCTGGGACAGTGGAGGTGGAGGTGGAGGCAGCGGCTGGGCAGAGGCAGGAGGCAGAGGCAGCAGGGCGGGCGTGGCCGGCCGGCAGGCAGGCGGTGCGGCAAAGTTTCCGGGCAAAAGCCTCCCCTGCAGATGGAAGAGGGAGCCGGCAAACGCTGACCGCTGACCGCAGCCCGGCCATGGCTCTGACCAAAGGCTTTCGCGTGTTGGCGAAGCGGGAGGCGGGTTTGTGCAGCGTCTTGCTGGGATCCAGGAGCCGCCAGGACTGCCTGCTGCTGAGGGCTGGCGCCGTGGCCGTGCTGTGTGAGTACCGCTCCCCCGCTCCCTGCCTCCCCCGCTCCCTGCCTCCCCCACCTGTCCCACTAACCCCACAACCCCAACCCCCTCAACCCACCTGTCCCACCCACCCCCCCCCCCCCCCCCCCCCCCCCATCCACCTGTCCCACTCACCCCCCCCCCCCCCACCCCCTCAACCCACCTGTCCTACTCACCTCCCCACACCTGACCCACTCCCCCCCCCCCCCCCCCAACCAACCCACCTGTCCCTCTCCCCCCCCCCCCCCCCAACCTGTCCCTCAAGGGCCTTTGGCCCAACTCGCCCACACCGCCCAACATGTCCCAGCTACACTAGTCCCACCTGCCCGCGTTTGGCCCATATCCCTCCAAACCTGTCCTATCCATGTACCTGCTTAACTGTTTCTAACTTCAAGTAACCCTTGCTTTCCCTCTCTCTCCATCCCTCCCCCTTCCCAGTTCTCTGACCAGCCTGTCTCCCCCGATTAAATTTTATCTCAACGGCAGTGAGTTGGCAAGTGTGATCTTTCACCCTCTACTGTTTCTGGGAGTCCAGTCAGTCTGGATGGAAGGGAAATTTGCTTGCAGTCTAACGCAGGCTGAACGCTCGCTTGGTGATGTGATTATATGTTTCAGTTTAGTTTATTGTCACGTGTACTGAAGTACAGTGAATAGCTTTTGTTGCGTGCTATCCAGTCAGCAGAAAGGTCTGAAGAAGGGTCTCGACCGGAAATGCCACCCATTCCTTCTCTCCAGCGATGCTGTCTGACCTGTTGAGTTACTCCAGATTTTTTGTCTCTCAGCAGAAAGACAATATTTTACTCAAACAAAATACCGGCATTAATAGTTGTAATTAGCTCTTCGAACAGAATAGGATATGCCAGAAAATTAAGCAAAGTACATTTGTCAGTTTGTTGGGTGATGTTGCATTCAATTCCCTCGTCCAAATCATTAATATATATCGTAAATAGCTGGGGTCCCAGCACTGAGCCTTGCGGTACCCCACTAGTCACTGCCTGCCATTGTTTTGGGGACAGAGCCTTCTCCAGGGCAGCTCCCAGGCTCTGGAACTCCCTCCCCCAACTGATCCCCAATTCCGTGTCCCTCACCATCTTCCAGTCCCGCCTCAAGACCCATCTCTTCACCTCTGCCTATCCTTAGCCCCACGCCCCCCTCCCTTTTCATCTGTGCATGAATTGCCTCATATTGTGTTTTGAATCGAATTCTGTCTTTAATTTGTGTACTAGTCATGTCTCTACTATTTATTTCATTCCCCTTGCATGTTTTTGCTCTACCTGCTAAATTTTTGTAAGGTGTCCTTGAGACTCTTGAAAGGCGCCCGTAAATAAAATGTATTATTATTATTATTAGTGTGAAAAGGACCCGTTTACCCCTACTCTTTGCTTCTTGTCTGCCAGCCAGTTCTCTGTCCACATCAATACTGAACCCCCAATACCGTGTGCTTTAAGTTTGTATACCAAGCCTTTCTGTTTCAGTTTTGATAGGTTTCAGTTGTCCATGGCAGGTGGAAGAGAGATTAAGAGGTGGGGCCAGAGGAGCATTTACTGAAACTGGGAGCTAAATAGGAATACAATAAACTGAGGATTATTGTTTGACACTTTTGGAGATTTTTGGCTTGCCAGTGCATTGGTATGGGAAGGATGCAGTGAAATTTCACATCACTTCACACCAACCAAAGGGCAGAATGGACTTTGCTCTTGGGTTTAGATGCCGTTTAACTTCACTGGAAACTAATGTAGCCAAACAGCATCTAAACACTGGTAATATCATCTCGGACCCCTCTCACCCTGGCCACAAACTCTTTGAATCACTTCCCTCTGGAAGGCAACTCAGGGCTGTCAAAACTGCCACAGCCAGACATAAAAACAGCTTTTTTTCCACGAACAGTAGCTCTACTCAATGACCAAAAATCTGAAACCTCCTTTTGCTGTTTTTTTTTTATTTCATTCACATGTTTAAACTACAATGATTTATTCTTAATGTTTTGATGTTTTATGTTTTATTCTTAATTGTTTACTGTATGTCGTTTTGATACTTGCGAGCGGAGCACCAAGGCAAATTCCTTGTATGTGTACATACTTGGACAATAAACTGATTCATTATTCAAGATATTGGTGGAAAGAATAAATACATTTGTCATAGATACAGCACGGAAACAGGCCCAACTTGTCTATGGCAACCAACATGCACCATCTATATTAGTCCAACCTACCTGCGTTTGACCCATTCCCTTTTCAACCTATCCTGTCCATGTACCTGTCCAAATGTCTTGTAAATGTTGTAATACCTCAACTACCTCCATCTAGCCACCACTCTCTGTGTGAAAATTAAATCATGCCCCTCTCACCTTAAACCTATGACCCATAGGAAATAGGCAACGTTTCGGTCGAAACCCTTCTTCAGTCTGAAGAAAGGTTTCAACCCAAAACGTTGCCTATTCTTTTGCTCCATAGATGCTGGCTCACCCGCTGAGTTTCTCCAGCATTTTTGTCTACCTTCGATTTTCCAGCATCTGCGGTTCCTCCTTAAACATTAAACCTATGCCCACTGGTTCTTGATTCTGCAACACTGGTTAAAAGACTCTTAACTTTCACACTATTTATTCCCCTCGTGATTTTACGCACCTCGATAAGATCACCCTCGTCCTCCTGTGCTCCAGGGAACATAGTCCTGGCCTGACCAACCTCTCCCTACAGCTCAACCCTTCAGGTCCCAGCAACATCCTCGTAAATCTACACTCTATCCAGCTTAACATTGTCCTACCGACAGCAGGGTGACCAAAACTGACCCAATCCTCCAAATAATGATGTCAAGAATACTTTATACAGTTAGAGGAAGTGAACAGTAAATTACACAACAGCAAATAATTAACTAAGCAATGTTAGCTTTTGTAAAAAAAGTAGAGGGACATCTTGCAGATACTGTATGGTTTTAGTCTCCATATCCATTTTTCTCTAAAAGGGGCACAAAGATAGATACAAAACTCTGGAGTAACTCAGCAGGTCAGACAGCATCTCTGGATAAAAGGAATAGGTGATGTTTCGGGTTGAGACCCTTCAGACTGAGAGTCGGGAAAGGGAAACGAGATATAGACAGGGGTGAGGGGGCTCGCAAAGCGGGTCATTAAAGAGACAAAGGATGTGTGAGGTATCTTGGACATAGGTCGGGAGAGATTGGACCGCGGGGGATAGAATGGAGTCGAGGTATGTGGAAATCATTTCAGTAGGACAGGAGCAGGCAGAAACAATGGGTCTGTAAGGGCAGTTGTGATTTGGAATTTGGGGCAAAGGTAAAACCGGGCCCTGCGGGGCTAGGGAACGATAAGGTTGGAGACTGTAGAGGGTAGACAGCCAGAAGTGATGAAATCAGAAATGGTCGGTGAGGTTAGGGCCTGGTACTCTGTGGGGGTCATGGTCCAAGGATAAGGATAAGTGAAAGAGTGGCATTCTGCATCAAATTCCATGGGGGGAAATCAAGCTGACAAAAGTGTACTGGGAATATAAAGCTTGCGAGAAAGCGGGCTGTGTGAGGCCATGACAAAGAACACACATAGGTTGGACAATGGCGATGGATAAAGTCTGGGCAAGTGGGAAATAATGATGAAATACAGAATTATGCAGGTTCTAGACATCATTTAATTAATTAATTAATTAATTAATCAATAATCCCTAAAATTCTTTGCATTACATGAAGAGCTTTTAACATTCTGATTTTTCACCAAAGCACAAGGACAAAGGACATTTATTGTCACATACACCAATTGGTGCAGTGAAATTTGAGTTGCCATTGCAGCACACGTATAAAATAAACACAACATTATAGAATTTAACATTAAACATAAAAAAACATCCCCCCCCACAGCAGGATCAACGTTTCCCACTGTGAGGGAAGGCAGCAAAGTTCAGCCCACTTCCTCCATGTTCACCCGTGGTTGGGATAAAATCATATCAAGTGCAATTGGTATAAATGTATTTCTGCTTGATTTACGGAATGGTGTTGGGTTTCTTGTGGTAATACTTGCAAGAAATTACACATGTATATATCTCAATATTAGATAATACGTTGTGGACATGATTTAGATTAACTACCAATTGTGTAGGTTGCCAGGCAATGGAATGCAGTTTAGTTAGATGAGAATTGAATTAATATTTTATGTCTTCCAAGAGACATTACAGAGAACTATTGATTTAAAAAAAAATTTATAATCTTGGTTCTGAAAAATGCAGGAAATGAGAGTCATTGTGCAAACCAAGATCGCATATCGGCAGTGATTGATGGTGACTAGATTAATTTAGCTGAGATTTGGTGAGCTAAATGTTTGTGTGCTGGTGTTTGATAATCAGCCATGTATGCAGTGATAGATACTGTAAACGAGTCCAGTCTGACACACTGTGACCTTTACTAAGTCTTTTATTAAAGCACATGTCACACACGTCCCAGCACTGACTGCATCTAGCCTTCAGGCGTACTGGAACCAAAAAGGGAGGAACAAGGGGAGAATATCACAGTTATACTGGTATGGCTGGGCGTGGTTAGTGGTGTTGAGGTAGCTACATTATAGGTTACATGCATAAACCATCTACAGATACAAAATGCTGGAGTAATTCAGCAAGACAGAAGGAATCCTTCTCTCCAGAGATGCTGCCCGTCCCGCTGAGTTACTCCAGCGTTTTGTGTCTATCTTCGGCGTAAACCAGCATCTGCGGTTCTTTCCTACACATGTATGCAGTGATGCAGATTATGCATTTTGTGGCAGGTGCAGATTAACATTGGACATGATCTCTGTGTTAGTAATGCAAAATTTTAATGCAGAAGTATAAAACTGATTTAATCAAGCGTTTTTATTGTAACAATGCAAATTCATGCTGCCTAGGATGTGGCAATGAAGAACCCCAACCCCCACCCAACTCAACCAGGCTGGCTGAGGTTCACCTTGTGATGACGATTTCATTGATTAAATTTCAGAGATCAGTTCAAGGTTAATGAAATATCTTATTGCTGAACTTCACATAGGGACCTGAGCTGTGGATTAGATGTTGCTTTTCTAAATCGTAGGTTTGGTATTGAATGAAAGTCAGGAAATTGTGGACGCAGCCCAGGCCTACACAAATCAACCTCCCTTCCATTGACGACATTTGGCCTCCATTTTGCCTCCCTTAGGCCAGCAGCACAATCAAGGATTAGTAGCACCCTGGTAACTCCCTCTTCTCCACTCTCCCATCGGGCAAAAGGTATAGAAGCACACCTCCGGATTCGGGGACAGTTTCTTCCCAGCTGATACCAGGCAACTAAATCATCTTACCACAACCAGAGAGCAGTGCTGAACTATTATCTACCTCATTGGTGACCCTCAGACTATCCTTGTTCGGACTGGCTTTACCTTGCACTAAACGTTATTCCCGTATCATGTATCTATACTCTGTAAAAGGCTCAGTTGTAATGATGTATTGTGTTTCCTCCCACTGGATAGCACGCAACAAAAGCTTTTCACTGTATCTTGGTACACGTGACAATAAATTAAACTGAACTGAAGCAAGAATCACAAAGTGGCCTCAAGGCTGCATGTAAATTTGATTGTAACCATGGCAAATACACTGTGCCAGACATCAATGATGTCATACACCCTGTGACTGGCAGAGAGAATAACGCCGTCTTCAGAGAGACTGAAGAATAAGGAATTTCAACAATTTAAAAGTTCAAAGGATAAGTTATGAAGTTAAAAAAATAGCAGATAGACACAAAATGCTGGAGTACTTGAGCTCAGTCTGAAGAAGGGTTTTGACTCAAAAAGTCACCCATTCCGGGCGGAGCACCAGGGCAAATTCCTTGTATGTGATTACTTGTCCAATAAACTTATTAATTAATTCATTCAAATTTGTTTCAGCATCTGAAGAGGACATTGCAAAAGAGCGTTATGAAAAAATAATGGATGCGTATGGCTGTTTGGGTGTCCTTCGAATTAAAAATGGTACGTGAGGAGAAATTCTTTTTTTTAAATATTTTTTAATTTTTATTTATTAGAAGTAAGTACAATACAGTGGTACCTTTTTTCAGGTGCCAAATATATGTTGACATGATACACTCTATGTACAACTTCATTGGTTTTTTTTTAAAGAAATGAGAGAAAGAAAGATAATAGTAGAAAAACGTGTAGTGTGTGTAGAAAGGGAAAGAGAGAGTGAGGAAGAAAAGTAAGAAAGAAAAAAGAGCAAGAGAGAGATTAGCAAATAGGAGATAGGAGATGAGTTTTTATATTGTTGACTATCTTTCACCCAGATCTGAAACAGTTGGTTTTTACGATTCTGTTGCACCATCGTGAGTAGAAATTCGTGTGATTTCTGAATTTAATACGATTAAGCAAAATAGAGATCACATCAGAGTCACAGGTTTTAAATAACACATTTCTATGCGGCTGCATTCTATAATTCTGGTTTTCTTACAACGAATATTGTAGACAGTCTATATACATTTTCAATGCTTCTGTTTTAATTGCCTTCAAGACATTTTGAAAATACTACCGTATTACGTACGCTAACGTATGCTTTCAAGTATATAGTCAGGGTGGAAGTGAGGAACCCTTCAGCTCAACTCGTCCATGTCGACCATGTAACCATATAACAATTACAGCACGGAAACAGGCCATCTCGACCCTTCTAGTCCGTGTCGAACACTTACTCTCACCTAGTCCCATCTACCTGCACTCAGACCATAACCCTCCATTCCTTTCCCGTCCATATACCTATCCAATTTATTTTTAAATGATAAAATTGAACCTGCCTCCACCACTTCCACTGGAAGCTCATTCCACACAGCTACCACTCTCTGAGTAAAGAAGTTCCCCCTCATGTTACCCCTAAACTTTTGTCCCTTAATTCTCAAATCATGTCCTCTTGTTTGAATCTTCCCTACTCTCAATGGAAAAAGCTTATCCACGTGAACTCTGTCTCATAATTTTAAAGACCTCTTTCAAGTCCTCCCTTAACCTTCTGCGCTCCAAAGAATAAAGACCAAGTGGGCATACTTTGCTAGTCCCATTTGACCCATAGCCCTCTAACCGTTCCTATTCACATGTCCGTCAGATGTCTTGTGAAAGTGGTAATTGCATCCGCTTGTATAGCGTCCGCTGGCGGCTTATTCCAGGTATGGATTACAGTTTGAGTGGGAAGAAAATGCCCCTGCGATCCATCTTAAATCTCCCCTCTAAACTTAAGTCTAGTTTTAGAATCCGCTGCCCTTGAAAAAAGACAGAGACATTAATCTTATCCATGCCCCTCATGATCTGGTACACCTCCATAAAATCACCCCTCAGCCTTCTTCGCTCCAAAGAAGAAAGTTTCAGTCTATGCAGTCTCCCCCATAACTCAAGCCTGTAAGCCCAGGTAACGTCCTAGTGAATCTCTGCTAAACCCTTTTCATCTTGTTGACATCCTTACTGTAACTCAGTGACCAAAACTGCACCCAGTACTCCTCTCGCTGCTTGTTCCATGCACCTACCACCCTTTGTGTGAAACATAGAAACATAGAAATTAGGTGCAGGAGGAGGTGAGCTGTGCAAGAGGTTTAGGTTGCATCTGAACTGGAGGGGCACCAATATCCTGGTTGGAAAGTTTGCCAGTGCTATTCAGGAGGATTTGAACCAGATTGGTAGTTGGCCAGGATTCAGTACAGGTCAATGACCGCACGTTCAGTAGATTGGACAGACAGGAGGACGGCATGGAGCGAGGAAAGACTGTAGGTTTAAATTGCATTTATATCAATGCTAGAGAGGCAGGTAAACTCAGCATGGATGGGTGTGCACTACTGGGAAGTTATAACCATTAATCTTATATGTTTCAATAAGATACCCTCTCATCCTACTAAATTCCTCCTCATCTTCTTCCCTAAACATAGAAAATAGGTGCAGGAGGAAGCCATTCGGCCCTTCGAGCCTGCACCGCCATTCATTGTGATCATGTCTGATCGTCCCCAATCAATAACCCATGCCTGCCTTCTCCCCATATCCCTTGACTCCACTAATCCCTAGAGTATCTAACTCTCTCTTAAATCCATCCAGTGATTTGGCCTCCACTGCCCTCTGTGGCAGGGAATTCCACAAATTCACAACCCTCTGGGTGAAAATGTTTTTTTCTCACCCCAGTCTTAAATGGCCTCCCCTTTATTCTAAGAATGTGGCCCCTGGTTCTGGACTCGCCCAACATTGGGAAAATATTTCCTGCATCTAGCTTGTCCAGTCCTTTTATAATTTTATATGATTCAATAAGATCCCCCCACCCCCTCATCCTTCTAAACTCCAATGAATACAAGATTAGTCTTTTCTATCTTTCCTCATGTGACAGTCCCGCCATCCCAGAGATCAATCTCGTGAACCTACGCTGCACTATATGGGTGGAGCTGAGAAAGAAAGTGAGGTACTTTTTGTTTAGTTTCGAGGTACAGCATGAATATGTTCTTGTTCAGTTCTCCCACTGAAGGTTTTGATTTTTGCTTCCCCGCTCTCCAGCCATGTGGGCTGCTAAGCCACGAGACAACAGTGATAGCTGCCATTTCATTATGCACTCTCTTGTGAAATGGAGCCCGTGGATTTACACCGAATGGCAATGGTTGGTTGAAAGAGGGCAGAACTTAAAAGCAGCACACAATCTATCCCGCACTGCCTTTTGGTGGGATGTGTCGGTCAGTTTGCAAAACTTGTACCAGAAATATTTCAGCTGTCTTTGTGTAGAATCGTGAATTTGAAGAGTATTGAACAAGTCACTTACTGTGACTATAGTGTGAGGTGCAATGTTTTGGGCCATCAAACCAGGGCAGGCCTTCCTCAGTGAATGGCAGGGCTGTGGTGAGTGTTGTAGAACGCAGTATAGAGAAGTACAGAAATTGGCATCACAGGTAGATCGGGTAGGTAGAAGGCTTTTGGCATGTCGACCTTTATCAGCCAGGGAATTGGGTATTGAAGTTGTGTCATTATGTAAAAGTTGTACCAATATGTACCACACTTGGGGTATTTTGCTCAGTTCTGATAACCCTGCCATATGAAAGATGCCACTGAGTTGGAAAGAGTTTAGTGAAGATGTACAAAGATGTTGCCATACCTCGAGGGCCTGAATTATAGGGAGGTTGGGCAGACTAGGATTTTATACCTCGGAGTGCGGGAGGTTGAGGAGTAATCTTATAAAGGTGTATAAATCCATGTGAATATATACAGTGTATACTGTAAATGCAATACACATAATACTTTAACATCAAGGAGCTCGCAGTCATGGAAGAGACCGAGTCGGGAAGCTCCAAAACCGCCTAATCAATCAATCAATCAATCAATATTTAGAATATTAGAAATGCGTGCGACAAAGGCAAAACAGTTATAATGGGTGACTTCAATCTACATATAGATTGGGTGAATCAAATTGGCAGGGTTGTTGAGGAAGTGGATTTCTTGGAATGTATGCGGGATAGTTATCTAAATCAACATGTAGAGGAACCAACGAGAGAGCAGGCTATTTTAGACTGGGTATTGAGTAATGAGGAAGGGTTAGTTAGCAGTCTTGTTGTACGTGCCCCCTTGGGCAAGAGTGACCATAATATGGTTGAGTTCTTCATTAGGATGGAGAGTGACATTGTTAATTCAGAAACAATGGTTCTGAACTTAAAGAAAGGTAACTTTGAGGGTATGAGACGTGAATTGGCCAAGATTGACTGGCAATTAATTCTAAAAGGGTTGACAGTGGATATGCAATGGAAGACATTTAAAGACTGCATGGATGAACTACAAAAATTGTTCATCCCAGTTTGGCAAAAGAATAAATCGGGGAAGGTAGTACATCCGTAGATAACAAGGGAAATCAGGGATAGTATCAAAGCGAAGGATGATGCGTACAAATTAGCCAGAAAAAGCAGCATACCGGAGGACTGGGAGAAATCCAGAGACCAGCAGAGGAGGACAAAGGGCTTAATTAGGAAAGGAAAAATAGATTATGAAAGAAAACTGGCAGGGAACATAAAAACTGACTGCAAATGTTTTTATAGATATGTGAAAAGAAAGAGATTAGTTAAAACAAATGTAGGTCCCTTGCAGTCAGAAACAGGTGAGTTGATCATGGGGAACAAGGATATGGCGGACCAATTGAATAACTACTTTGGTTCCGTCTTCACTAAGGAAGACATAAATAATCTGCCGGAAATAGCAGGGGACCGCGGGTCAAAGGAGTTGGAGGAATTGAGTGAAATCCAGGTTAGCCGGGAAGTGGTGTTGGGTAAATTGAATCGATTAAAGGCCGATAAATCCCCAGGGCCAGATGGGCTGCATCCCAGAGTACTTAAGGAAGTAGCTCCAGAAATAGTGGATGCATTAGTAATAATCTTTCAAAACTCTTTAGATTCTGGAGTAGTTCCTGAGGATTGGCGGGTAGCAAACGTAACCCCACTTTTTAAGAAGGGAGGGAGAGAGAAAACGGGGAATTACAGACCAGTTGGTCTAACATCGGTAGTGGGGAAACTGCTAGAGTCAGTTATTAAAGATGGGATAGCAGCACATTTGGAAAGTGGTGAAATCATTGGACAAAGTCAGCATGGATTATTAAAGGTAAATCATGTCTGACGAATCTTATAGAATTTTTCGAGGATGTAACTAGTAGCATGGATAGGGGAGAACCAGTGGACGTGGTGTATCTGGACTTCCAGAAGGCTTTCGACAAAGTCCCACATAAGAGATTAGTATACAAACTTAAAGCACATGGCATTGGGGGTTCAGTATTGATGTGGATAGAGAACTGGCTGGCAAACAGGAAGCAAAGAGTAGGAGTAAACGGGTCCTTTTCACAATGGCAGGCAGTGACTAGTGGGGTACCGCAAGGCTCAGTGCTGGGACCCCAGCTATTTACAATATATATTAATGATCTGGATGAGGAAATTGAAGGCAATATCTCCAAGTTTGCGGATGACACTAAGTTGGGGGGCAGTGTTAGCTGTGAGGAGGATGCTAGGAGACTGCAAGGTGACTTGGATAGACTGGGTGAGTGGGCAAATGTTTGGCAGATGCAGTATAATGTGGATAAATGTGAGGTTATCCATTTTGGTGGCAAAAACAGGAAAGCAGACTATTATCTCAATGGTGGCCGACTAGGAAAAGGGGAGATGCAGCGAGACCTGGGTGTCATGGTACACCAGTCATTGAAAGTAGGCATGCAGGTGCAGCAGGCAGTGAAGAAAGCGAATGGTATGTTAGCTTTCATAGCAAAAGGATTTGAGTATAGGAGCAGGGAGGTTCTACTGCAGTTGTACAGGGTCTTGGTGAGACTACACCTGGAGTATTGCGTGCAGTTTTGGTCTCCAAATCTGAGGAAGGACATTATTGCCATAGAGGGAGTGCAGAGAAGGTTCACCAGACTGATTCCTGGGATGTCAGGACTGTCTTATGAAGAAAGACTGGATAGACTTGGTTTATACTCTCTAGAATTTAGGAGATTGAGAGGGGATCTTATAGAAACTTACAAAATTCTTAATTCCGGGGAAGAGAAGTTGACGACAAAATGCTGCTGGTCCCAGGAGAGATCATCAGGGAAACGTGTGCCCAGGAACTTCAAGCTGTTGACTCTCTTCACCATTGTCCTGTTGATAAATGGATTGGTTTGAATGGATTGTTCAGTTTGAGAAATAGATTTGGTAGATGCACAGAGTCTTTTGCCCAGAGTAGGTGAATCGAGGAGCAGAGGACATAGGTTTAAAGTGAATGGGAAAAGATTTAATAGGAATCTGAGCTGTAACCTTTTTACACAAAGGGTGGTGGTGGTTTCCCTTTTCCTGATGACACTGTTCTCTGAGTTCCAGCACTCAGCATGTTGTCATCCTTTGATAAAGCAATCTTGCTCTTTGGTCCTCAATCTTATTTTTGAGGGGCTGTACATTGACTAACAGAATGTTGTGGGGGGGGAGTGCAAAAGGAGGTTGTAATCCCTGGAGCTTCATTCTTTTTGTGTTGGTCGCCCCGATGATGATGTTTCTAGAGTCAAGACCTCCCTGGCATTTCTGTTTACTGTGCTCGCTGCTAGTGTCGGCAGTGTGCTCTCTAATCACCCTGTTGCCTCTACGTCCTCACTAGATCACAATAGTGCTACAGGTGCACAACCTTTTATCCGAAAGCCTTAGGACCAGACACTTGTCGGATTTCGGACATTTTCGGATTTCCGAATGGAAGATTTTTAGCGGAGATTAGGAAGGTAGCGCAGGCAGCTTGAAAAGTCTGGAGCGGCTGCCTCCTCCCCGGAGACCGGGGAATCATTGTAAATCATTGCATAAATGTTAGTTTGGAGGGATTTTATGTGGTGGTGGTGGGTAGGGGTAAAGGGGGAAACTTTGATTCTTAGTCCCCTACCTGGTCGGCGACTCCCAACATCGCGGAGCTGGGGGCTCCGTCCGGCCGCGGGCGGCACCGGTTGGAGCTCCGACCCCGGCAACTCTACCCCTGGCTGCGAGATGTTCCAAATCCAGCGCCGCCCGTGGCCCCAGCTGGGAGTTGGCGGCCACAGCGCTGCGGAGCTTACTGCACAGCGACCCGGTAAGGCATTGACCGCTCCCCACCTCTCCGACCAGGTAGGGGACTAAGAATTAAAGTTTACCCCTTCACCCCCCTCCTTCACATAAAAGCCCTCCAAACTAACTGACTAACATTTAAGCAATGATTTACAGATGTTTAAGTGTCTCCCCGGTCTCCGGGGAGGGGGCAGCCGCTACAGTAGTACAGACCTGGGTTGACCGTGGGTCGTTTCGGGTCAAGTTTGGCGCCTAAAGGGGAACTTTGGTGTGCAGATGACATCCTGGAAAAATGGCCGGTTTTCGGAGTTTTTCGGTTTCCGGAACACCGGATAAAAGGTTGTGCACCTGTACTGCATTGACTGGCAGCCTGTTTGTTACAGCTCTGAATTGTGACGGTTCTTTTAACTTAACTAGTTCAAAACGACTATAGTTGATCTTGGGTAGACACAAAATGTTGGAGTAACTCAGCGGGTGAGGCTGCATCTCTGGAGAGAAGGAATGGGCGACGTTTCAATCTGAAGAATGGTCTCGACCTGAAACGTCGCTCTTTCCTTCAGTCTGAAGAAGGGACTCGACCCGAAACATCGCCCATTCCTTCTCTCCAGAAATGCTGCCTCACCCGCTGAGTTACTCCAGCATTTTTTGTGTCAACCTTCGATTTTAAACCAGCATCTGCAGTTCTTTCTTACACGTAATTGATATTGACCTGTTCTGCTGATTGCAAAATGTTGCTCCAGTCCAGCTCTATTTCCATCCTTTGATGGGTCTAATTACACTGAACAAGAGCAGATTGTTGGTGTTGTATAATGTTACTACTGCATGATTCAAAATGGAGCAAAATAGGGGCGTAACGGTGGCGCGTACAGCGGTAGAGTTGCTGCCATACAGCACTTACAACGCCAGAGACCCGGGCTCCATCCCGACTATAGGTGCTGTCTGTACGGAGTTTGTACGTTCTCCCCCTGACCCCGTGAGTTTTCTCTTAAGATCGTCGGTTTCCTCCCACGTTCCAAAGACGTACAGGTGTGTAGGTTAATTGGCTTAGGTTTGTAGACTTGATAAACGTGTAAATTGTCCCCAGTGTGTGGAGGATAGTGTTAATTTGCGGGGATCGCTGGTTAGTGCGGACTCGGTGGGCCGAGTAGACAGAATGAGTTCATAAATGCATTTCCCAGAGAAAGCTGTCAGCAGAACCCGCCCAGGACAAACCCAAGTTATTTGAACATGCTTATCTTTCGTCTTTCTATAAATAACTCTGTTAACTACCTGGAACTCCCATTGCACAGCCCGTTTGACTTGAAAACCAGCTTTTCTGCTCTTGAAGCTTTGAATGTGTTGAGGTGAATAATTGCCAGGCAAATTTACGGGTGGAGGGCTGATCAGTTTCATGGTTCTGTGTTTCAAACGGATTTGAAATGTGAATGGAAGGAAATGTGCTAACTCTATCTCCCGGTTGCTAAACACTTTAACTCCCCCTCCCATTCCCACTCTGACCTTTCTGTCCTGGGCCTCCTCCACTGTCAGAGTGAGGCCCAGCGCAAGTTGGAGGAACAGCACCTCATATTTCACTTGGGCAGCTTACACCCCAGCGGTATGAACATTGACTTCTCTAACTTCAAGTAACCCTTGCTTTCCTCTCTCCCTCACTCCCCCACCCTAGTTCTCCGACAAGTTTCACTTTCCTCCTGATTAATTTTACTGTTTCTATTCCTCGTTGTCACCTTCCCCTCAGCCAACAATGAACCATTCTACATTTCCTTGACCATCGTCTGCTTTGATCTGTCATTTTCTCACCTTACCCTTCCATATCTCTAGTTTCCCTCTCCCCTGACTCTCTGCCTGAAGGAGGGTCTCAACCCGAATCGTCACCCATTCCTTCTCTCCCGAGATGGCGCCTGCCCTGCTGAGTTACTCCCACATTTAGTGTCTATCTTTGGTGCTAACTCCATTCTTGGGCTAACCATCAAAACTAAGTTTGTGTTTTGAAGAAGGGTCTCGACCCGAAACGTCGCCAATTTCCTTCGCTCCATAGATGCTGCCTCGGCCGCTGAGTTTCTCCAGCATTTTTTGTCTACCTTTGTGTTTTGAATCATCAGTTTACAGCCGAAGAAATAACTAAACTCATCACCAAGTCCAAGAACTCCTCCTGCTTGCTTGATCCCATCCCTACTGTCCTGGTTAAATCCTGTCTGCCCTCTATCTCACCCATCATAACGTCCATAATTAACTCCTCCCTATCAACTGCTACTGTCCCTACATCTCTCAAAACCGCTTCTGTCACCCCGATTCTAAAAAAAACAGGTTCTGATCCAAACAATCCAAATAACTACTGCCCCATCTCCAACCTCCCATTCATCACTAAACGTCTGGAAAGGACAGTAGCAACACAACTTCAAGTCCACCTTCAAAACAATAACCTCTGTGAACCATTTCAGTCTGGTTTTCGCCACAATCACAGCACTGAAACAGCCTTGGTAAAAATGACAAATGATCTCCTTCTCGCAGCTGACACCGGCCACTTATCCATCCTGATCCTCCTTGACCTCACAGCAGCCTTTGACACCATCTCCCACCCAATTCTTCTGGAACGTCTATCTGCCACCGGCATCAACAACAATGCACTACTTTGGTTCAGGTCCTATCTACACGACAGAAAACAGTTCATCCAGGGAAATAAAGTCACATCCACAACTGCCACAGTCACCTATGGTGTTCCTCAGGGATCGGTGCTGGGGCCACTGCTTTTTATCATCTATATTCAACCTCACCCATACCCACCTCCTCCCGTGTCAAAAGTCTCGGCGTCATTCTGGACAGTACACTTTCCTTTGGCCCCCACATCAGCAATATCACACGCTCTGCATACTTTCATCTCCGCAACATCTGCAGACTCCGCCCCTCCCTCTCCAAAGACAATACAAAAGTCCTCATCCACGCTCTGGTCACATCCCGCATCGATTACTGCAACACCCTCCTCACTTGCACCTCCAATAAACTTCTTCATCGCCTCCAATGCATTCACAACTCTGCAGCCCGGATCATCACCCGCACCAGATCATCGGACCACATCACACCCATCCTCACTCAGCTCCACTGGCTCCCTGTGCACCACCGGATTAACTACAAGATTTTACTGCTGACCTTCAAAGCCCTACACCACCTTGCTCCCCAATACCTCTCTGACCTGCTGCTACCATACACTCCTTCCTCCTCACTTCGTTCCTCCTCAGCTGCAATTTTAACTGTCCCCACATTTAGACTCAGCACCATGGGTGCCAGAGCCTTCAGCTGCTCTGCCCCACGTCTCTGGAACACTCTCCCACCTCCCATCCGTCACCTGGACACTATCGATCATTTCAAATCACAACTCAAAACACACCTGTTTAGATTAGCATACCCGACATAACTTCCACCATCTTCACCCTGATTTTAATGACTTAAAATGTTTTGTGTATTTTTTTTTTGTTTTTTTTGTTTTTTGTTTTTAATCAATTTGATTTTAATATTGATAAATGTATTGTGATTTTATGTCCTGTAAGGTGTCCTTGGGTGTCCAGAAAGGCGCCAGCAAATAAAATGCATTATTATTATTATTATTAAGGCGATTTAATGCTTGCTTGGAATTTTGTATTCCACTGGGTACAGATGTTCACTGATACTATCTTGATTTCTAAAATTGCAGCTCAGTTATGCAGCAAATCCATCACTTGGTTACTCTCTCCTGCATATTAAGCTCAAACTCAGAGTTCAAACACCATGCATTTGCCAGAAAATACCGTTCCGCTGAATGACCATCAGACATAGGAACAGAATTAAGTGTACTCCGCCATTTAATCATGGCTGATCTACTTTTCCACTCTTGCCTTCATTCTCCTGCCTTCTCCTCTGTAACCAATAGACTTGGTTTATACTCTTTAGAATTTAGGAGATTGAGAGGGGATCTTATAGAAACTTACAAAATTCTTAAGGGGTTGGACAGGCTAGATGCAGGAAGATTGTTCCCGATGTTAGGGAAGTCCAGGACAAGGGGTCACAGCTTAAGGATAAGGGGGAAATCCTTTAAAACCGAGATGAGAAGAACTTTTTTTCACACAGAGAGTGGTGAATCTCTGGAACTCTCTGCCACAGAGGGTAGTCGAGGCCAGTTGATTGGCTATATTTAAGAGGGAGTTAGATGTGGCCCTTGTGGCTAAGAGGGTATGGAGAGAAGGCAGGTACGGGATACTGAGTTGGATGATCAGCCATGATCATATTGAATGGCGGTGCAGGCTCGAAGGGCCGAATGGCCTACTCCTGCACCTAATTTCTATGTTTCTAACCTTTGATACTCTTCCTAATCGAGAACCTATCAATCTCTGCCTTAACAATACCCAGTGTCTTGGGCACCACCTCTGTGTATGGCCATGAATTCCATGGATTCACCACTGGTATGACTAGGACTTGACAGCATTTGTGGATACCTGGCTAAGGGAGGGACAGGACTGGCAGCTTAACGTTCCAGGATACAATAAAGATGGAGGAACAATAAGAAGGGGGAGTTGCTGTATTGATTAAAGGGAAGGTCATAGCAGTAATCTAAGATGGCATTACTGATGGTACGTCCAGTGAGGTTATATGGGGTGGGGGGAGGGGTGGCAGAAAAATAAAAACGGGATCATCCCCTTGTTGGGAGTGCACTAATGGGAACCATTGTGGGGGGGATGTTTTTTTATGTTTAAATCTCTTTATTATTGTTATGTCTGTATCCTTTTTTTAAATGTGCTGCATTGGCAATAAGCATTTCACTACACCTATGGTGTATGTGACTATGAAATAACCTTTGAACCTTTGCGATTGCAACCTTCACGTGGTCCGCCTTGTTTTGACAATTGCAATCGACCCGGCGTGCGCAATCAAATAAGATCAATTAGAACAAGTTGCCCTACAACTTTAGGCTGTGCACGCCATTCGCAAGAAGAAGAAAAAGGGCTTAGTTGGGGTAAATTTGTCAAATATGTTCAGGAAAGTTTCTTTAGACAGCACGTGGAAGCCTGACAAGAGAGAAGGCAAAGCTTGATCTACTCTTTAGGCAATTTGGAGGGGCAAGTGACTGAGGAGTAAGTGGGAGAGCCTTTTAGGGCCAGTGACCACATAAACAAAGGACAGATTTGTAAATCAGGTTACTAAGCAACAGTTAAATTAATAGCATTGATCTGTCCTTTTAACACGGATGTAAGATTGCATAGTTGTAATGTAATTATGGGCACTCCCTGACTTGCATAATAAGGCCTTGCGTAAACTTGCACTTACATGAGCAATTCCTTCAGCCCACTGATGCTCCTGTCGTGATTGTGCAGAAGCTTTCCCCTGTGGCCATCCAACTGTACTCCTCTCCCTTCTGTCGTAGGGTAGACTGATGCCCCTCCCCCCCCCCCCCCATCCCCACCCCCTCCCCAAACTTTGCACATCCTAAATCCTTTCCACTCGTCCCTTTAATTTCATGTTTCATGTATCTTTGACTGTTGGCAGATCAATTCCCCCCCCCCAGGATAAATAAAGTTCTATCGCATCGTGTTATAAGTGCTTTCATTGCTTTAGTTGAGAGATACAGTGCGGAAACATGCCTTAGACTGGCTTCAAAACAACAGATTGAGGCATTTGATATAGGGCAATGGAAACCACACAAGGATTATTTTCTTGGCTTTTTACCTGTTCTCTTTCAAAACTGCAATTATCATTTGCTCCTCACTAATTAAATGTACCAAAGACATTTGTTTTGCACTGTCCCCAAATTCTATTTCTTCTCTCAAGGCATTGAATATGAATACTGATTAGGAAGACAACTTCAAAGACGTACAGGTTTGTAGGTTAATTGGCTTGATAAAATTGTAAACTGTCTCTAGTCTGTGTAGGATAGTGTTAATGTGTGGGGGTGGTCGGCATGGCTCAGTGGGAAGATAGAAACATAGAAAATAGGTGCAGGAGTAGGCCATTTGGCCCTTCGAGCCAGCATCACTATACAATATGATCATGGCTGTTCATCCCAAATCAGTACCCCGTTCCTGCCTTCTCCCCCTATCCCGTGATTCTGTTAGCCCCAAGAGCTATATCTAGCTCTCTCTTGAATGCGTCCAGTGAATTGGCCTCCACTGCCTTCTGTGGCAGGAAATTTCACAGATTCACAACTTGCCGGGTGAAAATGTAAGGTGTGCAAATGACAGGTCAAAGCAGACCACGATCAAGGAAATGTAGAATGGATCATTGTTGGCGGAGGGGAAGGTGACAACGAAGCACATTCTCTTTGCACCCTTCCAGATCTCTGGTTTCCCCCTCCCCTGACTCTGAAGAAGGGACTCAACCCGAAACATCACCCATTCCTTCTCTCCAGAGATGCTGCCTGTCCCGCTGAGTTAGTCCAGCATTTTGTGTCCATCTTCGGTGTCAACCAGCATCTGCAGTTTCTTCCTCTTTGTTGTGATCTGTTCTGTAGGACTTCCTTGGCTTCATCTTGCCACTCCAGTAATGATATCTCATTCTATCTTCATCTCTCGCTCATTGGAGACATATCCTAGAGAAATATGGTCAATATGGAAATTATTCACCTATGTGTTAGATTCATCCAGCTTTCTCTCCCTCGATCTGTGTCAGAGATCTTGTTCAACCATTGGAAGACCTGCAGTCTGTTTCCATATCGGTTAAGGTTTGTTATTGTCATGGAAACCGAGGCACAGTGAAAAGCTTTGATTTGCATGCTATCCAATCAGTTAAGTATACTACGCATACCACAAGAAAGAGCAAAGGGAAAGATACAGAGTGCAAAATATAGTTCTCAGCATTGTAACGCAACAGTTCCACAGGCAAAGTCCAATTTGCATTGGGTTGGTGGTCAATTGAACATTACCCAACCTCTCAGAAGATCTGTTTCGAAGCCTGATAACAGGGCAAATAGCTGTTCCAGTGTCTGGTGGTGCGTGCTGTCGTACAGGTTAACCACTCATCTTTAGTTTAGAGATACAGCATGGAAAGAGGCCATTCGGTCCTGCGAGTCCACGCCGACCAGCGATCCCCGCACATTTCACACTATCCTGTATGCACTGAGGACAATTTACACTTACACCAAGCCAATTAACCTACAAACCTGTACCTTTTTGGAGTGTGGGAGGAAACCGAAGATGTCGGAGAAAACCCACACAGGTCACGGGGAGAACGTACAGACAGCACCCGTAAGTCGGGATCGAACCCGGGTCTCCAGCACTGCAAGCGCTGTCAGGCAGCAACTCTACCGCTGCGCCACCGTGGCTGTCCTCTCTATTTGAGAAATTGATTCTGCATTACATCTTTGCCATATTAATAGCCAAAACATCTATTTGTGATTCACTTCCTGTTGCACGATCAAATGCAGAGGACAACTCATAACGTATACCAAATGAGTATAATTTGAAGATTAGAAATCCCTTCTCACACCACAAATTGATTTGTCGTTTTTACCATTTTTATTTGGACACAATTTATTAAATATCAATTTAAAAAAAACTACAGGAAGAAAAGTGTCCCAACTACTGCCTGTGCAATTGTGTAGTTGGCTTCTGCTCAGAGGTACGTTGGATACAGAAGCTTAAAACCGCACACCACCAGAATCAGGAACAGCTTCTTCTTCCCCTCTGTTACCAGATTTCTGAATGGTCCTTGGGTGCTGTCTGATTCACCTCTACCCCATTGCGGACATTCAACGTTGTTCTTGGAACTGATGCTGTTCTCAATGCTGAGAACTATATTCTGCACTCTTGATTGTCATAGAGTCATACTGCATGGAAACAGGCCCTTTGCCCCATCTTGCCCACGCCGTCCAAGATGCCCTATCTACACTAGTCCCACCTGCCTGCCTTTGGCCCATATCCTTCTAAACCTTTCCTATCCATGTACCGCAAAGTCCAAATGTCTTTTAAATGTTGTGATAGTACCAGCCTCAACCACCTCTCATTCGATATACCCGCCGTCCTTTGTGTGAAAAAGATTCCTCTCAGGTTCTTATTGATCTTTTTCCTTTTCACCTTCTCATGTCCTTTGGTTCTTGATCTCCCCACTCTGGGTAAAAAGCTCTCTACATTTACCTGACCTATTTCCCCCCCCCCCTTGATCTTAGATACATAGACAATAGGTGCAGGAGTAGGCCATTTGCCCCATTCGAATCAGCACCGCCATTCAATGTGATCATGGCAGATTATCCCTTTATCCTGCTAGCACTTAGAGCTCCATCTAACTCTCTTTTGAAAGCATCCAGTGAATCAGCCTCAACTGCCTTCTGAGGCAGAAAATCCCACAGATTCACAAATTTCTGTGTGAATTGTTTTTTCCTCATCTCAGTTCTAAATGGCCTACTCCTTATTCTTAAACTGTGACCCCTGGTTCTGGACTCCCACAACATCGGGAACATGTTTTCTGCATCTAGCGTGTCCAATCCCTTAATAAATTTATATATCTCCAAAAGATCCCCTCTCATCCTTCTTCATTCCAGCAAATACAAGCTCAGTTGCTCATTTCTTTCATCATATGACAGTCCCGCCATCCCGGGAATTAACCTGGTGAACCTTATATACCTCTATAAGATTATCCCTGATCTTCTTACGCTCCAAGGAATAAAGTCCAATCCAGCTCAACCTCTCCCTGTAGCTTTGGCCCTCGAGTCCTGGCAGCATCTTTGTGAATCTTCTCTGTACCCTTTCTAGCTCCGGTGGGCGGCGCGGCTCTGGCCAGCAGCGGCCTCTGCAGTCTGTCCGCGTTTTATTATTTTTCTGTCTGTGTTTTAATGTAGTTTTTGTTATTTTTTGTTGGGGTGTGTGTGTGGGGGGGTGGGGGTGGGGTGGGAGGGGGGTGGGAGGGGGGGAAACTTTTTAAATCTCTCCCTGCACTGGAGACCCGACCTTTTCTTTGTCGGGTTCCCGTTGTCGTTGGGGCCGCAACGAGGAGCGGCCTACAACAGGAAGAAGCCGGGGACTCTGGTGCTACAACTCACCGTCGCCATCGCGGGGCTGGCCGAGTCCGGAGCGGGTGGAGCGGTGGAGGAGCGCTGCTGCTGCTGCTGCTGCTGCTGCGGCCCGACCGGAGATTCGGAAGCTCCAACGACAGGTCTGTGGACGGCGGCACCGGGAGCCCGTGGCTCCCTGGAGGGAGACCGCTTTTCAGGGCTCTCGAAACGGCGACTTCCCCCGCCCGAGTTGCGGGGTTGAAGAGCTCCTGGAGCGGGGCCTACATCACCGCCCCGCGCGGCTTGGAATGGCCGCGGGACTCTGCGAGCGCACGCCGGGGGCTCTAACACCAAGACCCGGTGTGCGATCTTGCATCACCCGGCGTGGCTTTAATGGCCGCGGGACAATCGCCATCGCCAGCCGGGGGCTTTGACTTTGACTCTGAGATCGGGGGGGGGGGGGGGAGAATGCAGTGGAGAAATACGTTTATTTGGCCTTCCATCACAGCAATGTGATGGATGTTTATGTAAATTATGTTGTGTCTTGGGTCTATGTGTTTGTATGTATGGCTGCAGAAACGGCATTTCGTTTGGACCTCAAGGGGTCCAAATGACAATAAATGTATCTTATCTTATCTTATCTTATCTCAACAACATCTTTCCCATAATAGGATGACCAAAACTGAATGCAATACGCCAAATGTAGCCTTACCAATGTCTTGTACAACTGAAACATAACATTTCAACTTCTATACAGTACTCTGACTAATGAAGGCCAATTTTCCGAGAGTTTTCTTGACCACCCTATTTACCTGTGATGCCACCTTCAAGGGACTATGTACCTGCCACCCTAGGTCCCTCTGCTCTACAACACTCCCCAGAGCTATGCCATTCATTGGGAAGGCCCCGCCCTGGTTTGACGTCACAAATTGCAACTCCTCGCACTGATCTGTGTTAAACCATTAACCATTCCTCAGCCCACCTGCCCAGCTGATCAAGATCCTCTGTCATTTTTGACAACCATCTCCATCGTCTATAATGCCACCCACTGCAGTGTCATCTCCAGGGCACTTCCATGGAACTCAAACCTTTTGTGTGAAATTCTTTAACACCCACACAGTTTGTGGCCCTTCTCCAGGTTTGTTCAGTGAAGCAATTCAAAAGGGATTCAATTCCAAATTTCGCCCAAGCGATGATAATACTGGGCTACAGAGCTGATCTATTTGGCAGTACACGGGGAGAAGAGCAAGGAATGGTGACCAATGACATATGATTGTCAAATGGTGACACGTGAATGGCACATGATTGTCAAGCTGATTTCCCTCGTGGACTTTAAGGTGTATACTGGACTTCACAAAGGAGTAAAAACAGCGGAGGGAAAAAATAACAACTGAAACAGTATTTATTATTTTATTGCGTTCACAGGCTGCAAATAAGAATTTTACTGTTCCATTCTTGCTACACAAGACAATTAAACATTCATAAACACTCTTTTGATGAAGCAGTTAATGGAGAAAATAATTTGTTTAATATTTGGACAGTTATACAGGACATCTCAAGACAAGTAAATTGAGATATGTTTAGAGATAAAGCATGGAAACAGGACCTTTTGGCCCACCGAGTGGCTGCTGGGCCGTCAACAGCTCGGCTCTGCCTGTCCCGCCTGCCCTCCACCTCCACCCCCCTCCCCTCAGTCCGACACCGAGAACCTGCTGAAGATGGGCAGCTGCCGAAACTGCTCGAAGACGGGCGACTCGGAGCCGCTGCTGCTGGAGTTGCCCGCGGCAGCCCTCCACTCCCCACCCAGGTCTTCCACTGAAAAATCAGACCCAAACTATACTCACGGAATCTACAGCTGCGCTTCGTTCGATTTTTATTTATAGCGTTCGACCTTCGATTCCTAGCGTTTTTAGGAATACTGAACTCACTTATTGAATATAATTAACAAAACGTTAGAAGGAGATGAGACTATTTTTTCAGCAACTTATAATCTTAACTGCACCACCTGCAGTTTGCATAAATAGATTTAAAAGTAGTTTGAAGATACGGATGCAAATTTAAAAAAAAACGTCAGCATTTTGTAATCAGGAGCATAGACACTGGGGGGGGGGGAATGGCACTTAGAAGGGGCAGCACAGGGGCGCAGGGTTAGAGTTGCAACCTTACAGTGCCAGAGTCCCGGGTTCAATTCTGACTGCGGGTGCTGTCTGTTTGGGGTTTGTACGTTCTCCATGTGACCGTGTGGGTTTTCTCCGAGTTCTCTAGTTTCCTCCCACACTCCAAAATTGCGCAGGTTGTAGTAAAAATATAAATTGTCCATATTGTGTGTAGGATTGTGCTTGTATGTGGGGGTTGCTGGTCGGCATTAACTCGATGGGCCGAAGGGCCTGCTTCTGCACTGTATCCTGAAACAAAAGTACGTGAAACAGCTAGTAAAGTTTCAATGTTCATCTCTAAAACTTAAAAACCCATTTTGATGTGTCATTGTCGCCTTACATTTTGAATGTTTCTCTTGGCCCTTGTTAAGGGACCTGATGTTTGCAGATTGCTATGATTCTTTTTTCATTCCTTCCAGCTGAATGACGAGAGTTCTAAAACTATACTTTTTCATTTCCAGGCAACTCAAGACTCTGCTTTCTGGTCATGGTAACGGCATGTACATCAGTTGGGAGAATCCGTGACACGGACATTTGTAAGATTACCGCCACAGATTTTGTTCCTCTTCAAGACGAGACGGCGGAGGAAGAGCAAATAGCTTCTTTGAGGAAATTGCTAAACTCTGGCATGTTTTATTTTTCATCCACTACTGGTTCGACCTTTGATCTGGATCTGTGTGCACAGAAGCAATTTGAAAAAGATCAAGAAGCAGGAAATCGCTTTTTCTGGTTAGCTGCTTAACTGTTTGATTTGATTGAGATGTACAGGCACTCGAGGAGCTGAGGACACAGGTTTAAGGTGACGGGGAATAGATTTAATAGGAATTTGACGGGTAACTTTTTCACACAAAGGGTGGTGGGTGTATGGAACAAGCTGCCAGAGTCGGGGATTATCCCAATGTTTAAGAAACAGTTGGATGGGTACATGGATGAGACAAGTTTGGAGGGATATGGGTCAAATGCGGGTAGGTGGGACTAGTGTAGCTGGGACATTGTTGGCCGATGTGGGCAAGTTGGGCAGAAGGGCCTGTTTCCACATTATCACTCTATGACAGATGCTGCATAGAATGTGACATAATTAGGAAGGTTAAGGCAAGGAGAAATGTTTGCATTGCACACTCTGTCATCCACAGAATGCATAAGGCCCAGGGGGTGAATGATCTCGTCCCTTGAGTGTGCTCAATAGCTATTTTTCCTTGGAGTTTAAACACAGATTTCTATATTAAATACACATACAGATTTCTGTATAAAATACTATGAGATCTTTCACATTGAGCAACTTTCGGCCCCATATCTGAGGAAGGATGTGCTGGCGCTGGAGAGAGTCCAGAGGAGGTTTACGAGAATGATCCCAGGAATGAGGGGGTCAACATATGGTGAGCGTTTGACGGCACTGGGCCTGTACTCGCTGGAGTTTAGAACTATGAGGGGGGGACCTCATTGAAACATGCAGAATAGTGAAAGGCTTGGATAGAGTGGATGTGGAGAAGATGTTTCCACTACTGTGAGAGTCTAGAACCAGAGGTCATTGCCTCAGAATTAAAGGATGTTCTTTTAGGAAGGAGGTGAGGAGGAATTTCTTTAGTCAAAGGGTGGTGAATCTGTGGAATTCTTTGCCACAGAAGGCTGGAGAGGCCGTCAATGGATATTTATTTAAGGCAGAGATAGATAGATTCTTGATTAGTGCAGGTGCCAGGGTTAAGGGGAAAAGGCAGGAGAATGGGGTTGATAGGGAGAGATAGGGACGACAGATGGCGCAATGGGCTAAATGTTCGGCTGGCGACCGGAAGGTAGCCGGTTCGAATCCCGCCTGGAGTGCATACTGTTGTTGTGTCCTTGGGGCAAGACACTTCACCCACCTTTGCCTGTGTGTAAAATGTAATGTAATTATGTGAAGCACTTTGGGGTCAATGCAAGTTGGCTAAAAATGTGCTATATAAATAAGATTATTATTATTATTATTATTATTTTTATAGATCAGCCATGATTGAATGGCGGAGTAGACTTGATGGGTCAAATGGCCTAATTCTGCTCCTGTCACTTATGAAGGAGGAGGCTAGAGGTGGAGCAAGGTTCTGGAGGAGAAGGTTGAGACAAAGTTCTAAGGGTCGAGGTTGCAGTGGGAGAGACATTGCAAGAGGCAGCTGCAGTGGGTGTAAGGTTGTAGGAGGCATGGAAAAGAAGAACGTTTCATTCATTTGTTTCATTTGTTTAAAATGACTGCAGATGAAGTATGTCCTGATATATATCTAGTACCAGATGACTGGTGATAATATCCTTCAATATGTCGGAGTGATTTTAGTTGGGAAGCTTTTCAAACCATGTTCTAGCTGTTGTTATTTCTGGCTCCTTTGAAAATGCAGATACATAGAAACATAGAAAATAGGTGCAGAAGTAGGCCATTCGGCCCTTCGAGCCTGCACCGCCATTCAATATGCTCATGGCTGATAATCCATACTTAAAACATCCACGTGGCATAGGTCAAGGACTGATGATGTGAATAATAGTGGACCATGAAGAAGACGAAATTTACAAAACGATCTAGATCAACTCTGTTTCTTGATTCCCCTAAAAGCCCTGTCCCACGGTACGAGTTCATTCCAAGAGCTCTCCCGAGTTTGCCCTGATTCGAACTCGGAGATTTACAGTAATGGCCACTCGTCGGTACTCGGGGCTCTCGTGGACATTTTTCATCATGTTGAAAAATCTTCACGAGTCTTCCCGTGCTTACCTGCCATTAGCGAGTCTTCCCGAGTACCTGCCTATAGCGTTAAGAGACGCCCCAGAGCTCCGACGTACCCGCTACGTTCATTCTCCGTGCTTACCACGAGTTTGATTTTTTTTAAACTCGGGAGAGCTCTTGGAATGAACTCGTACCGTGTGACAGGGCTATAATTAGTTTAGTTTATTGTCAGGTGTACCGAAGTACAGTGAGAAGCTTTTGTTGCGTGCTTTCCAGTCACCAGAAAGACAATACCTGATCCCAATCGAGCCATTTACAGTGTATAGATACATGACAAGGGAATAACGTTTCATGACAGATCTGAGAGGTGTTTTAAGAAGATCATAGTTAAAGTAAGAAATGTTGCTGCAGCAATAGAGATTTAAGAGTGTGGAGTGATTGTAATATGTGTTTGTGGATCTGCTTCTGTGGTTAGCAAGCAAATAGTCGCCTTGGTTGGACGCCATCTTGGAAAGACTGTATTTACATTATCTCGGGTACAGGTGCACAATTCTCTAATAGTGGCAACACCGGGAGATAGGGTGGTCAAGAAGGAATTTGGCACATTTACTTTAATCAACAAGGGCACTGAGTACAGGAATTGGGATGTCATGCTACATCTCTACAAGATGTTGGTTAGACCACATTGAGTATCATGTGTAGATCTCGTCGCCCTGCTATGTGAAGCAAGCCAAAAGGTTAATGAAGATATGGGCTAAATGTAGACAGATGGGCCAAACCCAGTTATAAAACCTTGTTGGTGTGGATGGGCACAGGGTGGTGCAGCGGTAGAGTTGCTGCCTTACAGCGCCACAGGCCCTGGTTCGGTCCTAACTATGGCTGCTGTCTGTAGGGAGTTTGCATGTTGTCCCCGTGACCTGAGTGGGCTTTCACCAAGATCTTCGGTTTCCTCCCACACTCCAAAGACGTTTGTAGGTTAATTGACTTGGTATAAAGATGAATTGTCCCTAGTATGTGTCGGATAGTGTTAGTGTGCAGGGACCGCTGGTCTGTGTGGACTTGGTGGGCTAAAGGGCCTGTTTTCACGCTGTGTCTCTAAACCAAACTAAACAGAATTGGGCCAAAGACTAATTTCCAAGCCGTAGGATTCTATAACTATGATTTCTGAAATGCCCTTTCTTGGAGCAGAACAATAATGTTCATCATTCCCCAGTGGCGGTATTGTGCTTCCGAACTGGTATGGGAATTCTTTGAGAGTTGATAATTGGCGATTATTTAACTTTGCGTTTGCAACATCTTATGCTGTTAAATTGCACAACTTTTGGAGTATTTTAAGTTCCTGGGAACTCCAAGGATCTTAAGTGGGGGGCTACCATCGACTCCACAGTCAAAAAGGCACAACAGAGGATGTACTTCCTACGGCACCTGAGGAAGCACAATCTGCCACAGGCAATGGTGGTCCAATTCTACACAGCCATCGTAGAGTCTGTTCTCACCTTCTCCATCATGGTCTGGTTTGGCTTAGACACCAAGCACGACACCTGGAGGCTGCAGCGAATCGTCCGATCAGCTGCAACCTTCCCTACATTGATGAACTGTACACTGCAAGGGCCAGGAAGCAAGCGGGCAAGATCATCTCTGACCCCTCTCACCCTGGCCACAAACTCTTTGAATCACTTCCCTCTGGAAGGTGACTCCAGACTGTCAAAGCTGCCACAGCCAGACATAAAAACAGTTTTTATCCACGAGTAGCAGCTCTACTCATCAGTCAAAAATCTGTAGCCTCCCTTTGATCTGGTATTTTGTTGGTTCACATGCTTGATCAATGGTGTTTTATCATTAATGTTTTATTATTATGAATGTTTAGTGTTTTCTGAGTCATTCGTAACTGTCACTGTATGTCATGTTGTTACTTGTGGGTGGAGCACCAAGGCAAATTCCTTGTATGTGAATACTTGGCCAATAAACTTACTTACTTAAAGCACTTCAACATAAAATACCAGAGGCTTAATTGTTATTAATTTATTAGCCACGTCTGTAAACATACAAGGAATATCATTTTCCATGGTCGCTCTGCTGTTTTTCGTAACCGGCAGAAGGAGTAGTTTGGTTTATTGTGCCTGTTCTTCCAAAGAGCTCTCCATGAAATTACATACCCCTATTTTTAATACTTTTTATTACGTGTAACTAGATTTCAAATTACATCGGGGACAGTTGCTTCTCAGCTGTTATCAGGCAACTGAACCATCCTACCACAACCAGAGAGCAGTCCTGAACTACTATCTACCTCCTTGGTGACCCTTGGACTATCCTTGATCGGACTTTGCTGACTTTACCTTGCACCAAACGTTATTCCCTTATCAACGTTATTCCCTTATCAGGGGACTATGAAGGCATGAAGGGGACTATGAAGGCTTGAGAGAGGAGCTGGCCGAGGTAGACTGGAAAGGGATCCTAGCAGGAATGACGGTGGAACAGCAATGGCAGGAATTTCTGAGCACAATCCGGAAGACTGTTCATTTCATTTCATGTCATTTCATCTCAGGATCATTTGATTCCAAAAAGGAAGAAAGATTCTAAGGGGAGTATGAGGCAACAATAAAGGGGAGGCCATTGAAGGTTGAGGTGAGAAAAAAAGTTTTTACCCAGAGAGTTGTGAATTTGTGGAATTCCCTGCCACAGAGGGCAGTGGAGGCCAAATAACTGGATGGATTTAAGAGAGAGTTAGATAGAACTCTAGGGGCTAGTGGAATCAAGGGATATGGGGAGAAGGCAGGCATGGGTTATTGATTCGGGACGATCAGCCATGATCACAATGAATGGCGGTGCTGGCTCGAAGGGCCGAATGGCCTCCTCCTGCACCTATTTTCTATGTTTCTAGGTTTCTATCATGTATCTGTGCATTGTAACTGGCTCGATTGTAATCATGTATTGTCTGGATAGCACGCAACAAAAGCTTTTCACTGTACATCGGTGGACGTGACAATAAACTATGAGCAAATGCCCCATTAAGCCACTAATAGATGAAACAACGTGTGAGGTTTTGCAATTTTAATGAACGTGTGCTGATACTGTTTGGTCTCTGCAGTGAACAGTTAAGCTGTTAAGCCTGCAAATCTCTTCCACAAGTTCTTATTTGGTGGGGGTTAGATTTAATGTCTTTAATCCTGAGAGCCAATGTTAAAAATATGAGCAAAGGCATTGCCTGTGTCCACAAGCTAGCCACAATGTGAATTTCCCACCAAAGTTGAGAGGCAAAATAAGCTGCATGATCACGTATGCTTGAAGAGTGCCTAACAATTTCCACTTGCTGTTTGCCTGTGTGTGACTTGCTGCAGGAATCGAAGCTTACACCTACATCTCAAGCAGTACCATGTGAACTGCTCCGACTGGCTGCTCAAGGTGATCTGTGGTGTGGTGGAGATCCGCACGGCCTATGCTACGGAAAAGAAGGCCAAGGCTTGCCTGATATCACGGCTCAGCTGTGAGCGAACTGGGACCAGGTTTTGCGTTCAAGGAACCGACGACGATGGGCATGTGTCTAACTTCGTAGAGACAGAACAGGTATTTTAGATGTAAAGAACGTTAAACCTTGTATTTATGTGATTGCCATTCAGGCCAAAATGTTCATGATGCCCCTTTACCAGAGTTACGTCCTCACCTGGGTGGTGTTAGAGATGGACATCGTTGTATAGTAGTTATTTACTATATTTGTAATATAGTTGTTTGGAAATATAGTGTCTGAATAATTTGGTGGTTTTGTAAGATGCTGGTGGGTATGTCACCGCAGTTTTGGTTTATTCTTGGTTTTTGTATCGTGATCGTAAATAAATAAATTATTTTTGATATTTAAACCAAAACATGTTCATGATGAAACATAGAAAATAGGTGCATGAGGAGGCCATTCGGCCTTTCGAGCCAGCACCGCCATTCATTGTGATCATGGCTGATCGTCCCCAATCAATAACCCATGCCTGCCTTCTCCCCATATCCCTTGATTCCACTAGCCCCTGGAGCTCCATCTAACCCTATAGAAACTATATAGAAACTTAGAAGATAGACACAAAAGGTTGGCAGCGTCTCTGGAGGAAAGGAATAGGTGACCCTTCTTCAGACTCGACCCGAAACGTCACCTATTCCTTTCCTCCAGAGATGCTGCCTGATCCGCTGAGTTACTACAGCTTTTTGTGTCTGTCTTCAGTTTAAACCAGCAGCTGCAGTTCCTTCCTGCACAACAAGTTCATGATATTGTTGAGGCGTGAGTGGAACTTTACACCATAATTTTTCCTATCGGACTGAATGCATGTTTCTTTGCCGTTGGTACTATCTGACGAAGCCAGGTTGTGATTTGAATTGTGCATTGTGCAGAACTCAAATTTGACCTAATTTTTAACAGAGGCAAACTGACCAGTAATTATGCTTTCCTCAGCAGTATGAATGAGCCAGACCATTCATTACATTACAGTAACAGTGCATAAAGATGGAATTGCGCTCATAATGTGTTACACTGAGCAGCGTTACACATATGTGCTTATTGAATTACCACTTACTGACCTGAGCACCACAAGGTGATTGATTGGCGATTTCTGTTGCAGTTTATATTTGGTTAAATCTGTACCTTTTTACTGAACTGAGTCTTGATGCACTTTAGTTTAGTTTAGAGATACAGCGTGGAAACAGGCCGTTCGCGGAACTGAGTCCGCACCGACCAGCGATCCCCTCACATTAACACTACCTTACACGTACTAGGGATGATTTTTTTAAAATACAAGCCAATTAACCTACAAACCTGTACGTCATTGGAGTGTGGGAGGAAACTGGAGATCTCGGTGAAACCCACGCCGCTCACAGGGAGAATGTCCAAACTCCGTACAGGGAAGCACCCATAGTCAGGATCGAACCTGGGTCTCTGGCGCTGTAAGGCAGTAACTCTACCGCAGCACCACGGTGCCGCCCTTTAATACACTGCAAGCATTGGATGGGGAGAAAATGCTGGCACACTATGCAAGTGGCATGAGAGGAGTCTGCTATCACATCTTTTCTGCCTTCCAGAATTAGACTAGTGTTCCCTTTGTCATCTTCTTCCATCAGCTTTCACATTCAATTAATTATCTTCATTATAATTTAAGTGCTTTCAAATTATTCTTTAATTGCTCAGGGTTGTCACTGATGGTGGCTGCTTTAATTGCTCATCCCAATTAGCAAGGAACTGAGAAGGTAGCTGATGGCATTCCACCCCAGGACATCCGAGATATCCTCATTCTTCAGGGAATGTGGGTTCCCCCCTCCTGTCACAGATGGGGCCCTCACATGTGTCTCCTCTGTGCCCCGCAGTTCTGCTCTCACTCCCCCTCCCCCCAGACGCAGCAAGAACATAGTTCCCCAGGTTCCCACCAGCCGCTGCATCGGTTACATTTATCCACCGGCATTACCGTCACCGCCGGACGGATCCCACCACCGATCACATCCGCCCGTCTCCACCCCTCTTCACCTTCCGCAGAGACCGCTCCCTCCACAATGCCTTGGTCAGAGTCAGAGTCAGAGTCAATTTAATTGTCATTTGGACCCCTAGAGGTCCAAACGAAATGCCGTTCACTCCCCCCTCCCCATCCGAACCACCGCCTCCCCAGGTACCTTCCCCTGCAACCGCAGGAGATACAGCACCTGTCCCTAAACCCCTTCCCTCGTGGGTGAAAGATGAGGATGGTCTCTCTAGATACTACACCTATATCCCCATGAGGCTCAGGATTTGTCATTTCTATCCTGATGTGATGTTCTTTTTTGCTTGTCAGGTAATATACTTGGACGATGCAGTGTCTTCCTTTGTTCAGATACGAGGGTCAGTACCGTTATTTTGGGAGCAAACTGGAGGACAGGTAACGTGGAGCTTATTAACTGTTTCAAACGTGCAATTCTCTACATTGTATAATTGGGTAATTAGACATAGCTGGGAGGGTTTGGGAGACTGCAATTCAATGTGTGGCTTCAGATAATTACAAAACCGACTTGAGCTTTGCTTGGTGGTTTTGTGTTCATTAGAATCAGCTAATTTTGATCGTAGTCCTTTAGAAATCCCTGGATGCTGTTTAAGAGAGCCTGCACCTAGTTTGCTCAGCTAATCTATATATCTAAAAACAGAAACTCATTTTGGATTGTCACTATTTCCTCTGTAAGCACACTCTGATAGAGCTGAAGGATTCGGTTTAGGTGAAATCTAGATTTGTTATTGTCACACGTACAGTGAAAAGCTTTGTTTTTCATGATATTCAATCGGATCAGATACTATGCATAAATACAATCAAGTCAAACACATTCAGTAGGTAGAACAAAGGGATACAGATGAAGAATATAATTCTCAGCAATGTAGCATACCTTGTTGTCGAGTTGAAGTCAAATGTTCGCAACTGGGTGGAGGTGAATCGGACAGTACCCAAGCTTATGGTAGGGTGGTTCAGAAGCATGACGACAGAGGGGGAGAAGCTCTTCCTGAGTGCTGGTGCGCACTTTCAAATATATTTTGGTTAGGAACGTGTATATTGTGGGATATGGATTACACCTTAGCACCATGTTTGGCACCGACATTGAGGGCCGATGGGTCTCTTCCTATACTGCACTGTTTTAGATTCTATGTTAGTCCTTTAAATAAGACTAGTATTCATGTTTTCATCGTGTAAAGGGCCTGTCCCACTTTCACAACCTAATTCACAACCTTTTTTACTCGTGGACATTTTTCATCAGGCTAGAAAAATGCCCCGACCTACTTGATGCCACGAGTACCTACGACTAGCATCACTGCCTGGTACGACCTCCTACAACCTCCCACGACCTCGTGACGACCATGCTGCGAGTACGAGTCAAGGGCAAACTCGGCAGAGGTCGTAGTAAACCAACTGCCCGTCCTTGCTGGCATTGCCCCAGCCAATATCAGACGAGAAGCGGCCACGCCTGCCCTCTCTCGAAAGGCGCAGACCAGTGAATCCCACCTCCTCCATCAGATCGTCACAGAGACACCACGACGAGTGCGCCTCAAGTCACGACACCCCTTTGCCACGCAAGCCCAAGAGCTGCTCTGCACAACACCGGCTGATGCTTCTAAGGCCGCCTGGTTCACGACGAGATGGAGAGACCAGTGGAAGTCAGCGGAACCATCTAGGCTACACCATTACATCAATGACCCCATGGACGTCCCTGGCCAGGACCTGCCCCAAAGGCAGTGGACAACCCACAACCGCTTGAGGACAGGCATCGGACGCTATGGAGTAGCGATGAAGAGGTGGGGCCTCGTGGACAGCGAGCGCCTCCTGCGAGTGTGGGGACCCAACACAGACAGTGGAGCACATAGTCACCAGTTGCCCCAAACACCGGCCACCGAATGGTGAACGAGGTCTGATTGAAATTGGACGATGACACATTGGCCTGGCTCGCCTCAACGGAGCTGCAGGTCTAAAAGACATACGACAGAAGAAGAAGGCAGAGGTCGTGAATTAGGTCATGAAAGTGGGACAAGAGCTCTAAGACGCACATTACCCTAATTCTGCCTGTATTTGACATCCAATTCACCCGGGATCTTTCAAAGTGACTGTAGCAGCAATTGATTGAGTTAACCATTACATTTTATAGCATAGATGGACACCAGCAACATCACAAGTTCAAGCCAGTTAGAGGCGGAAGTTAATGGAGTTGCTATTGCTAAGGAGAAGGTGCTTGGGAAACTGAAAGGTCTGAAAGTGGATTAGTCACCTGGACTAGATGGCCTGCACTCTAAACAAGGTGGCTTTAGAGATTGTAGTGATCTTTCAAGAATCATTCGAGAAAGGAGTGGTCCTAGAGGACTGGAAAATTGCAAATGTGACACTGCTGTTCAAGAGCAGAGCGAGGCAAACAAGGGGAATCGACAGAACAGTTAGCCTGACTTCAGTGGGTTGGCAAGATTTTATAGTCCATTTTAAGGATGAGGTTTCCGGGTACTTTGAAGCCTATGATGAGATAGGCTGTAGTCAGCATTGTTTTGTACGCAGAGATCTTGCCTGACAAAGAAACATATAATATAAAATTATAAAAGGACTGGACAAGTTAGATGCAGGAAAAATGTTCCCAAAATGATGGGGGAGTTCAGAACCAGGGGCCACAGTCTAAGAATAAAGGGGAGGCCATTTATAACCGAGATGAGAAAAAAAGTTTTCACCCGGAGAGTTGTGAATTTATGGAATTCTCTGCCTCAGAGGGCAGTGGAGGCCAATTCACTGGATGGATTTAAGAGAGAGTTAGATAGAGTTCTAGGGGCTGGTGGAATCAAGGGATATGGGGAGAAGACAGGCACAGGTTACTGATTGTGGATGATCAGCCATGATCACAATGAATGGGAGTGCTGGCTCAAAGGGTTATATGGCCTCCTCCTGCACCTGTTTTCCATGTCTCTATGTAAATTGGTTGGAATTCTTTGAAGAAGTAAATAGCAGGATAGACAAAGGAGAGTCATTGGATGGTATTCCGCAGGATGGGTCTACTCCTTTTCATGTTATATACCAATCATTTGGATGATGAAATTGTTGGCTTTGTGGCCAAGTTTGCGAATGAAACAAAGATAGGTGGGAGGGTTACAGGAAGTGTTACAGGAAGCAGGGACTCTGGGGAGCAGGTTGGGGAAGTGGGCAAAGAAGTGGCAGATGGAATACAGTGTAGCTAAGTTTGCAGTCATGCATTTTGGTGGTTGGAATAAAAGAGCAGACTATTTTCTAAATGGAGAGAAGCCTCAGAAACTGGTCAGACCTTATTTGGAGTATTGTGAGCAGTTTTTGGAGGGGATTCCCTCCACAGATTCACAACTCTCTGGGTGGAAAACGTTTTTCCTCATCTCAGTACAAAATGGCCAACTCCTTATTCTTAAACAGTGGCCCCTGGTTCTGGACTCCCCCAACATTGGGGAAAAATGTCCTGCGTCTAACCTGTCCAATCCTTTATCCAATATTGCAAAGACTTGCCAACTCCGTTGGAATCATATCGTAGTAGGAGGGAGAAAGGATTTATTGAGAAATAAATGAAGAATGGATGTTGTTCCCTTAAAATGGAAAAGTACGTTAAACCCATTTATTTACTAATTAATTTTTCAGGTCGGGTCTCACCACATGCGTTTAACTCGAGGTCTTGAAGCAAATGCTCCTGCTTTTGACAGGTAATGTACTTTACTGAGCGTCAATGTAATGATTGTGGGACATTGAATAATTTTCTTAGTAACTCTGCACAAAGCTTTGCTGAGTTCATGGTCATTTTATGATTTATTTCTACTTTTTATAAATTATTAAAGTAATTTTGATTCAAACAGTATGAAATATTGATCAGCTCAAAAATTGCAATGCGTCTTGAAGTTAGAAAGTGAATTTTTTGTAATTCCTCATGCAAATATTAATGCAAACTGAATTATATATTCATTCGGAAGGAGGAAAACAACTTGTGTGCATTGTACCAGGAGGTATAAAAATGGAGTGTATGATCTGGTCAGGCATCAGGAATAAGGCCTTGTCACTGCAAGTGAGACAGATGTAGTTGACTTTCTTCAGAAGGTTCAGGGCGGTCATGGTGGCGCAGCGGTAGAGTTTCTGCCTTACAGCGAAAGCAGCGGCGGAGACCCAGGTTCGATCCCGACTACGAGTGCTTGTCTGTACGGAGTTTGTACGTTCTCCCCGTGACCTGCGTGAGTTTTCACCGAGATCTTCGGTTTCCTCCCACATTCCAAAGATGTACAGGTTTGTAGGTTAATTGGCTTGGTAAATGTAAAAAAATGTCCCTAGTGGGTGTAGGATAGTGTTAATGTTGGGGATGGCTGGTCATTGTGGACCTGGTGGGCCGAAGGGCCGGTTTCTGCGCTGTATCTCTAAACTAAACTAAACCGGTGATAGCGAGGGGCAATATAGTGAGTTGACTCCGTTCCTTGCAACAAACACCAAGAATCAAGAAGATTGTGCCTTTCGGCCCACCAACTCCGCGTGGACCAGCGACCACCCGTACACGAGTTCTATCCCACACACTAGGGACAATTTACAGAAGCCAATTAAGTTAGAAACCCACACTTCTTTGGAACCTGGGAGAAAACACAGAGAAAACCCACGCAGTCACAGGGCAAACATACAAACTCCGTACAGACAGTACCCATAGTCAGGATCGAATCTGGGCTTCAGGTGCTGTAAGGCAGAAACTCCACCGCTGTGCCACCGTGCTGCCTATTTTTTACACTTCCAAAGAGAAATGTCAATGTTAATTCCAGGCTCTGTCAGTTTATCAAATACCCAGGTCATATTTGTCCATCTCAGCGGCTTCCTTCTGCATTCATTGTAATCCTGTCTCGTCTTTTCTTTAACTGGATAGCAAGCAAACAAAATATTTTCACCGACCAAACGCGGGCAGGTGGGACTAGTGTAGCTGGGACATGTTGGCCGGTGTGGGCAAGATTGGCCGAATGGCCTGTTTCCACGCTGAACCACTCTATGACTCTTAAATGCAAACGCCCTTGGAGATAACAATGTAACTGTCTGATAAGCAGCCATTCACCACTGCACTTTGCTTAGTTCAATCTGCAGTCCCTGAGGAGTCGGTAGGTGTGGCAATTGAAAAGTCACAGGGATTTCTCCCCAAGTTGTTTTATATCTACCTGCATTTTTGCTTCTCACAAGCGAGTGTTTGGTTTTGAGCGAGGTGGAGAATGTACACAAGCATTGCTATTATATTGGATTGGCTCCGTGGAGCAAAGGTCTCTTCCTGTTTGTTATTATTTGTATGTATTACCAATTCTAAGAAACAAATGTAATGTCAGATTAAGCAGTCTTGGCGTCACCACTGTCTTTGTGTCCTTGTGTCTGGAGCAACTACCATTCACCCTGGGGATAGACAGAAAATGCTGGAGTAACTCAGTGGGACAGGAATGGGTGATGTTTCAGGTCATGTTCCTTGTTCAGTTGCTTTCTGGCCCTGAGCCAGTTCATGTCGATATTATCTCTGCCTTGTCATTCCTAGAATCAGTTTTAGTTGCGTTTATCGAGTGACACTTCTCAAAGTCATGAAAGAACTTCTCCAAACCCCATCGAATGCGTTACTTTGGCCGTCTCACTCATGGTTCATTCTTTGTTTACTGGATGACACATTGGCAACCGTCCAGTCACCCAGCACCACACCCCTCCTCTGCCCACGCAAACATAATCCCAATGAATTGAAGATGCAAAGATTGTGGTTAGTCTCAGCACTCTCCACCCTTCCCTCCGCTGGCAATCGTCGATGCAACCCACCTGGAATGGGCAACATTTTTAATAGGGAACACCGCCAGTCTCCCAATTGTCATCAGCTTATCTTTGTTCTCTACAGTTTTTTCCTTAAGTGCAGCTAATAGCAAGTCGTGACGTAATGCCTTTGCCTCTAGATGATGATTTTCCATTTGTTTTCCAAATTTAATATGCTACCCATGACTTTTATAGGTATAACTAGACCATATGGGGTCCATTGGGCCTTGTCCAACGCGGGGGGGGGGGCACAGTGATCACCCCAGAGACTTGCGTCCCCTCGAGTCAATCACCCCCCACAAAGAGAATTGTGGAGGCAATCAATCATCCCTACGTTGGGGGGGGGGGGGGGGGGGGGGTGGGTGGTCAGGTGTGAGCGAGGGGGGGGGGTATAACAATCAGTGTCTAGTCCTCCACATTCAGCATTTTCTTTACTTGTATCTGTACACTGCACACATTGGTTTCCTTAATGGCCAGAAATCCATTGATCCCAATATGGAATGAACACAGTGCTATGATTTAAACTGTGCCCCTGATCTTGGACTACACCATTGTTGCATCTTGCATGCTGGAACACCTCAAGAATTGTGTATCTTTCGATGAGATCATATTGTAATTCCTTTAAGCTCTAGAGAATTCAGTTCTAGATTACTCATTCTTCCTTTATACAACAAACCTACCATTTATGGAACCAGTTTTGTGAGCCTTCACTTCACTTCAGTTCAAGTTCAATTAGTTTAATGTCACCTGTACCGAAGTACAGTGAAAAGCTTTTGTTGCGTGCTATCCAGTCAGTGGAAAGACAATACACTGCCCTCCATATTGTTTGTGACAAAGACCAATCATTTATTTATTTGCCTCTGTACTATATAATTTGAGATTTGTAATATAAAAAAATCGCATGTCAGATTTTATTAAAGGCCATTTTGGTTTCACCATGTAGAAATTACAGCTGTGTTAATACACAGTCCCCGTATTTCAGGGCACAATAATGTTTGGGACACAGCAAGTCATGTAAATGAAAGTAGTCATTTTTAGTATTTTAAACAAAAAATGCTGGAGAAACTAAGCGGGTGAGGCAGCATCTATGGAGAGAAGGAATGGGCGACGTTTCGGGTCGAGACCCTTCTTCAGACTGATCAGTTGCCTGATAACAGCTGGGAAGAAACTGCCCCTGAATCTGAAGGTGTGCATTTTCACACTTCCATACCTTTTGCCTGATAGGGGAAGAGGGAGTGGCTAGGGTGCGACTCGTCCTTGACCAGCCTTGCCGAGGCAGTGTGATGTATAAATGGAGTCAATGGAAGGGAGGTTGGTTTGTGTGATGGTCTGGGGTGCATCCAGTATTCTCTGCAATTTCTTGCGGTCTTGGATGGAGCTGTTCCAAAACCATGCTGTGATACATGCTGATAAAATGCTTTCTCTGGCGTATCTGTAGAAGTTGGTGAGAGTTGCAGGGGGCATGTCAAACTTCCTAAGCCTTGTAAGGAAGTAGAGGCGTTGGTGTGCTTTGTTGGTCGTTGCTTCAATATGGGTGGCCCAGGAGAAGTTGACTCCTCGGAATGTGAAGTTTTCAACCATCTCTACTTCGGCACCGTCAATGCAAACCGGGGTGTGTGTACCTCTTCACTTCCTGAAGTCGATCACTTTCTCCTTTGTCTTGCTGACTTTGAGAGAAAGGTTGTTGTCTCGACATCAGGACATGATGACATCAGGACACAGGAGGTTCTCGATCTCCTTCTGGAAATTAAGGATATCAATGTGTGCATATACAACACTGTGCATGGCAAGGGCATCTATTCTTAGGTAAGGAGACCAGACATTAGAAAAGTACCGCAGCTATGGAGTTACCAGTGTCCTATACAATTGTAATAAGAGATGCTTACAAGCAAATGTCCCCACTTCTCACTTCATAATGGAATGAATATCATTGATGAAGTGATTGGAGGGTTGTGCCCAGGACACTGCCCGTGGATCTTTATTTTATTTGACTTTACCTCAGGCTTTAGAAATACAGCACGGAAACAGGCCCCTTCACCCACTGAGTCCATGCCGACCAGCGGTCACCCCGCACACTAACACCATCCTATACAATAGAGACAATTTACAATTTTACCAAAGCCAGTTAACCTACAAACCTGTACGCCTTTGGAGTGTGAGAGGAAACCGAAGCTCCCGGAGAAAACCCACGCGGTCACGGGGAGAACGTACAAACTTCGTACAGACAGCGCCCATTGCCAGGATTGATCCCGAGTCTCTGGCGCTGTAAGGCAGCAACTCTACCGTTGTGCCACCGTGCCGTCTTCCTGCAGTGATGACTGGGGAATGGTCTATTTGACCCCAGTAAGCACAGGCAATACATGAGCAATACATGATTACAACGATTGTAGTGTTTTTTATTCAGCTTTCAGTTTTGTGATGCTTTCAGTTTTGCTATGGCTCTTGGATGCTGCACTTGGTGAAATGTAACATTGATGATAAGGGCAGTGTTCATGTTTGGAATAATGCTGTGATTAGGTCTGGAGTCGTGTGGTCCTTACGCAACCCAAATTGGCATCATTGAACATGTTGATAGAAAGCAATGTGAATGATATCTTTGGTAGACAAAAATCCTGGAGAAACTCAGCGGGTGAGGCAGCATCTGTGGAGCGAAGGAATAGGGGACGTTTCGGGTCGAGAGCCTTCTTCAGACTGATGTGGGGGGGGGGGGGGGGGGGGGGGGGGGGAAGAAGAAAGAAGAGGCGGAGACGGGGGGGGGCGGGAGGGCTGGGAAGGGGAGGGGAAGGAGGGAGAAAGAAAGGACTACCTGAAATTAGAGAAGTCAATGTTCGTACCGCTGAGATGTAAACTACCCAAGCAAAATATGAGGTGCTGCTCCTCCAATTTGCGGTGGGACACACTCTGGCCATGGATGAGGCCCAGGTCAGAAAGGTCCGATTCGGAATGGGAGGTGGAGTTGAAGTGCTGAGCCACCGGGAGATCAGGTTGGTTATTGTGAACCGAGCGGAGGTGTTGGGCGAAGCGATCGCCAAGCCTACACTTGGTCTCACCGATGTAGAGCAGCTGACACCTAGAGCAGTGGATGCAATAGATGAGGTTGGAGGAGGTGCAGGTGAACCTCTGCCGCACCTGGAACGACTGCTTGGGTCCTTGGATGGAGTCAAGGGGGGAGGTTCATTTCATTTGCACTTCATGTGCAAGTGACGAATAAAACTGATATTGATATTGAAGTAAAGCGACATGGTTAGCATTTCCTGCGGTTGCAAGGGAAAGTACCAGGGGAGGGGGTGGTTTGGGTGGGAAGGGGCAAATTGACCAGGGAGTTACGGAGGGAGCGGTCTCTGCGGAAAGCCGAAAGGGGAGGAGATGGGAAGATGTGGCAAGTGGTGGGATCCCGTTGGATGTGGAGAAAATGTCGGAGGATTATCTGTTGTATGTGACGGCTGGTAGGGTGGAAGGTGAGGACAAGGGGGACTCTGCCCTTGTTAAGAGTGGGGGGATGGGGAGTGAGAGCAGAGCTACGGGATATATGCGTGTGCGTGTGCCCATAGCTACGCCTTGGATTTGGAGCTAAATGGGAGCCTCATCTATAGTAGAAGAGGGGAACCCCTGTTCCCTGAAGAATGAGGACATCTCTGATGCCCCGGTGTGGAACACCTCATCCTGGGTGAAGATGCGGCATAGACGGAGGAATTGGGAGTTGGGGTTGGAGTCCTTACAGGAAGCAGGGTGGGAAGGAGTGTAGTCCAGATAGCCTAGGAGTCAGTGGGTTTGTAGTAGATGTCAGTCAGTAGTCTGTCACCTGCGATGGAGATAGTGAGGTCTAGAAACGGTAGGGAGATGTGGGAAATGGTCCAGGTGTATTTGAGTACCGGATGGAAGTTAGTGGCGAAATGGATGAAGTCAGTGAGTTCTGCATGGGTGCAGGAGGTAGCACCAATGCAGTTGTCAATGTAGCGGAGGTAGAGGTCGGGGATAGGGCCACGGTATGCCTCGAACAAGGATTGTTCGACGTACCCTACAAAGAGGCAGGCATAGCTGGGGCCCATGTGTGTGCCCATAGCTACGCCTTGGATTTGGAGCTAAATGGGAGGAGTCAAAAGAAAAGTTGTTGGTGATATCTTCCATCACTTTGTTAATAATTGATTGAGAATGGGTGGTAATTAGCCTAAGTAGTTAACTCTGCTCTTTGAACTCAGAATGCATGCACACTGCCATTTTTTCTTGGTGATATGTATATTGTACTGCACTGAAACAGTTTAATTGGAGGCTGAGCAAGTCTTTAGTACTACAGCCAGGATGTTGTAATTGGCAGAGAGACACAAACAGCTGGAGTAACTCAGCGGGTTAGATAGCATCTCTGGAGAAAAGGGATCGGTCTCAAGTACAGAGAATGAGACTGAACAAGAAGTATTTGAAGTCTCATTGTCTGTACTTGGTCTCTCCTAGCTCACAGCTAACAATGGCCTGTTTCCTTTATCATCGTTACTTTTTTGCATATCTTTCATTCTTTAGTTCTGTATCTCTCTACATCACCATCTATATCTACCATTTCCCTTTTGCCTGACTCTCAGTCTGGAGAAGGGTGTCGACCCAAAACCTCACCTATTCCTTTTCCTCCAGAACTGCTGCCTGACCCTCTGAGTTACTCCTGCTTTTTGTGTCTATCTTCGGTTCCAACCAGCATCTGCAGTTCCTTCCTACACATGATGTAATTGTCTGTGTTAATATTAGCTTTCTTTGTTAATATTAGTTACTAGTCTAAGTGGGACCCGTTGGGTCCCATGCTCACACAGGAGGACTGGTCCCCCAACGCAATATTCCACCTCTCCACCAATTCCAATATTGGTGGCCAGTGGGGGGGGGGGGGGGGGTCATTCTGGAGCGCTAGTATGGGCATTGCAGGCCAGACTGGTTTCCAGAGGGCTAGTATGGACATTCTGGGTTGAATGGATTCTTGGGCTGGCAGCTCAGTCACTCAGGGCTGGTGGGCTGGCAGTTCAGTCACTCAGGGCTGGTGGGCTGGCAGCTCAGTCACTCAGGGCTGGTGGGCTGGCAGATCAGTCACTCGGGACTGGTGGGCTGGCAGCTCAGTTACTCGGGACTGGTGGGCTGGCAGATCAGTCGCTCAGGGCTGGTGGGCTGGCAGTTCACTCACGGCTATTCCTTGAAATTCCAATTCAAGCAGAATGCATGCCACCAAATTCAATTTCATAGCATTTCAAACAGAGTGCAGGCCACCAAATTCAATTTCATAACATTTCAAGCAGAGTGCAGGCTACCAATTTTATAGCATCTTCCAGAGTGACTGAATCATGTCCAGGCATCCGGTGTTTTATAGTCCTACAAACATTATTAATAACAAAACATTAATGATAAAACACCATTGATCAAGCATGTGAACCAACAAAATATCAGATCAAAGGGAGGCTACAGATTTTTGGCTGTTGAGTAGAGCAACTACTCGTGGATAAAAACTGTTTTTATGTCTGGCTGTGGCAGCTTTGAGTCCGGAGTCGCTTACCAGAGGGAAGTGATTCAAAGAGTTTGTGGCCAGGGTGAGAGGGGTTAGAGATGATCTTGCCCGCTCGCTTCCTGGCCCTTGCAGTGTACAGTTCATCAATGGAGGGAAGGTTGCAGCCAACAACCTTCTCAGCTGATTGGACGATTCGCTGCAGCCTCCAGGTGTCGTGCTTGGTGGCTGAGCCAAACCAGACCATGATGGAGAAGGTGAGAACAGACTCTACGATGGCCGTGTAGAATTGGACCATCATTGCCTGTGGCAGATTGTGCTTCCTCAGCTGCCGTAGGAAGTACATCCTCTGTTGTGCCTTTTTAACTGTGGAGTCGATGGTATTCGATTATTCATCCAAGATATCCGTCCGTACCTCATCATGAGCATGTGTCCAGTCTTATAACAAATGTAAAGCACTTTTGGCCAACGAGAGTTGTTTTTTTAAATGTGCTATATAAATAAATGTGACCTGACTTGACTATACAAATTATGTCATCCTTGAAGGCCTGTTCTTTGTCATTTAGCTTTAGTTTTAAGCGTGATCAAAAAATAGATGTTGATGTCAAGGGCAACTTTTGTTATTCATTATAAGTGCCTCGACAATGAGGAAAGACTGGAAAGACTGGGTTTGTATTCACTGGAGTTTAGAAGGACGAGAGAGGATCTTATAGAAACGTATTAAATTATAAAAGGACTGGGCAAGCTAGATGCAGGAAAAATGCTCCCTCTGATGAGGGAGTCCGGAATCAGGGGCCATAGTCTCAGAATAAAGGGGAAGCCATTTAAAACTGAGATGAGAAAACTGAGTTGTGAATTTGTGGAATTCTCTGCTACAGAAGATCTTCACTAGAGGCCAATTCACTGGATGAATTTAAAAGAGAGGTAGATAGAGCTCTAGGGAAGGGGTTCCCAAACTTTTTTGTCCTGTTTACCCCTGGCAACTTTAATAGCACATACCAATGTTATTTCACTTACTTATGAACGACTAATGATGACCAGATACCGATATACCAGAACCAAACAGTCAGTCAATGAGAAAAAATATGTACAAATCCAGAATCAACCAATTTGCCCCCTGGGTAGGCGAAATTTACCCCCTGGGAACCCTTGCTCTGGGGGCTAGTGGAATCAAGGGATATGGGGAGAAGGTAGGCATGGGTTACTGATTGTAGATGATCAGCCAAAAAGGTCAAAATCAATGAATGGAGGTGCTGGCTTGAAGGGCCAAATGGCTTCCTCGTGCATCTATTTTTTTCTTTCTATATTTCTATGACAAGGTGTTGAACATTTTTCTTGAATTGTTGGTGTCCTTCTGATGACACTGAGGCACACTTCATGCTAAGGTGTTATGGGATTTGGACTTCACACGTTTTAGTAAGCTTCAGCCATTTCATCTAGAAACCTCTCTTCTTAGTAGGCGTAGGAAATTTGGCATGTAACCAATCATTTTTAGCATCCTCCGCAGATGTATCGGAGAACATTTCCTTTCAGGATGCATGACAGCTTGGAATGCCATCTGACTGCCCGAGACTGCAAGAATCTAAATGATAGACTAAATGCTGTAGTTACTCAGCGGGACAGGCAGCATCTCTGGAGAGAAGGAATGGATGATGTTTCGGGTTGAGACCCTTCTTCAGTTTATTCTAGAGTTTAATGGGTATGTCCCACTTAGGCGAATGCAGGAGACTATGCAGTCGCCAAATAATCGCCACATGCCCTAAAAACCGCACTAGCGCAGATCGATCTCTTCTGGAAGTCGGCGCCGCATGGATTAGTCTTTTCCCCTGTCACTCCCCAGGATGGTCCTCCCCTTGCTGCACCATCGCGTCTTTACTGGAGCTGAGGTTGGCAGACGGAGGTTTCCAACCGGACGTTCGGAGGGGCCCGAAGCAGCCCAGCCCCAAGCAGCGGCCCTGCCCCAAGCAGCAGGCCTGCCACCAGCAGCAGCCCCACCCCCAGCAGCAGCCCCCCCCCAAGTAGCAACCCCGCCCCAAGCAGCCCAGCCCCAAGCAGCAACCCCGCCCCAAGCAGCAACCCCGCCCCAAGCAGCAGGCCCCGCCACCAGCAGCAGCCCCACCCCAGCAGCAGCCCCACCCCCAGCAGCAGCCCCACCCCCAGCAGCAGCCCCACCCCAAGCAGCAACCCCGCCCCAAGCAGCAACCCCGCCCCAAGCAGCCTAGCGTCGAAGACCCGACAATTAACAGAAGAAGGGACAATTTACAGAAGCCAATTAACCTAAAAAACCTGTACGTCTTTAGAGTGTGGGAGGAAACCGGAGAACACGGAGAAAACTCACGCGGCCACTGGGAGAATGTAGGAACTCCGTACAGACAGCACCTGACGTCAGGATTGAACCTGGGTCTCCGGCGCTGTGAGGCAGTGGCTCTGCCCACTGTGCCATTATGTCACCCCTTGTGCCTGCCTCGGTACGCTTGGCAATAAAGTATCATTGAATCATCGGGCAACATCTGTCTGCTTTCTATCTATTTGCATTTTCATAAGTTTTCCTCTTTTTTTGAAATGTCTTGCTGTGGTTCCCCTGCATTCGCTTATGAATTACAACTATACCGAGAACTCTCTTCTGAATGGAATCACCAGCACCAAGTGGAAGAGGCACATGGCACCACAGTGTATTATTCCACACCCAAGCTGGCATGCTTGAAAGTCCAGTCCTCCTCCAATCCCCCTGCCCCACTATAGATTGTGTTCTCATTCTGCAGTGCAAATTCAAGCCACAATATCTTCTGGTGGACATAGGAGCAGAATTTGGCCAATCGGCCCATCTAGATTGCTGGTACAATGAAGCAGAGGCTGCCAGTCACATGTACTGAATACATTTAGCTCTACAATGTAGAGATAAACTAGCCGTTGTTCAAGGTGTGGACTCTTGTCCATCGGCGACGGGGCAATCGTTTTGCTGAAGTGTAGCTGGAGTCAAATACTCTAATTCTCCTTCCCATTCCCACATTGACCTTTCTGTCCTGGGCCTCCTCCATTGTCAGAGTGAGGCCAAACGCAAATTGGAGGAACAGCACCTCATATTTTGTTTGAGCAGTTTACAACCCAGTGGAATGAATATGATTTCTCCAACTTCAAGTAACCCTTGCATCCCCTCTCTTTCAGTCCCTCCCTCACCCAAGTCATTGCACTAGTTTCAAAGTTGGCGAATCTCATTGTCTGTAACTCGTTTTCACCGAGCCCACAGCTAACAATGGCCTGTTTCCTTTATCATCGTTACTTTTTTGCCTATCTTTCATTCATTTGTTCTATATTTCTCTCGATATCGCCATCTATGTCTCTCATTTCTCTTTCCCCTGACTCCCAGTCTGAAGAAGGGTCTCGACCCGAAACATCACCCATTCCTTTTCTCCAGAGATGCTGCCTTGTCGCTGAGTTACTCCAGCATTTTGTGTCTATCTGGAATGTAAGGTTGATTAGATATCAGGACCATATTTTCCTAAACTAGACATTAATCATCGAACAAAGAATGTATTTTATATGGTTTGATAGATATCAAGACAAAGTTATTAACTCCCATGTTGTCAGTAAAAGTGTTCCAATTGTTTTTTTTTAGGCATTTGATGCTGCTTCGAGAACACTATGGAAATCAAGTCATCGTCAACTTGTTAAGAATTAAAGGAGGAGAGGAAGTCCTTAGCAGGGCTTATAAGGTATGGTTGCTCTCATTGGAAACTTCACATTTCGTGCATATGATGGAGTTGCGGGTGATCGGAAGGTGATCATCTATCAGACGACTGAATTTTTGCGCTGCCATCTCCTTCTCACACTCGAGCCGCCATCACGTGTCCATAATTTCCCTCCACTAGTTTTCTAACACTGCAATAGTGTAGTAACCACGGGAGCAACCTGTGCCTGCATCTCGCCAAGCGCCCGTCACCACCTGTATTTTTGCACAAAAACATTCCAAACGTGTCCTAATTTGTTCCATAGTATGAGCTGAATCTTTAAACCGAATTACGCCTTTAGGGAGGGGGAACGGCTCAGCATCAGGGCCACAGTGAGCGGCGACTCAGCAGTTAGGGGGACAGGCAGGAGATACTGTGGCAGCAAGCAAGACTGTATGACGGTGGGCCTTACAGTATCCCTGGTGGCAGGGTCTGGGAGCGGCTGCATAACATCCTCACAGGGGAGGGTCAGCAGCCGGACGTTGTTGTACATTTTGGCACAAATGACGTAGAAGGAAATGGGATGAGATCCTGCAAAGTGAATATAGGAATTTAGGCAGAAGATTAAAAAGCAGAATTCCGATGGGGGGGGGGGGGGGGGCAAATCCCCTGGAGCCACCAGCCTTTGAGAGTAGAAATAGGAGGACAGGACAGATGAATACATGGCTCAGAAATTGGTGCAGAGGGCAGGGATTCAGATGTTGAAGGGTCTCGACCTGCAACGTCGCCTCAGCCACTGAGTTTCTCCAACATTTTATGTCTACCTATGATTTTTCCAGCATCTGCAGTTCTTTCTTAAACACTTAAACCATTGGGGATCTGTTCTGGGCGACCTGTACAAGAAGGACAGGTTGCACCAAAATGGAGGGGGACCAGTATCCTTGCAGGGAGGTTTACTCGTGTTACTCAGGAGAGTTTAAACAAGAGAGGCAGGGGTGAGAGGGTGGGTGGGAACCAGAGTGCAGAATTTGTGAGGTCTATCCTGGAGGGTTTATTGTAGTAGTATGTGGATAGTCCAACCTGAGAAATTAATGTAATGGACCTTGTGTTGGGAAATGAGCCTGGCCAGGTGTCTGATATCTCAATGGAAGAGCATTTTGGAAATGGTAAAAACAACTCCTTAAGTTTTAATGTTTAAGAAGGAACTGCAGATGCTGGACAATCGAAGGTAGACAAAAATGCTGGAGAAACTCAGCGGGTGAGGCAGCATCTATGGAGCGAAGGAAATAGGCAACGTTTCGGGTCGAAATCCTTCTTCAGACTTCAGACCCTTCTCGACCCGAAACTGAAAGAAAGCGCATGCAATGTTTAAGAGGTTGGAATGAGACAGGGATTTTAAGGAATATAAAGAGATGAGGAAAGAACTCGAACGAGGGCCAAAAGGGGGTCATGAAATGGCTTTGGTGAGTTGGATGAAAGAAAATACAAAAGTTTTTTACACCAACATAAAAACAAAAGAATAACCAGGGAGTAGGTAGGGCCGCTCAAGGATGAGGAAGGAATTTGTGCTTGGACTCTGGAGATGTCGGTGAGGTACTAAACAAGTACTTTGCATCTTCTTTCACCAAAGAGAATATTAGTGATGTCAAAAACAAGAAGGCATCAGTTTAAGGCAAAAAGGCATTTAAAGGAAGATTTGAGGGGACAATATTTTTCACAGAGTTGGTATCTGGAGTTTCCTGTCCATGGTAGCGGTGGAATCAAATACAATCACCATTTAAGAGACACTTAGATATTTTAGTGGACAGTGAATAGAAGGCTAGGGACTGAATGTGGGCAAATGTGACTGTGGGTGGAGTGGGTTAGTTCCTCTGTTATACAATTCTTGACTCTGTGACTCTCTTCCTGGTTAGAAGCTGATGTGGGCCTCTCTTCATGGGTCCGGCACACCGATGATAAACTTTGACTACTATCACTGTGCAAAGAGTGGCAAGGTCGAGAAACTGCATTCTCTTCTAAAACCTCAGCTACAGGAGCACATGGAGCAGTTTGGCTTCTTCACCAGTGGAGAGCGGGTCCATTTACGGTGAGTCTTTCAGTCTCCTTTCCCTCTCACCACCACTCAAGGTTCGTAGGTTAATTGGCCTCTGTAAAATTGCCCCTAGTGTGTAGGGAGTGGATGAGAAAATGGGATAATATAGAACAAAGTAGGTATGTTACAAAACCTACCTGAATCGTGGCTGAGAATCTGTCCCAGCCCCGTGTGTGTGATTTTGGCGCCGTTTAGAGGGGGCAGATTTAAAACGCGATTTTTACTAGGCTGTTGCAATCGAAAATGTTCAGCCTAGTAAATCATTAACGGAAAATCGCTGAAAGACCCCGTCGCAAAAGGTATTATTAGTTTCTATGGCCTTGTATAATAGTTATAGTAGTTTAAAAATCACTCTCTAAACCCGCGACCTCTCGCAGCCCCAGGGTTTTATAAAGCAAACAATTAAAGGTATGTACCTTATTTTTACATTAAAAGGGGCTTCTTAAGAACCCTGTATATAATGTTTTCTATAGCGAATAGTTCATTTTGGGCTCTTTATATCCCGCAGTATTTTTCTGGGCATTTGGGGGCACAAATCCACTGCAATGTGAACGTTCTAAACCAGCGCGTTCACTGGAACCCACTAGAAAGCCGATTTAAACTGAAAATTTCATTCAGTTCTCTTAATTTTTAAGAAGGTTATGGGCTTTTGACTGTCCTCGATCACAGCTTCCTGGTTTTTTTTGTTATGTCCATAGAAAATCAATAGGGAATAAGATGCTAATTTCCGAGTATGAAAATGGCCATAACTTTTTTATTACTTGAGATATGAAAGTGAATTAGGTGTCAAATTAAACTTATTCTTATGCTTTATCTGATGGGATAAATTGCAGACTTGATTTTTTAAATCTCAAAATTTTGTAACATTGCTAAACAAAGGTCCCCAACCTGGGGTAAATTTAATTACCCAGGGGAGTAAACTTGTTGATTCTAGATTTGTACATATTTTTTCTCATTGACTGACTGTGTTTGGTTCAGTATCTGTTCATCATTAGTTGTTCATAAATAAGTGAAATAACATTGTTATGTGCTACTAAAGTTGCCAGGGGTAAACGGGACGACAAAAGTTGGGAACCCCTGACGTAGAACTAATGTGAATGGGTGATCAATGGTTGGCATGGACTCGGTGGGCCGAAGGGCCAGATTCCACGCTGTATCTCTAAACAAACTAAACTAACCTGCAAATGAAATTTCAAAGCGCCATCATTCATATGAAATAACATTGTCTTCTACGGTCTCCACTGGCCACAAAGTCAAGCCAACACAAATAATTCATCACCTACTCTACTCTCAGAAGACACACTAGTGCTCTAATAGGCAACAGAAATGAACAAATATTATTATAAATAGCTTACTTTAATTGAATAAGCAGAAATGTTGCCAGTGAAGGGCCTGTCCCACTTGGGTGTCATTTGCGCCTCACACAGATGGCGCGCAAAGATTTTGTGAATCCCAATATCCTGGGGCGCCGAGCGCAACACGCGTCACTGCCTACATCACCACGCACTATGCACGCGTCACGACGCGCAAATGATGTCGCGTAAATGACGGGCAAATGACGCCCAAGTGGGACAGGTCCTTAAGGTGAAGTGACTACCTTAAAATATTTTGAATGTGGAGACGAGATAATCTATTTGGCACCTAACTTACTTTTTCATAAGGGGTCTGCAATAAAACTTGGCACTCTCTGATGGCTGTAAGTTTCTCAAATGAGAGGATTCTTGGCAGCCTTAATCCCATTTTCAGAGAGGGTGCATTTCAGTACTAATACTTGAACTATCATTCAGAGAGCCCAAAAGAAAGATAAACTCGTAAATGTGTCATTTCGCCCAGGCAACCAAGAACTGTTGTCACCAAGCACAGCGGCGCAGCGGTAAAGTTGCTGCCTTACATGGCCAGAGACCCGGGTTCAATCCTGACGACGGGTGCTGTTTGTTTGGAGTTTGCACGTTCTCACCGTGACGCCGTGGGTGTTCTCCGATATTTTCGGTTCCCTCCCACACTCCAAAGATTATGAAAGAAAACTGGCAGGGAACATAAAAACTGACTGCACAAGTTTTTATAGATATGTGAAGAGAAAAAGATTAGTTAAAACAAATGTAGGTCCCTTGCAGTCAGAAACAGATGAATTGATCATGTGGAACAAGGACATGGCAGACCAATTGAATAACTACTTTGGTTCTGTCTTCACTAAGGAAGACATAAATAATCTGCCGGAAATAGTAGGGGACCGGGGGTCAAATGAGATGGAGGAACTGAATGAAATCCAGGTTAGCCGGGAAGTGGTGTTGGGTAAATTGAATGGATTAAAGGCCGATAAATCCCCAGGGCCAGATAGGCTGCATCCCAGAGTACTTAAGGAAGTAGCCCCAGAAATAGTGGATGCATTAGTGATAATTTTTCAAAACTCTTTAGATTCTGGAGTAGTTCCTGAGGATTGGAGGGTAGCTAATGTAACCCCACTTTTTAAAAAGGGAGGGAGAGAGAAAACGGGGAATTACAGACCAGTTAGTCTAACGTCGGTAGAGGGGAAAATGCTAATGGGAAAATGTCAGTTATTAAAGATGGGATAGCAGCACATTTGGAAAGAAGTGAAATCATTGGACAAAGTCAGCATGGATTTATGAAAGGTAAATCATGTCTGATGAATCTTATAGAATTTTTCGAGGATGTAACTAGTAGAGTGGATAAGGGAGAACCAGTGGATGTGTTATATCTGGACTTTCAGAAGGCTTTCGACAAGGTCCCACATAAGAGATTAATATACAAACTTAAAGCACACGGTATTGGGGGTTCAGTATTGATGTGGATAGAGAATTGGCTGGCAGACAGGAAGCAAAGAGTAGGAGTAAACGGGTCCTTTTCACAATGGCAGGCAGTGACTAGTGGGGGTACCAAAAGGCTCAGTGCTAGGACCCCAGCTATTTACAATATATATTAATGATTTGGACGAGGGAATTGAATGCAACATCTCCAAGTTTGCGGATAACACGAAGCTGAGGGGCAGCGTTAGCTGTGAGGAGGATGCTAAGAGGCTGCAAGGTGACTTGGATAGACTGGGTGAGTGGGCAAATGCATGGCAGATGCAGTATAATGTGGATAAATGTGAGGTTATCCACTTTGGTGGCAAAAACAGGAAAGTAGACTTATCTGAATGGTGGCCGATTAGGAAAAGGGGAGATGCAACGAGACCTGGGTGTCATGGTACACCAGTCATTGAAAGTAGGCATGCAGGTGCAGCAGGCAGTGAAGAAAGCAAATGGGATGTTAGTATTCATAGCAAAAGGATTTGAGTATAGGAGCAGGGAGGTTCTACTGCAGTTGTACAGGGTCTTGGTGAGACCACACCTGGAGTATTGCATACAGTTTTGGTCTCCTAATCTGAGGAAAGACATTCTTGCCATAGAGGGAGTACAGAGAAGGTTCACCAGACTGATTCCTGGGATGTCAGGTCTTTCATATGAAGAAAGACTGGATAGACTTGGCTTGTACTCGCTAGAATTTAGAAAATTGAGGGGGGATCTTATAGAAACGTACAAAATACTTAAAGGGTTGGACAGGCTAGATGCAGGAAGATTGTTCCCGATGTTGTGGAAGTCCAGAACAAAGGGTCACAGTTTAAGGATAAGGGGGAAATCTTTTAGGACCGAGATGAGGAAAACATTTTTCACACAGAGAGTGGTGAATCTGTGGAATTCTCTGCCACAGAAGGTAGTTGAGGCCAGTTCATTGGCTGTATTTAAGAGGGAGTTAGATGTGGCCCTTGTGGCTAAAGGGATCAGGGGGTATGGAGAGAAGGCAGGTACAGGATACTGAGTTGGATGATCAGCCGTGATCATATTGAATGGCGGTGCAGGCTCGAAGGGCCGAATGGCCTACTCCTGCACCAAATTTCTATGTTTCTATGTACAGGTTTGTAGGTTAATTCACTGGTTACAAGTGTAAATTGCCCCTATTGTGTGTAGGGTAGTGTTAGTGTGTGGGGATCGCTGGTCGGTGCGGACTCGGTGGGCCGAAGGCCTGTTTCTGCGCTGTATCTCTAAACTAAACTAAAAAAGAAAAAACGAAACTTCTTGTTGAAGCGCAATAACTTACAGCTAAAAGATAATTGTTCGCAGTTAAAGATTTTTCCTGGAATGTAGGCATCTCTAAACCTGCAATTTGTTGCAGAGTTACTTTATGCCGTAATAATGCCCTGCAGACTATTCCTGTGTCCATGTCGTTCCTTGCGACTGATTCCTACAATGAAGTTTCAGTGTGTCTTGCCCAAATGTTGACCTCGTTAAACCTGGTCTATTACATGCAGCGCTCCCTAATGTTGACCTCGTTAAACCTGGTCTATTACATGCAGCGCACCCTATGTGACATCACCACCATTTCATCTACCACTTGTACTCTTTTTGCTGCGGGCTCTGGGTCTGCCAGTTGCTAACCATTTTAATGACCTTTCCCATTCCAATACCAATCTTTCGGTCCTTGTCGCCATCCATTGCAAGGGTGAGGCCACACTCAAACTGGAGGGCCAGCACCTCGTATCAGGGCCAGGGCGATGGTGTCTGCTGTGGACCTGCTGTGGTAGTAAACAAACTGCAGTAGATCAAGGCTGGCTGAGAGGCTGGAATAATGTGCATCATCGTCAGTCTATTGAAGCCCTTCATGATGGGGAACGTCAGAGGTGCTGGGCAGTAGTCATTGAGCAGTAGCCCCATCTCAGTTGCTGCCGGCAAACAGATTTCATGAAGCATGTGTGGACCTCCGAAAGGGGCAGTGAGAGATAAAGGAAGGCTGTGAATACCTCTGCTGGCTGATGTGCATATGATAACGCTATGATACGATACTTTCACCTGCCACACAGGCAGTGGAGTCCAACGTACAATAGAGGAGGGAGGAGTTCTTCAGTTTGATAGCCATGGGTCCTGAGGTTATGGCTAGGGACTCCATCCAGGCCAGTTATTTCCAGGAAGTCACTCTTGGGAAAGATAATTGTTGGTGCAAACACGCCCCACATTGGCAGGGCAGATGATGTTCCTCCACTGACCTTCTGTTCAAAGTGGGCACAGAGTGCGTTGAGCTCTTCGGGGAGGGGCCCATTGTTGCCATTGATACTACCCGCCATGGTTTTGTGCAACCCTGCCATAGTCTACAGATGTCTGTGATGTTTTTTTAGTTTAGTTTAGAGATACAGCGCGAAAACAGGCCCTTCGGCCCACCGGGTCTGCACCGACCAGCGATCCCCGCACACTAACACTACCCTACACACACTAGGGGCAATTTTTACATTAACCAATTTACAAGCCAATTAATCTACAAACCTGTACGTCTTTGGAATGTAGGAGGAAACCAAAGATCTCAGAGAAAACCCACGCAGGTCACGGGGAGAACGTACAAACTCCGTACACATAGCACCCGTAGTCGGGATCGAACCCGGGTCTCCGGTGCCTCATTCGCTGTAAAGCAGCAACTCTACCGCTGCGCCACCGTGACCACCATGAGACTCCAGCATAGATTGGTTTCCCCTCTTGACGTCCTTCATAGCCGAGGGACACAGATATATTTCTGTACTGCTCAGCATCGTTTGAATTGGGCGCTGCAGATTTGGACTTGACCTGGGACTGGACATTGTGGTTCAACCAGTTGGTGAAGGCACGTATCGTTGTCTTTGGTGCACAGCCCTCTGCACACTTGCTGGTGTAGTCTGTGACAGCAGTGGCATATCCCTCTGGGTTAGCTGCAGAGTCCTTGATATTGACCAGTTCACTGACTCAAAGCAGCCACAATGGGTCTCATCCGTTTCCTCAAACAAGCACAGCACCTCCAGTCAGAGAAATTTAAATCAAGGGCAATGCAGGAGCGACTACACAAGGTGTTGTGTACTGTTAAGCCCCTGTCCCACTTACGTGACATTGGCATGCTAATTACGCGACTTCGTGGTCGTGTTGAGGCCGACGGTCCCGCGAAGGTCGCGCACGACTTCATGCGCCCACACAGCCGTCTGGAGCACGTGACGTCATTTGAAGATGGACACAAAATGCCGGAGTAACTCAGCGGGACCGGCAGCCTCTCTGGAGAGAAGCAATGGGAGATGTTTCGGGTCGAGACCCTTCTTCAGTCTGAAAGAAGGGTCTTGACCCGAAACGTCATCCATTCCTTATCTCCAGAGATGCTGCCCGTCCCGCTGAGTTACTCCAGCATTTTGTGTCTATCCTCAATTTTCTTGGCCCCGCTCTGGGAGTAGAAGTGGGGGCGGATCCGGACCGCAACGGCCGTGAGCCCCAGGCTGAGTTCGGCGATCGTTTGCCTGCTTCTACTGCTGTTGGAGGTGAGACGTTGCGTCGTGCCAGGCTCTTGGGCTTGTCCCACTTTGGCCGTCAGTTACGTGACAGGCCGGTGGCATGCAAAGATTTTGTTTGCTACAAAATTTCGGAGCCCCGCGCGATGTCGCGCACAACTCCATACCCCTCCGCACTTCTCAGTGGGACCGGCCCCGCGCGGCCACACGATGCCTGTGCATCTCAACGCGACGACGAGATCGCGTAATTTGCGTGCCAAGGACACGTAAGTGGGACAGGGCCATTAGCGTCATTAAATTGTTTCATATAAGAAATGATTACAAATACGTTTCTTCCTGCAGTTTTGGGTAAAGTAAATAACTGAGAGCAAAACATACTGCTCCAGGCAGCAAACCTAAAAACTGTTACATTTCCACTTCCCAGGCAGTGTGCGAGTGTCCAGCTTACAAATTGGTCGTTAGGAAGCATTATTCATTTCTAAGTGATTAACAAATGTGTAGATGCTGAGGATGATTTTTTTTTTAAAGCGGTAAAGAAAGACTGCCGGGGGGCGTCATGGTGGCCCAGCTGCAGAGTTGCTGCCTTAAGGCCCTGTCCCACTTACGTGTCCTTGGCACGCAAATTTCGCAACCTCGTCATCGCGTTGAGGCGCACGGGCATTGTATAGCCGCGCGGGGCCGGTCCCACTGAGAAGCGCGGAGGGGTATGGAGTTGTGCGTGGCGCTCCAGGATTTTGTAGCGAACGAAATCTTCGCGCGCCAACGGCCTGTCGCGTAAATGACGGCCAAAGTGGGACAGGCCCAAGACCCTGGAGCGACGCAACGTCTCACCTCCAACAGCAGCAGAAGCAGGCAAATGATCGCCGAACTCGGCCTGGGGCTCACAGCCGTTGTGGATCCGGATCCCCCCCCACTTCTACTCCCAGAGCGGGGCCAAGAAAATTGAAGATAGACACAAAATGCTGGAGTAACTCAGCGGGACCAGTAGCATCTCTGGAGAGAAGCAATGGGTGACGTTTCGGGTCAAGACCCTTCTTTCAGACTGAATAAGAGTCTCGACCCGAAACATCATCCATTGTTTCTCTCCAGAGATGCTGCTGGTCCCGCTGAGTTACTCCAGCATTTTGTGTCTGTCTTCGGTTTATATCAGCGTCTGCAGTTCCTTCCTACACAGTGGAATATTGGAAGTTGGTATTACTCAGGGAGCTTGGAGCATTGCATGCATGGAAGAGAAATATAGCCCATTTGAAAGCTGTTATGAGAATTACAGTATTGTTGCATTAAAAATTAATGTCCATAAAGACGTAAGCAATATTAGTGCACTTTTGTCATGGGCAGTAGTGTTTTAGATGTACTCGGGTCTATGAAGTATAGAAGTGAAGGGAAGCCAGCCAGGATTGCATTGCAATACTAAATTCGACAGTGCCAGAGATGGTTGAAAACTTCAAACTCCTAAGAATCAATATCACCAATAACCTCACCTGGACCACCCATATTGAAGCAACGACCAACAAAGCACACCAACGCCTCTACTTCCTGAGAAGGCTTAGGAAGTTTGACATGCCCCCTACATCTCTCACCAACATCTACAGATGCAACATAGAAAGCATTTTATCAGGATACATCACAGCTTGGTTTGGGAACAGCTCCATCCAAGACCGCAAGGAATTGCAGCGAATTGCGGACACAGCCCAGACTATCACACAAACCAACCTCCCTTCCATTGACTCCAGATATACCTCACGCTGCCTCGGCAAGGCCAGCAGCGTAATCACGGACGTGTCGCTCCCTGGCCACTCGCTCCCCTCTCCCATCAGGCAAAAGGTATAGAAGTGTGAAAATGCACACTTCCAGATTTAGGGACATTTTCTTCCCAGCTGTTATCAGGCAACTGAACCATCCTATCACAACCAGAGAGCGGTGCTGAACTACTATCTACCTCATTTGGGACCCTCTGACTACCCGTCTGAAGAAGGGTCTCGACCCGAAACGTTGCTTATTTCCTTCGCTCCATAGATGCTGCTGAGTTTCTTCAGCATTTTTGTCTACCTTCGATTTTCCAGCATCTGCAGTTCCTCCTTAAACACTCTGACTATCCTTGATCAGGCTTTGCTGGCCTTACCTTGCACTAAACATTATTCCCTTATCATTTACCCATACATTATAAATGACTAGATTGTAATCATGTATTGTCTTTCCATTGACTGGATACCAAGCAACAAAGCTTCGATACACGTGACAGTAAACTGAAACTGAATAGCCCTTCCTAATCCTTTGAGTATAAAAGGCATGAATGAGAGTTTCAGCGGCAAGTAAACAGGGTTGGAGTTTGATAACGACATCATTGTGGTGGTAGAAATGGCCGAGTGATGGTTGGGGTCATTTTGGGTTTGGATTTTTGTGATAGTTGAGTACACCCATGGATATCCAGGCAAGAAGCAGATTGTATTTGGAGCCTGCAAACAAATGCTCGAGGTGAGTACTGAACATCTTTCTACGAGTGGTCCTTACCGCTGATTCCATCTCTGGTTTTAGTGGGTTATTGAAGTTGGCAATGTCAAGACTAAACTTTACCCTTCTAGGGTGTGGGATGTAAAACACGGGATTCTCATGTCTACTATGTTTCAAAGTTTACAGACTGGAGTCTTCAGAACAAATTGCCTTAACTGCCTGGATCGAACAAACAGCGTCCAGTCCTATGTGGCTTTGGAGGTAATTGGTTTAGTTATTAGAATCATAGTCATAGAGTGATACACCATGGAAACAAGCCCTTCGGCCCAACTTGCCTGTCCCAGCTACGCTAGTCCCACCTGTCTGCGTTTGATCCATACCCCTCCAAAACCTGTCCCATCCATGTACAGGTGTCAGAGGTTATGGGGGAAGGCGGAAGAATGGAGTTAGGAGGGAGAGATAGGTCAGCTATGATTGAATGGCAGAGTAGACTTGATGGGCCGAATGGCCTAATTCTACTATCACATGACCTGTCTAACTGTTTCTTAAATGTTGGGATAGTCCCTGCCTCAACTATCTCCTCTAGCACCACCCTCTGTGTGAAAAAGTTACCCCTTAGATTCCCATTAAATCTTTTCCTCTTCACCTTAAACCTATGTCCTCTGGTTCTCTATTCACCTACTCTGGGCAAGAGACTGTACATCTGCCCAATCTATTCCTCTCGTGATTTTGTACACCTCAATAAGATCACCCTTCATCCTCCAGCGCTCCATGGAATAGAATCCCAGTCTACTTAACCTCTCCCTCTAGCTCAGACTCTCTATTCCTGGCAACATCATTGCAAATCTTCTCTGTACCCTTTCCAGCTTGACAATATCTTTCCTATAACATGGTGCCCAGAACTGAACACAATATTCTAAATGCGGCCTCACCAACGTCTTATACAACTGCAGCATGACCTCCCAACTTCTATACTCAATACTCTGACTGATGAAGGCCAATGTGCCTAATGTCTTTTTGACCATCTTATCTACCTGTGACTCCACCTTCAAGGAACCATGCACCTGCACTCCTGGATCCCTCTGCTCTATAACACTTCCCAGAGGCCTACCATTCACTGTGTAGATCCTACCCATGTTATACTTTCCACAATGCAACACCTCACATTTCTCTGCATTCAATTCCATCAACCATTCCTTAGCCCACCTGGCCAACCCTGGTTCTGGAAGCCTGCAACACCGGGAACATATTTCCTGCCTCTAGCATGTCAAAACCCTTAACAATCTTATATGTTTAAATGAGATATCCTCTCATCCTTCTAAAATCCAGAGTGTACAAGCCCAGCTGCTCCATTCTCTCAGCATATGACAGTCCCGCCATCCCGGGAATTAACCTTGTAAACCTACGCTGCACTCCCTCAATAGCAAGAATGTCCTTCCTCAAATTAGGGGACCAAAACTGCACACAATACTCCAGGTGTGGTCTCACTAAGGCTCTGTACAACTACAGAAGGACCTCTTTGCTCCTATATACGATTCCTTTTGTTATAAAGGCCAACATGCCATTCGCTTTCTTCACTGCCTGCTGTACCAACATGCTTACTTTCATAGACTGATGTACAAGGACCCCCAGATCCCATTGTACTTCCCTTTTTCCCAACTTGACGCCATTTAGATAGTAATCTGCCTCCCTGTTTTTGCTACCAAAGTGGATAATGTCACATTTATCCGCATTAAACTTCATCTGCCATGCAACTGCCCACTCCCCCAACCTGTCCAAGTAACCCTGCATTCTCATAGCATCCACCTCACAGTTCACACTGCCACCCAGCTTTGTGTCTTCTGCAAATTTGCTAATGTTACTTTGAATCCCTTCATCCAAATCATTGATGTATATTGTAAATAGCTGCGGTCCCAGCACCGAGCCTTGCGGTGCCCCACTAGTCACTGCCTGCCATTCTGAAAGGGACCCGTTAATCCCTACTCTTTGTTTCCTGTCTGCCAACCACTTCTATATCCATGTCAGCCCTCTACCCCCAATACCATGTGCCCTAATTTTGCCCACTAATCTCCTATGTGGGACCTTATCAAATGCTTTCTGAAAGTCCAGGCACACTACATCCACTGGCTCTCCCTTGTCCATTTTCCTAGTTACATCTTCAAAAAATTCCAGTTATTTCAAAAAATGACTGTCTTCTCCTCTTGGGAGGATGCCCTTGCGTGACTTTGTTTAACGTGGGGAGACTGGTGCACAGGCAGCCACCCCACGGTCCTTGACAGATCTGGGTCAAGATCCAGTGGCATGGAGTCCAAGACGCCCAGAGACCCTTTTCTGCTGCAGCCTTCATCCGCCTTCCCAGCCGTTGTGACACTCCACTAAAGTCAGCCATCGTCCTCCGCCTGTTCCACCGTTGAGGTCTTGGTTGGATTGCTCTTTGTCAGAGACCTCCCCCCTCGACCTTATCGCTATGGGTGGCCCTACCGGGAGCATAACTCCAGGCGGCATCGCTCTCAGGATTTCAGGATATATACACATGCTGAAGTTTTTTTTCTCTTGTTCATTATATTGTTTACAGTGTGCTATGTTTACATATTCTGTTGTGCTGCTGCAAGTAAGAATGTCATTGTTCTATCTGGGACACATGACAATAAAACACTCTTGGCTCTTGACTACGATATTACGTTCTTGCCATTCCTAGGTTTTGTACCACCAACTGGAGAGTTTGGGAATGGCCGGCAAGAAGTCGGTGGTGGAACGCTTTGTGGAATTCTACAGGACAATGTGGTCAGTGACTGGCCACAATTTCAGTAAGATGTTCACTGGCAGTCGATCACGAGAAGGAAAAACAAAGGTAATATATACCGGGTGCATTTAGGGGAAAACACGGGAATGAATAGACTCAGTGAATAATGGGCAGACCAGACTGTCATGGTCAGAACAAAACTCTATGGAGTAGGGTCACTGCTCTATCCAGTTTGGCCATCAATAAAATGTTGATTTCATAAGACACTGCAGGGTGGTACGCTGGCACAGCGGTAGAGTTGCTGCCCTACAGTGCCAGACATCCCAGTTCTATCCTGACTACGGGTGCTGTCTGTACAATCTTGCATAGACTTTCTTCGATATCTTCGGTTTCCTCCCACACTCCAAAGTTGTACAGGTTTGTCGGTTAATTGGCTTGGTAAAAGTGTTAATTGTTCCTATTCTGTGTTGGGTAGTATTAATGCGCGGGGATCTCTGGTCGGCGCAGACTCGGTGGGCCAAAGGACCTGTTTCCGCACTGTATCTCTAAACTAAATCCTGGTCTAGGAAGAGAAAGCAAAGTTTCTCACAGTCCATTATTCAGGGAGTCTATGTTGAAGGTTTGATTTTGGGGATGGAGAGGGGGAGGAATTGGCTTTTCTTTGTGTGGAGTAAATAATTAACATTTCTTTGCTTCTATCTGGAAAAATATGCAATTCCAAGAGGGATGTGTATCCTAGTGTGTGTCGGATAGTGTTAATGTACAGGGATCGCTGGTCGGTGCGGACTCAGTGGGCCGAAGGGCCTGTTTCTGTGCTGTATCTCTAAACTAAACTAAAACAAAGGTACAGAATGGCTTTAAATCTAAAGGCAGCTCCCTGTGAAATGAATGACAGTCACCTAATCTTAGTGAACAAAATAGGGATGGTCACTTCACTTAATTTGGAACCCATTATGATCATCCCTGAATGTGGAGTCACAAGTAGATAGGATAGTGAAAAAAAAAGCTTCTACCATGCTGTCCTTCTACCAAGCAGTAGTTTTCAGAACCAAGGATAACTGACTGGTAATGTTAATGTCCGCTGAGCTTCACAGCCGTGTATCTCTGGCTTCTTAAAAGTTGTCTCCACTCCTTCTCCCCCCCCTCTTTTAAAGGACTTACCGTACATTGTGGTTTAGTAGTCTTTTTGCAAACCTTCCTGTTCATCGCGGTGTGTGTCTGTATCACCTTGGCTTTGCACCGTGTGAATTTTTTAGACAGGGTGCTGTCTAAAGAAATTCACACGAGCTGGTGAATGAAGCGATGTACGTGCGTGTGTGTGTGTGCGTGTGTGTGTGTGTGTTCGTGTTCCACTCTGACAGTCGCCGTTCCAGTTCCCGGTTTTTCAGGCGACTGCCGACAAATTTGACAGTCACCAGCAGTCTGCTGAAACATCACCTAAGTGAGGACAGGCCCATGAGGGACATAGCTTTAATGTGAGAGGGGCAAAGTTTAACTTGTTCACTGCCAAGATTTTTTTTCACTTGTGTATTCTGACCCGAGTATACTCGGGGGTGACACTGAACAGGTTAAAGGAGATGTACGGGTCACGTTTTATTACACAGAGGGTACCTGGAAGCACTTCCCCGGTTGGAAGTGGATGTAGATACAAAAGTGGGGGTTTAAGAAGCTTTTAGAAAGGCAAATGGATATACAGGATAGACAAAAATGCTGGAGAAACTCAGCGGGTGAGGCAGCATCTATGGAGCGAAGGAAATAGGCAACGTTTCGGGTAGAAACCCTTCTTTCACACAGGGATATACAGGGATTGCTTCTTACTAAAATCCACGTAGACAACATCCACTGCCCTACCCTCATCAATCTCGTTTGTTGTCACCTCAAAGAAGCTCAAGTAAGTATGTCATCGCAATTGGACCAGAGAAAGGTAGTCAATTTTGTTATATCAGTTGTACAAAACATTGCTTGCCTCTCTGACAAGTTGGACTAGAAAGAAAAGCCACAATTGCTTGGGTGAGTCATACTGAAAGATTGGATTGCTGGTTTTCCCTGGAGTGAAGGACACTGCCGGGTATATATATTTGGGAACCATAGATAAGGTCGATGGCCAAGGTCCATGCTACTAGTGTCTAAACCGCAATATTTTAAGGTGAGCGGGAAGGGTATAAAGGGGATCTGGGGTGATATTTTTCCACACAGGGTTGTTGGTGTGTGGAATGAGCTTTCAGGGGAGGTGGTGGAGGCAGGAGCAATTACAGGTGCACAACCTTTTATCCCGAGTTCCGGAAACCGAAAAGCTCCGAAAACCGGACATTTTTCCAGGATGTCGTCTGCGCACCAAAACTCGTGTTTGGCGCCAAACGTGACCCGAAACGACCCACGGTCAACCCAGGTCTGTACTACTGTAGCGGCTGCCTCCTCCCTGGAGACCGGGGAGACACTTAAACATCTGTAAATCATTGGTTAGATTGTAGTCAGTTAGTTGGGAGATCTTTTATGTGAAGGGGGGGGGGGGTGGTGAAGGGGGAAACTTTAATTCTTAGTCCCCTACCTGGTCGGAGAGGCGGGGAGCGGGCAATGCCTTACCGGGTCGCCATGCAGTAAGCTCCGGAGCGCTGTGGCCGCTGACTCTCAACATCGCGGAGCTGGGGCTGCAGGCGGGCGACGCTGGTTGTAGCTCCGACCCCGGAAACTCTACCCCTGGCTGCGCGGCGCTCCAAATCCAGCGCAGCCCGCGGCCGGACGCCCGCAGCCCCAGCTCCGCGATGTTGGGAGTCGGCGGCCACAGCGCTCCGGAGCTTACCGCACGGCGACCCGGTAAGGCATTGCCCGCTCCCCGCTGGTATCCCAGCGCTGTGGCCGCCGACTCCCAACATCGCGGAGCTGGGGCTGCGGGCGTCCGGCCGCGGGCGGCGCTGGATTTGGAGCGCCGCGCAGCCAGGGGTAGAGTTGCCGGGGTCGGAGCTCCAACCGGCGCCGCCCGCGGCCGGACGCCCGCAGCCCCAGCTCCGCGATGTTGGGAGTCGGCGGCCACAGCGCTCCGGAGCTTACTGCACGGCGACCTGGTAAGGCATTGCCCGCTCCCCGCCTCTCCGACCAGGTAGGGGACTAAGAATTAAAGTTTCCCCCTTCACCCCCCCCCCACCACATAAAATCCCTCCAAACTAACTGACTAACATTTAAGCAATGATTTACAATGATTCCCCGGTCTCCGGGGAGGAGGCAGCCGCTCCAGACTTTTCAAGCCGCCTGCGCTACCTACCTAATCTACGCTAAAAATCTTCCATTCCGAAATCCGAAAAAATCCGAAATCCGAGAAGTGTCTGGTCCCAAGGCTTTTGGATAAAAGGTTGTGTACCTGTACAACATTTAAAAGGCATCTGGACAGATACTTGGATCAAACGAATATGTAGTAATGTAGGCAGTGTGATTAGTACAGTCAGACATGAATTGCACCTTGGAGGAATGGCACCTCATATTTCGCTTGTGCAGCTTACACCCCAGAAGTATGAATATCTATCTTCTATCTTCTATTCTATACATAACTAAAACTCTGATCTTGTGCTCTTCCGGTTTGAACAGTTTTTATTTGCGCAAAAACGGCACGCGATAGCGCTAAGATTTTTCGTCAGCTCACTCACCATTCTCCTGTGCTGCGAGTGCACCGATTTTCGTCCCGATCGGTAGTATATTGTAAAATCGTAAAAATTGCGCATGCGCAGATCGATCTCCTCTCCTGCCAGTCAGCGCCGCGCGGATTGGTCTCCTCTCCTGTCACTCCCCGGGACGGTCCGCCCCTTCCTGCGCCATCGCGTCTTTACTGGAGTTGAGAGAGGCCGGTGGAGGTCTCCAACCAGACACAATTTTCGGAGGGGCCCTGAAGTGGCCCGGCCCGGAGTCGGAGATGTCGCCGATCTTGCCAAATGGAAAGCGGAGAGTCTGATCCCGACGGAGGAGAGCGTCCAGCGCCCGCTGTGAGTCCCATTCGCTCTGCCATCTCAACGTCCCGCAGCTCCAGCCCCTTCCCCTCTGGTCCCTCTCGCTGGCTCCTGCCCCCCTCCCCCATGATACCCCCCTCTCCCCATGGCTCTTCCCCCATCTTTTCTCTGAGCTCTCCCCCCCCCCCCCCCACAACCCATCCGCCCACATCCCCCCTGCCCACACACAACCCCCCCCGCCCACACACCCCCCTCCCTCCCCACCCGCCCCCACAACCCTTCCCCCCCATCAACCCCCCTCCCACATCCCTCCTCCTCCCCCACATTCCTCCCGCCCACTTACACACCTCCCACCCCACACCCCCACTGCCACACACCTCCCCCTCCTCCACACCTCCCCCCCCCCCCCCCACACCACCCTCTCCCCCCTCCCCCTCACCCCCTGCCCACACACCCCCCCCCCAATGCCCCACCCCCCCCTTGCCCCCCCCCCCTTCCCTCTCCCCTCCCACACATGAAGAGGAGGGGGAGAGAGTGCTGGGGGATGAGGGGAAATGAGCCGCGCCTGTGCAGTTAGGGGCTATGGGTGAGTGGTGGAATATTGCGTTGGGGAATGGGTTGCGTTGGGGGACCAGGCCTCCCGTGTGAATGGGAGCTAACGGGTCCCATTTATTCTAGTTGACTTCTAACTTCAAGTAACCCTTGCTTTCCCTCACTCTCCATCCCTCCCCCTTCCTAGTTCTCCGACCAGTCTGACTAACACACTGATTACATTTTATCTTTGAATGCTTCGTTGTCCCCTTCTCCTAGCTAACAATGATTTATTCTACATTTTCCTTGATCTCCATCCCCTTTGATGTCTGGTTTTCACACCTTACCCGTCCATATCTCTGTGTCTCCCTCTCCCCTGACTCTCAGTTTGAAGAAGGGTCTCGACCCGAAACGCCACCCAATCCTTCTCTCCAGAGATGCTGCCTGTCCTGCCGAGTTACTCCAGCATTTTGTGTCCTATCTTTGGTGTAAACCAGCATCTGCAGTTCCTTCCTACACACTGCTCATCATTGATGCAGTGGGTCAATACTGCATCTGTGCTGTATAACTTAAACTCTGAAGGGCAATTGTGAACCAGGTGGGTTCTTGCAGCAAGGAGGCTGTCACACAGATTAGTATGCAAACCAGCTTCCTTGTTCTGCAAGATTATTGGAAGAACTGACGTTAAATAAATCCACGTCAATAGTGAGAATTGAAGACTTGCCTTCAAAGTGATACTCCACATGTCTGTTAATGTAAGTGTCAATGCCCCATGTGTTTATTGATAAGCTCTCTGTGTTTGTCAAGGTAAAGGATGGGGCACGTTCTGTGTCCAGGACAATCCAGGCTAATTTATTTGATGCAGCTAAGCAGGAAGCGATCGATTTGCTTCTCATGGGGGACTTCAACAGTGAGGATTATGCAGACAAGGCCCGGATTTTGATGGAGAGCAGTGCGCTTGTCAGTAAGTAACCAACCACGTGCATCCTCTACCTCTTTACGCCCAAGATGGTGCGTTGCGGGTGATGAGCAATAACGATGTGTGTGTCATTGCCCGCCAGCACCTCCTGCCATTTTGCAAGCGATGTGTGAACGCCACATGGAATACACCAACTTACAACGAGCGCGCATCAGCGTGGGGTCCTGGAACGTAAATGGTGGCAAGCAGTTCAGGAGCAACATGCTCAGCATCGCGGATCTCAGTAGCTGGTTACTCGATGGCATCCAAGAAACAAAGTTCCAAGGTCAGCTGCTGAATTTTGCCTTTCAAGTTTTTAGTTTAGTTTGTTATTAAAGAGAATAGACAGTAGACAATATGTGCAGGAGTAGGCCATTCAGCCCTTCGAGCCAGCACCGCCATTCAATGTGATCATGGCTGATCATCCCCAATCAGTACCCTGTTCCTGCCTTCTCCCCATATCCCCTGACTCTGCTATTTTTAAGAGCCCTATCTAGCTCTCTCTGGAAAGCATCCAGAGAACCTGCCTCCACCGCCATCTGCGGCAGAGAATTCCACAGACTCGCCATTCTCTGTGAGAAAAAGTGCTTCCTCATCTCCGTTCTAAATGGCTTACTCCTTATTCTTAAATTGTGGCCCCTGGTTCTGGACTCTCCCAACATCGGGAACATGTTTCCTGCCTCTAGCGTGTCCAAACCCTTAACAATCTTATATATTTCAATGAGATTCCCTCTCATCCTTCTAAACTCCAGGGTGTACAGCCCAGCTGCTCCATTCTCTCAGCATATGACAATCCCCCCATCCCGGGAATTAACCTTGTAAACCTACGCTGCACTCCCTCAATAGCAAGAATGTCCTTCCACAAATTAGGGGACCAAAACTGCACACAATACTCCAGGTGTGTACTGTCACGGGTATTGCAATCTTCACGGGTACTGAGGTACAGCAAGAAGCTCTTGATGGTCAGCTTTCCATTCAGCAAAAAAGACTATGCATGAATACAATTAAGCTGGCCACAGTGCACAGACAAAGGATAAAGGGCAGAACCATCAATGCAAGATTTAACGTTGAAGTCTGATTAGTAAACCCTCATTATAACGGACCATGGGTAGGAGGAATGGCTACCGTTATTGCCGATTGTCCACTATAACAGTGTAGTGGATTCTGAGATATAGGGTATAATTGTATAAGTTGTAGAAACAAAGTACTGTTGACGCTGGTTAATAGGCAAAAAGGTACAAAGTACTGGAATAACTCAGCATTTAAGAAAGAACTGCAGATGCTGGAAAAATCGAAGGTAGACAAAAATGCTGGGGAGACTCAGCGGGTGAGGCAGCATCTATGGAGCGAAGGAATAGGTGATGTTTCGGGTCGAGACCCTTCTTCAGGAAGGAGAAAGGAAGAGGCGGTGACAGTGGGCTGTGGGAGAGCTGGGGAGGGGAAGGAAGGAGAAAGCAAGGACCATCTGAAATTGGAGAAGTCAATGAATAACTCAGCGGGTCAGGCAACATCTCTGGAGAACATGGCTAGTTGATGTTTCGGGTCGGGGTCCTTCTTCAGACTCTCAATTTGGAACTGGGCCTGGAAACCAGGTGAGTTGACTGCATCCTGCTGGAAGCCGGGGGAGAGGCGAGGATCGGCAGAGTCCACGGACGCGGCCCACGGGCGGGCGGAGTGCGGGTAAGCGGTGGCAGTGGCGGCCTGAAAGCGTCAGAGGAAGATGTGAGGCCCAGCGGTGGTGGCAGTAGGTCTGGCCTGGAAGTGGCCGGTGAGACGGTGCGAGCTGGCGTCGGCAGCCCAGCCTGGTGGTGAAGGTTGGTAGGTCCGGTCTGGAAGTAGTGTGGCGGCAGAGCGGACTGCGGGTGGCACCGGCTGCAGCTTTTGGCGTTCCAGCCACAGAGAGACTAGGGAGGCAAGTCAAGTCATGTCAAGTCAAGGGAGGTGACAAATGTTGGCGCTGCTTCTCCCAGCGCTGCTGCGGATCTCAGCCTTTTGGCAATCTGGTGCGTGATAATCCATTGGTGGGTCTCGACTCAAAGCATCACCTACCCTGCTCTCGAGAGATGCTGCCTGACCTGCTGCTATACTCCAGCACTTTGTGTCCATCATCATTGCTCAAATGTTGTCCATTTCTATGACTAGTCAATTTCACTGCCTTGCCAATTTCACTGCGTTGCCAATTTCACTGGCTTGTCAATTTCCATGCCTTGCCAATTTCAATGCCTTGCCAATTTCACTGCCTTGCCAAATGCCTTGCCAATGGCTTGTCAATTTCAATGCCTTGCCAATTTCAATGACTTGTCAATTTCACTGCCTTGCCAATTTCAATGGCTTGTCAATTTCAATGCCTTGTCAATTTCAATGCCTTGCCAAATCCCATGACGTCAATTTCAATGGCTGACCTCTGCAGTGTAACTCACAGTCTGCGTTCTTAAAGAGACAGTGGTGTCCGACAATCAGTCTGAAGAATGGTCTCGACCTGAAAAGTCTTTATCCATGTTGTCTAGGGATGCTGCCTGGCCCACTGAGTTCTTCCAGTACTTTGTGACTTTTTGAGTATTAACCAGCATCTGCAGTTCTTTGTTTCTATAATGCGATTATATTATAAGGTACCCCATAGCCAGCTGGAGATATAGAGGATCAGATATGGAGACAGATTATGGAAAGATACAAGAACCACAGGGTTGTAGGCATGGGTGACGTTGACTGGGACTTACTCTGGGCAAGAGGACTAGACAGGGTTTGTTAGGTGCATCCAAGGAGCTATCCTTGAACAGTATGTGGATAGTCAGACTCGAGGAGGGACCATATTGAACCTTATACTGGGAAATGAGCCTGACCAGGTGACTGGTAATTCAGTGGGAGATGTGATAGTGATAGTGATTGTCACCATGTCGTGGTGGAGAAGCATGTGTGGTCCAGAGATCTTGAGAACGATGCCATCTGGAGCTACGCTCCTGGTAGGGCCACCCATGGAGGACTCTGACAAAGAGCAATCCAACCAAGGCCTCAACGGTGGAACAGGAGGCGGACGATGGCTGACTTTAGTGGAGCATCACAATGGCTGGGAAGGCGGATGAAGGCTGCAGCAGAAAATGGTCTCCGGTCGTCTTGAACTCCATGCCACTGGATCCTGACCCAGATCCATCACGGACCGTGTGGTGGCTCTCTGTGCACCAGTCTCCCCACGTTAAACAAAAGCACGCACAGGCGTCCTCCATAGAGAGGACAGTCATACTCGTTTCAAGTGACCACCGATGATGATGATCACAGCTCCATAAGTTTTAAGATTGGTTTGAACAGGGACAGGTCCGGATGTTGGGGCAAGGTACTTAATTGTGGCAATGCAGATTAAAATTTCATTAGGAAGGAGCTAAGGAGGGTAGATTGGGAGCAGTTATTATTGGGCAAATCTACTGATACCATGTGTTTAAATAATGTGCCATCATTTAAAAGCCAGCTGATCAAATACTAATATGTTAGGGCAGTTTATGATCGAGGAGGAGGTGGTGCTGAAGTTCTTGAAGAGCATTAAGGTGGATAAATCCCCAGGGCCTGATGGATCTATCCCAGGTTGTTTGGGGGGCAAGAGAGGAGATTGTGGGGGTGTTTAAGAGGGAACTGCAGATGCTGGAGAATCGAAGGTTACACAGAAAAGCTGGAGAAACTCAGCGGGTGCAGCAGCATCTATGGAGCGAAGGAAATAGGCAACGTTTCGGGCCGAAACACAGATTGTGGGGGCTTTGGCGAGGATCTTTGCTTCTTCCCTAGCCACAGGTCCCAGAGCACTGCAACGTGGCCAATGTTACTCCATTGTTCAAGGGGAGTAGGGATGTCCAGGGAACTATAGGCCAGTGAACCTCACGTCAGTGGTAGGGAAACTATTGGAGAGAATTCTTTGACATAGGACGTTCAAGATTCAAGAGAGTTTATTGTCATGTGTCACAGATAGGACAATGAAATTCTTGCTTTGCTTCAGCACAACACAATAATACAGAACATGAATAATACAGAACAGATCAGTGTGTCCATATACCATTGAATATCTATGTACACACATAAATTAGCATATAAAGTGCAGTAGGCTAATTAAAGTTCAGATTTTGTTTGAGTTGTGTTTAATAGTCTGATGGCAATGGGGAAGAAGATGTACTCCTATTTGGAAGAGAGCCAGCTAGTTACGGACAGCCAGCATGGCTTTGTACGTGGCAGATCGTGTGTGACTAACAATTGAGTTTTGTTGTGGAGGTGACAAATGAGATTGTCACCTCCATGTCGTAGACATGGATTGTAGTAAGGCTTTTGAAAAGGTCACCCCTAGTAAGCTAGGCCAGAAGATTAAGATGTACGGGATTCATGATGACCTGTTCATAAGGATTCAGAACTGGCCTATTCATAGAACTGGGTTGTAGTGGAAGTTATTCTGTCCAGAGGTATGTGACCAGTGGAGTTCCGCAGAGATTGGTGCTAAGACCTCTGCTGTTTGTGTGATATATATATATATATATATATATATATATATGACCTGGATGTCAATGTGGATGAATGAATGAATAAATGAAACTTTATTATCACATGTGACATGTCACAGGGAATTTCTTTGCTTTACATACACAAGGTATGCAAAGAGTTGCCACATTTAAAACATATACAATTATAAAAAGACTGGACAAGCTAGATGCAGGAAAAATGTTCCCAATGTTGGGCGATTCCAGAACCAGGGGCCACAGTCTTAGAATAAAGGGGAGGCCATTTAAGACAGAGGTGAGAAAAAACGTTTTCACCCACAGAGTTGTGAATTTATGGAATTCCCTGCCACAGAGGGCCGTGGAGGCCAAATCACTGGATGGATTTAAGAGAGAGTTAGATAGAGCTCTAGGGGCTGGTGGAATCAAGGGATATGGGGAGAAGGCAGGCACGGGTTATTGATAGGGGACGATCAGCCATGATCACAATGAATGGCGGTGCTGGCTAGAAGGGCCGAATGGCCTCCTCCTGCACCTGTTTTCTATGTTTCTATATAGGGCTGTGACAAAATGACAAAGTATTACATTTAGTCCCCATTGATCCGTCCATGTTCTCGGCTCCCCCCCCCCCCCCCCCCAATGTCGCGTCCCCCTTTGTTTCTCACTGCATCACGTCCGGCACCCACGCGGCCCGTGTGCGACCTCCGGCGCGTTCTCCTCGACTTTGTCGCAGATTAACAGCTGGACAGAAACTATATATGAATCTTGAGGTGTGCATTTTCCAACTTCTGTACCTCTTGCCTGATGGGAGAGGGGAGAAGAGGGAGTGGCCGGGGTGAGACTGGACCATGAGTATGCTGGTGGTCTTGCCGAGGCAGCGTGAAGTGTATATGGAATGATGGTCTGGGCTGCGTCCACAACTCTCTGCAATTTCATGTGGTCTTGGATGGAGTTGTTCCCAAAACATGCTGTCATGCATTAGTTAAAAATGCTTTCTACAGCACATCTGTAGAAGTTGGTGAGAGTTGTCGGGGACATGCCAAACCTCAAGCCTTCTTAGGAAGTGGAGACGTCAGTGTGCTTTCTTGGCCATTGCTTGATGTGGCGGGTCTAAGTAAATAAGTACGTTTATTGGACAAGTATTCACATACAAGAAATTTGCCTTGGTGCTCCGCTTGTGGGTGATATTTATTCTTAAGAACTTGAGGCTTTCAACCATCTCCTCTTTGGTGCCTTCAACATGGCGTGTGTCCTCCACCGCGTCCTGAAGTTGATCACAATCTCCTTCGCCTTGCTGACTTTAAGGTGAGATTTAAGAAAGACCTGCAGATGCTGGAAAAATCAAAGGTAGACAAAAATGCTGCAGAAACTCAGCGGACGAGGCAGCATCTATGGAGCGATGGAATATTCCTTCTCTCCATAGATGCTGCCTCGTCTGCTATGTTTCTCCAGCATTTGTGTCTACCTTTGAGGGAGAGGTTGGTGTGTTGGCACCAGGTCATGGGGTTCTCGGTCTCCACTTTGTACTCCTTGTCTCGTCATTATTTGATATCCGGCCCATTACAGCAGTGTCATCTGTGAATTTGTAAATTGAGTTAGATTGGTGTTTGGCTACACAGTCAGAAGTGTACAAGGAGCATAGAAGGGGCTGAGAATGTATCCTTGAGGATGATTTTGTCATTTATCCTTGCTGATTAAGGGCAGGTAGACATGAGAATGGTGTAGTTCTTGTATATTGTGGATGTTGATGGAAATAGAAGAGTGGACCATAGGAATACTTTTCATCAGCAGGTCAGAGATATTCCTGATTTTTTTTTTTGAATGTGGGGCTACACTCCAGAATGATTTGAACATTGGCACATGACATTAAACTTGGAAATACAGTTAAAGATCCACAGCAGACGACCAGGCTGGTGAAATAGAGCAAGAGGCAGTTAAAATTTAACCCAGAGTATATCATAAGGTCATAAGGAATAGGAGTGGAATTAGGCCATTCGTCCCATCAAGTCTACTCCACCATTCAATCATGGCTGATCTAACCTCCTAACCCCATTCTCCTGCCTTCTCCCCATAACCTCTGACACCCGTACTGAACAAGAGTATATGAGGTGAATTATTTTGCGAAAATAAGTAGCGAGTCATCTTACAATTTGGAAGGCTTTTGTTTTAAAATCAATGTGATGTTCATAAATGGTAGGAGCAGAATTAAGCCATTCGGCCCCATCGTCTACACCAGTCAATCATAGCTGATCTACCTCTCAGTCCCATTCCTCTGCCTTCTCCCCATAATCCCTGATACCCATACTAATCAAGAATCTATCTATCTCTGCCTTGAAATTATCCATTGACTTGGCCTCCACAGCCTTCTGTGGCGATGAATTCCACAGATTCACCCCCCCCTCTGAAGAAATTCCTCAACATCTCCTTCCCAAAGGAACGTCCTTTAATTCTGAGGCTGTGATCTCTGGTCCTCGACTCTCTAGTGGAAACATCGTCTCCGCATCCACTCTATCCAAGCCTTTCCCCTCATACTTCTGAACTCTAGCGAGTACCGGTCCAGTGCCATCAAACGCTCATCGCATGTTAACCAGCTCATCCTTCACTGGCTGGACTAGCAATCATTGCCCATCGCTAATTACTTGCTGAACCAGTTAGTCATGTTAACCATATTGACCTGTCACATATAGGCCAGACCAGGTACGGTGGCAGATTTCCTTCCGTGCAGGACATCAGTAAACCAGGTGAACTTCAACGGCAATCTGGTAGTTCCCTTCACTTGAATTAAGTGAGGATTGTCATTCTAAATGCTCTTAATTACATGTGCAAATCTCAGGCATGTCGTGGTAGGATTTCAATATCTTCCTCTGTGCTCTGAAGCCTACATAAAGCACAGATTAATTCTATGAGCTAACTAAAACAAAACTGCAGCTGTGAGAAGGGAGTGTTGCCAATACAACAGCTGACGGGGTTTTGAATGGTGCAGCTGTACTAAGATATAGAAACAGGTATATGCGAAAACACCCTTCAAACCTGCTCTGCATGAAATCATTTGTTTCAGAAAAAACTGCAGATGCTGGTAAAATCGAAGGTAGACACAAAATGCTGGAGAAACTCAGCAGGTGAGGCAGCATCAATGGAGACAAGGAATGGGCGATGTTTCGGGTCTCCACCCGAAAAGTCACCAATTCCTTCTCTCCATAGATGCTGCCTCACCCTCTGAGTTTCTCCAGCATTTTGTGTCTACGTGCAGGATATCATGACTGATCCGCTACCTCACGTGTACTTTCCCACTCACTAGCAATTCTTGGCAAACGCAATGCTAGCATTTATTTCGAGACGGCTAGAATGCAAAAACCGGGATGTAATGCTGAGGCTCGAAAAGGCGCTGGTCAGCTCACATTTGGAGTATTGTGAGCTGTTTTGGGCACCATATCTGAAGAAGGATGTGCTGGCTCTGGAGAGGGTCCAGAGGAGGTTTACAAGAATGATGCTAGGAATGAGTGGGTGAACATATGATGAGTGTTTGACGGCACTGGGCCTGTACTCGCTGGAGTTTAGAAGGATGAGGGGGGATCATTGAGATTTACCGAATAATTAAAGGCTTGGATAGAGTGGATGTGGAGAGGATGTTTCCACTATTGAGAGAGTCTAAGACTGGAGGTCATAGCCTCAGAATTAAAGGACGTTATCTTTAGGACATTTTATTTAGTCAGAGGGTGGTGAATCTGTGGAATTCTTTGCCACAGAAGGCTGTGGAGGCTGTCAATGGATACTTTTAAGGTGAAGGTGGATAGATTCTTGATTAGTACGGGTGTTAGGGATTATGGGGAAGAGGTAGGAGAATGGGGTTAGGAGGGAGAAATAGATCAGCCATGATTGATTGAATGGCAGTGTTGACTTGATGGGCCGATTGGCCTGATTCTGCTCCGATCAATTATGATCTTATGACCTTATGACTCTCCAAAGGCTGTAATCCTCTTTGTGTCTCAAAGTTTCTTGGCCTGTGATAGATTGAGAGGATGCGTTTGGAAGATCATTGAACCACTTCAAGCACTGTTGTCCATGTGCCAGGAACCTTAGTCCTTGCATTGGAAGTGACCTCCCCGCATCTGCACGAGGTTCCTGTGCCTCCAACCAACCGTTTCACTGTGTGACTCCAGTGTCGATGGGGCATGCCTGAAAATCTTGAACGTGTTCTCTCTGTCTTCCACCAATTTACCTCACTGTATTCTGCTGAAACCTCGCCCCCCCCTCTTCCAGGTGCCTCTGGTGATCAGTATTGAATGCTGGCGGTCACCGTGGCGCAGCGGTAGAGTTGCTACCTTATAGCGAATGCAGCGCTGGAGACCTGGGTTCAATCCTGACTGCGGGTACTGTCTGTACAGAGTTTGTACGTTCTCCCGGTGACCTGCGTGGGTTTTCTCTGAGATCTTCAGTTTCCTCCCACACTCCAAAGATCTACAGGTTTGTAGGTTAATTGGTAAATGTAAAAATTGTCCCTATTGGGTGTAGGATAGTGTTAATGTGCGGGGATCGCTGGTCGGCGCGGACCCGGTGGGCCGAAGGGCCTGTTTCTGTGCTATTCTCTGAACTAAACTGAAAACCTAAAAGTTACAATACTTGCGGTTCAATCAACAATCACAGTGTGAATTGCTGAGAATCACTTCTGAGGGCAATAAATTCAACCCTAGTTTTTTCAAGCAAGACCTGAACTTGAAATAGCTAAAGATTTGTTCAGTTATAGGTTGACAAAATAAAAAGGAAAACTCAGTAATTTGTGCCACCATCTGTCAGATTGATGTCTGCGGTTTTTCTTTACGTAACTCAGCGGGCCAGGCAGAATCTATCCAGAGATAGATGTACATTGCCAGAAATCTATGATATTCATTCTGAGACTGACAGAGAGAGCTGAAGTATAAGAAATATCAACAATATAAAAGTTTAAAGGAGGTTATGAAGTTAAAAAAGCAGATAGGCAAAATGCTGGAGTAACTGAGCTACTGTCTGCAGAAGGATGTCGACCCGAAACATCACCCATTCCTTCTCTCCAGAGATGCTGCCCGTCCTGCAGAGTTACTCCAGCTCTTTGTGTCTATCTCCAGTGTAAACCAGCATCTGCAGTTGCTTAAAAACCCGTGATTGTTTAAGTCTTTGTTTTCTTCTTTGTGTTCCGTACATAGACAAAGTGAACTACCCACCAGATATCTTTGCCGTTGGCTTTCAGGAAATGGTGGAGCTCAATGCTGGAAACATTGTGAGTGCTAGGTGAGCATTTCTGATCTGATATTTTTTGTCACAGCGGCCAAAGTTTCAAATTGTTTCTAACCTCATATTTATTCCTTACCTTGATATATGCTTAATGGTTACTATAATTGCTTGTGTTGATACCGATTGTTATTGCCACTGTAATCTTTTAGAATTAGGTTTCACAGACATATACAATATCTCTATTACTAAAAGTCTGATCTTGACCACTTCCTGTTGTTCTGTATATTTATTTTAGAAAAAACGCTGCCACTTACGGCTGTGATTTTTGGCCATTTACTCAGAGTCCCCCTCCGCTGCACAGGACAAGAGGATTTTTCCCATTGATGGAAAATAAAAGAGTTATTATTGTTTAAAAATGTTGAGATTCTCTCTGCTGAAGGCCATGCCCTTTCCTGAGTGACTATAAAACCCAGAGGTGTTGAGTGCCTCAGTCAGTCTCTGCAAGATGGGGGAGCGAGAGGGTCACGTTTCTCAGTCTGACCTGTGAATAACACTGAACGCATGTCTACTAAACTGTGAGTGTGGTTTTGCTGACCTGGAGTGCCCTTAATGTGTTTGAAAATGAAAATGTGGTTGGTTTGAAATAAAGCACAGCAAATGAAACCCTTCTTCAGACTTGGTGGTGGTTGGTTTAAAATAAAGCACATGATTAAAAGTCTAAACTTGACAACTTCCTGTTTACACTGTATATTGATTTTAGATAAAACGCTACCACTTACGGCTGTGATTGTTGGCCATCTTACTCAGTCCCCTTCGGTTCATGAGGTGCAGAGGATTCTTCCCATCATTGAAAAATAAAAGTGTTATTAGTGTTTAAAAATTGTTGAGAATCTCTCTCGTCAATCACGCCATGAAGGCCATGCCCCTACGTGGAGGGGGGAGGGATTATAAAACCCGGAAGTGTGGGTGTGGCTCAGTTTCTGCAAGATGGGGGAGGGAGAGGTCACGACTGTCTGAGCTGTGAATCAACTGAACACACTGAATGTCTACTGAACTGTGAGTGTGGTGTTTTGTGTGGTTTTATGGTGGTTTTATGGTGGTTTCACCCTGCTTGAAATGGTATGAGACTGCATTTGAATTTGGTGGACGGACCTTGCTTGAAGTGGTATGAAACTGCACTTGAGTTTAGTGGACTTAGACCTTGCTTCAAGTAGTATGAAACTGCACTTGAGTCTGGTGAACTTGCACCCTGCTTGAAGTGGTATGAAACTGCACTTGAATTCCGTGGCCTTGCACCCTGCTTGAAGTGGTAAGAAACTGCACTTGAATTTGGTGACCTTGCACCCTGCTTGAATTTTGCACCCTGCTTGAAATGGTAGGAAACTGCATTTGAATTTGGTGGCCTTGCACCCCGCTAGAAATAGAATTTCAAGGAATAGCCGTGAGTCAACTGCCAGCCCACCAACCGTGTGTGAGCGAGCTGCCAGCCCATCAGGCTTGAGTGACTGAGCTGCCACACCAAGAATCCAATTGGCCCACAATATCCATACTAGCCCTCTGGAAACCAGTCCCTTCAGCCCACAACACCCATACTAGCACTCCAGAAAGCCCCCCACTCCCACCCCATTTGCCACCAATATTGGAATTGGTGGAGAGGTGGAATATTGCTTTGGGGGACTAGTCCTCCCGTGTGAACATGGGACCCAACAGGTCCCACTTAGTCTAGTAAATTACTATAAGTATACATATACTTATTCACATGCAATATAAGTATACGGTGTGCTCGTTGGGCCGAAGGGCCTGTTTCCACACTGTATCTCTAAACTAAACTAAGTCGTTTATGCTGGATGCTGTCAATTGTTCAATCCATGTACTCTGCACATATTTTTGATATCTGAAAAGAAAGTCTGTTCTCTAATCTAATTATAATTCAGTATACACTCTGTAATGACAACTTGTGAAGGTGGAACTTCGAAATTAAGGCACCTGATTGGAATTTAACAACAAATATTTGACTAGATTTATTTTGACTTTTATCATTTTGGGTATTGATTGATTGAGCAAAATTGCCTGCTGTGCAAAATCTTAGAAAATGACCACAACGTTTTCTTAAGCTTTGACTTTTCTTTTGCAGCACAACGAACAAGAAAATGTGGTCAGAACAGCTTCAGAAAGCAATCTCCAGAACACACAAGTACATCATGCTGTCTTCGGGACAACTTGTGGGTGTCTGTCTATTTATTTTTGTACGACTCCATCATGTGCCCTATATTAGGTTAGCAGTTGCTAATTCAATTTTGTTAAGTTGCTTTGAACTAAAGATATGATCTTTCTTAAATTTCCTTTTTGTGATGTTAAGGGTCTGTCCCACTCTGGTGTAATTTGCGCGTAATTTACACAACATCATTTACGTGTCACGATGCACATGATGCGCGCATGGTGCGCATTACACACGCATGGTGACGTAGGCTGTGACGCGCGCGGCGCCCCAGGATTTTGGGATGTGCAAAATCTTTGCACGCCATCTGCATGACGCGCAAATGACGGCCAAGTGGGACAGGCCCTTTAGTCTCCACTTCAGCCTCCACCTGCAATTTTCCCTGAATCTCTATATGTGTCACTTCTGCCTGACCTGTTGGGGATAAAACGAGACATGTGGATGGGGGGATGGGGGTTGAGTGTACAGGGGCGGAAGGAGTGGGGTGACTGTGGCAGTGGGAGGTTGTGGGACCCCTCACCCATACCCTCCCTCCTGCTTTACATCTCACTCCTTTTCTCCTCAGCTGACTTATGTTTGTCTCCTCTAGCTTTTGTCACTTATTACACCCATTTGCCACCCCTCATCTATTACTTGCCAGGCTTTTCCTCATGTTGGACATTTCCACCTTGGGGGGAAAAGGTTCTGACTGTCTATATTTATGTCTCTCATAAATTTTATACACTTCTATCCAAGTCCTCAACCTGCAATGCTACAGAGAAAACAATCCAAGTCTATCCAACCTCTCCCGATAGCTGAGCCCCTCAAATCCATGCATCATTCTGGTAAACTTCCTCTGCACCCTCTCCAAAGCCTCCACGTCTTTCCTGTAACGGGGCGGCCAGAACTGTACATGTTACTAAAAAATGCGACCTAACCTAAGTCCTACAGAATGTGAAGAAGGGTCTTGACCCGAAACGTCGCCCATTCCTTCTATCCAGAGATGCTGCCGCACCCGCTGAGTTACTCCAGCTTTTTGTGTCTACCTAAAGCCCTTGTCCCAATATCACGACATAATTCACGACCTTTTTTACTCGTGGACATTTTACATCAGGCTAGAAAAAACGGGCTGACCTACTTGATGCCACGAGTACCTACGACCTACCTACAACTTCATACGACCTCGTGGCGACCATGCTGTGAATATGAGACAAGGGCAAACTCAGCAGAGGTTGTGAATTAGGGCGTGAAAGTGGGACAGGGGCTTAAGTCCTACAGAGCTGCATCATGACTTCTATTAAATGCCTCTAGCAATGAAGGCAAGCAGACGGTGTGCCTTCTTTACCAGCCTTTCTACATGTGTTGCCATCTTTAGTGAGCTATGAAATTGGTCTCCAAGATCCCTCTTGGTATCGATGCTGTTAGGTGTCTTACCACAACAGTATTCTCTCCTTACATTTAACCTCCCAAAGTGCAACACCTTGTACTTGCTCGGGTTAAACTCAGTCTGCCATTTCTCCGCCCATTTCTGCACCCGATCTACATCCCACTGTATCTTCTGACTGCCATCGTCATCGTCTGCAACTCGTCCAATTTTGGTGTCATCCGCACAGTTACTCACCATCCCATCTACATTGATGTCTTATGTCATTTATATACATCGCAAACAGCATAAGTCTTAGTGCAGATCTCTGCGGAACTCCACTGGTCACAAACCTCCAGCCTGATGATCAACCTTGCATCACAACCGTATCTCTTGAATCTGCTTAAACCAGTTCTGAATCCATTCGACCAAGTTATTCTGAATCCCATACATCGTAATCTTCTGAATCAGACTGTCATGAATGACCTTATCTGAAGCTTTACTAAAATCTATGTGTACACATATGCTGCTTACACCTGGATACCGACAGTCCCAAGTGCAACCAAGAGGGTTGGTAGTTCAATTTAGTTGGTGGTTGTAGTGTTCATTAGCCTGATGGTTGTTGGGAAGAAACAGTTTCTGAACGTGGAGGGTAAATTTTGCCCAGTAGGATATTTATCCCTGTTGGCAGTCCATTATATACATTGATTCTCATCCTCACTCTTCTCTCCATGACATTGATCAGCAATTCCACTTCTATGTGGAAACCAATAAGATGTAGAAATTGAGGCTATGGTCAGAAAAAGGGAGGCATGGGACAGGTGTAGGCAGCTGGGATCAAGTGTATCCCTGGAGGAGTTTTGGGAACTGAGGAGCTTACCTAAGAGGAAATTGGGACCAAAAGGAGGTGGCCCTGGCAGCTAACATCAAAGGAAAATCTAAAGAGGTGTTATGTACCTTAAGGAAAAGAGGGTAACCAGGAGAGAATAGGGCCCCTCAAACCAACTCCGACATCTCTCTGTGGAGCCACTAGATTGTTTCCCCTCTAGTCTCCACCTTATTTTTACCATGCAGAAAGACATAAAGTCTAGGGATCTGGGGACAGTTAATGGAGATGTCTTGAGCACAGTCCACACTACATTTGCGGAGGTGCTGGACATCCTAGGGTGGATGAATCTGAAAATTCCTTTGGCCCCTGAACAATCTGTTCCTAAACTTTAATTACCCCAGTACATCCTCCTGTTCCTACCATCCATGTACAATACAATACAATACAATACCATTTATTTGTCATTTGAACCTCACATGAAATTCAAACGAAATTTGGTTTCTGCAGAACCAAGACACACACCAACACAAGAAAAGAACCAAGACACACACCAACACAATTTACACAAACATCCATCACAGTGAATCTCCTCCTCACTGTGATGCTGTGCCCTTAGCAAATGACACCTCCGAATCTGTATTTACGTTCCTGAACTTATCTATCAACCCACCTGTTTACCTTCTTGATATCTACTTTCCAAGTCAATATTGGAGTGACCAACAGATTGGGCTTTCTGTAGCTTGGCGTTCTCCTATTTTTCTTCCATTTTGGTGAGTGCGTTGTCTGCAATGTGTATATTGTAAACATGTTTTAAATAACATATAGAGTACATTTGGCCATGTTTATAAATCTCCATTTACAAAAGATATTTGAGTTTAAAATATCAATCCATTAAGCCTCAATTTGCAAAAGCTACAAGGACATGATTTGAATTAGATTTTAAATCTTTAACTTTCAGAGAAGCTCCAATCTTGTGAATTGTAGACATGGGTATTGTATGAGAAATGGTTTCACGTTCAAGATCCTAAAGGGCCTGTCCCACTTTCACAACCTAATTCACGACCTTTTTTACTCGTGGACATTTTTCATCAGGCTAGAAAAACGCCCCGACCTACTTGATGCCACGAGTACCTATGACTAGCATCACGGCCTGCTACGACCTACCTACGACCTCCTACGACCTCGTGACGACCATGCTGCGAGTATGATTCAAGGGCTAACTCGGCAGAGGTCGTGAATTAGGTCGGGAAAGTGGGACAAGCTCTTAAGGGACACGTTTCATTTTGGATTGTGCACGCCAGGGCAATGATTAGTCTGGGTTTTGATATCGTTTTTGAAAGTTTTTGCAAGAATCCATAGATAGATTGCCTGCACGAGAACCTAATCAGGAAGGGAATCAGCTTAAACATAACTCTTTCATCACACCCTACCCAAAATTGATGATCCATGGATGTAGCTAACCTATGAGGATGTAAGACCGAGAACAAAAAGTCTTCATCACTAAGAAAACGAAGGGTACGACAGTCTGAAGAGGGTCTCGACCCGAAATGTCACCCATTCCTTCTCTCCCGAGGAAGGTGAAACAGTTTAGTTTAGTTTGGTTTCGAAATACAGCGTGGAAACAGGCCCTTCGGCCCACCGAGTCCGCACAAACCAGCCATCCCCACACATTAACACTATCCTACTCACACTAGGGACAATTTATATTTATTCTAAGCCAATTAACCTACAAACCTGTACGTCTTTGGAGTATGGGAGGAAACCGAAGATCTCGGAGAAAAGCCCCCCCTCCCCCCCGCGATCACGGGGAGAATGTACAAACTCCGTGTAGATAGCACCCGTAGTCGGGATCGAACCTGGGTCTCTGGCGCTGCAAGGCAGCAACTCTACCGCAACTCCACCGTGGCCGCTCAAATACAGTAAACAAATGTTTTTTTCCTTTCAGAGAAATTGCTGTGGATAGGGTGAAGACTGGGATGGGAGGAAAAACTGGAAATAAAGGAGCAGTAGCTATCCGTCTACAGTTCCACAGCACCAGACTCTGCTTTGTATGTGCTCATCTGACGGCAGGACAGTCACAAGTAAAAGAAAGGAATGAAGATTATCGAGAAATCACGCAGAAACTCAGCTTCCCAATGGTATTGTTAACTTCCTTCTCTACCCCCCCCCCTCTCTCTACCCCCTCCCCACCCCCTCTACCCCCCCCTCCCCCTCCCTCTATACCCCCTCCCCTCCCTCTATACCCCTCCCCTCCCCCCACCCCCTCCACCCACCCCCTCTAAACACCCCTCCCCTCCCTCTATACCCCTTCCCCTCCCTCCCTCTATCCCCTCCCTCTCTCTGCCTCTCTAACACTCTCTCTCCTCAACCCTCTCTCTCTACCCCCTCCCCACCCCCCTCTACCTACCCTCTCCTACCCTTCCCCCTCCCTCTCTACCCCCTCCCCCTCCCTCTCTACCCCTACCCCCTCCCCTTCCCCCCTATACCCCCCTCACCCTCCCCTCTACCCCCTCACCTCCCCCTCCCTCTCTACCCTCTCCCCTTCCCTCTCCCTCCCCTCTCTCACCCCCCCCTCTCCCTCTCCCTCTACCCCCCCCTCTCCCTCACTCTCTACCCCCCTCTCCCTCACTCTCTCCCCCCCCTCTCCCTCACTCTCTACCTCCCTCCCCTCCCTCTATCCTCCCTCTCTACCCCCTCCCTCTCTGGCTCCCTACCCTCCCCCCCTCTCCCTCCCATTCTGCCCTTCTCCCTCCCGCTCTACCCCCCCCCTCCCTCACTCTCTACCCCCTCTCCCTCATTCTCTACCTCCCTCCCCTCCCTCTACCCTGCCTCTCTACCCCCCTCACCCTCTCCATCTCTACCCCCTCCCCCTCCCTCTCTAGCTGTGCCTGCACAGTTGGGGGCAATGCATGAGTAGATAGGTTGGGGGATGGGGGAAAAGGAGCAAATGAAAGCGTTACATGAAATTAACGAAATCAATGTTCAAATCCTGGGTTGAAACATCACCTATTCCTTCGCTCGATAGAGGCTGCCTCACCCGCTGAGTTTCCCCAGAATTTTTGTCTACCTTCGATTTTTCCAGCACCTGCAATTCTTTCTTAAACATAGAAGGAAAGTTAGATTTAGCTCTTAGGGCTAACGTAATCAAGGGATATAAGGGAAAATGCAGGAACGGGGTGCTGATTTTAGATGATCAGCCATGATCATTTTGAATGGCGGAGCTGGATCGAAGGGGGCCTACTCCTGCACCTATTTTCTATGCTTTCTAACGTTTCTATAAAACTATAGGCAAATAGTCCTGGTTACCAGGTTGGACATAGCAATAATTCAGCAACTCGTCACTAAGAGGGAGAAAGTCATAGCGTACATTTTTTACATTCAGTTTTAAGTTTAGATAGGTTTAGACTTCCTATTATCATGTGTACCAAGATACAGTGAAAAGCCGTGTTTTGCATGCTATCAACTCAAATGAGATTTCAATAAGTAATATGAAATAGATGTTAAATTAATTGAGCTAATCAAAATAGATATAAAAATAAGGAGATTTTTTTAAAGGTTTGAATTTAAGGTGTTTCAATAGAACAGCGCAATGTTCTGTTGGCTCAGAACTGCATAAATCTTGCTGTGTCCTAGTATTTGATGCTGTCTGTGTGGAGTCTGCAGGTTCTCTCTGCTACTGGTTGCTCCATTTATGACCCACCTGCCAAAGGTGCTGGTTGTCGGGTTAACAGCTGCCGAAATTCATCTCCAGTGTGAGTGGCTGGTCATGTGATAGGAGCAGTATTAGGCCATTCAGCCCATCAAATTTACTCTGCCATTCGATCATGGCTGATCTATCTCTCCCTCCTAATCCCATTCTCCTGCCTTCTCCCCATCACCCCTGACTCTGGTGCTAATCAAGAATCTATCTATCTCTGCCTTAAAAACATCCTATTGACGGCCTCCACAGCCTTCTATGGCAAAGAATTCCACAGATTCACCACCCTCTGACTCTAGAAATTCAATAGACAATAGGTTTAGGAGGAGGCCATTCGGCCCTTCGAGCCAGCACCGCCATTCACTGTGATCATGGCTGATCATCCACAATCAGTACCCCGTTTCTGCCTTCTCCCCATATCCCTTGACTCCGCTATCTTTAAGAGCTCTATCTACCTCTCTCTTGAAAGCATCCAGAGAATTGGCCTCCACTGCCTTCTCAGGCAGAGAATTTCACAGATTCACAACTCTCTGGGTGAAACAGTTTTTCCTCATCTCCGTTCTAAATTGCCCCTGGTCCTGGACTCTCCCAACATCGGGAACATGTTTCCTGCCTCGAGCGTGTCCAATCCCTTAATAATCTTATATGTTTCAATAAGATATCCTCTCATCCTTCTAAATTCCTCCTCATCTTCTTCCTAAAGGAATGTCCTTTAATTCTGAGGCTATGATCTCTTGTTCTAGACTCTCGCACTAGTGGAAACATCCCCTCCACATCCACTCTATCCAAGCCTTTCACTATTCAATATGTTTCAACGAGGAAGTAAAGGGAGAGAGATGGGGGAATGGGAGTGAGAGGATTGATTTTAGTGTTGCCATCGCCTTAAGAAGTCATAAGAAATTCTGAGATAATAGTATTTTCAATAATGTTTAAATTTTTTTCAATGTTTGAATGTATTGTAGACATTGATATGTGTTGGAACCCTTTAGTTGAGAGATATGCGCGGAAACAGGTCCTTAAGCCCACCGTGTTTGCACTGATCAGCCATCCCTGCACATTAACACTATCCTTTGCACACTAGGGACAATTTACACTTGTACCAAGCCCAATGAACCTACAAACCTGTACGCCTTTAGAGTGTGGGAGGAAACCGAAGATCTCGGAGAAAACCCGCGTGGTGATGGGGAGAACGTGCAAACTCTGCACAGACAGCACCCGTAGTCAGGATCGAACCCAGGTCTCTGGTGCTGTAAGACAGCAACTCTACCGCTGCATCACCGTGCCGCAACAGCAACGGTAAACAGAACATGTGATGGCGATCACGGTGGCGCAGCGGTAGAGTGGCTGCCTTGCAGCGCCAGAGACCTGGGTTCGATCCCTGACTACAGGTGCTGTCTGACTACAGGTGCTGTCTGTACGTTCTCCCCGTGACCTGCGTGGGTTTTCTATGAGATCTTCAGTTTCCTCCCACACTCCAAAGACATACAGGTTTGTAGGTTAATTGGCTTGGTGTATGTGTAAATTGTCCCTAGTGTGCGGGGGTCATAGGTCGGCGCGGACTCGGTGGGCCAACGGGCCTGTTTCCACTGTGTCTCGAAACTAAAATAAACATGCTGGGAACAATCAACAGGTCAGGCAGACTTGTGGATAGAGAAACCATTATTGCTTCCAATTTTCAGCCTCTGCTGTAGATTCGATGAACAAGATTAATTTTGCCGGATAAATTATGCCTCTGCAGGGTCTCTCGTTTCAATGTCGCTGTCAGCTCTATAAACTGCTCTTTTATGTTACGAATTCATATTCAAGATTCACCTGAAGAAAGCTAATTAATCAATGAAAAATATTTTTCTGGTAAAACTATTAAAAAAAAAAAACATTATCTAATTTCTTTGATAAATATCTGCAGTTTTCCCACAGCTGTGTTTACTATCCATAAGAATATTTTATTTTCTTTTGGGTATAAGCAGCAGGTGTATTCCTGAATATAGGTGATGAATTCTATTCAAACTTAATGCGTAGGAAGAAACTGCAGATGCTGGTTTAAACCGAAGAGAGACACAAAAAGCTGGAGTAACTCAGCTGGTCAGGCAGCATCTCTGGAGGAAATTGAATAGGCGACATTTCGGGTCGAGACCTGTCTTCAGACTGAGATTCAGGGGAAAGGGAAACGAGAGATCTTTTATTTTCAAAGGTAGCTTCTCCATCTTGGCCTTTGTTCACAATACACCTATTAGAGTGATACCAGCTTGATACTTGTTCTGTCACTAACTTGCTCTTTCATTGTTTGAAGGGATTACTTTTGCTCTTCTTCCGGCAGGGGAGGAATGTTTTTTCGCATGATTACGTATTCTGGTGTGGGGATTCCAACTTCCGCATTGATCTTCCATACGATGAAGTCATGCAGCATGTTAAGAGAAGGGATTGGAAACTTCTTCAGGCTCATGACCAGTTGCAACAACAGATGGTGGACAGCAAGGTGAGTGCAACGAATGGGAAGAAGGAAGCAAAAGGGCGGCAGGGTAGCGCTGCGGTGGAGCTACTGCCTTACAGCGCCAGAGACCCGGGTTCCATCCTCTGTTTGTTTACTTTAGAGATAAAGCACGGAAACAGGCACTTCGGCCTACCGGGCCCAGCGATCCCCGCACACTAACACTAGCCTACACACACTAGGGACAATTTTTATATTTTACCAAGCCAATTAACCTACACACCTGTACATCTTTGGAGTGTGGGAAGAAACCGAAGATCTCGGAGAAAACCCACGCAAGTCACGGGGAGAACGTACAAACTCCGCACAGACAGCACCCGTAGTTGGGATGGAACCCGGGTCTCTGGCGCTGTAAGGCAGCAACTACCGCTGCGCCACCTGCGTTGTCTTTTGTGATGAATTTCTGCATTTTCCCAATGACTGGCATGATGGTAACTGAGGCATAATTTCTTGCTTTAGGCCTCAGGCTTTTGGTTTCTTTGCAGGGCCTCCATGGAGGCCCTGCAGTGGAAACCACAACAGAGGAGAGATGTTCTTCATCCACAGGGCGCGGGACACTCTCCAGACCTGCCTGCACTGTGAAGGCATGGCAGATGTCACCTGGGAAGGTCACCTGCACAATCCAACACATTTGGGGCCATTGACTTCACTTGAATAGTTTTACCTCAAGTGCCCCATCCTACTCCAGCAACAGACTGCTCACAGCAGTATTAATTCATAAATTTAGCTCAATTAATTTTCTCTGTTATATCTTATAAAAAGAATCAGTTTGTAATGACTAATCATTTGCGATTGTAAATATTCTTAAATAAAACATTATTCTTTGACGTAGGTTTTTAAAGACTTTTTTGAAGGCCCCATCAACTTTGCCCCGACGTACAAATATGACGTGGGAACGGACGTTTATGACACCAGTGACAAAGGACGAACCCCTGCCTGGACTGATAGGGTGCTGTGGTGGAGGAAACATAAAACACCCTTTGATGTGCCAGGTACGTACGTTACTAAACTGAACCCTTATGTTATGGAAGCAAAGTAGTGTAAGCACATACAGTAATATGTAATATAATAAGCCTTTATTGTCATTGTACTTAGAAATACAATGAAATTAGGAGAGCTACTCCTGATCAGTGCAACCAAGACAAGTCCAAACAAGCCAAGTCACATCCAATACATTCAATATGTTATTCTGCACTGGGAGAATATTACACTTTAAATTTAGTAAATACTTTAATGGATTTTTAAAAAGAGGAAATAACTGAGTGGTCTGAAAAGAAAGGCTTAAAGGGCTTTCTCACGGTGCAACCTGAAGCAAGACTTAACAAGAGTTTAACATCGTGGGAACCTTCTGCGATAGCAGTACGGCATTCGTGGACCACCGAGGACCTCCGTGGCGCTAACGGCAGGTAGTCGTGTAACTTTGTAAGGTCGGGAGAAAATTCAAACATTTTTGAATTTCTCCAAGAGTGACTTGAGCAGCGTTGCAACATTGTATGAACGCAGATGCCAGTGCGTGCGATATCCGTAATGACTCTTGCGGGTACCGTGGGAACTCCTGCGAACGGTAAACCCGGAAGCTTGACAGAAGGGACATAAGGTGAGTAAAAAAGGTGGTCTCAATATCGCCAATGGACCATGTGTCCATCGAGGACGTCCCACCTAATTGTCATTGTTTGAGAATCTTTTTCACAGTAAAAAGACTTGCAGAGATGCCTCTCAGAAAAGCGCAAAGAAAGGGGTCAAAGAAAGTCAGAAAGTTTTTAGCCATGCAGGTAAATGAAGAGGAGACTCAGCAAGAGAGACAAGTGGAGAGGCAAGAGGAGATGCCAGAGATACCACTGCCTGTGGGCTCCTTGGAGCAGGGAGAGGGTGATCAAGGTGGATTTGAGATTGCCTCCCCAGTAGCTGTTGCCTCCCCAATATCCTCAGCAGACGATAACATAAAGGGAAAATGGCAGAAGGTAAGGCCATATAAATTCAACAGGGAACAAGAGGGGAAACTGGTGGAGTGGTACCAATGCAATGAGATTCTCTATGACAAATCCAGAGAGGATTATAGAAATAGGGAGAGAAAGCGCAACCTGCTGGAGACGAAGGCTGCGGAGTATCCCTGGTGCTCATGTGAGTAACTATAACAATATATTAGTTTATGTACAGGAGAACAATTTAATGTTATCCATGATTTAAAAACATACAATGCTACAGATGTAAAAGTGCTGTTTTTGCAGTTATCTTTAATTTATCTTATAAGTCTGTCTGTTCCCTGCAGCTGCAATGTAAAAGTAGTGGCAGACAGACAGACAATGAAAATAACAACCAGCCTGTACTCGAACCAACTTTGTATAGGCATGTCTGCAAATGAGGCAATTCTACGAACGGAGGGTATTTATATAGTGTGTAAAAAAAAGTGACATCATTTGTGCCACGTGATTAACTACACTACAGTCCACGATGGTCATTCCCAATTAACGGGAAAGATCGGGAGACGGACAAGTCACTCGCACAAATGACAGAATTGCCGAGTACCGTGGGAACTCTTTATCTACCCCCCCTTATATCGTGCGGAACTCGTGCTGGACCACGACCACTTCACTCTGGTGACATCTTGCGTCGGGTCGCACCGTGAAAACCGGCCATAAGTAACCCAACACCTTCACTCTCTGTCCCTGAAAACTTCAAACAAAGCCAGAAATCTTGGGGTTATTATGGATTCAGATTTACATTTCGACAGTCACATCAAATCAGTAACAAAATCGGCCTACTATCACCTCAAAAACGTAGCAAGATTAAGAGGACTCATGCCAGCTCAAGACTTAGAAAAACTTGTACATGCATTTATTACTAGTAGGCTAGATTATTGTAACGGTCTCCTTGCAGGTCTTCTGAAAAAAACTGTCAGGCAGCTACAGCTTGTTCAGAACGCTGTTGCTAGAGTTCTAACAAAGACCAAAAAATTTGAACACATTACACCAATTCTTAAATCCTTACATTGGCTCCCTGTATGTCAGAGAATTGATTTCAAAATCCTTCTACTCACCTATAAATCACTACATGGTTTAGGACCAAAGTATATCACTGACATGCTTCCACTATATAAGCCTTCTAGACCGCTAAGATCTTCTGAAACCAATCTGTTAGTGATTCCCAGAGTAAATACAATACATGGGGAAGCAGGATTTACTTACAAATAGCTGGAATAAACTTCCTGAAGATTTAAGACTTGCCTCAACTTTGACCACTTTTAAAACACTGAAAACTTTTATGTTTACTTTAGCTTTCAGCTAAATCTTAACTACATTGCACTTTTAACTTTTGCATTTTTTATAATGCATTTTTAATTTTGCTTTCTTTTCTTTTAATTCTTCTATTTTATTTCATTTTATTATTTAATTTTATTGTATGACATGTTTTTATGTGAAGCACTTTGAGTCTGCCTCGTGTATGAAATGTGCTATATAAATAAAGTTGCCTTGCCTTGCCTTGCCTTTAGAGTGGATTTGATGACAGCATTCCCATGTCGTGTGGATATTTGAGGAATTTAGAGTGCTGATGGCCCAGGGAAAGAAACTGTTCTTGAGTCTGTTTGTCCGGCCTTTGACGCACCTGTACCGCCTACCAGAGGGCAGGAGGTTGAACAGGAACTGTCCAGGATGGAAGGGGTCTTTGATTATTTTCCTGGCTCTACGGAGGCACAGAGAGCTGGAGATGTCTTCCAGGGAAGGCAGAGGGCAGCCGATGATTTTCTGGGCAGTTTTGATCACTCTCTGCAGTGCTCTCCCTTCTGCTGCTGAGCAGCCCGGCATTCCACACCGTGATGCAATATAATATAATAATGACCTCTTGTCAAAATGTTTAGGACAGAGAGCTGTTGTGCCCTTTAGAATATGGAGACAAACTATCTATGCAAAGTATTGTGAAAAATGTGTTAACTTATAAATGTGTTAATTATTGGTGCAAAAGGTGTTCAACCAAACATGGATCTATAATTGTCACTCGTAAACTATTTACATTTCACATCTTTCTTTAACCATCACCCGATTTATTTGTGAAGAGTGTTACTCTTTCCCTATTGTGCAGAACATTTTTACAGCGCAGCATAGGAACACACCCACGGTATCGAAGGGCAGATACTAGCATGGATAGCAGGTTGGCTACATGGCAGAAGACAAAGAGTGGCAATAAAGGGGGCTTTTTCTGGTTGGCTGCCAGTGACTAGCGGAGTTCCCTCAGGGGTCGGTGCTGGGGCCACTACTCTTCCCGTTGTATATCAGTGATTTGGATGAGAGGATCTGGAGAGGATCCAGAGGAGGTTTACGAGAATGATCCCAGGAATGAATGGGTTAACATTTGATGAGCGTTTGACGGCACTGGGCCTGTACTCGCTGGTGTTTAGAAGGGTGAGCCGTGACCTCATTGAAACTTACCAAAGGCTTGGATAGTGGATGTGGAGAAGATGTTTCCACTGGTGGGAGAGTCTAGGACTAGAGGTCGCAGCCTCAGAATTAAAGGACTTTTGCGAGTCATGATGGTGGGTAAGTGAAATGGTTTTATTTGGAATAATGGAAACAACGATAAACCCAAGTCGCTGGAGACTGCCAAGTACACGATTTTAACTCCACAAGTGTGGCGCTAGAATGGCAATTACAGCAAAAACAAAAAACGCGAATAGAACACCCGCGCGCTCATGTGACTCCTCCAGCCAATCACGAGGGTTCGATTACCCAGAGCCACCACCAGGTGTCACTACAGGACGTTCTTTTAGGAAGGAGATGAGGGGGAATTTCTTTAGTCTGAGGATGGTGAATCTGTGGAATTCTTTGCCACAGAAGGCTGTGGAGGCCACCTTGATATTTTTAAGGCAAAGATAGATAGATTCTCAATTAGTACGGGTGTCAGGGGTAATGGGGAGAAGGCAGGAGAATGGGGAGAGATAGATCAGCCATGATTAAATGGCGGAATAGGCTTGGTGGGCCGAATGGCCTAATTCTGCTCCTATCCAATGACCTTGTGACTTTTTGACGCCCTTCAGCCATGATAAACATGATGCCAAATCAATCTAATACCTTCTACCTGAATATAAACCATGTCCTTACCTATTCTGCATATCCATGTGCCTATCTAAAAACCTCTTAAAAGCTACTGATGTATCTGCTTCCACCATCACCCCTGGCAGTACATTCCCCCAGTCACCCATAGATACATAGACAATAGGTGCAGGAGTAGGCCATTCAGCCCTGTGAGCTAGCATCGCCATTCAATGTGAGCATGGCTGATCATCCACAATCAGTACACTGTTCCTGCCTTCTCCCCATACCCCTTGATTCCATTAGCCCCAAGAGCTCCATCTAACTCTCTTTTGAATGCATCCAGTGAATCGGCCTCCTGCCTTCTGAGGCAGAGAATTCCACAAATTCACAACACTCTGGGTGAATACGTTTTTCTTCATCTCAATTTTAAATGGCTTACCCCTTATCCTTAAACATGTTTCCTGCATCTAGCGTGTCCAATCCCTTAATCATTTTATATGTTTCTATAAGATCTCCTCTCCTTCTAAATTACAGTGAATACAAGCCCAGTCGCTCCATTCTTTCATCATATGACAGTCCCACCATCCTGGGAATTAACCTGGTGAACCTACGCTGCATTCCCTCAATAGCAAGAATATCCTTCCTCAAATTAGGAGACCAAAACGGCATACAATACCCCAGGTGTGGTCTCACCAGGTGCCCTGTACAACTGAAGAAGGACCTCTTTGCTCCTATATTTAACTCCTCTCTTTATAAAGGCCAACATGCCACCAGCTTTCCTCACTGTACCTGTATGCTTACTTTCAGTGACCGATGTACTAGGACACCCAGGTCTCGTTGTACTTCCCCTTTTCCTAATTTGACACCATTCAGATAATAATCTGCCTTCCCGATCTTGCCTCTAAAGTGGATAACCTCACATTTATCCACATTATACTGCATCTGCCCACTCACCCAACCAGTCCAAGTCACCCTGCAACCTCGTAGCATCCTCTTCACAGTTCACACAGCCACCCAGCTTTGCGTCAACTGCAAATTTGCGAATGTTACTTTTAATTCCTTCATCTAAATCATTAATGTATACAGATGCTCCCTGATTTACGATGCATCGACTTGCGATATTTCGACTTTACGCTCGGCAATGCCAGCGAGCCGCAGCTCACTCCGGCCACGTGAATGCGTTTTTGACTTGTGATATTTTCGATTTACGATGGATTTATCGGAACGTAACCCCACCGTAGGTCAAGGAGCAGATGTATTGTAAATATCTGCGGTCCAAGCAACGAGCCTTGCGGTACCCCACTAGTCACTGCCTGCCATTCTGAAAGGGACCCATTAATCCCTACTCTTTGTTTCCTGTCTGCCAACCAATTTTCTATCCATGTCAACACCCTATCCCCAATACCATGTGCTCTAATTTTAGCCCACTAATCTCCTGTGTGGAACCTTATCAAATGCTTTCAGAAAGTCAGGGACACTAGAGCCACTGGCTCTCCCTTGCCTATTTTGCTTGTTACATCCTAAAAAAATTCCAGAAGATTTGTCAAGCATGATTTCCACTTCGTAAATCCATGCTGACTTGGACCGATCCTGTTACTGCTATCTAAATGTGCCGCTATTACATCTTTGATAATTGACTCCAGCATCTTCGCCATTACCGATGTCAGGCTAACGTCTATAATTCCCTGTTTTCTCTCTCCCTCCTGTCTTGAAAAGTGGGATAACATTAGCTACCCCCCAATCCACAGGAACTGATACAGAATCTATAGAACATTGAAAAATGATCACCAATGCATCCACAATTTCTAGAGCCAACTCCTTGAGTACCCTGGGATGCAGACCATCAGGCCCTGGGGATTTATCAGCCTTCAGTCCCATCAGTCTACCATTTCCTGACTAATGTGATTTCCTTCAGTCCCTCCGTCACCCTAGGTCCTCTGTCCCCAGTACATCTGGGAGATTGATTGTGTCTTCCTTCGTGAAGACAGAACCAAAGGACCTGTTCAACTTGTCTGCCATTTCCTTGTTCCCCATAATAAATTCACCTGTTTCTGTCTTCAAGAGACCCACATTTGTCAACTATTTTTTTTTCTCTTCACATACCTAAAGAAGCTTTTACTATCCTCCTTTATATTATTGGCTAGCTTACCTTTGTACCTCATCTTTTCTCCCATTATTGCCTTTTTAGTTACCTTCTGTTTATTTTTAAAAGTTTCCCAAATCCTCTGGCTTCCCACTCATCTTTGCTGTGTTATACGTCGTTTCTTTTTTTTTTAATGCTGTCCTTGACTTCCATTGTCAGCCACGGTCGCCTCTTACTCCCCTTAGGTCTTTCTTCCTCTTTGGAATGAAATGACCCTGCGTCTTCTGGATTATTCCCAGAAACACCCGCCTTTGTTGTTCCACCGTCATCCCTGCTGGGGTATCTTTCCAGTCGACCTTGCCAGCTCCTCCCTCATACCAACATAGTCCCCTTTGTTCAACTGCAATACTGACACCTCCGATTTTACCTTCTCCCTCTCAAATTGCAGATTAAAACATCATGGTATTGTCACTACCTCCTAATGGTTCCTTTTCCTTGAGTTCCCTTATCAAATTTGGTTCATTATACAACACTAAACGCAGAATTGCCTTCTCCCTGGTAGGCTCCAGTTCAAACAGTTCTAAGAATCCATCCTGGAGGCACGCCACAAACTCCCTTTCTTGGAGTCCAGTACCAACCTGATTTTCCCAGTCTACCTGCATGTTGAAATCTCCTATAACCACCATAGCATTACCTTTGCTACATGCTAATTTTAACTCCTGATGCAACTTGCACCCTATATCCAGGCTACTGTTTGGAGGCCTGTAGATAAGTCCCATTAGGGTCTTTTTAACATTACTCTACATCTTCGGATTCTATGTCCCCTCTCGCAAGGGACTGAATTTCATTCCTTACCAACAGAATTACCCCACCCCCTCTGCCCACCTGTCTGTCTTTTCAATGGGATGTATACCCTTGAATATTCAGTTCCTAGCTCCGATCCTCTTGCAGCCATGTCTCTGTAATTCCCACAACATTATACTTACCAATTTCTAACTGAGCCTCAAGCTCAGTTTATTTTTTATACTTTGCGCATTCATATATAACACTTTTAATTCGGTATTCACCTCCCCTTGCACACCAGTTCCTTTCATCTGACTTTCTCTCTTATCCTTTCTTGAACTTTCCGTCCCATTAATTTAGGTGTCCTTCGTAACTTTTCCTGCACTCTCTTCCCACTGCCCCTTGTTTAAAAAAAAAACTCACTCGGCACATCTCCTTTAAACTTTGCCCATTTCACCTTAAAGTTATGTGCTCTAGTCTTTGATGTTTTCATCTTGGAGAAAAAGCTTCGGACTGTTTACCCTCTCTTTGCTTCTGATAATTTGATATACTTCTATCACGCCTACCCTCAACCTCCAGTGTTCAAGAAAAACAACCCAAGTGAGTCCCAGCTTATACCTCATGCCCTCTAACCCAGCCATCTCCTCTAAACTTCCCCCATTAATCCTTAAAGGGCCTGTCCCACTTATGTGACTTTTTCGGCGACTGCCCATCATAGATCGCTGAAAATTTTCAACATGTTGAAAATTCAGCGGCAACCAGAAAGATGCTACGACTCTTTGGGTGACTGAGAGACTACGCACAACCATACAGGCGACATGTGTGAGTAGTCTCCCAGGTCATGAGTAGTCTCCCAAGCAGTCGTACCTTTTTCTGGTCGCCACTGGATTTTCAACGTTGAAAATTTTCGGAGACCTGCTGCGACTATGACAGGTGCCGGCAAGTCGCCGAAAAAAATTGCGTAATTGGGACAGGCCCATAAAGCTATGACCTTTAGTTCCTGCCTCTCCTCAACACATTTGTGCATCTTTAAGATAGATCGGTATGTTTGCCTGAGTTTTATGTGCTGTCCTTTTTCCCCAACTGAGGTAATTTTTTAGTTTTAGTATTAGAGATACAGCGCGGAAACAGTCCCTTCGGCCAACCGAGTCTGCACCGAACAGCATTCCTCGCACATTAATACTACCCGACACACTCACTGATTTTCACTTACACCAAGCCAATTAACCTACTAATCTGCACGTCTTTGGAGTGTGGGAAGAAACCGAAAATCTCGGCGAAAACACACGGTGAGAAGGTACAAGCTCCGTACAGACAGCACCCGTAGTCAGGATTGAACCCGGGTCTTTGATGCTGCAAGCGCTGTAAGGCAGCAATTCTACTGCTGTGCCCCTGTGGTGTTTTGTTTTGGTTTTTATCAATTTGTCCACTATTGAAATAATTCAGTTTCCAGAATTGGTCCTTTAACTTCCTGTCTATTCAACAATATTCTGTGTAAAGTTTAACGAAGATGTGCAGGGCAAGTTTTCTTTGTACAGAGAGCGGTGGGTGCCTAGAATGCACTGCCAAGGGTGGTGGTGGAGGCAGATATGAACACATGGATATACATAGAATGGAGGAATACGGATCATGTCTAGGTAAAGGAGACTAGTTCATCTTGGCATCATGTTCGGCACAAACATTATGGGATGAAGGGCCTGTTCTGTTCTTGATGCCCTTGATGTTCAGAATCTCAGGCAACTTGTAATTCTTACTTGCATGCTGAATGTTGCCTCAGCCAGAACTTCACAGGTGGGAAATTGATTCAACAAACTTAACCGCGTGAAATGAAGTATGTCATGGCAGTTTCTATACCTTCTCAAAGTCCAAAGTGCTTCCGTTCCACTGTTGAATCAGTTTTTTACTTAATGGAATGGCAGTTTCTACACCTTCTCAAAGGCCAACTTCGATAGCCATTACTTCTTGGGAATGTGGTAGAGACATGGTTTATGCACTGGCCGCATTCACAGAATGCAGGCAGTAAAAAACTAATCCTCCAGTCATTGTCACTTGATTAATTACTTTATTGAAGTAGTACAAAACAAAGAAGTAATTCATAACTTTGCCCTCTTATTAACTGTTTCTTCATCAGACAGTACGGTCGTGACTGTGTGGTTGTCACCGTGGTAAAAAACTGTTGTACTCACCATCCCTCGAGGTAAAACTAAAGGGCCTATCCCACTTACGCGACCTTTTCAGCGACTGCCTGCACCCATCATAGGTCGCCGAAAATTTCAACATGTTGAAAATTCAGCAGCGACCGGAAAGACGCTACGACTCTTTGGGTGACTAGGAGACCTCTCATGACCATACAGGTGACCCTCTGGTGTTATGCTCCCTGGTAACACCCCGCGAAATGTCGACAGGGGTCGCCTGTAGGATCGTGGGAGGTCTCCTAGTCACCCAAAGAACCATATCGTCTTTCTGGTCACCGCTGAATTTTCAACATGTTGGAAATTTTCAACGACCTATGTCGGGTGCCGGCAGTCGCCGAAAAGGTTGCGTAAGTGGGACAGGCCCTTAACTGACAATCTATGCGTCTGCGCAAGTCTCTCCCGAAGTAGACACACCCCTCTATGTTTCAAATCCCACCTACAAGCGTACATATAGATAAGAACTAGAAATATCAGACATGACTATAATATACTGAGTTAAGCTTCAATGGCTCCCACAAAGTATGTTATAAACAAATGCACTCGTGAATGGAGTAAATGATTCAATGTAAAGACCACTTAGAATGTTGTGTATTTATGTATTTCAGATATAAATTTAAGAGGATTGGGTAGTGAATCAGAAAGAATGTTCAGGAGCGTGGGGACTGGAGGTGACCTGCTGCATTATGGGAGGGCCGAACTGACTGCATCCGATCACAGGTGAGTGGCAGAAACTAGCTGCACACATTTCTTGGGAGACTCTACAGTCGGGACATTCGCCCTTGTTGCCTTGTCAAGGTCCAGTGGTCAAGGTCGTAGAGTAACGGTTTGCCGAATCAAATTGAAGATACAGAATAATGAAAGGGCTTGGAAAGAGTGGATGTGGAGAGGATGTTTCCACTGGTGGGAGAGTCTCGGACTAGAGGTCACAGCCTCAGAATTAAAGGACGTTATTTTAGGCAGGAGATGAGGTGGATTTTCTTTAGTCAGAGGGTGGTGAATCTGTGGAACTCTTTGCCACAGAAGGCTGTGGAGGCCAAGTCAGTGGATATTTTTAAGGCAGAGATAGATAGATTCTTGATTAGTACGAATGTCAGAGGTGATAGGGAGAAGGCAGGAGAATGGGGTTAGGAGGGAGAGATAGATCAGCCATGATTGAATGGTGGAGTAGACTTGATGGGCTGAGTGGCCTAATTCTGCCCCCTTTCACTTATGACCTTATAGCCATGCCCTCTAATGTTCCACAGTTTCACCCTGAGACAAAGGTTCTGACTGTCTACTCTATCTAGACTTCATAATTTTATATACAATATATCCTCTGGTTTTTGATTCCCTTAAAGACTCTGGATAAAAGACTCATTACCCCAGCTATTCCCTTCACAGTCTTATGCACCTCTGTAAGATTACCCCTCATCCACCTGCACTTCAGGTCCAAGCCTGCTCACCTCACCCTATAGCTCAGGCCTTAAAATCCTGGCAACATCCTCGTAAATATTCTCAGAACCCTTTTAACTTAACAACATCTTTCCAGTTTTGGTCTCCTAATTTGAGGAAGGACATCCTTGTGATTGAGGCAGTGCAACGGAGGTTCACGAGATTGATCCCTGGGATGGCGGGACTGTCATATGAGGAAAGATTGAAAAGACTGGGCTTGTATTCACTGGAGTTTAGAAGGATGAGGGGGATCTTATAGAAACTTATAAAAGGACAGGACAAGCTATATGCAGGAAAAATTTTCCCAATGTTGGGCGAGTCCATAAACAGGGGCCACATCTTAGAATAAAGGGGAGTCATTTAAGACTGAAGTGAGAAAAAACGTTTTCACCCAGAGAGTTGAGAATTTGTGGAATTCCCTGCCACAGAGGGCAGTGGAGGCCAAGTCACGGGATGGATTGAAGAGAGAGTTAGATAGGGCTCTAGGGGCTAGTGGCATCAAGGGATATGGGGAGAAGGCAGGCACGGGTTATTGATAGGGGATGATCAGCCATGATCACAATGAATGGTGATGCTGGCTCGAAGGGAAGGGATGAAAGGCCTCCTCCTGCACTTAGTTTCTATGTTTCTTTGCAACAGGGTGACTAAAGATGAAAACAATACTTCAAATTTGGCCTCGCCAATGTCTTGTATAAGAACAGTCAGGACAGTCACGGAGAGGCTGTATATGAGGTTTAACAAATTGGGTGGAATATTAAAGAAAACATGCCAGCGTTACAGATAATGTTGTGGAACCATTGTCCACCACAAGATGTCACTAGTCTGTCATTGATAACATTTCCATTAGGGACTGGACACACCACAAATACAGTTGTGGAAACTTTCTCTGTGTCTTTCCTCCGTGTAAGGCAAGGCACAGTGGCAGACTCCTCCACGGAAACACTGGGCTGGAGTTTGAAACCCACACTGCAGTTATCACTCACTTGACCCCAACCTGATTATCGTTACAACCTGAAGAAGGGTCTCGACCCGAAACATCACCCATTCCTTCTCTCCAGAGATTGCCTCCTGTCCCGCTGAGTTACTCCAGCATTTTGAGTCTATCTTCGGTGCATTTCTAAACCAGCATCTGCAGTTCCTTCCTACACACGTCATTCCATCTCGAATTGATTCTAGCTGAACTCCCTCTTCAAGTCGTCCTCCTCATAAGTCTCAGCTGAACTAAGAGGTTCCACAATGACTTTTGTGAAAAAAGAGTACAGCCTCTGTTCAATCATATGTGATGCCTTAAACTTTGTCTGCAATCAACCATTGTTGTGCTTGAGAAAAGTACCCCTTAACAGCCCTGTACAATTTCTAAAAATGCATGTTGCATTTTATTCTACCTTGAAAAGCATGTACATCGCCTTATATTCTGTTCTGACATAATTATGTCAGTAGGGTGGCATGGTGGTGCAGCGGTAGAGCTGCTGCCTTACAGCACCAGAGACCCGGGTTCAATCCTGACTGCGGAGTTTGTCTTTACAGAGTTTGTACGTTTCCCCCGTGACCTTCATGGGTTTTCTCCGAGATCTTAGGATTCCTCCCACACTCCAAAGACGTACAGGTCTGTAGGTTAATTGGCTTGGTATAAATGGAAATTGTCCTTAGCGTGTGTAGAATAGTGTTGGTGTGCGGGGATCGCTGGTAGGTGCACATTCAGTGGGCTGAAGGGCCTGTTTCCGTGATGTACCTCTAAACTAAACTAAACAACGAAGGGTCTCGACCTGAAACGTCACCTATTCCATCTCTCCAGATGCTGACTGACCTGCTGTTACTCCAGCTTTTTGTGCCTATCATCAATAATTATGATCATTATCAAATTTATTGATTTCAATTGCTATTTATATTTGTATTGTGAAAAATGTCAAGTGATGCTATTGATGCAGTCTCAAGGTGGTGCTGCAGCTCCACTACATGCAATCAGCACTGCCTCAACTTTCAATAGTTCTACAAAGTCCTGCTGCTTATGATACCAGTCTGACATTAAGCACCCCTGTCCCACTTAGGAGACTTAAACAGCAACCTCTGGTGACCTTGCCCGCCACCCAAGGTTTCCATGAGGTCACCGGAGGTTTTGGTCACTCTCCCTAATGGTCGAAAGTGGTTTCCGCGTGGTTGAGGCTTCATCTAGGTTGCTGCTATTTTTTCATCATGATTAAAACCGGCCTCGACTAAAAATAGGTTGCCGTTTTAAACATCAATAATTTTTTTGTCACAGTTCTAGTCAAAGGCGGTTTTCTTCATAGTCGAGGAAGGTTTTCAACATATGCGTGGGAGGTGGTAGCAGGTTGCAGGTCACCTCGACCTTGATTTATTTTTCGGTGGCGGGCAAGGTCACCAGAGGTTGCTGTTTAGGTCTCCTAAGTGGGACAGGGGCTTCATCAGTCTTGTATGAGGATGTTGCCTGGGCAAGAGGGTCTGAGCTGCATATAGGGAGAGGTTGAGCTGGCTGGGACTCTTTTTCCATGGAGTGCAGGAGGATGAGGGGTGATCTTGTAGAGGTGTATAAAATCATGAGAGGAATAGATCGGTTAAACCCACAGAGTCTCTTGCCCAGAGTTAGGGAATCGAGGACCAGAGGATGCAGGTTTAAGGTGAAGGGGAAAACATTTAATAGGAATCTGAAGGGTACCCTTTTCACACAAAGAGTGGTGGGTGTATGGAACAAGGCTGGGACTATCCCAACAATTAAGAAACAGTTAAGCAGGTACATGGAAAGGACAAGTTTGGAAGGATATGGATAAAAGCAGGCAGATGGGACTGGTGTAGCTGGGACATGTTGGCAGGTGTCGGAAAGTTGGGCCGAAGGGCCTGTTTCCACGCTGTATCACTGTGACTATAATATTTTGATTTGCAGTTTATTTTAGTCAAATCCTGCATTCAAACTGTTAGATCTGTAAATTGATTGAAGTATATGGCAGTCAATGGGATATAATGGGTTGGAATTCTTTGAGGAAGTAAATAGCAGGATAGACAAAGGGGTGTCGGTGGACGGTGTTTACCTGGATTTTCAGAAGGCTTTTGAAGAGGTGCCGCAAGTGGGGCTGCAAATGATTTTGTCCACGTCAATTGCTAGAGAAGGTACAGAGTTCTGTCAGTTTCCTCTTGATAACTGTAATTTTCACCAAGAGCCCCAACACCATCTCTTCCTTGACCTCAAACTGCCCTTGCATATTAGTAACAAAGCATGGCGATGGAGCAACTCAGTGGGTCGGGCAGCATCTGTGAAAGATATGGATGGGCAGCGTTTCAGCTCTGCGACCTTCTTCAGACTGAAGAAGCTCGAAGAAGGATCCTGACCCGAAACCTTGAAACCGATGTCCTCCAGAGATGCTGCCAGACCTCTCTGAGTTACTGTTACTCCAGCACTTTGTGGGCTTTTTGCACATTAGTGCTCTCCACACTGATCTCACTGTCCTCAGTCTGAAGAAGGGTCTCGACCCGAAATTTGGCTTAGTCTGAAGAAGGGTCTCGACTCAAAATGTAGCTCAGTCAGAAAAGGGTCTTGATCCGAAATGTCACCTTTCTCTTTTCTCTGGAAATGCTGTCTGGCCTGCTGAGTTACTCTGTGTTTATGTGTCTATCTTCAGTTTAAACCAGTATCTGCAGGTCCATCCTACACTCACTGTCCACCATGTCCTTCTCCTTGATCAATGCAGATGCAAAGTACTGGTTTAGTGCCTCACCTTAATCCCCTGACACCAAGCACATATTTCCTACTTTATCTGTGGAATTCTCTGCCTCAGAGGGAGGTTCTCTGGATGCTTTCAAGAGAGAGCTAGATAGGACTCTTAAAAATAGCGGAGTCAGGGGATATGGAGAGAAGGCAGTTACGGGGGACTGATTGGAGATGATCAGCCATGATCACATTGAATGGCGGTGCTGGCTCGAAGGGCTGAATGGCCTACTCCTGCACCTATTGTCTATTGTCTATTATCTGCAGGGGTCATTGCAGTGAATTTCTTTTTAACCATTTATGAATTGAATCAGAAGGTTGTGCAAGTGTTGGTGAATAGAGGTGTGAATTCTATAATGTCCATGGGCAAAAATGTCCACTTCTGACCTTTTGATACAACAAAGGCCACTGATAAATCAGAAGATGAAGGGCTTGTCCCAAGGAATTACTGCAGTAATACTCTGCGAATGGAATGATTGAGTTCCTGCAATCTTAACCTTCATTTGTGTGAGGTATGGCTTCAACCATTGGAGAATCTTCCCCTTGAAACCTCTTGATTTCAGTGGTTCATTGATACCACACTTTGCCAAATACTTGTATAGGATGGAAGGGCAGATGCCGGTTTACACCGAAGATAGATACAAAGTGCTGGAGGAAAATTCTGTTAAGCTGAGTTACTCCAGCGATTTGAGTCTATCTTCTGTTTCAAATACTTTGTTGATTTCAAGGAAAGTCATCCTGAACGCATCTCTGGAATTCTGGAATTATAGCGCGGAAACAGGCCTATCAGTCCACCAAGTCCCACCGACCAGCGATCCCCACACTCTAACACTATCCTACAATAGGGACAATTTACATTTATATTATCCTACAAACCTGTGCGTCACCCATTCTTTCTCTCCGGAGATACTGTCTCACCCGTGCTACATACAGTGGTACATAGATCAACAATACATACATAAATACATACATACTCCCCTCCCTCAGAGGACCTCAAGAAAGGCTTGAGAGTAGAAATAATTTTAAGTCTAGACTTAAGAGAGTCGATGGAGGGGGCAGCTCTGATGGGAAGAGGGATGCTGTTCCATCGTCTCGGAGCTGCAACCGCAAAGGCGCGGTCGCCCTTGAGTTTATGCCTAGACTGCGGGATGTTCAGCAACCCCAAGTCGGCCGATCTGAGAGACCTGGAGGTGGTGTGGTGGGTAAGCAGATTTTTGATGTAGATGGGGGCAAGCCCGTTAAGGGCTTTGTTTACATAAAGGAGGAGCTTTAAATTGATTCGGAACCACACTGGGAGCCAGTGGAGAGAGGACAGAATCAGGGTGATGCGGTCTCTTTTTCGGGTGCCCGTCAGGAATCTCGCTGCGGCGTTTTGGACCAATTGTAGGTGGGACGGGGTGATTGGCTGATGTCAGTGTAAAGGGAGTTGCAGTAATCGAGGCCGGAGGAGATAAATGAGTGGATGATTTTTTAGAGGTCGTCAAATTGGAGGAATTGTTTTATTTTAGCTATTGGAAGAAGCTAGCTTTTACCATGGCATTGACCTGTTTGTGAAGAGGTGATGCATGGAGTTATTCTTGTACAAAAAGGTGCACATAATATTTTGAACAATACTTGTACACCAGGCAGATTTCGGAGGTTTACTGCAATGTTGATATATCCATGTTGCTTTTATATTGTTTCTTTTTGCACATTTTTAAAACCCTCTTCACGTTTCAAACATAGGCCTGTGTTAGGTGTCTTTGAGGTGAAAATTCAGGAGGTGGATATTCTTGCACGTGATCAAATATTCCAAGAAATTACATCTTCACAGGGTCCATCAGACGCAACCGTAGTGGTGTCTGTAAAGGCACCAACCAGTGACTCAAGGGATGAATTTCCAGATGACCTAAGCAGTGAAATCATTTATTGCTTTCAGAATTACGGCATTATTTTATTGGTCAGGTAAGTGTTCGCCATCAGTCATAACTGTGCATGAAAATAATATTTATGACCTCATTCCCTCACTGGCATCCATTGAAATATAGCTACTGGGGCAAAACTGAAAATCATTGATTGCAAAGTTATTGCAAATAGAAAATGCCATCTCTCTCACTGAAATGTAAACAATGTCTATAATGTTGAATCATCCAGATCATTTTGGGAGTACTGCATTGTAAAGCCTTGTTAATAAATTACCCTGGAGCAAGTTTAGTTTAGAGGTACAGAGCGGAAGCAGGCCCTTAGGCCTGCTGAGTCCGCACCGACTAGTGATCCCCGCATGTTACCCACAAACACACACCAGGGACATTTTGACATTTACACCACGCCAATCAACCTACTGACCTGTACCTGTACACCTTTGGAGTCCCACGGGGAGAACGTAAAAACAAGCACCCGCAGTCAGAATTGAACCAGGGTCAAAGGGCCACTGTGTTGCCACCTATTGCTGCTGGGCCCTATCAGAGGGAGGGGGCAACAAGTGCCATTTGGCATGGGCCTCATGCCTGTCTGCTTCAAAGGGATCTTGATTTGGGGGCCTCTCAAATTAAGGAGCCTCTGCTTGATCTTGGTTTGGGGGCCTCTAAAATTGTAATGGCCTGGGGCTCAATTCATCGATGAGAGAGGCTGATTGCTGCTACATGTTATGGCTTCTGCTTGCACTTAGTGTGTCAGGGTTAATCTAAACCTAGCTCAGGGTAATTGAAATAAATTGCTGCATTAGATTAATGTCAGCCTCTTTTCTGACTTTGCCATTGCATAAGACGGGAAGGTTTTTAACCGTGTCATGTTATTTGCACCAGGTTTGATCGTGGACAGATGCTGGTGACTTTTCAGGACAGTCGCACGGCTTTGAAAGTGTTGGAGCTGGATGGAAAACAGGTAAAACATAGCCTTGTAGCGAGGTTCCCATTCTGGTGACTTACAGTGATGGAGCATGTACACATGTTGTATCATAGAAACATAGAAAATAGGTGCAGGAGGAGGCCATTCGGCCCTTTGAGGCAGCACCGCCATTCATTGTGATCATGGCTGATCGTCCCCTATCAATAACCTGTGCCTGCCTTCTCCCCATATCCTTTGATTCCACAAGCCCCTAGAGCTCTATCTATCTCTCTCTTAAATCCATCCAGTGATTTGGCCTCCACTGCCCTCTGTGGCTGGGAATTCCACAAATTCACAACTCTCTGGTTGAAAAAGTTTTTTCTCACCTCAGTCTTAAATGGCCTCCCCTTTATTCCAAGACTGTGGCCCCTGGTTCTGGACTCGCCCAACTGGGAACATTTTTCCTGCATCTAGCTTGTCCAGTCCTTTTTATAATTTTATATGTTTCTATAAGAACCCCCCTCATCCTTCTAAACTCCAGTGAATACAAGCCCAGTCTTTTCAATCTTTCCTCATAGGACAGTCCCGCCATCCCAGGGATCAATCTCGTGAACCTACGCTGCACTGCCTCAATCACTTCCTCAAATTAGGGAATGTCTGAGTCTGTGTGAGCACAGAGTTAATGCAAGAGTGTCTGATGGAATGTGTGGGAAGGACCTGCAGATGCTAGTTTAAACCGAAGAGACACAAAAAGCTGGGGTAACTCAGCAGGTCAGACAGCATTCCCGGAGAAAAGGAATTGGTGGCGTTTTGGGTCGAGACCATCCTTCAGACCGAGAGTCAGCGGAAAGGGAAAGGAGAGATATAGACGGTGATAACCATATAACCATATAACAATTACAGCACAGAAACAGGCCATCTCGACCGTTCTAGTCCGTGCCGAACACGTATTCTCCCCTAGTTCCATACACCTGCGTTCAGACCATAACCCTCCATACCTTTCCCGTCCATATAACTATCCAATTTATTTTTAAATGATAAAAACGAACCTGCCTCCACCACCTTCACTGGAAGCTCATTCCACACAGCCACAAATCTCTGAGTAAAGAAGTTCCCCCTCGTGTTACCCCTAAACTTCTGTCCCTTAATTCTCAAGTCATGTCCCCTTGTTTGAATCTTCCCTACTCTCAGTGGGAAAAGCTGATCCACGTCAACTCTGTCTATCCCTCTCATCATTTTAAAGACCTTTATCAGATCTGCCATGATCAGATATGATTGAGAACAAACGAATTAAAGATATGCAAAAAAATAACAATGATAAAGGAAATGCTCCGTGTGGACGAGGTGAAAACGAGTGATACAGAAAACAAAACTATAACCTCTTTAAACTTTTTATTTCTAATGGGCCTGTCCCACAGGCGACTGCAGGAGACTCTGCGATCGCCACATGGTCGCCACATGTTCACGGGTGGCTTGCTGGGGAGTCCCTTCGTGGTCGTGAGGAGTTCCCACCTTCTGGGAACTGGTCGTGATCTCATTATGGTCGCCACGAATATTTCAACATGGAGAGTGTTGGAGAATAGCGAGACTGGCACACAAACCATGCACGTTTTAACGGGCAGAAGGATTTTTGTCCCATCTTATTTGCCCCAAAGCATAAACAAGGAAAATCGAATCTTAAACAACATCACACCTCGATAGGCCCGCGATGGGATTGAATTGAGAGGGAGTGGCAGGGTATCAGAAGAGGCAAATTGAGATATGTGGAGGGATGAGACTGTTCTTCTCTGAACAACGAGGATTGATTACACACCTTTAAAATTACGAGGCTGTATAGGTTATAGATCCTGGAACAGCTTCTCCTAAGAGGAAGAGTGAATTACGAGAGGCTGGATGTGTCAACTGATCTGTCCAAGTGACCTCCTGTTATGTGGTTGTCTGGGCTGCTGCAGAATGAGCAGAGGGCTGGACATTCAGAGGGGGCGAGGTTAGAGTGGGTAAGGGGAGACGGTTGATGCCACGCCGGCAATTAGAAATAAAAAGGTCCAAAGAGGGTAGAAGGTCTCCCGGGTGGGGGGGGGGGGGGGGTCCAAGAGGAGGGGGACCAGTGGAGACGGGAGAAGGGGTCATCACAGGGTGGTGAGAATTTCCCATGAAGAAAGGCCCGGAGGCAAAGGCAACGGAAAGAAAGCTCTAGGTTGTGGCGGACATGGAACCCATTAAGGTGGGGACGGAGGGGAACTAAACCCGAAATGTCACCTGTTCCTTTTCTCCAGAGATGCTGTTTGACCAGCTGAGTCACTCCAGCTTTTTGTTGCTATCTTCAGTTTTAACCAGCATCTGCAGTTCCTTCCTACACACCTCCTGTTCTCTGCTTGACTCTGTTGTGTGCAGAGAAGGATGAATTCCAGACTTTTTTTTCTCTAATAATTGAATTCAAATCCAAGAAATTGTTTGCTAATTGGAAGCAGAGTTTTATGTTGTGGTCTTGAGTGGGTGATATTAAGTAGTTGTCATGCTGAGCAATGCTACTGGTAACCTAAAAGTGCCTAAGGGTGACGGAGTTTAGTTGAGTTGAGAGATACAGCGCGGAAACAGGCCCTTTGGCCCACCGGTTCCGCGCCGACCAGCAATCCCCGCACATTAACACTATCCTACACCCACTAGGGACAATTTACAATTATATCAAGCCAATTAACTTACAAACCTGTACGTCTTTGGAGTGTGGGAGGAAACGGAAGATCTGGGAGAAAACCCATGCAGGTCACGGGGAGAACGTCCAAACTCCGTACAAACACCTGTAGTCGGGATCGAATCCGGGTCTACGGCGCTGCATTCGCTGCAAGGCAGCTACTCTACCGCTGCGCCACTGTGACTGCCGGAGCTGTTCCAGCAATCGGAAAAATAAATGTGTTTTAATATCTTACAGGTTAATGGCAGAGTGGTGAGTGTAAGACCTTGGACCAGGAACTGGCTGAACGAACTTCATGAAGAAATTAACATAAACAGGAACAGTATTGCCCCAATGTCTCCAACAGCAAATTCTTGCCTGCTTGAAGAAAGTTTTGATTTCAGCAGCCTGGATTATGACACTGAAGGTAGTTTAGCCGTGATAACGGCATACTGTAAAAACGCTAACTAAAATGCAAATGTTTGTTTGTGCAAGAAGTGGTGTTGCCCAAAGATCCTATAGCAAGCAAGATAGATCACTCGACGAAAAAGACGTAGTACGGTCATGGGCAGAGTCATGGGTAATTTTAGGCCCCATTTCCATAACCGGCGTCCGTCTCCGCACCAAAGATCCCGTAGCGGAGCAAAGATACTAGTGCGGAGATGGAAGCCAGCCACGGAAACATCCTCATAAAAATAAAAGTTATTTGGTAAAAATCTTCTCCTCATTTTCAGAATTTAAATTTATTAACACAAAATGTTCCCCCGCAACGTTGATTACACTTCGGGTCGGGTCAGGTTACGGAAATGGACGATAAAAAGGCCCATGTTCCGCTCCGTTGCGTACTATACGTCAACCCATTGCATTTAGCAGAAGTGGTCTATCTTGCTTGCTATAGGATCTTTGGTGTTACCAACTTCCTCACTCCCAAATAAGGGACAAAATGACAAAATACGGGACAAATTCCCGACGGCAATTTGTTGACCGACTCGGCCGTGTCTGGGTGAATGATGAGTTGGCCCGGGTGCTGGACTGCACACAAAGCCCAGCCGGCGGGCCAGCTGAGGAGTTTTGGCCTGGGCCGCGCGACGTCGCGCGTAAAGTCCGGCGCCCCATCCAACTCATGAACTGATGATTGGCCATGAGAAGGAGGGGTAGTGGTGTCGGCAGTAAGCGAAGGTCTGAAGGTTGGACAGCTGGCTGGGCTGCCGACCGACGGGGCCACGGGCGAGGTGCTGCTGCTGCACTCCATGGGCTGCACTACGTCGGGACGGGTGAGGCGGGGCCGGACGCGGCGCTCCGACCCAACAGTCCCCTCGACCCAAGTAGTAGCAGTCAAATATGGGACAAGGGCGCTTCCGTATGGGACAAACCAATTTAGCCCAATATACGGGGTGTTCCGGCTAATACAGGACAGTCGGCAACCATTAGGAAGGAACTGCAGATGCTGGTTTACACCGAAGATAGACACAAAATGCTGGAGTAACTCAGCGGGACAGGCAGCATCTCTGGAGAGAAGGAATGGGTGATGTTTCGGGTTGAGACCCTTCTTCAGGATGAGAGTCAGGGGAGTGGGAATCTAGAGATATGAAAGGGTAAGGTGTGAAAGTAGCAGATCAAAGCAGGCGATGATATGGTAATGAAAATTGGTTCATTATTAGCTGAGGGGAAGGTGACAAGGAGGCATAAATCAGTAACATTAATCAGAAGGACAGTGAAAATAGTCATAGGGAGGGGGAGGGACAGAGAGAGGGGAAAAGCAAGGGTTATTTGAAGTTAGAGACATCAATATTCATACCACTTTCCAAGCGAAATATGAGGTGCAGTTCCTCCAATTTGCGTTGGGCCTCACTCTGACAATGGAGGAGGCCCAGAACAGAAAGGTCAGTGTGGAAACATAGAACATGGAAACATAGGTGCAGGAGTAGGCCATTTGGCCCTTCGAGCCAGCACCACCATTCAATATGATCATGGATGATCATCTAAAATAAGTACCCTCTTCCTGCTTTTTCCCCATATCCCTTTAGCCCTAAGAGCTAGATCTAAATCTCTATTAAAAACATCCAGTGATTTGGCCTCCACTGCCTTCAGTGGCAGAGAATTCCACAGATTTGCACATCTCTGGGTGAAGAAGTTTTTCCTCATCTGTCTTAAATGGCCTACCGCTTATTCTTAAACTGTGACCCCTGGCTCTGGACTCCCCCAACATGGGGAACATTTTTCCTACATCTAGCCTGTCCAATTCTTTAAGAATGTTATATGTTTATTATATGTGGGATTGAGAGGGGGAGGTAGAGTGGGTGTGAAACATCCACCTTATGTACACAGTGATTCACCATCAGCAGCTGTGGTTTGGTAGTGGGTGCAGCCCATACCTGTTCGACAAGCATTGATGTATGGATCACAACAACATTACCTATTAGAGCTGAAGGTACACAAAAAAAAGCTGGAGAAACTCAGCGGGTGCAGCAGCATCTATGGAGCGAAGGAAATAGGCAACGTTTCGGGCCGAAACCCTTCTTCAGACTGAGTTTCTCCAGCTTTTTTTTGTGTACCTTCGATTCTCCAGCATCTGCAGTTCCTTCTTAAACACTTACCTATTAGAGCCATTGTTGTGAGTTCCTCAAACTGTGATATCACTGAAACTGTTTCAAGTTGAGAGGGGTTTTTCTTTGTTTAGTTAGTTTAGAGATACAGAAACAGGCCCTTCGGCCCATCTAGTCTGCACCGACCAGCGATCCTCGCACATAAACACTACCCACCAGACACTAGGGACAATGTTACACTTATACCTAGCCAATTAACCCAGTCACGGTGGCGCAGCGGTCGAGTTGCAGCCTTATAGCGTTTGCAGCGCTGGTTCGATCCCGACTACGGGTGCTGTCTATATGGAGTTGGTACGTTCGCCCCGTGACCTGTGTGGGTTTTCACCGAGACCTTCAGTTTCCTCCCACACTCCAAAGACGTACAGGTTTGTAGGTTAATTGACTTGGTAAATGTAAAAAAAAATTGTTCCTAGTGGGTGTAGGATAGTGGTAATGTGCGGGGATCGCTGGTTGGTGTGGACCCGCTGGGCCGAAGAGCCTGTTTCCGTGCTGTATCTCTAAACTAAACAATAAACTACAAACCTGTATGACTTTGGAGTGTGGGAGAAAACCTGTTGTTCCCTATTGTTCCCTATTGATTTTCTATGGACATAACAAAAAAGCTGTGATCGAGGACAGTCAAAAGCCCATCACTTTCTTAAAAATTAAGAGAACTGAATGAAATTTTCAGTTATCATAGATTGAAGCATTCTGAAACAAATATAAAATAATCTTACTTGGATGACCTGAAATTAAAGCATATAATTAGTTAGTTACCCAATTGTAGCTAATTTCAAACTCCAATTACTAGATCTAAACATCTATCCATTTCTTAATAAATGATTAACATTTTTAAATAGCCTAAGTGTCCAAATAATATTCACAAATAATTCACAATAAAACATGATTTTTAAATCTCATTTACATTAATTTATAGGCCAAATGGAAGGAATTTAGTGTTCAATTGCTGTAAATTAATGGCATTTAAATCTGCTTTCTAGTGGGATCCAGTGAACGCGCTGGTTTAGAACGTTCACATTGCGGTAGATTTGTGCCCTCAAATGCCCAGAAAAATACTGCGGGATTTAATGGGCCCCAAATTTGCTACTCGCAACATTAAACTTTGTATAAAGGGATCTTAAGAAGCCCCTTTTTAACGTAAAAATAAACAGCCTACCTTCCGTTTTCCCCTGTATGAGATCCGGCCCGTTGTCGGCGGTCGCGGGTTTAGAGGTTAATTTTTAACCTACTATAACAAGTAAATAAAGCCCTTAAAACTAAAAATAGCTCCAGCTACGGAATCTTCCAGCGATTTTTCGTTAATAATTAACTAGGCTGAAAAACCTCGATTTGAACAGCCTAGGGAAAACTGCGTTTTAAACCCGCCCCCCTCTAAACGGCGCCAAAATCGCGCACACGGGCTGGGACAGATTTTCAGCAATCTTCAGGTAGGCTTTGCAACATACCTATTCTGTGGCAAAGAATTCCACAGATTCACCACCCTCTGACTGAAGACATTCCTCCTCATCTCCTTCCTAAAGGAACGTCCGTTAATTTTGAAGCAATGACCTCTAGTCCTAGACTCTCTCACTAGTGGAAACATCAGAGTGAAATAATTACTATTGAACTGTATCCATTGATGTATTTGAAGATCTCATGGAAAACCCACGTGGTCACGGGGAGAACGTACAAACTCCATAAAGACAGCGTCCGTAGTCGGGATTGAATCTGGGTCTCTGGCTATAAGGCAGTAACATGAAATGAAATGAAATGAAATGAAATGAAACTGCAAGCATTGTCAGTGTACAGTACAGAGTACAAGGCAGTAACACTACCTCTGCGCCACCGTGACCGCCCTGATGCTGACTATGTTTGTCTTTCAACAGTTTCTGTGTGTTCTCCTGAGTGTTCTCCAGATTTTTGTGCCTTGATTTTAGCTGGGATTAGTTAAGTTGGGACTGGTACAGCATGTCAGAGGAGTGAAGTCAGCTCAACTTTCAACTCTCTGAAGTAAATTGAAAAGAAAATTAAGCATCTTAATTCATTTTAATCCCATGGCCTTCCTTTAAGAGATGCAGGAAAAATGTTCCCAATGTTGGGCTAGTCCAGAACCAAGGGCCACAGACTTAGAAAAAAAGAGGAAGCCATTTAAGACAGAGGTGAGAAAAAACGTTTTCACCCAGAGAGTTGTGAATTTGTGGAATTCCCTGCCACGGAGGGCAGTGGAGGCCAAATCACAGGATGGATTTAAGAGAGTTACATAGAGCTCTAGGGGCTAATGGAATCAAGGGATATGGGGAGAAGGGTTATTGATTGGGGACGATCAGCCATGATCACAATGAATGGTGGTGCTGGCTCAAAGGGCCGAATGGCCTCCTCCTGTACCTATTTCCTATGATTCTAAATGTTACGGTTATATTGTGGCTGTTGAAATAGATCACTATTGTTGAAAGAACCACTGTGCTATGTTGAAACACACCAAAGATAAGTCCTATTCTGTTCCGCAGGAGATATAGATGAAGATTTGGATGAAACTGTTCCTCAACACTTGGTGACAGGACACCCTAAAACTGCACCAGAAGTGGTTCCAGAACCTGTTGATGTTTTGTCCAACAGACCTCCTCACCCAACAATGGCTGGTATGTAACGACTTCAAGATGATCAATGTGACTCCCTTGGTCGTTTTCCTCCCAGAAAGCTGACTAGCTTTGTTATTTTATGACATCCTAGATGACGTGGAAAGCATCAGAAAGCACCAGGAGTCGGTCCCAGGTGAATTCCGTCCACGAACAGCCAGCAGATCGATGTCCGTGCCTGACCGACCTCAGCCTCCTCAGCGGCCACCTCCTCCAAGTAAGACACAAAATGTTGGAGTAACTCAGCCGGTCGGGCAGCATTTCTGGAGAGAAGGAATGGATGACGTTTTGGGTCGAGGCCCTTCTTCGGACTGAGAGTCAGAGGAGAGGGAGATACAGATATGAGGAAGTGTAAGGCATCAAAGGGGATGCGGTTCAAGGAAAATGTAGAATAGATCATTGTTAGCTAGGGGAAGGTGACAACGAAGCAAACAGAGATAAAATTTAATCAGGGGGATAGTCAGACTGGTCCGAGAACTAGGGAGGGGGAGGGATGGAGAGAGAGAGGGAAAGCAAAGGTTACTTGAAGTTGGAGAAGTCAATGTTCATACCGCTGGGGTGTAAGCTGCCCATGCAAAATATGAGGTGCTGTTCCTCCAATTTGTGTTGGGCCTCACTCTGACAATGGAGGAGGCCCAGGACAGAGAGGTCAGAGTGGGAATGGGAGGGGGAGTTAAAGGTTTTAGCAACCGGGAGATCAGGTAGGTTTAGGTGGACTGAGCGGAGGTGTTCAGCGCAATGATTGCCAAGCCTGTGCTTGGTCTCGCCAATATATTGTAGTAAGAGCTATCTCAGTGTGGAAACGAAGAACTGCAGATGCTCCTTTATGCCAAAGACAGACTCAAAGTGATGCAGTAACTCAGCGGGTCAGGCAACATCTCTGGAGAAGAGGATGGGTGACATTTCGGGTCAGGACCTGTTTCTCCAGAGATGCTGCCTGACCGCTGCATCACTCCAGCACGTGAAGTCCACCTAAGAGCAATCTCAGTCAAGGAAAGAGCGTTCACATCGCGGCCCTGCTTCCACCAATCTTTCCACCACCACACACAAGAAGCGCAAGGCGCCATTGTATGCAGATGCCGAGAAGTGTGTTCAGCTCTGGCTGATCAATTTCTAATCTCGTGATGTGGACTCGACAAGAAGAAGTCCTAAACCAACCACTAATGTCCATGTAACCCACTAATTGTCTTGTGTTGACCTTGTATTAATTCTCTCCTTATTTTCCAGCAATGCAAAAAATGAAGAAATCTGCGTCTGATATTTTGCTCCATCCTGAGGACGGTGGTTTTCAGGCCTGTACCTTCAGTGCAGCGCTGAATCTCCCAACGGCAGTGCAGCTGTCTGTAAGTAATCCAATTGGAATTCATCAGTGAACCATCTCTGGGAGGTTATTTGACCCATGGAGCATATGAGGCTTCTGCGGAGGAGTTGGTTAGTTCACTCATACTCCTGCTCTTGCAGTACATAAGATATGCTTTCTGTTTTCCAGTGGGGAGGGATAGAGAGAGAGTGAAAGCAAGGATTACTTGAAGTTTGAGAAAACAAATTCATACTGCTGGATTGTAAATTGCCCAAGCAAAAAAATGAGATTTACTTTCGAGATACAGCACGGAAACAGGCCCTTCGGCCAACCGGGTCCGCGCCGACCAGCGATCCCCGCATATTAATCCTATCCTACCCACACGAGGGACAAATTTTCTTTACATTTAGCAAGCCAGTTAACCTACAAAGCTGTACGTCTTTGGAGTGTGGGAGGAAGCCGAAGATCTCGGAGTAAACCCATGCAGGTCACGGGGGGATCGTACAAACTCCGTACAGACAGCCCCCGTAGTCGGGATCGAACCCGGGTCTCTGGCGCTGCATTTGCTGTAAAGCCAGAACTCTACCGCTGCGCCTCCATGATGCTGTCCCTCAATTTGCTTTTGGCCGCTCTGATAGTGGAGGAGGCCCAGGACAGAAAAGTCAGGATGGGAATGAGTGATCACTTTAGCAACCGGGAGATCACTTAGGCCTAGGCGGACTGAGCGGAGGTGTTCAGCGAAGCGATCGGCCAGTCTACGCATAGTCTCGCCGATATATAGAAGTCCACACCTGGAACAACGGATACAGTAGAGGAGGTGCAAGTGAACCTCTGCCTCACCTGAAAGGCCTGTCGGGGTCCTTAGACGGAGTTGAGGGAGGAGGTATAAAAATAGCGGTGTTGTGAAAAGCTGAGAAAGAAAATTCCAAGGAAGTGACTTGGACCTGAAATGTAGACTCTATTTTCCTTTGTGCAGATTCGGCTTGAGTTGCTGAATATTTCCAGTATATTTGATAACTTGCGATGCCAAACCTCTGTCAGCCTTCATGAAAAATGATCAAGTTGAGATGTTAGTTCCGTTCCATTTTGTATGAATGGCATGATTTCATTATTCTCAGTCGTTTGTTATTCCAGCGTTCAAAGCAGTGCAGTTTATATTTTGTGATTCATTTTCCTTGTTTGAATATCCAATTTAGTTAGATTGACTTTGTTTAATTACTGAAGAAGGAAATATTTGCACATGCAGTTATTTCCTCTTGGCAAAATCCCTCAGAACTGTGAGCACCTCCATCTCCTTAAATTTCCATAGTCGCTCCAATTATAGGTGGACAGCTAAATAGTAGTGTAATAAATACAGGGTCTAGGTAGAAGAATTCCTGTTGCCAGGACTAGAGGGTCTGAGCTATAGGGAGTGGTTGAGCAGGCTGGGACTCTATTCCTTGGAACGCAGGAGGATGAGGGGTGATCTTATAGAGGTGTATAAAATCATGAGGAATCGATCGGGTAGATGCACAGAGTTTCTTGCCCAGAGTAGGGGAATCGAGAACCAGAGGACATAGGTTCAAGATGAAGGGGGTAAGATTTAATAGGAATCTGAGGGGTAACTTTTTTACACAAAAGGTGGTGGGTGTATGGAACAAGCTGCCAGAGGAGGTAGATGAGGCAGGGACTATCCTAACATTTAAGAAACAGTTAGACAGGTACATGGATAGGGCAAGTTTGGATGGATATGAACCAAACGCAGGCAAGTGGGACTAGTGTAGTTGGGACATGTTGGCAAGTTGGGCCGAAGGACACGTTTCCGTGCTGTATCACGCGAAGAATGACATTTTGTGACATTAATTGCAGGCATTAATGCAGTGTATGAAAACAAAGTCAGGCCCTTCGAAGATGCTTGACCATAAATCCTATGGCTGACATACTTCAGTCCCTGGTTGGTGTGGAGGGGCTGAGGTGGACTGTATGGTGCACTAATGGAGAGGTGGGCACAGCTAAGCCACCTCCATTCTCGAAGGGCCAGTTGCACACCCCTACCGGTGGAGGGAATTATGATGAGCTAATGCTCACTCATATTAACTTGATGAGTTTGAAAGTCTACATTAAGTGAATGTGGGTGCTTTTAAAAAAAAGTTCAAAATCCCAATCTCTTGTATTTAAACAGCTGACAGAATTTGAGGGCGGCATGGTGATGCAGGTGTAGAGATGTTGCCTTACATCACCAGAGACCAAGTTTCAATCCTGACTAGGGGAACTCCCTGTGCGGAGTTTGTACGCTCTCCCCGTGACCGCCTGGGTTTTCTCCGGGTGCTCCAGTTTCAACCCACATTCCAAAGATGTATAGATTTGTAATTGTCTTGGTAAAATTGTAAATAGTCCCCAGTGTGTAGGATAGTACTAGTGCACAGGGTGATCGCTGGTCGGCACAGACTTGTGGCCTGAAGGGCCTGTTTCCACTCTGTACTGCTAAATTCTAACCAACCGAGCTACCTTCACTGGTCTTGACATGAACGGAAGTGGCGGCGCTGTTAACAGCTGCGGCTCGCCTGCAGTCCGTCTGTCTTTACATTTTTTCTGTTTTTTTTTTGTCTTGTTTTGGTTAAGTTTTAGTTTGTTGGGTTGTGTTAGAGGGGGGAGGGGGTGAAACATGTTCTCTGTCTCTTCCTTTGGGGGAATGCGACTTTTTCGTGTCGTATCCCCCTTCTCTGCCTCCGTCTGCGCTGAGGCCTAATGGCGGAGCTGGCGGCCTCCAGCCTGCGACTGACCCTGAGGCTCCGGAGGCAGAGCCAGCCAGGACTCACCAACGCGAGGCTGGCCGTCTTCGGGGCTAAGGCAGGGGTGGCCCGACTTGCTGGTGCGGCGTTCTGGCTTTCGGCGGCGGCCTGGAGCTGATGCAGCGGGACTCGGAGCTGAGACTGCGGGACCCGGAGCTGGGGCAGCGGCCCGGAGCTGGGGCGGGTGCCCGGAGCTGAGACAGCAGCCTGGAGCGGAGACTGCGGGACCCGGAGCTGGGGCGGGTGCCCGGAACTGGGGCGGCGGCCCGGAGCGGAGACTGCGGGACCTGGAGCTGGGACGGCGGCCCGGAGTGGAGACTGCCGGAGCTGGGGCAGCAGCCTGGAGCTGGGGCGGCGGCCTGGAGCGGAGACTGCGGGACCCGGAGCTGGGGCGGCGGCCTGGAGCTGGGGCGGCTGCCCGGAGCTGATGCTGTGGCGGGCCGTCTCGGAGCGGAGACGGCGTTCCGGCTTTCGGTGGCGGCGACATCACCACGGAGGTCCGCTGGACTGGAGAGCGGCATCTCCGGCCTGGATCGATCGCCTCAGCGCAGAGGGAGAACAAGGAGGGAAGAGACGGAGACTAAAGACTTTGCCTCCATCACAGTGAGGATGTGCTTGGTGAACTCACTGTGGTGGATGTTTAATTTGTGTTTATTGTATGTTTTGTTTTTATTGGTTCTGTGTATGACTGCAGGCAACATAATTTCGTTCAGACCGAAAGGTCTGAATGACAATAAAGGAATCTAATCTAATCTAATCTAATCTAATCTAACCCTCTCAGGCCTTGATGTAACTGTTCTTGTATTAACTTGTTCAGATTAGTGATCACGTCTTCTTGACGGCACTAAATCAGCTATCCATTTTTTTGTGTGCGCTCAATGAGAAATGTCAGGAGTCAGTGGGCAGCACGGTGGCGCAGCGGTAGAGTTGCTGCCTTACACAGCTAACAGCACCAGAGACGCGGGTTTGATCCCGACTACAGGTGCTGCCTGTACGGAGTTTGTACGTTCTCCCCGTGACCGGTGGGTTTTCTCAGAGATCTTCGGTTTCCTTCAACACTACAAAGAAATAACATAGAAAATTGGTGCAGGAGTAGGCCATTCAATATGATCATGGCTGATCATCCAAAATCAGTACCCCGTTCTGGCTTTTCCCCCCCATGTCCCTTGATTCCCTTGGCCCTAAAAGCTAAATCTAATTCTCTCTTGAACACATCCAGTGAATTGGCCTCCACTGCCTTCTGTGAGGAAGGACATTATTCACATAGAGGGAGTGCAGAAAAGTTTATCACCAGACTGATTCCTGGGATATCCTACTGTCTTATCTAAAGAAAGCCTCTGGGGATAGCTCCCCCAAATCGGTTCTTTACTCTCTACCCTTTAGGATCCTCTGAGATTTTGGGATCTTATAGAAACTTACAAAATTCTTAAGGGGTTGGACAGGCTAGATGCAGGAAGATTGTTCCCGATGTTGGGAAGTCCAGAACAAGTGGTCACAGTTTAAGGATAAGGGGGAAATCTTTTAGGACCGAGATGAGGAAAACATTTTTCACACAGAGAGTGGTGAATCTGTGGAATTCTCTGCCATAGAAGGTAGTTGAGGCCAGTTCATTGGCTATATTTAAGAGAGAGTTAGATGTGGCCCTTGTGGCTAAAGGGATCAGGGGTATGGAGAGAAGGCAGGTACAGGATACTGAGTTGGATGATCAGCCATGATCATATTGAATGGCGGTGCAGGCTCGAAGGGCCGAATGGCCTACTCCTGCACCTATTTTCTATGTTTCTATATGTTTCTATAAGAACCCTCTCATCCTTCTAAATTCCAGTGAATACAAGCCCAGTCGACCCATTCTTTCATCATATGACAGTCCTGCCATCCTGGGAATTAACTTGGTGAACCTATGTTGCACTCCCACAATAGCAAGAATATCCTTCCTCAAATTAGGAGACCAAAACTGCGCACAATACTCCAGGTGTGGTCTCACTAGGGCCCTGTACAACTGCAGTAGGACCTCCTTGCTCCTAAACTCAAATTCTCTCGCAATGAAGGCCAACATGCCATTGACTTTCTTCACTACCTGCTGTAGCTGCTTGGTTACTTTCAGTGACTGATGTACAAGCACACCCATGTCTCGTTGCACCTCCCCTTCTCCTAATCTGACACCATTCAGATAATAATCTCCATCCTGTTCTTGCCACCAAAGTGGATAACCTCACATTTAACCACATTATTCTGCATCTGCCATGCTTCTGCCCACTCATTCAACCTATCCGTCAGCTTGCAGCCTCATAGCATCCTCACGGCAGCTCACACTGCCACCCAGCTTTGTGTCATCCACAAACTTAGAGATGATACATTTAATCCCCTCGTCTAAATCGTTAATATATACTGTAAACAACTGGGGTCCCAGCACCGAGCCTTGCGGCACCCCACTAGTCACTGCCTGCCATTGTAAAAAAGGACTCTTTGCTTCCTGTCTGCCAACCTGTTCTCTATCCATGTCAATACCCTACACGTACAGGTTTGTAGGTTAATTGGCATGGCATAACTACAAATTGTCCCTAGTGTGTAGGATAGTGTAAGTGTGCGGGGATCGCTGGTTGGTGCAGACTGTTTCCACACTGTATCTCTAAACTAACTGTAAAAACTAAAGTCAGATGTGTGAGGTTTGCTTAAGAACAGAACGAGAAAGGCATGAATTTTCTGAGGATTGATCTGATGGTTTGTTGATCGGAGTGATGTAAAGTGAAGTCCTGGTGCCATTAGTATTATGATGAATCTGTATCACTTGTTTGTGCAAAAATTGAAGGCAGGTTCATGTCAGAAATACTGGAAAAAGAAATGCCAATGCTGATGGTATTGTGAATGTAAGCAATGATAGCAGTTTCCAGGGAGTTGGGGTTCTTTGTTCAAAAGCAGAAAAAAGGCAGGAGAGGTTGATGTTGAGCAGATGGGAGAGATGGTGAAAATAAGGTGGCGCAGCGGTAGAGTTGCTGCCTTACAGCGCTTGCAGCGTTGGAGGCTCAGGTTCCATCCCGACTACGGGTGCTGTCTGTAGGGAGTTTGTGCGTTCTCCCCGTGACCGCGTGGGGTTTCTCCGAGATCTTTGGTTTCCTCCCACACTCCAAAGACATGCAGGTTTGTAGGTTAATTGGCTTGGTGTATGTGTAAAATTGTCCCTAGTGTGTGTAGGATAGTGTTAATGTGCGGAGATCGCTGGTAGGTGCGGACACGGTGGGCCTGAAGGGCCTGTTTCCGTGCTGTATCTCTAAACTAAACTAAAGACAAATGAAGCCAAAATATTAAAAGACATTTATGAATAATTACTCATAATTAGTGTGAAGGAAATTACACTTTATTTGTGACCATGCTGTCTGCAAAATTTGTTTCTTATTGTGCTGTTGAGAACGTATTAGTTTCATGCGAAAATATAATCTTGTTTCCACAGACATCTCCAAGAACGGGTATAAGCAAACCTTATAACGTGAAGCAAATCAAAACAACAAGTGCAGAAGAAGCAGAACAGGCAATAAAACATTTAATGGAGAATAAATCAGGTAAGCAAATGTGAATGTATTGTACACTTTCAGGCACGAATATGCTGACACACGCGCACACACACCATTCGGTATGAATCTTGCTTTGTTTTCCAGGGGCTGAATCTCAGGAAGGCACATCAATCCCTTTCCCACCACGTCAAGTTCCAGCGCACCTTACAACCTCTTCGCTTCCTCGAACCCTGCAGGATCACTCGTCCATTTCTTCAAAACCACCCATTCTTTTGCCTGAACTAGTAATACAACTGAAAGATCATATGGTGAGTTGGCTTCCACTGCAACTTCCTTTGTATACCTTTGAAATGAATGTTTTTCATGGAAATAAATTACTTTTCACATAAATGATCACATCTGCCTCATACTAAAGACCTGTCCACAGTAAGGTTCAGGACATTGTACACTAGTCCCTCCATTTACTTGCCCTCCCCCCCCCCCCCCCCCCCCCCCCCCCTTTCACAAAATATTAAATGCAGCCAACTATTTGTGTCCAGCTGAAAACCATTAATCGAAAAATCAGTCTGAAGAAGGGTACCGACCTGAAACGTCACCTTTTCCTTTTCTCCCGAGATGCTGTCTGGCCCGCTGAGTTATTCCAGCTTTTTGTGTTTAAGAAGGAACTGCAGATGCTGGAAAAATCGAAGGTAGACAAAAATGCTGGAGAAATTCAGCGGGCGAGGCAGCATCTATGGAGCGAAGGAATAGGTGACGTTTCGGGTCGAGACCCTTCTTCAGACTGACGTCAGGGTGGGGCAGGAAGAGGCGGAGACAGTGGGCTGTGGGGGAGCTGGGAAGGGGAGGGGAAGGAGGGAGAAAGCAGGAACTACCTGAAATTGGAGAAGTCAATGTTCATGCCGCTGGGGTGTAAACTACCCAAGTGAAATATGAGGTGCTGCTCCTCCAATTTGCGGTGAGACTCACTCTGGCCATGGAGGAGGCCCAGGGCAGAAAGGTCGGATTCGGAATGGGAGGGGGAGTTGAAGTGCTGAGCCACCGGGAGATCAGGTTGGTTAATGCGAACTGTGCGGAGGTGTTGGGCGAAACGATCGCCAAGCCTGCGCTTGGTCTCACTGATGTAGAGCAGTTGACACCTAGAGCAGCAGATGTAATGGATGAGGTTGGAGGAGATGCAGGTGAACCTCTGCCGCACCTGGAAAGTGCTTGGGTCCTTGGATGGAGTCGAGGGGGGAGGTAAAGCGACAAGTGTAGCATTTCCTGCCATTGCAAGGGAAAGTGCCAAGGGAGGGAGTGGTTTGGGTGGGAAGGGATGAATTGACAAGGAGTTACAGAGGGAGAGGTCTATCTTTGGTTTAAACCAGCATCTGCAGTTCCATCCAGCATAACCAGAGTGTCTGTTTCCACCTGAACGATCCAAAGAATTTGTCATTCTCAAAACATGTAAATATGCATGATGCAAAACGTTATGATTCAACTCCAAATTCACAGACTGCATCCATTAACCTTGCATGTTTAATACGGGAGTAACAATCTTTCAAGTCAATTGGAAGTACCAACAGTTAATCTATAACCATTCAATACGACTGAGTAGCAGATTCTACACCACTTAGAACTTGAAGATAAACAAATGGGCAATTTGGCTACTAACGGTTTGTTCCAGACCACCAATGGAAACATTCAGTGAGATCAGGGTGGTGCATATAACTTAGAAACATCAAAGAACATCAATTCAGTAATAACTTTCACACTAGATACATCCCACCTCTCAACAGCACTATCCCATTTGGATAGACACAAAGTGCTGGAGTAACTCAGCAGGACAGGCAGCATCCCCAGAGAGAAGGTATGGGTGACGTTTCGGGTCGAGACCCTTCATCAGACTGAGAGGTCAGTTCCCTCCTACACATTGTGTCTGCCCCACTGTCAAATCTCCTCAAGGTATGCCTGATTCAAAGAAGTTCTCCACTCTCCAACTCTCTCTCAGTCTGAAGAAGGGTCTCGACCTGAAACGCTACCTATTCCTTCTCTCCAGAGATGCTGCCTGTCCCATTGAGTTATGTCTGCTGGAGTGCTGAAGCTGACATCCAATTGAGTTGTGTAGGAAGGAACTGCAGATGCTGGTTTACACTGAAGACAGACACAAAATGCTGGAGTAACTCAGCGGGAATTCACTGGAATTTATGCTGTAATTACTTTCATCCCATTAACCTCTCACCTATCATGGCATCCAATGCCATCAAAATCAATCTGATAAATAAACAGACTATGGACATTACAGAAAGTATCAGAATTACCACTAAAGTTAGTTTAACTGGAAGAAACCAGTTAATTACTCATTGGTGTTAATCTGTCTGTGACATTTATGATTACAGCTTCAAGGGCCTGTCCCACTTGGCTGTCATTTGCGCTTCACGGAGATGCCGCGCAAAGATTTTGTACATCACAAAATACTGGGACGCCGCACGTGACTGCGCATCACTGCCTATGTCATCACGCCCCATGCTCACATCACGTGTGTGTCACGACGCGTGTGTCGAGACGCATAAATGATGCCACGTAAATTATGCGCAAGTGATGGCCAAGTGGGACAGGCCCTTAAGGCGAGTGTGTAGAGATGAGTGAGTGTGGAGAGAGAGAAAGAGAATGTGTGGACACCGTGACTGAAGAAAAAAATATATTGCACATTGGTCAAAGCAGAGTTGGCACTGCACATAGTCCAATATCACACATGCAAAGGCACAACGCTTTATTCACTATTATATATATTTACAATGTATTCAAATTCTAAAAAACCTGCTCCTTCTTCCCTAGCACTGTACTTCAGAAGCTGCAAGCAATAATGCATCAGACTTGTGTACAATGGCCACATCACATTCTGACCATCTTGAAAAACCACCTTGCTTGAGTATTTCAGAAAGGATCAAACAGTTATCCCCTCTGATGAAACGCAAGACCAGACACGACAAACTGTGTACCAGCACCAGAGCTTCACATGAACTTGGTAATAATCAAGGCACAAATGCAGAGGACACACCCGGTGGACCAATTGCACCTCCACGAAGAAGAAAGACCACACCAACCTATCCTCAGGACAACCACGGTACTCTCATAAAATCAATGAACAATAATACGACATCCAACCTTACAGATGGGTCTGACTGTACTAAAGAGCATTCTAAACCGAGGAATGTCCATGTTTCATTGAGCAATCGCTGTAAGCTTCTGCAAGATACTGACCCTTCCGATTCCAGCTGCTTCCCACAAGACTCTCATCTTCCAACCAAAGCTAGGAATAAAAGCGATCCTTACGTAGACCAAACCTACTTCAACCAATTTAGAAGTGATCGAAAATAGATAGCATCACACCTGGCGACAGCGTTGCGATTAAGACAAGATCAAGTAGACTCTAATGTTAGCTCAGACACGCGTTACTTCAAAGGATTTGTAGCGAACCATGGCACAAGCGCCTCCAAATTAACCACAGTTCACTCACTTACCTTACCATAGTTTTGTTTAGTTTAGTTTAAAGATACAGCACGGAAACAGGCCCTTCGGCCCACCGAGTCCGCACCTCCCTGCGATCCCCGCACACTAACAATATCGTACACACACTGGGGACAATTTTACATTTATACCAAGCCAATTAACCTACAAACCTGTACGTCTTTGGAGTGTGGGAGGAGACCAGAGATCTCAGAGAAAACCCACGCAGGTCACGGGGAGAATGTGCAAACTCCGTACAGTCAGCACCTTTGGTCAGGATCGAACCTGGGTCTCTGGCGCTGCATGGCAGTAGCTCTACCACTGCCACACCGTGCCACCCTGACACAGAATATTTACTGTAGATAATCATTTTCTGATTAGCTGTAAGCAACCAGAAAACATATTCAGAAGATCCAAAGATTTACAGAACCAACTAAAAGAACAGTTCTCCACAATTCTCAACACATTTTCAGTTACATTCTAACTCAACCTTATATCAAAGTACAGGGCACTATTGCACTCACCAACAAGCACCTTTAAGGCACCACTGCACACTAACAAACTTGAAATATTGTAACGTAAACATAACAAGAGTTTTTTTTAAATTGCAAGATATTTTCATGAATTTGATATTGCACTAACCTAAATATATTAGCGGAAAAAAAGCTGAGAGAGACTCAGCAGATCGGGGAAATGGACAGACAAGGTGTTAGGTTACAACCAGAGAGGAGAGGAGAGGTGACGTAGCTGGAGAAAGGGGGAAGGGGAACATGCAGAGCAAGAACTGTAACTGTTGGGTGGACCTACACCACTGGGCCGTCCTCAATGAAAACATTGCAATGTGAAGGGGGATTGCAGTGACTTGCAAACAGGAGTTCCGGCAGGCCCTGGTGGATAGAGTGCTAGCTGATGGCAAAGCAGTTGCCCAGTTTATACGGCCTCCTCTAGGTTGCTGAGACCATATCAAGAGCCATAGACTCACACAGCCTACACTGTTGTACAAATTACTCTTTTCCTAAGTCTGATATAATTTAATGATCAATCCTCCACAAACCTTCTATTGATTCATAATCTTTTCACATGGGAACATTGCATGACCTCTCCATCTACAATGTCACATATCTTCAGAAACTAGTATTCCACAACATTCTTCACAACTCACTTCTTTAATCCCTTCTTAATCTTGAGGAGACTTCCCAACCTTCCAATCAGGAATGATTATCAAGCCAGCCTGCTTTTTCCCCTCGTAACAACCTCAGTGTGAAGAAGGGTCTCAACCCGAAACATCAACCATTCCTTCTATCTGTTCTCTGCCACAGAAGGCGGTGGAGGCCAATTCACTGGATATTTTCAAGGGAGAGTTAGATTCAGCTCTCTGGGCTAACAGAATCAAGGGATATGGGGTAAAAGCAGGAACGGCATACTGATTTTGGATGATCAGCCGTGCTCATATTGAATGGATGCCAGCTCGAAGGGTCGAATGGCCTACTCCTGCACCTATTTTCTATGTTTATCTAGAGATGCTGCCTGTAGCATATTTTGTGTCTAACATCTTTATCAAATGACTCAGCCACCTAAACATTGCCTGAACTCATTTCAAAGGCTGCTTACCTTAAAGACGACAAGAGCTGAAAACAATACATCAAGTGCATTCCCACCACTTTCCCATGCTATTAAATAATATTTTACCTTCTTTTAAACTCCGTCCTCTAAACAATACACTCCTACAATTGCTCCTTTTTGTTTCAATTGCACACTCATTTTTTTTTTCCCCATTACCTGCAAATTTAAACAGCAGTACAATTATTCACAAAGCATTCGATTTTGTTCTCTGCCAAATTCAAAAATCTCACTTTTTCCCATATTCTTCTGCACTTTCACTATTCAACTTATCGGCGCCTTCACGCACCCATTTTATTCGATACGATAGAACTTTATTTATCCCAGGAGGGAAATTGGTCTGCCAACAGTCATAAAAAACACAACAAGATGCATGAAACGTGAAATTCAGATTCAGAAAACTTTATTGTCTGTCGTAACAGAAAATCTTCTTTGACGTGGCTCAACATACAGACAGGACAATGTACTGATAAGCAGTCATACAACACAGATTTTTGCGAGCACACACAGTGTGTATCGATCTTAAAAGCAAATATAAAGATTAAAAACTGTAAAAAATAGACAAGATAAAAGTTGTGGATACGTGTAAAGTGACAATGCGTCAGGGTTAATTTGTTCATTGTTCATTTTTTATTTAAGCTGTTTATGGCAATGGGTATGAATGAGTTTTTGTGGATGTTTTTCTTGGATAGGGGGACTTTGTATCGGCGGCCTGATGGCAGAAGTTGGAAAGACTTGTGCAGGGGGTGGGTGGGATCCTGTGTAATGAGATTGGCTTTCCTTTTGACTGCCTGGGTGTGGAGTACTGATAATTGATTTTGAGTTTTGCCAGTTATTTTGCTTGCCTGATTGATGATCCGGGAAAGCTTTGATTTGTCTTTGACAGAGGTGAGGGTGAACCAGGATGTGATGTTAAAGGTGAGTACAGATTCTATAAGTGATTTATAGACAGCTGTTTAAAATGTCCTGTCTGACATCAAAGCTCCTGAGTTTCCTCAGCAGGAACAGGCGTTGCTGTGCCTTCTTGTACACAGAGTCTGTGTGCTGGGAGAAGGACAGGCGGGTGTCAATCTCTGTGCCCAGGTATCTAAAGGCCTCTACCTGCTCAACTGTCTGCCCATTCAGCCTCAGAGGTTCAAAGAGAGGTTGGGGGGAAGATGTTTGCCTCCCCCCACAACACAGCTCCTTGGTCTTGGAGATGTTAAGCTCCAGAGAGCTCTCTTTGATCCACAGCATCAGGGTGTTGACCTGCTGATAGTAGGCAGCCAGAGAAGTGTGATCCTTGATGTGGGCCACCAGGGCCATATCGTCTGCATACTTAAAAAGGGAAATGTCACTGTTATTGTTTGTTATGTTGTTTGTGTAGATGGAAAATAAAATTGGTGATAAGACACAACCCTGGGGGACACCAGTGTTTAAAATCATGTTCTTGGATTTAAAACCATTTACCACCACATGCTGAGGCCGGTCCTGCAGAAAGTCTTTTATCCACGGGATAAGTGATGGGTTGACTTGTAGATCCAGAAGGCGGTTGCAGAGGGTGACCGTGTTAACTGTGTTAAAAGCTGAAGAAAAGTCCATAAATAAAATCCGTGTGTGGGGGTGTGGGGAGTCCAGCTGTCTGCTAACTGTGTCCAGGAGAGTCAAACAGGCATCCTCCACCCCGCGCCTTGCCTTTATAGTAATTAACATGGATATTCAAACCTCGTACGACAAATGCAAACAGCAGCAGCCCAATTAACCCTGTCTGTCTCTTCTACCCTTCAATAAGATCATTTCTACCCCCTGACCTCAACACTAGTTTCATAGAAACATAGACAATAGGCGCAGGAGTAGGCCATCAGGCCCTTCAAGCCAGCACCGCCATTCAATGTGATCATGGCTGATCATCCACAATCAATACCCCGTTCCTGCTTTCTCCCCATTAATATCTATCAATCTCAGCCTTCAACGTACATAGCAACCAGGTGTTCACATCTTGTGTGCACTGATTTCCAATGATTCACCACCTTTCAGCTTGAGCATATTTTATTCATTGCTTGCCTTGTTCCTTTTATTGAGACCCTTACACCTGATGTCCCAGGAATAGTCGATCTCATCGTTCCATCTACCATGCCAGCCACTTACCAATTTTCAACATTACAAGTACAGCACTTGACATTTTGCAAAATCTTGTAATTTTGAAATCTCTAAACTATGGGCAATAGATGCAGAAATAGGCCATTCGGCCCTTTCACGCCAGCACCGCCATTGACTGTGATCATTGCAGATCATCCACAATCAGTATCCTGTTCCTGCCTTCTTCCCATATCCCTTGACTCCGCTCTCTTTAAGAGCTCTATCTTAAGTATATTTAAATATCTTTAGTATCTCTAAACTAATCTAAAAACTCCAGGCAATATCAACCATCTCTGATTTCATCTCTCTTCACGTACCAAATGTACCTGTCACCAATAAATAAGATCAATTTTCATTGCAAGCCATCAATCTCGTGTACTGAAGATAGACACAAAATACTGGAGTAACTCAACGGGACAGGCAGACTGAAGAAGGGTCTCAACCTGAAACGTCACCCATTCCTTCTCTCCAGAGGTACTGCCTGTCCCGCTGAGTTACTCCAGCAATGTGTGTCAATCCAAATGAGATAGTGCTATTTGGGAGTTGGGATGCTTCTAGTGTGAACGTTATTGCTGAATTGAGTTGGTGAATTGGTGGCCAGAGATGCTGCCTGCCCTGCTGAGTTGCTCCAGCTTTTTGTGTCTATCTTCGGTGTAAACCAGCATCTGCAGTTCCTTCCTACAAATAACAATGTCGTCATCGTTGTTATGGTGACCATCATCTTCGGGCTTCCCATCGTTCCCATCGTTCTCGGGCTTAATGACTTCCTCCAGTGTCATCTGTTTCATTAACAGAGGTTTCTGTCTAAGCAGTATCTCTTTGATTGAATAAACTGCCATAATCTCATGGGCACTGATAAATGTACGTTGTTCCATGTCACCAATTAACTGATCAGATAGATAGATATAGATATGCCATTTATTGTCACTATACATGTACAATGAGATTAAAAGCAGCTCGTACTCAGTGCATACATATAATTTAGTACAAAAAACAAGAAACAGAAAACAAAAACAAAAGGGAGGGGGGGGGGGGGGGGGGGATAGGTGCACAATTCTGCGGCGCTATATACATATCTATAAAGGCAAAATGGTGAAGGATGAATAGGTAGTATTCTTAGGCAGTTTAAAGATTATATTAAATATTAAAAATGTTTTTTAAAAATATTAAAAATTACAGTTACAATACACATTACAGTTCCAAATTTCAGTACGTGGATAGAATAGATGGAAGTCCGGGTGTTGGGCTGTGAAGTCAGTGCATGTGTGAATTAAGAGTAGTTATGACTTTCGGAAAACAACTATTCCTGAGTCTATTTGTCCTAGATTTGATGCACCTATAGCGCCTTCCAGAGGGTAGCAGGTCGAACAGTCCAAACGCAGGATGGGAGCTGTCCTTGATGATATTCTTTGCCCTGCTAAGGCAGCGGGAGGTGTAAATATCCATCAGGGAGGGGAGAGGGCAACCAATGATCTTCTGTGCTGTCCTAGTTACCCTCTGAAGCCTCTCCCTGTCTGCCATGGTGCAGCTGCCGTACCATGCTGTAATGCAGTATGTCAGCAGGCTCTCGATGGATGAGCGGTAGAAGGTCAGCAGCAGGTTAGAGTCCAGGTTGTGCTTCCTGAGGACCCTCAGGAAGTGCAGCCGCTGCTGAGCCTTCTTGATGACCGCTGTCGTGTTGTCTGTCCAGGAGATATCAGCAGAGATAAGGACGCCGAGAAACCGGAAGGTGTTGACCCTCTCCACACACTCACCGTTGATATGTAGGGGGACTAAGTCGGTGCCCTCACACAGTTTTACCATATCATCTATGGGCATTTTTTCACCTGTGTTCACAATGTCATCATCCTCATCACTATCTGTACTATCCTCATGCTTATTGTTATTTAACACCATTTCAGCAATTACTCCATCACTCAAGGAATGCACAACAGGTGCGTCATTGTCAACATTCAGCACTTCTTCGATATCAGCTGACGACTAACGTATTTACATTTTCTGTTGCAACGTTTTTGGCATAAGCAATGAGGTTTGATATCATCTTCTTCTCGTTAGTGACACAGAATCCTTCAAAGTCTTCATCTGCAGGCTCATTTTCATCGAACATTGTTGTAGGCCAAAGTTTTTGCCATGCATTCTTTAAGAGCATTAACAAGTGCATAAATGGCATCCTTAAGAGTTAACTCTGTCAGGAAGTCTTTGATATCTACGCCTCTGTTGACTGCAGCAAGCATGCAGTTCAGAAAAAAGTCTTTATACTTTGTCTTCATTGAGCGCAAAATTCCTTGGTCACAAGGCTGTATTAAAGATGTCACATTGGGGGGAAGATAAATGCCAAAAACATTATTTTTCACAACAACTTCAGCAGGGGGGATGTGCGGAACAGTTGTCTAGGAGCAATAAAATTTTGCAGTTTTCTTCCAGTCCAGCTTTCTTACAATGAGCTCGTGCAGCTGGTACGAAATGGTTATTGAACCAATTGGTAAACATTTCTCTGGTTACCCATGCATTCTTGTTTGCATAATAATGCACAGGTAGATTTGTTACACCTTTAAAACATCTTGGACGTTGGCTTTTTCCAAGCACTGCCAACTTTAACATGTGTGTGCTTGCAGCATTTACACACCCAAGAACAGTCACCCTGTCCTTAGCATCCTTGAAACCTGATGGTGCTCTTTCATCAGCCGTTGTTAATGTTTTTCTAGGGACGTAGCGCCAGTAGAGAGCTGTTTCATCAGCATTGTATATTTGCTCCTTACTAAGGTTTTCATCAGATACCATCTTGGCAAATTCATCAATGTAACGTTCAGCTGCATCATAATCAGCAGAAGCTTTTTCACCACAGATTTTCAGGTATTTTATACCATGACCTTCTTAAATGTCTGCAGCCAACCTTCTGAATATTCACACTCGCCTTCAATGTTCAGTTCTTCATGGTATTTTCTAGCTTGTTTCATTACCATCAAACCAGTCAGTGGCATACGTTCATTTCTTCGTTGTCGAATCCACTCCATCAGCACACGGTCAAGATCTTCATTTTTTGCCCTATGCAGCGTTTTCCTATTTTTCATTAATTTCTGGTCATCACTGTCACTGTAAAACTTCAACAACTTAAGTTTCTGTTTCTTTAGGTCTTATATGGTGGTAGTTCCCACACCATAATCTTCAGTAAGACGCCGCACAGATACACCACGATCAAGCTTCTGCAATAAACTCTATTTTCTGTGCTATCGATAATGACAGATGCTTCCTTTTCTGCTTCTCACTGTTGTCCATAGGGGAATCTGCAGCTCTTTCTGACATTTTCACAGTCTTCAAAGTAAAAAAAATCAGCAAAAAACAAACGAAATATCCGTGAGCAGCAGAGGCGACGTGCGTTTGGCGCTAAACGCGAGCTTTGGCGTGTCAAGTTTGGTGCCAAACGCGAGCTTTGGTGTGTAGACGACATCCTGGAAAAAATGTTCGGTTTTCGGAGCTTTTCGGTTTTCGGATAAAAGGTTGTGAACCTGTACTTTATTAAGCGATAAGGCTTTTGAAGAAATGACTTTATAAAAGTCGACTGACAGCTTACCGGACAGGAGAACAATCTGCGCATGTGTGGTTTTCAAGATTTTTTAAAAGCCAACTGACTGCCTACCCTGAGTAAGTACTCAAGGCAAGTGCTTGCTTGGGACATACTAGTCCAAATGCAGTCTAATCAGAGCCTTTGTGAACCAAGCAAAACATCTCAACTGTTCCATACTGGCATGTCACAAGAAAATGTTGCGTTTCTGCGTCCGTCAACCCTTAATAATGGTACCAGATTGCAACCATACGCAAGTGGCAAGACAATATTCTTACTATTCCGTTGAAATCTCTCTACCTCTTAAACATGTTTATTCCCTCTGCTTTTAGATATCTCACCTACAGTAAAAGATTTGCACTATCAATCATATCTGCACCCCTCATAATGTTAAGCAACTCATTCAGGTAACTCAAACCTAATTTCTTTATGCAAATATTACTAATGTGCGACGTTTCGGGTCTGAAGAAGGGTCTCGACCCGAAACGTCGGCCATTCCTTCTCTCCAGAGACGTTGCCTCACCCTCTGAGTTACTCCAGCATTTTGTGTCTACCTTAGATTTAAAGCAGCATCTGCAGTTCTTTCTTACACATTACTAATATGCCATATACATTTTGTCCAGATTCCTTTAATACATGATTAATTTTGTTCTTGAGGCAATCTAGTCTTGATAATAAAATATAATATATCTAGTCATATGATAATATTCCCAACAGAAATTTGTTATAAATGCACATTAATTGAAATGGTGAATGCAGAAAGATTAGAACATTGATCCATTTAAAATTAAATGTGCGCATCCATACATAATTGTTCAAACTCATTATTAATATTTTGGTCTGTACACAGCTTGCATACTATCAATGTTCCAGTCCTCAAAAATATATGTATATACGATTGCGGTAATGCATACTCTATATTTCATATTAATAAACCATGATCTATATTGCATTCATATGTATTTAGAAGGATCATTTACTCTAGTGTATTATATGTTCTTCATTTGAAATTATGTGGATTTATTACCTTATAAAAAAAGTTCATGCATTCCCATGCATATGCTGTTCAAGAATGTAAAATGTGTCATTAATGTTATAGATTGCATATTTCATTCATATTCCAGTCTACAGTTATACACATGAGCAATATTCTAGACAAATACTTTAACCAAATGTTGTTAATATTCCCGTTCAACTATTGCTCAGAGATGCTGTGACTAATTTAGCAATCAACTCCGATTGGGATATTGATATTCCATGTTAGACTCAATAGTCCATGACAGGTGCTGTCTGCAACGTTCACACACAACAGATCAACTTATTTTCCTGCTCACACAGCAAATACAAGTGTTGAAAGCTAAAGCCATGTACCAGTAAATAGGTGGATGGTGCTTTAGCATTAGAAGCTGAAACACCTATTTTCTATGTTTCTATTTATTGATAGGGAATGATCAGCCATGATCACAATGAATGGCGCTGCTGGCTCGAAGGGCCAAATGGCCTCCTCCTGCACCTATTTTCTATGTTTCTATCTACTTCTTACATGTGTCACAGACTTTCTAGGCCAAACATAATCTTCCTATATCATATTCTCTAAAGCAAATATGTACATTTTGGGATTAATATTGCACAACACAACCAGATGATTTTGTCATCATTAAAGCAGCACAGACATATTGTGCATGTGTCAGTTACATTACACACTGCAGACTACTTTTATTTAAGCTTCATCTCAGAAACGATTCGGTTATCCGAGGTCAGGCACGATATATCTTTATCACGTTCAGGGGTTTGACATTGTATTCATGTTACTAATACTCTCTGTAATGCAACTTCACAAGTTATACTCCAAGTCACAACTATAGACATGCCATTAACATTCCACTCCCACACTGCATATGCTGTAATTATGACCCAAAACACACCTTACACATATGTACATATGCTATTAATATGATAAACAGCGGCCGGCACACATATGCCATTAATTTACAAACAAATATCAACATTTCCATTTAGATTCTGCATGCACTTACAATTAATATTCAAGGTCACACACAGTAAGCCATGGTTTTAATATATTCCACATCAAATACTGCACAGGCATCACATTAACATTCAGGCTGACACTTTATCCATATTTCATTAATGTATTTAATATATCATTAACATTCTGCCTTCAGGCATTTTATTGATGCGGCATTAACATTGCAAGGGGGATGGGTTTTTGCATAGTTCATTAATAAAACATTTCATGGTACATAAACATGATACATCTTACAGCATTTGCTTGCCCCTGGAGGTGTTTATCCTTATCACACCTCCAGTTCAGCCCTTGAGGGACCCCTTGAAAGTTGTGAACAAAGCAGTCCGCACCCTTTGTGGTTCATGAGAAAGCAGACATCAGTGACATGAGCTTCCACCAATGTACCCAGAATGGCGGGACTGTCATATGCTGAGAGAATGGAGCACCTGGGCTTGTACACTCAGGAGTTTAGAAGGATGAGAGGATATCTCATTGAAACATATAAGATTGTTAAGGGCTTGGACACGCTAGAGGCAGGAAACATGTTCCCGATGTTGAGGGAGTCCAGAACCAGGGGCCACAGTTTAAGAATAAGGAGTAAGCCATTTAGAACGGAGCCGAGGAAACACTTTTTCCTCACAGACAGTGGTGAGTCTGTGGAATTCTTTGCCTCAGAGGGCGGTGGAGGCAGGTTCTCTGGATGCTTTCAAGAGAGAGCTAGATAGGGCTCCCTTCCATGGAGCGCAGGAGGCTGAGGTGATGATCTTACAGAGGTGTATAAAATCATGGGGGGAATAGATAGGATGAATGCACAGAGTCTTTTAGCCAGTGTAGGGGAAGTCAAGAACCCGAGGACATGGGGTTATTATGAGAGGGGCAAGATTTCATGGATACCTGAGGGTCAACCTTTTCACTCAGATGGTGGTGGGTATATAGAACGAGCTGCCAGAGGAGATAGTTGAGGCAGGTACTATGGCAGCATTTAAAAGTGACTGACTGGTACATGGATAACAAGGGTTTAGAGGGAAATGGACCAGTTGGGCTGAAGTGTTTGTTTCCATGCTGGTTGACTCCATGTCTCTACAAATGACCTGCAGGAGGGAATGAAAGGCAAAGTTCCCACCTTTGCCATTGATACAAAAATAATTGTGATGAGGACTTTCAAAAAGACCGACTGAGTGTGGGGACCCAACACAGACAGTGGGGCACATAGTCACCAGTTGCCCAAACACCGGCCACTGAATGGTAAACAAAGTCTGATTGACCTGCACGATGACACGTTGGCCTGGCTCGCCTCAACGGAGAAAAATATTGTTTTAATGAAGATAACTGGTGCAGGGAACCGTTAGTTGACCTCCAGCATAATTATTAACTAAATTGCTGTATACTGCCAAACAAGATGATTATTTCCCTGAATAACTCTGACATCAATTACAGCGTTTTGTAATGGACAAAAGGCTATTAATCAAACATGAATTAACTGCAGTTTCCAATTTGGCAAAAACAAATAGCTGAATTATTAAACTGTAGTCTCATTTATTATAAATCCCAATTCCTTCTTGGTCTCTGAAAAAATGTCACTCATAGAATCATACAGCAGAGCAGGAGTCATTCATGTCATCGGCCTTGCGACAAAATTATTGTTCAATTTTTGTCCATAACCATTCACTTTCTCTTATCTTTCTGAAGGTTGCTATGGGTGATTTTACGTTGTGCCTTTACGATATTATTAATCGTCTTTACATTTAATTAAAAGTAGCTTAAATGTTCTATTTTACGGTAAAGGAACCCCTTGGAGGTTGTGACCATAATAATATGATATAATTTGGTATGCAGATTAAGATGGAGAAGATGAAATTTGATGTGTCAGCATTACTGAGTATGTTGAGTAAAGGTAACTGCAGAGGCATGAGGGAGGAGTTGGCTAAAGTTGATTGGGATGAGACCCGAGCAGGAATGACGGTGGAACATCAGTGGCAGGAGTTCCTGGGAATAATTCAGAAGATGCAGGATCTTTTCATCCCAAAGAAGGAGAAACATACTAAGGGGAGAATGAGGTGATCGTCGCTGACAAAGGAAGTCAAAGACAACATAAAAGCAAACAAGATAGTATGCCAAAGATGAGTGAAATTGGGAAGTTTTTAAATGCCAACAGAAGGCAACTTATGAAGGAATAAGGAGAGAAAGGATGAAATAGGCAGGTAAGTTAGTCCGTAACATAAAAGATGATATGGAAAGTTTTTTCAGAGATATAAAGAGTAAAAGAGAGGAAAGTGGCCATTGGACCGCTGGTAAATGAGGCTGGAGTAGGAATGGCAAACAAAGAAATAACAGACAAACTGAATAGGTTTCTGGCAACGTGCCAGGAATTCAAGACAGTCAGGGGGCAGAGGCAAGTGCAGTCGCCATTACTGAGGAGAAGGTCCTTGGGAAGTTCAAGTTTGCGTTTATTGTCACCTAACTAACTAAGGTGCAGTGGAATTTGAGTTACCATACAGCCACACTAAGTGAAAAGCAACAATACACACAGCCACAAAAATAAAATTTAACATAAACATCCACCACAGCGGAATCCACATTCCTCACTGTGTTGGAAGGCAATAAAGTTCAGTCATCTTCCTCTTTGTTCACCCGTGGTAGGGGCCATTGAACCCTCCGCAGTCGCCGCTGCCGACGGTCTGGTGTCTGCAGTCCTCGCGTCAGGATGATCAAAACTCCGGCGTCGGGACGGATTGGAACACGCGTGGCGCTCCCGAGATGGCCTCTTCTTACCAGAGACCGCGGGCTTCACGGTGTTAAAGTCCACAGGCCCCGCGGTTGGAGCTCTTCCACAGGCGATCCTCGGCAAAGGATCGCAGGCTTCGTGATGTTGAAGTCCGCGCGCCCGTGGCCTGAAGCGCCGGGTGTAGAAAGGCCGCACCACTCCACGTTGTAATGGGCCTGTCCCAACTAACCGATTTTTTTGGGTGACTACAGACGATTGCCACAAAATTTTCAATGTTGAAAAATTGTCGGCGATAGTGGTGACAATTTTTGCTGTCGTAAGTTGTGCTGTCGTAAGTTCTCGCCAGGTGTCGTAGATTAAAACTAGTCTCCGGCAGTCACCTGAAGAGTTGCCTAAGTGGGACAGGCCCATTAGGCCGCGGGGGGACGGAGATACGATACGGAAAAAAAATCGGATCTCCGTCTAAGTAAGTAAGTAAGTTTATTGGCCAAGTATTCACATACAAGGAATTTGCCTTGGTGCTCCACCCACAAGTAACAACATGACATACAGTAACAGTTACAACCGACTCAGAAAACACAAAACATTAATAATAATAAAACATTAATGATAAACCACCATTGATCAAGCATGTGAACCAACAAAATACCAGATCAAAGGGAGGCTACAGATTTTTGGCTGTTGAGTAGAGCAACTACTCGTGGATAAAAACTGTTTTTATGTCTGGCTGTGGCAGCTGTGAATGTCTGCAGTCGCCTTCCACAGGGAAGTGATTCAAAGAGTTTGTGGCCAGGGTGAGAGGGGCCAGAGATGATCTTGCCCGCTCGCTTCCTGGCCCTTGCAGTGTACAGTTCATCAATGGAGGGACGGTTGCAGCCAATAATCTTCTCTGCTGATCGGACGATTCGCTGCAGCCTCCAGGTGTCGTGCTTGGTGGCTGAGCCAAACCAGACCATGATGGAGAAGGTGAGGACAGACTCTACGATGACCGTGTAGAATTGGACCACCATTGCCTGTGGCAGATTGTGCTTCCTCAGATGTGACTGTGGTGTTGTTGATGGTGAGTGGGGTGAGGGGAGGGGGAGCTCTCCTAAAGTCTACAATCAATTCCACTGTCTTAAGAGCATTGAGGTTGTTGCTATGGTTGTTGCTATGGCACCAGGACGCCAGCTGTGACACTTCCTGGCTGGAGGCAGATTCCTCCCCATCCTGGATCAGTCCAATCAGGGTTGTGTCGTCCGCAAACTTGAGAAGCTTGACAGAGGAGTCTGTGTAGTCCATAGCATCCGACGCCTGTCCTCAAGCGGTTGAGGGTTGTCCACTGCTTTCGGGGCAGGTCCTGGCAAGCTGTCGTTGGTGTAGAGAGAGTAGAGGAAAGAAGAGAGTACGCAGCCTTGCGGTGCTCCTATGCTGAGTGTTTGCGGGTCCAAGATGTGCTTTCCCAGCCTCACATGCTGCTTCCTGTCTGTCAGGAAGTTGGTGATCCACTGACAGAGGGGTTCAGGCACAGTCAACTCGGAAAGTTTGGAGTGTAGTAGCTCTGGCACAATGGTGTTGAATGCAGAGCTAAAATCAACAATCAGGATCCTCGCATACGTCCCCTGGTTGTCTAGGTGCTGTAGGATGAACTGCAGGCCCCGATTGACTGCGTCATCCACAGATCTATTGGCCCGATATGCAAACTTCACAGGGTCCAGCAGGGAGTTTGAATTATTTTTCAGTTTGGGCAGCACAAGCCTTTCGAGTGTCTTTATGACTACAGAGGTCAGTGCGACAGGCCTGTAGTCATTAACACAAGTAATCCTTGCCTTTTTGGGTACAGGGACATTAGTGACTTTGAAGCAGGCAGGGACAGTACATGTTTGCAGGGACTGGTTAAAAATATCCGTATAGACCGGTGCCAGCTGTTTGACACAGAGCTTAAGAGTAGAGGGGGAAATATTGTCAGGTCCTGGAGATTTCCGGCTCTTTTGTCCTCTGAAAAGCCTCTCCACCTCATCTATTTTTATTGTTGATGATGGAGAAGTGATGTTGTGCAGCTCGGAGGGTGTGGGTGATTGGGTGTGAAGTGGTGATTGGAGGGTGTGTGTGTAGAAGACACCCACCCCCGTCCAATCACCTACCTCCACTGCTTTTGGGGCAGGTCCTGGCCAGGGACGTCCAGAGGAAGGTGATTGAAAAAGGTTTCCCCCAATTCCCCCCCCCCCCCCCCCCCCCTCCAACTCCCACATAAAGCAGATCAAGAAAGGTGTGAACGTGGATCAGTCACCTGGAGCAGATGGATTACACCGCAGGGTTCAGAAATAGGGAGCAATATAGATTAGGGAGGCATTGTTAGTGATCTTTCAAGCATCACTGGAGTCAGGAATGGTTCCTGAGGTTTGGAAAATCATGCTGCTTCAGGAAGGCAGCATGGCAATAGAAAGGAAATTGTAGGCAGGTTAGTTTGACCAGTAAAACGTTAGACTCCATTATTAAGAATGAGGTTTCAGGGTACTTGAAAGCACCTGATAATATAGACCAAAGTCAGCATGGTTCTGCATAGATCCTCCATCAGATCGTCACAGAGACACCATGACGAGTGTGCCTCAAGTCACGACACCCCTTTGCCACGCAAGCCCAAGAGCTGCTCTGCACAACACCGGCTGATGCTTCCAAGGCCGCCTGGGTCAAGACGAGATGGAGAGACCAGTGGAAGTCAGCAGAACCATCTAGGCTACACCAGTACATCGATGACCCCATGAATGTCCCTGGCCAGGACCTGCCCCAAAAGAAGTGGACAACCCTCAACGGCTTGAGGACAGGCATCGAACGCTATGGAGTAGCGATGAAGATGTGGGGCCTCGTGGACAGCACCTCCTGCGAGTGTGGGGACCCAACACAGACAGTGGGGCACATAGTCACCAGTTGCCCCAAACACCGGCCACTGAATGGTAAACAAAGTCTGATTGACCTGCACGATGACACGTTGGCCTGGCTCGCCTCAACGGAGAAAGATATTGTTGTAATGAAGATAACTGGTGCAGGGAACCGTTAGTTGACCTCCAGCATAATTATTAACTAAATTGCTGTATACTGCCAAACAAGATGAATATTTCCCTGAACAACTCTGATATCCATTACAGCATTTTGTAATGGACAAAAGGCTATTAATCAAATATGAATTAACTGCAGTTTCCAATTTGGCAAAAATGAATAGCTGAATTATTAAACTGTAGTCTCATTTATTATAAATCCCAATTCCTTCTTGGTCTCTGAAAAAATGTCACTCATAGAATCGTACAGCAGAGCAGGAGTCATTCATGTCATCGGCCTTGCGACAAAATTATTGTTCAATTTTTGTCCATAACCATTCACTTTCTGTTATCTTTCTGAAGGTTGCTATGGATGATTGTACGTTGTGCCTTTACAATATTATTAATCGTCTTTACATTTAATTAAAAGTAGCTTAAATGTTCTATTTTATCCGCCAACCAAGTGGGTGAAAGGTGGATAGGAAATGGGGTTGGCAGTCATGAGTCACGGAGAGTCACAGTAGCAGGCCCTTTGGCCCATCTTGCCTATGCCGAGCAAGGTCCCCATCTACACTAACACTTCCCGTGTTTAGCCCATATCCCTCTTAACCTTTCCAATCTATGTACCTGTCCAAATGTTTCTTAAATGTTGTCATAGTTTCTGCTTCAACTAACTTCTCCGGCAGCTCGTTCCATATACGACAGGCCCTTTAGTCTGTTATCTCTATGCTTCCTAGTTGCCTCTGCAACCCAAAATGCATGTCTTCTTTGTGCTTAAGATAGACACAAAATGCTGGAGTAACTCAGCGGGACAGGCAGCATCTCAGGAGAGAAAGAATGTGTGGTGTTTCGGGTCGAGAAGGTCCGAAGAAGGGTCTCGACCCGAAACGTCACCCATTCCTTCTCAACCAGCGATGCTGCCTGTCCCGCTGAGTTACTCCAACATTTTATGCCTATCTTCGGTTTAAACCAGTGTTCCTTCCTACATGCCTCATTGTGCTTCACTACTGATAGACTTGCCATGGTGTGTGTGTGTGTGTGTGTCTCTGGTTCAAAGACCTCAGGCGCAAAGACTTCCCATTGAGGTCTTCTTGATTGTAACAATTGCCATAGAGGGAGTGCAGAGACGGTTCACCAGACTGATTCCTGGGATGTCAGGACTGTCTTATGAAGAAAGACTGGATAGACTTGGTTTATACTCTCTAGAATTTAGAAGATTGAGAGGGCATCTTATGCCTTGCAAAATTCATACAGTATGTCATATGATATATTGTGTTTACCGACTTAGAAAGGGGGCAATCCTTTCTGACGAGAGAAGTTTTTTTTTTGGCCTGAATCCTGGAACTCTATGCCACAGAGGGTATTGAGCCAGTTCATTGGCTATATTTAAGGGAGTTAGATGTGGCCCTTGGCTAAGGGGATCAGGGGGTATAGGCAACGGGAATTTTGATCAGCCATGATCATATTTAATCCTTCCTAATTTCTAGTACTATGTTTCTAACAATCTTTTTTGGAAAAAGAACAATCGCTCTTAACATTCATACAGTATGTAAAATCCATTGTGCTTCTGTTATCAATTAACAGCAAATTCTCTACCTCCTATGAGCATTTCTTGGCCATGACATGATTTTTTTGAACACTTGGAAAAAAATTTGCCCTTAAAAAACGTTATCAATTAGAAATACCTCCTGCTTTGACATCTTCTGAACTTTTCCAGACAAATGTGCTTTGCTTTTTCAAGACAAATGTAAAGAAATAATAATTTAGTCTCATCCTTTTTTCTTTAGTAGGTTCAAAGACAAATGATAGTGTTTTGAAATATAATCTTTCTAACATAATTGAATACTTGGAAGAGAAGTAGTTAAGTTCAGTTTAGTTTATTGTCACGTGTACCGAGGTACAGTGAAAAGCTTTTGTTGTGTGCTAAGCAGTCAGCGGAAAGACTATCCATGATTACAATCGAGCCATTTACAGTGCATAGGTACATGATAAGGGAATAACGTTTAGTGCAAGGTGAAGCCAGCAAAGTCCGATCAAGGACAGTCCAAGGGTCACCAATGAGGTAGATAGTAGTTCAGCACTGCTCTCTGGTTGTGGTAGGATGGCACCACATGACACTGCCATCCTCTCTTCACACTCCTACCATCTGGAAGAAGGTACAGGAGCCTGAAAAACAACACCTCCAGGCTCAGGAATAGTTTCCCGACATCAGCCACCATGTTCTTGAACATCCTACACTACCTTAAACCACAACCCTGCCTCAGTACTCACCATGATGGATGTTGCACTATTGAGGTTGCTCAATGTATTTTGATTTTCATGCACTGCCATGGTCTGGTTTATTTAAAATAACTGATCATTTTTATTATAACTTGATAGTTTTTATTGGTCTTCTGTTGCATCCAAAGCTGCAGCAAAGAAGAATGCATAATTCTAGTTCATATCCGGTGTATATGACAAATAAGTAACCTTGGCTCGACATTAAATATGGAAATATTATAAACAGTGAGGAACATAATATAAATAAGTGCAAAGCAGTATATTATAGGTGGAGGGACTTTGGAGAGAGCATATCTCAAGTATTAAAATGTTACCAGAAAACAGAGAATGGACATACACAAGGAATTTCACCCAGCAAGGCATGTTCTGAAAGTGATTAAAAACATATATATGGTTTTTATTCTTTTTATAAACAGAACCAAGGAAATAATGCCAAACTTTTATTAATTACTGCTGCAAACTAAACATGGATCAAAGTGGCATGGTCTCGATTTTTGTGCCTTACCTACCATACCTGTTCTGTGAGACTCTACCCCAAAATCTACCTCACTAACTAAGTTAGTGGTCAAGTGTTCGATCATCAACCCTTGTTTAGTTTAGTTTAGTTTGGTTTGGAGGTACAACGCGGGAAAAGGCCCTTCGGCCCACCGAGTCCGCACCGACCAGCGATCCTTGTACACTTACATTATCCTAAACACACTAGAGAACAATTGACATTTAACCTACAAGCCAATTAACCTACTCACCTGTACGTCTTTGGAGTGTGGGAGGAAACCGAAGATCCCATTGAAAACCCACGCAGGTCACGGGGAGAACGTACAAATTTCCGTACAGACAGCACCCGTAGTCGGGATTGAACCCGGGTCTCTGGCGCTGTAAGACAGCAACTCTACCGCTACGCCACCAAGCCGCCCATGTGTTTCAAACATTCATTTGCCATTTCTACAAACATCCGAAGATCTTTATCTACTACATTTCAGTTTACCATAGGACAAGAAGGTGCCCATGCAGATTTTCAACATTGTTGTTAGTACGACAGGCAGAGGCCATGTCCATGTAAGATGCATTGTAGTAAAGTGGCACAGTTACTTCAATAGCATTTCACAAAATCAACACTTTCACAGGTTCGAAGTATAAAGGTAATTGACAAAGATAAGAAACTCACCTTCAGCAAGATAAACACTAAAGGGCCTGTCCCACTAAGGCGACTCTTTAGGCAACTGTCAGAGACTAGTTTTAATGGAATTCACCTACGACAACAAAAATTGTTACCACTATCGCCGAATAATTTTCAACAATTTTCAACTGTTGGGTATAAATGCAGGAATAGCAAGATGGATTCAACAGTGGCTCAATGGGAGAAGCCAGAGGGTAATGGTGGATGGCTGTTTGTCGGGTTGGAGGCAGGTAACTAGTGGGGTGCCTCAGGGATCTGTGTTGGGTCCTTTGTTGTTTGTCATGTACATCAATGATCTGGATGAAGGGGTGGTAAATTGGATTAGTAAGTATGCAGATGATACCAAGATAGGGGGTGTTATGGATAATGAAGAGGATTTCCAAAGTCTACAGAGTGATTTAGGCCAGTTGGAAAAATGGGCTGAAAGATGGCAGATGGAGTTTAATGCTGATAAATGTGAGGTGCTACACCTTGGCAGGACAAATCAAAATAGGACGTACATGGTAAATGGTAGGGAATTGAAGAATACAGTTGAACAGAGGGATCTGGGAATAACCGTGCATAGTTCCTTGAAGGTGGAATCTCATATAGATAGGGTGGTAAAGAAAGCTTTTGGTATGCTAGCCTTTATAAATCAGAGCATTGAGTATAGAAGCTGGGATGTAATGTTAAAATTGTACAAGGCATTGGTGAGACCAAATCTGGAGTATGGTGTACAATTTTGGTCGCCCAATTATAGGAAGGATGTCAACAAAATAGAGAGAGTACAGAGGAGATTTACTAGAATGTTGCCTGGGTTTCAACAACTAAGTTACAGAGATAGGTTGAATAAGTTAGGTCTTTATTCTCTGGAGCGCAGAAGGTTTAGGGGGGATTTGATAGAGGTCTTTAAAATGATGAGAGGGATAGACAGAGTTGATGTGGACAAGCTTTTCCCTTTGAGAATAGGGAAGATTCAAAAAAGAGAACATGTCTTCAGAATTAAGGGACAGAAGTTTAGGGGTAACATGAGGGGGAACTTCTTTACGCAGAGAGTGGTAGCGGTGTGGAATGAGCTTCCAGTGGAAGTGGTGGCGGCAGGTTCGTTGGTATCATTTAAAAAAAAATTGGATAGGCATATGGATGAGAAGAGAATGGAGGGTTATGGTATGAGTGCAGGCAGGTGGGACTAAGGGAAAAAAGTTGTTCGGCACGGACTTGTAGGGCCGAGGAGACCTGTTTCCGTGCTGTAATTGTTATATGGTTATATGGTTAACATGTTGAAAATTTTTAGGCAGTCGCCCAGAAATATAGCCTAAGTGGGACAGGCCCTTAAGCCTCTATTTCTGACTATCTCCAATATTCTCATCACATAGAGCCATACAGCACGTAAACAGGCCTTCAGCCCAACCTGACTATGCTGACCAAGATGTACCATTTACACCCGTCCCATCTGCCTGCGTTTCGTCCACATTCATCTAAACCTTTCCTGTCCAAATGCTTTACAAATGTTGTTATAGTGCCTGCCTCAACTACCTCATCTGACACCACGTTCCATATACCCATCACGCTCTTTACGAAAAAGTTGCCCTTCAGTTGTCCCTCTCTCACGTTGAAGTTACGTCCGCTGATTCTTGATTCCACTACTCAGGTTAAAAGACTCTGTGAGTTCACCCCATCGATTCTGCTCATGATCATGCACACCTCTAAGATCACCACCCGGCCTCCTGCGATCCAAGGAATAAAGTCCTAGACTGCCCAACCTCTCCCTATAGCTCGGCACTCAAGTCCCGCAGCATATCTTCGCTGTATAAAAAATAACTGCAGATGCTGGTTTTAATCGAAGGTGGGCACAAAATGCTGGACGCAGACGCGGAGCAACGGAGCGACAGAACACCAGCGCGCACCAAGCCAGCTCGGCCGACCAGAAGCACCAACAGACGGCGACGCGTACGAAAGCACCGCCGGGGACGCAGAGGTGGGTTAAAGGCCAGGTTAGAGCTAGCCCCACACAGGGTAGCGATTCCTCGCCTTTTCCTCGCCAACGTGCGCTCACTGGCAAACAAAATGGACGAACTCCGGCTAAGGATCACCTCCCACAACTGGATCAAGGACTGCAAAATCCTGATCTTCACGGAAACTTGGCTCAACACCGACATTCCTGACAGCGCCATCCAGCTAACGGGGCGTCATTTACTCCGAGCGGACAGGACATCAGACTCCGGTAAGACCAGAGGTGGGGGTCTGTGCATTTATGTAAATAAAGCATGGTGCACGGACTCCACCATCATCGAGAGTCACTGCTCAGCTAACCTTGAGTTCCTCTTGGTTAGATGCAGACCGTTCTATCTGCGCAGAGAGTTCACCTCCACTGTTGTGACTGCAGCCTATATCCCTCCTGATACTAATGCCAAGCTTGCAATGAAAGAGCTGCATACTTCCATTAGCAATCATCAGACGCACAACCCCGAGGCAGCCTTCATTGTTTTGTTTTTTTTTAATTTTATTTTTATTAGCAGTACAGTAAATCACATTAATACATCGCATATATCTTATTACATTATGTTGTACCACTTCATTTTTTGAGCTTTAAAAAAGATAGAAATAAAAGAAGTAAGGAAAGTAAGCAAGAATCGTGAAGGTGCAGGAAAGTGTTGGGAGAAGAGAACCCCTTAGGGAAGGAATTAGAGAAGGAAGCAAAGAAAAGAAATAAGACCCTAGAAAGAAAAGAAAAAAAAGAAGAAAGGAAAATCAATCGCTCTATTGTAACACAAAACTCCGCAAAAAAGGATATACCAACCGTGTTTTTATTAAAAATTTATTTTATACCCCCCATTACCAGGTCCTGGTAGCCTTTATGTTTTAACTTATTATTGCACCTTATGCTTGTAATAGTTCCATAAATGCAGACCACATCTTTTGGAAGTGATCTGCTTTGCCTGCTAGGAGGAGTCTCATCTCTTCCAAGTGTAGTGTTTCGAACATGTTTGAAATCCACATTTTTGTTGTTGGTATTGGAGCATTTTTCCAAAATTTAAGTATAAGCTTTTTTCCCATTATTAGCCCATAATTAAGTAAGTTCTTTTGAAACATATTTAATTCAGGGTTACCTTCCGATATTCCAAAAATGATCCATTCTACTTTGGGTAGTAGTTTTGTTTTAAATAATTTTGTAAAGATTTCAAATATTTTGTTCCAGAATTTTTGAATTTTTATACAGAAAACAAAAGAGTGCGCTATGTTAGCTTCTTGTGACTGACATTTATCACAAATGGGTGGGAAATTGGGGAAAAGTTTATTTATTTTAGTTTTTGAATAATATAGTCTATGTAATGTTTTATATTGTATTAGAGTATGTCGTACGTTGATCGAGCATTTATGCACATATAATAAGTGTTTATCCCAGCTCTCTTTTGAAATTTTTATAGCTAGTTCTTGTTACCAGTGTCTTCTAATATTATCTGTTGTAGGTATTTCTATATTCAATATAATATTATATAAGTATGATATTAGATTTGCTGATTCAGCCTTTATCTTCATGGCTTCATCTAATAAGTCTGGGGGCATATTATAATAGTCTTTTGTATATTTTTTCAGATAATCACGGATTTGAAGATATTTAAAATATTGATTATTTATCAAGTTTTATTTCAGTTGTAATTGTTGAAATGGTAATAATTTCCCTAATTCATACAGGTCTCCGAGCGTTTTGATTCCCGTTCTTTCCCATTGTGTAAATGATTTATCTATAATTGAGGGTTTAAACGAAGGGTTATTGGCTATTGGCATTAGCAGAGATAGATTTCTTAATTTTAAGTTCTGTTTTATTTGTTTCCAAGTTCTAATTGTACTATGTATCATTGGATTTTTATTATAATGTTTGTTATTCAAATTCGTTGGTGAGAGGAGAGTCGCTCCTGTATTACCAGGAGCGCAGTCCTCTCTCTCCATTATAATCCAGTCCACCTGCTGGGCAGAGTTGCCCAGCAGGTGAATCATATTTTTAATATTTACCGCCCAATTATAGTACATAAAGTTAGGGAGCGCTAGACCACCGGTCCCTTTTGGTTTACTAAGGTGTGCTCTTTGTATTCTGTGGGATTTATAATCCCTTATAAAGTTTGTGATGTCTGAGTCTAATTTTTTGAAACATTTTTTTGGAAGATATATTGGAATTGATTGAAATAAATATAGGATTTGTGGTAAAAAGATCATTTTTATAGCATTTATTCGACTTATTAAAGACATCGGCAGCGTTTTCCAGAATTTAATTAAATTGTTTAATTTCTTAAGTAAGGGGCTATAATTAGCATTAAACATACCGTGATAATTTCTAGTGATTTCAATTCCTAAGTATTTAATTTTTTCTGTAGCTATTTTAAAGGGGAATTTCAAAAGATGTGTTGAGTCTTTCGGTTTTATCGACATAATTTCACTTTTGTTCCAGTTTATTCTCTATCCTGAGAAAGATCCGAAATCCTCGATTAGGTTTAATATGTTTGGTATACTGATTTGGGGTTTTGTGATATACAGTAGTACATCGTCTGCATATAAGGATATTTTGTTATTTGAATGTTTTGTATTATAACCATAGATGTCAGGATGTGTTCTAATTTTTTCAGCTAAAGGTTCAATTACCAGAACGAATAATAGCGGTGATAATGAACACCCTTGTCTATTGCCCCTTGTTAATTGGAATTTCGTAGATAGTATATTATTAGTTAATATTCTAGCCGTGGGTTTGTTATATAATAATTTTATCCATGCGATGAAGCTCTCTCCCATTTGAAATTTTTGCAATACTTTAAACATATAATCCCATTCCACTTGATCAAACGCTTTTTCTGCGTCCAATGAAATGATAGATAACTCTTGTTCTTGAGATTTGTGAGAGTGCATTATGTTAAGCAGGTAGCCTTCATTGTTGCGGATGACTTCAATCACTCTAACCTGAAGACTGTACTCCCCAAATTCCACCAACATGTCTCCTTCCCCACTAGAGTAGACAAGACACTGGACAAAGTCTACACCAACATGGCTGAAGCTTACAAAGCCACCCCCCTCCCCCACCTTGGTCAGTCTGATCACGTCTCATTGTTCCTGCTCCCTATGTACTCCCCACTCATCAGACGGGTTAAACCAACTGTGAGGACAGTTAAAGTCTGGTCAGAGGAAGCGGACTTCACACTTCAGCAGTGTTTTGGAAACACTGACTGGAAGGCGTTTGCAGCCCAGGCCACCCTTGACTCCCACACGGACATTGATTCCTATACATCCTCTGTTCTGGACTTTATAAACTCCACCATCAATAGTGTCACCTCCCTCAAACAGGTGACCATATTCCCGAATCAGAAGCCATGGATGAACAGCGAGGTCAGGCTACTGCTGAAAGCACGGGACACCGCTTTCAGGTCAGGCGATGCTCGAGCCTACAGCTCATCCAGGGCTAACCTGAAGAGGGGCATCAAGAAGGCCAAGCACTGCCATAAGCTCAGGATTGAGGAGCACGTCAATAACAACTCCGACCCCCGACGCATGTGGCAAGGCATCCAGGCCATCACGGACTATAGACCACGTGCCTTAAAACCACCTCCATCGTGCCAGTGCCAAAACATTCCACTGCGGCAAGCCTCAACGACTTCCGCCCAGTTGCACTTACCCCCATCATCACCAAGTGCTTCGAGAGGCTGGTCCTGGCACACCTCAAAAGCTGCCTACCCCCCACACTGGATCCCTATCAGTTTGCCTACTGCAAGAACAGAAGTACGGAGGATGCCATCTCAATGGCACTTCACTCCGCCCTCTCCCACCTCGACAACAGAGACACTTACGTAAGAATGCTGTTCATCGATTACAGCTCAGCATTCAACACCATTATACCATCTAAACTGATCACCAAACTCATCGACCTGGGCATCGACCCCTCCCTCTGCAACTGGATACTGGACTTTCTAACCAACAGACCACAGTCTGTTAGGTTAGACAAGCACACCTCTTCAACCCTCACCCTGAACACCGGCGTTCCACAGGGCTGTGTGCTGAGCCCCCTCCTCTACTCCCTCTTCACCTATGACTGCACACCTGTACATGGTACTAACACCATCATCAAGTATGCAGTTGATACAATGGTGATTGGCCTCATCAGCAACAATGATGAGTCGGCCTACAGGGAGGAGGTCCAGCACTTAGCAGCATGGTGCGCTGACAACAACCTAGCTTCAGGTTCCTGGGAGTCAACATCTCCGATGACCTCTCTTGGACCCACAATACCTCTACTCTGATCAAGAAGGCTCATCAGCGTCTCTTCTTCCTGAGGAGACTGAAGAAGGTCCATCTGTCTCCTCAGATCCTGGTGAACTTCTACCGCTGCACCATCGAGAGCATCCTTACCAACTGCATCACAGTATGGTATGGCAACTGCTCTGTCTCCGACCGGAAGGCACTGCAGAGGGTGGTGAAAATTGCCCAACGCATCACCGGTTCCACGCTCCCCTCCATTGAGTCTGTCCAAAGCAAGCGCTGTCTGCGGAGGGCGCTCAGCATCGCCAAGGACTGCTCTCACCCCAACCATGGACTGTTTACCCTCCTACCATCCGGGAGGCGCTACAGGTCTCTCCGTTGCCGAACCAGCAGGTCGAGGAACAGCTTCTTTCCGGCGGCTGTCACTCTACTAAACAACGTACCTCGGTGACTGCCAATCACCCCCCCCCCGGACACTTATTATTTATTTTTTATTCAAATCGTTTGCTATGTCGCTCTTCAAGGGAGATGCTAAATGCATTTCGTTGTCTCTGTACTGTACACTGACAATGACAATTAAAATTGAATCTGAATCTGAATCTGAATCTGGCCCTTAACTCCAAGAAGACCAAGGAGCTCATTGTAGACTTCAGGAAGTCCAGGGGCGGCACGCACACCCCCATCCACATTAACGGGACGGAGGTGGAACGTGTTTCTAGCTTCAGGTTCCTGGGTGTTAACATCTCCGATGACCTCTCTTGGACCCACAATACCTCAACTCTGATCAAGAAGGCTCACCAGCGTCTCTTCTTCCTGAGGAGACTGAAGAAGGTCCATCTCTCTCCTCAGATCCTGGTGAACTTCTACCGCTGCACCATCGAGAGCATCCTTACCAACTGTATCACAGTATGGTATGGCAACTGCTCTGTCTCCGACCGGAAGGCCTTGCAGAGGGTGGTGAAAATTGCCCAACGCATCACCGGTTCCTCGCTCCCCTCCATTGAGTCTGTCTCCAAAGCAAGCATTGTCTGCGGAGGGCGCTCAGCATCGCCAAGGACTGCTCTCACCCCAACATGGACTGTTTACCCTCCTACCATCCGGGAGGCGCTGCAGGTCTCTCCGTTGCCGGACCAGCAGGTCCAGGAACAGCTTCTTTCCGGCGGCTGTCACTCTACTCAACAACGTACCTCGGTGACTGCCAATCACCCCCCCCCACCGGACACTCCTCCCACAGGAAAAACACTATGTCTGTATATATGCTAATGTAAATATTTATTCAAATCATATGCTATGTCGCTCTTCCAGGGAGATGCTAACTGCATTTTGTTGTCTCTGTACTGTACACTGACAATGACAATTAAAGTTGAATCTGAATCTGAATCTGAGTAACTCAGCAGGTGAGGCAGTCTCTCTGGATGACTTCAGACTGAAGAATGGTGTCGACCCGAAACGTCGCCCATTCCTTCTCTCCAGAGATGCTGCCTCACCCGCTGATTTACTCCAATAATTTTGGTATATCTTTGCGGTACTTTTTCCAGTGAAACACCATCCTTCCTAGAAACATAGAAACCTAAAAACATCAAAAATAGGTGCAGGAGGAGGCCATTCGGCCCTTCGAGCCAGCACCACCATTCATTGTGATCATGGCTGCTTGTCCCTTATCAATAACCCGTGCCTTCTGCCTTCTCCCCATATCCCTTGATTCCACTAGCCCCTAGAGCTCTATCTAACTCTCTCTTAAATCCTTCCAGTGATTTGGCCTCCACTGCCCTCTGCATAGAAACATAGAAAATAGGTGCAGGAGGAGGCCTGTTACCATGAGTGTTTTTGTTTGAAATTAGCATCTTGATGAATTCCAATTTTATATTTGGGAAATAGCTGTAAATTAGATTTACAAATTTAGGTAGAAAAGTAATCGGATGCAAGAAGAATGAATGGATAAATTACTATTGACAAATTACATTAAAACATGGAGTCAGAGTCATAAAGCAAAGAAAAAGCCCTTATCATTGTAAAAGGACTTACTGCACACACACAAGTCTTTTACTATAACTATTTATTAGGTAACTGTTAATCACTATGCTGTAGCTGTCCGTGGTCATCACTGGAGCTAGAGAGCGAGCTAGAGGTGGGGACACTACAATTATACTGGAGACAATGGGGAGTGGTTAGTAATACGGGAGGTCACTATGGTTAAAGGAACATGCACTGATCTACATCCTTCCTCTTGGAAACAAAAGCGTGGCAGGTACTATACAGAGTGACCACGGCTCATACGCTACGAACACCAACCGCACCGGCAACAGTACAACACTATGCGAGTTCCCCGTAGCGGACAGGCGGCCTGACCAGCCGGCCAGAGCGGGTGCGTAAACCGCCCTCCTCCTCATCGTCGGGAACAGAAGGGACAGCAGCCGGGGGATGGGCAGGAGAGGCGGGCGGAGGAGAATGCGGGGCTGCGGGTGGAGAAACAGGCTTGGCAGGGGAGGGAGGTTTTGCGGGCGATGCTGGCTTGACAGGCGAGGCAGGGGAACGGGCGGACAGTTGTGAAGGGTAGGGTGCGTGGCATGCGAGGCGTAGACGGGGCCTGAGGGGCCACGGGAGGTCTGGAAGAGATGGGGGGGTGAGAAGGATCCGCGGGAGGCGGAGCGGGCTCATTCACAAGGAGTAAGTGCTGGCGGGAGCGACGGTAGATAGCCCCCTCGTAGTCGACGAAATAGGAGCGCGGAGAACCGGCGTCGGCGACTACGACTGCCAGGCGGTAGTGGCCAGTGGGGGATTGCATCCGGACAACCTGTCCCGGGAGCAGACGTGGAAGTAGCCGGGCAGATTTGTCAAAGGAGCGCTTCTGGGTGTCCTGTTTTTTGGCAATGCGCTCAGTGACAGTGGCAGGATTTTGTACTGAGGGCTTGAGGGACTGCTGGGAGACCGGCAGGGGAGGTCTGGTGGTGCGAGACATAAGGCGCTGGGCAGGGGAACCGAGCGCAGGGTCGCGGGAAACGTTGCGGAGGTTAAGCAGGGCAAGGTGGAAATCGGCACGGAACAGGCGCAGTGTTCCAGCAGCTCCTTGGCACTACGTACGGCCCGCTCAGCAAGTCCGTTGCTTTGAGGAAACTCGGGGCTGCTGGTGATGTGGTTAAAGTTCCAACGGGCAGCAAAGGTCTTGAACTCGTCGCTGGAGAACTGGCTGCCGTTGTCGGACCGGAGGGTCACCGGGGAGCCGAAGGTGGAAAAGTGGCGGCGAAGTTTCCCGATGACGGCGGCAGAGGTGATGGAGGTCAGCTGGTCGACCTCGAACCAGCTGGAATACGAGTCCACCAGGACCAGGAAGTGCTTTCCGCGCCACTCAAAGAGGTCGGTGGCAACGGCCATCCATGGGAGTTCTGGAGCCGGCGGCTGCAGGAGAGGCTGGCGCTGCTGATGGGGGTGCAGGGTGTTGCAGGCAGCGCAGGCGGAGACCCTGTCACGGATGTCCTGAGCCATGCCAGGCCAGTAGAATTGGCTTTGGGCATGGGATAGGGTAGCTTCCACCCCAGGGTGGCCGCTGTGAGCAGTCTGGAAATAATGATCCCGGAGTGCGGCAGGCACCACGACTTTGTGACCCTTTACCACCACGCCGGCGTGAAGCACCAGTTCGTCGCGAACGAGGAAATATGGTGCCGCGCCAGCAGGCAGTTCGGAGCGACGGTCAGGCCAACCACGGCGGATAACGTCCGCAAGTTGTTGCAGGGCAGGATCATCAGCAGTATGTTGGACCAGGGACTGCATTTGCTGTGAAGGAACAATGTTGACGTTTAGTACCAGAAGGTCGGAGGATTCGTACGGGTGACGGACAACGGAAGGCAGCGGAGCACGAGAAAGAGTGTCAGCTACAAACATGTCTTTGCCCTTACGGTAGACGATCTGGAACGTGAAACGCTGGAGCTGCAGCATCATGCGCTGCAACCGGGAAGAAGCAACATGGATAGGTTTATTCAGGATTGTCACCAACGGCTGGTGGTCAGTCTCGATGGTGAAAGAGTTGCCGAGGATGTAGTCTTTAAACTTGGAGCAAGCGAAGACCACGGCAAGCAGCTCTTTTTCAATCTGGGCATATCGCTGCTCGGCAGGGGTCATGGTGCGAGAAGCGTAGGAGACGGGCAGCTGAAGGCCGTCGTAGAGCTGCAGACAAGCGGCACCGAGACCGAACTTGGAGGCATCGCAAGTGAGGATAATGGGTCGGTGCAGGTCGAAAAATTTTAAAGTCGGGGTAGCGGCAAGCTTTAGCTTCAGAGTCACGAAAGCTGACTGGTGGTGCGGGAGCCAGACCCACGCGGAGTCCTTTTTGATTAGTTCCCGAAGGGGGGCACTCAGTTCACTGAGGTCGGGTATGAATTTACCCAGGTAATTGACCATGCCCAGGAAACGCTGCAGGCCAGGGACGTCGGTAGGAGCGGGCATGTCAGTGACCGCTGACGTTTTCTGGGGGTCGGGTTTGAGACCCCCAGCCGTGAAGACATGGCCAACGTAAGTGACTTCTGGAACCCGGAATCGGCATTTCTTCGGGTTCAGCTTGAGGTTTATCACCCGCGCCCTGTCCAGCGCCCTGTCCAGGACTTTGCTGCCTCTGGAAGAATTTGAAGCGTTCGATGATGTTGTTGGTAGGTATATCACAGAGGGCAGCGAACTTATTAAGGAGACATACTGGGTCGTTGCGGTCCTCTCCGGCGGCGAAATGGAACGATGCATACTGATCCATAGCTGCAGGTCCCGCGAGGTTAAGCAATAGGTGAGCCTGTACAGCAGGAGTGGCATCAGGTCATGCTCAGCAACGTCCCTCCCGTACACCAGAATGTCATCCACGATGATGGTGCACGGTAAGCCGGCAAACAGTTGCTCCATGGTGCGCTGGAAAACCTCGCTGGCAGAGTTGATTCCAAACGGCATGCGGAGGAAACGGAACCGGCCGAAGGGAGTGCTAAACGTGGTGAGGAATGAGGAGCGTTCGTCCAGAGGGATCTGCCAGAAAGAGCTCTTGGCGTCTAGGACTGAAAAGACAGTAGCAGGGCCGACCTGTGCAGCAACGTCCTCTACCGTCCGCATGGGGTAGTGGGGGCGCTTGATGGCAAGGTTCAGGTCCTTGGGGTTGATGCAGATCCGGATCTCGCTTTTGTCCTTTTTGGCTGCGACGACCATGGTGGAGACCCACCTGGTGGGAGCGCTCACCTCCTTGAGGATGCCCATGGTCACCATATCGCGCAGAGTAGACTCCACGCGGCCCTTCATGGCAAAGGAGACGCGGTGTGCCGGCCGAATCACCGGGTCGACGCTTGGGTCGACAACAATCTTGTAGTCGCAGGGCAGCTTGCCCAGAACGTCATCAAAACGGTCGGGATATTCAATAAGTGGGTCCATGGGAGCCTGCACTAGGTGAATGCTGTGGTGGAATGAGACTAGCCCCAAGTCCTGACACGCACGGGCGCCCAGCAGGGTGACGTTGTCAGAGTCCAGCAGGTGGAAAGTGAGGGGCCGAGAGGTCTCTAGAACTGTGCAGATAAGAGTTGCCTTACCCACGGGAACCAGGACGCCCCCCCCGTAGGCATGGAGGCAGGTGTCGCCAGGGAGTACTTTCTCACCAGATCTGATCTGCTTGAAAAGGCTTATTGACATAACATTGGCGAAAGCGCCAGTATCGACCTTGGCTGAAAAGGAATGGCCGTTCACAGTAACATGCACAGAGGGATCCGTAATCAGAGCAGGTGTACCCAAAAGTGAAAAAATAGTTGGATCTTCACGAGAGGGGAGTGCATCAGAGTCTTGGAGCTCCTCCAGCTCGTACTGAGGAAGCAGAGCGCTATCAGGGAGTGCAATGTTGTTTAGTTCGGCGAGGTTGTTTAGACTCCTTCTTGGAGCAGGGACTGGCTTCCCACGGGAACGGCAGGCGGCAGAAAAGTGCCCGAGTTTGCCACAGGAAAGACAGGTCTTGCCCTGTGCGGGGCAAATGTTAGAGGGATGAGCCGTAAAAAAACAGTTAGGGCAGCGTCGCGGGACAGTGGAGGTGGCGACTTTCATGGGGAGAGCCGCGGGGTTGCGTCGCGTAGTCAGGCGACCGGCTTGACCGGTGAAGTTAATGTCCTGGGGAGCCTGTCTGGACACGGAACCAACGGCTTCAGACATGCGTGCAGAATACATAGCATCCCGCAGTGTCAGATCAGGTTTAACTAAGAGTTGCTCACGCAGTCTATCGTTGCGGAGACCATTGACCAGGACGTCCCTAATTAATTCGTCAGGGGTGATTGTGTCAAGGCGGCAGCGCTGAGCCAGGTGATGCAAGGCGGCAATGTAAGTGCCGACAGGCTCGCCTGGCAGCTGCTGCCTCTGGAAGAATTTGAAGCGTTCGATGATGTTGTTGGTAGGTATATCACAGAGGGCAGCGAACTTATTAAGGAGACATACCGGGTCGTTGCGGTCCTCTCCGGCGGCGAAATGGAACGATGCATACTGATCCATAGCTGCAGGTCCCGCGAGGTTAAGCAATAGGTGAGCCTGTACAGCAGGAGTGGCATCAGGATGGGCGATAGCAATGTAATGCTCGTAATCGCGCTGGAACACGGTCCAGCGATGGACAATGTCCGTGTCGAACACCAACGTGTCTGGTCGACGACAGTGGTGGGACATGATAAAAGAAAGGAGGGAAGGACTGGGAGAAAGAAATAATAAAACAAAAACCGATGAACAGGAGACGCAAGTCTACCGCTATGACACCATGTAAAAGGACTTACTGCACACACACAAGTCTTTTACTATAACTATTTATTAGGTAACTGTTAATCACTATGCTGTAGCTGTCCGTGGTCATCACTGGAGCTAGAGAGCGAGCTAGAGGTGGGGACACTACAATTATACTGGAGACAATGGGGAGTGGTTAGTAATACGGGAGGTCACTATGGTTAAAGGAACATGCACTGATCTACAATCATCAATCCAGTTGTCATCTATACTTATCCCATTGCCAGTTTAGTGTTTAATTTAGAGGTTCGTTCAGTGATACAGCATGGAAACAGGACCTTAGGCCCCACCAAGTGCACAGATTCCTTCTAAACCTTTTACTCTTTGCCCTCAAGTAATCTTGATCTTTCTGAAGAAGAGTCCTAATGCAAAATGTCACCTGTTAATTACCTCCACAATGTTCTCTGACCGGCATCTCTGTATGCTTCCTTGTCACCTTCTCCTAGCTAACAATGATTTATTCTCCATTTTCCATGATCTCTCATCCCCTTTGATGTCTCGTTTTCACACCTCACAGTTCCTTATCTCTGTGTCTCCCTCTCCCCTAACCTTCAGTCTGAAGAAGGCTCTTGATCTGAAACGTCACCCATTCCTTCTACCCAGAGATGCTGCCTGTCCCGCATGTTGTGTCTGGTTCAGAAGAATAATTCAATCACTTTGTACTTTGCTCCAGATTCCAGTATTTGCACATTCAGCAGTCTGAAGAAGGGTTTCGGCCCGAAACGTCGCCTATTTCCTTCGCTCCATAGATGCTGCTGCACCCGCTGAGTTTCTCCAGCAATTTTGTGTACCTTTGCATTTACTTCTGTTGTCTTTCATTTTTAGACACCTCTGCCTGGAGGAATGTTTCGCACAAACGTTTTGATTTCTACCCCTCGTACTTTTGTATATCTTCATGAGATCTCCCCTCAGCATACTTCTCTTTAAGGAAATCAAATTCAATCAATCCAATGACTCCCCATAACTACAATGATCCATCCCAGGGAACTTCCTTGTGAAGTAGATACAAGGAACCACAGATGCTGGTTTATAAAACGACATGAACTGCTGGAGTAAATCAGCGGATCACGTAGCATCCCTGGCGAACATCGATCCGTGACATTTTGGGTTGGGACCCACCATCCTTGTGATCCTTTCAGCATCTTGTTGGGTACAATCACATTCTTGCTGTAGTGTAATGACTAGAAGTGTATAAAGCGGTCCATTTTGTAATTTTATATGACTGCAAATGCAATTGGAGAGGGCGAAGATCTAATCATGTTTTCACACATAATAGTGGGTTTATGGAACAGAAGAGGTTATTGATGCACCAGTTAAATGATGTTTGGACAGGTACATAGATAGGGAAGTTTGAGAGGAATATGGGCCAAATGTAGGCAGGCATCACTGGTGTAGATGAGGTATTTTGGTCAGCATTGGCAAGTTGGGCTGAAGGGCCTGTTTTGGTGCTATATGACTATAATGCCCCTGTCCCACTTAGGAAACCTGAACGGAAACCTCAGGATACTTTGCGCCCCACCCAAGGTTTCCGTGCGGTTCCCGGAGGTTGCAGGTGGTTGCCGGAGGTTGCAGGTAGTGGAAGCAGGTAGGGAGACTGACAAAAACCTCCGGGAACCTCCGGAAACCTTGGGTGGGGCGCAAAGTATCCTGAGGTTTCCGTTCAGGTTTCCTAAGTGGGACGGGGGCATAACTATGCATCTGTGGACATGACCTCTCTGTGGCGAGCAAGTGTTGCTGCCATTTCTTGCGGGATGCATCTTTGGAACTTGCACATTCTCCAATCCAGGAGTCGCCAATCAGTCTAAATATTGGCAGCTGATCCTTCCCTGTCCCAATTTGCAAACTGCAGCGTTGCCGTGCCACTTATTTGCTGCTCTACCCTCCCACCTTGGAGCAACACTGATTATAAGTGCGCATGCAACTCCCTATCACATGCTCCAAAAGAGGTATTGGGCAGCACATTCTGATGCCGAAATCATTTCATAACCAAGACTGAAGAAGGGTCTCAAACCCAAACATCACCCATTCCTTCTATCCAGAGATGCTGCCTGGACGACTGAGTTACTCCAGCTTTTTGTGTTTATCTTTGGTTTAAACCAGCATCTGCAGTTCATTCCTACACATTCCATAGACAAACAGGCATCAACAATTCTGAGCTTTGCAGCAGAAGAACAACTACTGCATCAAGTTCTGTGACTGTATGCTTTATAGGACATGAGGGCATATCTGCAAATGCTTGGAATTCACTTTTAGTGCAATATAACCTTCAAATCAAGATGAAGGTTTTCCTGCAGCATGCAATGAGTCCGCAATTTTATTCTCTAACTCTCCTTCGGCACACCGTGTCACAGTCTGCCCTCTCCTCATTCTCATCCACTTCACCTCCCAGTACTTTTCCACCGGTCCCTCCTTCTCCTCACCAGCCTGCCTGCCACTCCCCTCTCATCAGCCCAACTCTCCTCACCTGTTGCACTCAGTGGCCTCTGATCACCAATTAACCCGGTATATAGACTCTCCTCACCGTTCACATAGTGCCAGATTGTTCTCAGCATTCATGCAAGACTCTCCAGCGACTTCTCGACTTCCTGCCTGGCTTCGACTCTCCTTTCGTCTGTCCCTCGTTGGTTTGTTTGCATCGTGTGTTGGATCTCCTGGTTACCGGACTTTCCGCTACCCCGACTACGTCTCCTGCCTGCCCCTCTTCAGAACCCTCGCTCAATCCTGAGCCTCTGTGTGAGTACGGTGTACCCATTCCTGTGTTACTACTCTGTGTTACAGTTTTGTAATAAGGTTCATTACCAAATATACCTGCCTGATTCTGTGCTGCTATTGGGTCCAAGCTATATCCGTTACACACCGAGTCTGCACCGACCAGCGATCCCTGCACATTAAAGCCCCTGTCCCACTTAGAGACCTAAACAGCAACCTCTGGTGACCTTGTGTGCAACCATAAAAGCAACCCAATCAGAAAAGACATTGAGAATATCCGAAGATTTACAGTAAGGCAGCAACCCTACTGCTGCGCCATCGTGCCGACATCTCCACCTTAAAAATCTCCGTTGCCAGCCTGCAAAGCTTGCAGCACGTGGCAGTCTCCAGTCATTAAGGCAGATTATAATTGCAGGGTGTCTTTGTAAGAATTTATCTTTAGATGCTGAAGGTCAAGGTAATGGTCAAGGATGGATGATGAGGATGGTGCACTGTCGGTTCTGAATGTGCCAGGTATAGTGATGGCTGGTTTACAAGTATCATTCAGAGAAAACTGGAGTGATCACGGATTCTTTCCTGGCCTGCTGGATATCCTGAAGGCAGGAACTTCTGGCCCCCCGAAGTTAACATTAGAATCGCTATTAATGCCAAATCAGCCTTATCAAAACATTCACGCGACTCCTCCGTTGACATGAGAGCAGTTAGATTGACCATCACTCTCCTTCCTTTCATTTAGACAATAGACAATAGACAGTAGACAATAGGTGCAGGAGGAGGCCATTTGGCCCTTCGAGCCAGCACCGCCATTCAATGTGATCATGGCTGATCATCCCCAATCAGTAGCCCGTTCCTGCCTTCTCCCCATATCCCCTAACTCTGCAAATTTTAAGCCCTATCCAGCTCTCTCTTGAAAGTATCCAGAGAACCTGCCTCCACCGCCCTCTGAGGCAGAGAATTCCACAGATTCACAACTCTCTGTGTGGAAAAAGTGTTTCCACATAGAAACATAGAAAATAGGTGCAGATGGAGGCCATTCGGCCCTTCGAACCAGCACCGCCATTCATTGTGATCATGGCTGATCATCCACAGTCAATAACCCGTGCCTGCTTTAAAGATTAAAAAATAAATTCAGCAACAGTTCAGTTCTTAATTTAGAGTTTTAACGTTCCAGTTTCAGCACAAAATTCACCCATAAGGTCATAAGTGAAAGGGGGGTAGAATTAGGCCATTCAGCCCATCAAGTCTACTCCGCCATTCTATCACGACTGATCTATCTCTCCCTCCTAACCCCATTCTCCTGCCTTCTTCCCATAACCTCTGGCACCCGAACTAATCAAGAAACTATCTATCTCTGCCTTAAAAATATCCACTGACTTGGCCTCCACAGCCTTCTGTGGCAAATAATTCCACAGATTCACCACCCTCTGACTAAAGAAACTCATCCTCATCTCCTTCCTAAACGGACGTCCTTTAATTCTGAAGCAATTACCTCTAGTCCGAGACTCTCCCACTAGTGGAAACATCCTCTCCACATTCACTCTATCCAAGCCTTTCACTACTGTCTATGGGGTGGGAGATTGCAACTGTCACGTGGTCCACTCTGTTTCGACTAATGCAATCAACCCGACATGCACGATCAAATAGAACAAGTTGTCCTACAACTTTAGGCTGTGCGCACCATACGCAAGAAGAAGAAAATTATTCTCTATGTTACAATGAGGTCTCCTCTCATTCTTCTAAACTCCAGCGAGTACAGGCCCAGTGCCGACAAACGCTCATCGTAGGTTAACCCACTCTTCCTGGGATCATTCTTGTAAGCCTCCTCTGGACCCTCTCCAGAGTCAGCACATCCTTCCTCAGGTATGGTGCCCAAAATTGCTCACAATATTCCAAATGCGGCCTGACCAGCTCCTTATAGAGCCTGAACATTACCTCCCTGTTTTTCTCTTGAAATAGATCTACGTTGTGGAGTTTTTTTTTCCTACTCTAGGAATGAAAATCATTATAATAAAAATCAGGATGGTGTTGAGAATTATTGTATTGCTCTAGGTGTGGAGAGCCAGGGAGTTTGTAAAAATGTTCATTGGCTTGATATGTGTAAATTGTCCCTAGTGTGTGTAGGATAGTGTTAACATGTGGGGATCACTGGTCGGTGTGAACTCAGTGAGTCGAAGGTCCTGTTTCCGCGCTGCATCTCTAAATTAAAAAAATATAATTAATTTGCTTCTGATTGTGCAAGATATCTGCCAGCATTATCCCAGATTCAAAAAATTAATTTGAATTGTATCTTGACAACATGAAAGCCACATTACAAATGCAAAATCTTTCATCTTAACTTGTTTTGAACTTCATTGGGTTGAATCAGATGAAAAGTAAAAGGCTATGCTGCAAGCTGCCTAATTGTTTCTGATGATCACACATGTGAAATGTAGGACGTTTCACTCTGAGCTCCAAGTGTTTGATGACGGGATTTCTTTCATACTGTGCACGTCCTCAAATGAGGCATGTGTAAATAGACAGGAAGTTTCTGCTGCACACATTTTCTGCATTAGGACTGGCCAAGAGAAATTTTGAAGGATCATAAAACCTCTTGCAGGATAACTGAATTAAAGTCTCATTACCAAAAATTGCCAAGACTTTAATAGCAGAAAGCAAAATCCTTATCTGATCAGAAAATTGATCAGAGCAGATTTTCGTAATTAGATGTGTTGAACCTACATTGAACTGCTTTACCTTTATGGAATAGGAAAGAGTGAGATCTTGGCTTGCATTCGAATTTGGAACCAACCTGAGAAAGATCATAGGCTAAATATTGATTTTGCCTACTTCAAGTAACCCCTGTGTGAGAAGGAACTGCAGATGCTGGTTTAAACCGAAGGTAGACACAAAAAGCTGAAGTAACTCAGCGGGACTGGCAGCATCTATGGAGAGAAGGAATGGGTGCTGGTTTAAACAGAAGATAGACACAATAAGCTGGAGTAACTAGGGTCTCGACCTAAAATGTTGCCCATTCATACTCTCCAGAGATGCTGCCTGTCCCGCTGAGTCACTCCAGCTTTTTGTGTCTATCTTCAATTAACCTCTGCATTCCCTCTCTCTCCATACTTCCCCACCTAAGTCGCACCAGCTTCTCGTTCTCTCCTAGCACACAGCTAACAATGGCCTGTTTGCTTAGTTATCGTTACTTTTTTGCATATCTTTCATTAATTTGTTCTATATCTCTCTAGACTACCGTCTATAGCTCTCGTTTCTCTTTCCACTGACTCCAGTCTGAAGTAGGGTCTCGACCTGAAACGTTAGTCATTACTTCTCTCCAGAGATGCTGCCTGTCCCGCATTTTATGTCTATCTTTGGTTTAAACCAGCATCTGCAGTTCCTTCCTCCACATAGGCTAAATAGCGATATCTGTTTTCAATAGGGTTGCCTGATGATCTTTTTATTTGCAGCTCTGACATTCCCTTTGAACGTAAGAAGGCATGCAACAAAACCCATATGACATGATTTCATTGCAACTGTTTGAAAATCAACTACAGAAATGAAATGTAGCAGACAGTTTGGGGGAAAAAAACCCAACATCACTGTTTTAAAGAGGAAACGCATTGTTATTCTATTGAAGAGCAGAAGCAATATGAGTTATCATTACATTTACCCCAGAATTTCCCAAGAGGCCTGAGCAATTTCCCAGAAATGGGAAAAAGAAACCTACTGCCAACAATAAAAAAAAAGACAAGACACGTTAGCAGACTATTTTCCTTGGTCTTGTGCTTCACAGACGACAAAGTACTTTTCAAGATGTTTCTACTGCAATGCAAACTAATTTCTACCCAGCAAATTTCCACAAACACTTTTATGGTAAATCTAATTACGGGGTTCATGTTATGGATTAAATATGGGCTGGGGCGCCAGAATCTCTTCTATCCTAATTCAAAACAGCGTCCTGGAATCGTTAATGTCAAGGCAAACTGGGGCTCAGTTTCATATTTCATGTCTGGCTGTACAGCACCTCTTCAGCCAGCAGATCACAGGGGATTGTGTGCTGTTTCGGCCGAAGCATCACCCATTCCTTCTCTCCAGAGATGCCGCCTGTCCTGCTGAGTTTAGGGCCTGTCCCACTTGGGCGACCTAACTCGCGAGTTCTGGTGAGTTTGCCCTCGACTCGTACTCGCAGCATGGTCGACACGAGGTCGTAGGAGGTCTTCGTAACTCTCCTTCATGCTCGAGAGTAGTCCCCGCGTACACGTGGCCTCAGCTAGGTTGCGGCGTATTTTTTCAACATGTTGAAAAATGCCCGTGAGTAAAAAAAGTTGCCATGGAAAAAATCGATACTCTTTTTACTCGTAGGTTTAGTCGTAGTCGGTCGGCATGTTAGTCGTAGGTAATCGAGGGTAGTCAAAGGTAGTCATAGATAGTCTTCATCATAGTCGAAGGGAGGTCGAATGGAGGTCGAAGGAGATTGAAGGAAGTCGTCTTCCCTCTCCACTATTCGGTGACCAATTTTCCCGAAATTAGTCGTAGATAGTCGAAGCTGGTCTTCAACATAGTCGGAGGAGGTCGAAGGTCTTCAACATGTCATTTTTTCAAACTCTTCTAAACTCGCCAATTAGGTCGCCCATGTGGGACAGCCCCTTTACTTCAACTTCTTGTGTCTATCTTCGGTGTAAACCAGCATCGGGTAGTTCTTTCCTACACATTCTACAGACAAAGAGGCATCAGGCAATTCTGAACTTTGCAGCAGAAGAGCACCAACTGCAACGTTCTGTGAATGCAGGCTTTATAGGACATGAGTACATATCTGCATGTGCTTGGAATTAAGTTTAGTGCAACAAGGCCTTCAAAACAAGATGGAGGGGTTCCTGCAGCTTCCATTAAGTTCGCAATTCTCTTTTCTAGCTTACCCACACACAGGTGCAACAATGCACAGAGGCACCCAGGTATCGACAATGTCATGGACAGATACAAAGTGCTGACAAAACTCAGTGGGTCAAGCTGCACTCCTGGAGAACATGGAGAATGTTGATGGGTGATGCTTCATGTTGGGACCCTTCTTCAGACCACTCTCATAGCACAGGGAATAGAGTTACAGACATGCCATGAATCTCAAGACCACGAAGGAGGAAAGTCAGAATTTGATACATTCCCATTTTGTGGTGCAGCTCCAACACCCACACAACCTCTTTTTGCAAGTATTCTTCTTTACACACCACTTTCATCACAACATGGGCAGCACGGTGCCACCATAGAAAGAACATGAGCTCTCAGCTGACAAGTACATCGCAGAAAGTCTCCTTTCAGCCGCGGGCCAATTCAGCTATGTTGGCACCAGTGAGCACTTCACTGGGGTCCCTAGGACAGTTAGCTAGGATGTTACGGTGGCGCAGCGGTAGAGTTGCTGCCTTACAGTGAATACAGTGCCGGAGACCCGGGTTCAATCCAGACTACGGGCGCTGTCTGTACGAAGTTTGTACGTTCTCCCCGTGACCTGTGTGGGTTTTCTCCGAGATCTTCGGTTTCCTCCCACACTCCAAAGACGTACAGGTTTGTAGGTTAATTGGCTTGGTAAATGTAAAAATTGTCCCTAATGTGTGTAGGATAGTGTTAATGTACAATACAATACAATATTATTTGTCATTTGAACCTCGTTGAGGTCCAAATGAAATGTTGTTTCTGCAGTCATACATACAAAAAGAAAAAGTCCCAAGACACAACACAATTTACACAGACATCCATCACAGCGCATCTCCTCCTCGCTGTGATGGAAGGCAAAAAAGGTATCTCTCCCCTGCACTCCCCTCTCCCCCCCCAATGTCAGAGTCAAAGCCCCCGGCGGGCGATGGTAATTGTCCCGCGACCATTAAAGCCGCGCCGGGTGATGCAAGGCCACGCTCCGGGTCTTGTTGTTGGAGCCCCTGGCGGGCGCTAGCAAAGTCCCGCAGCCGTTCTGAGCCACGCTGGGTGATGTAAGGCCCTGCTCCAGGTAATCTTCAACCCCGCAACTCGGGAGGGAGAAGTCGCCGTTGCGGAAGCCCCGAAAAGCGGTCTCCCAGCAGGGACCCGCGGGCTCCCGGTGTTCCTGTCTGCCAGACCTGCGGTTGGAGCCTCCGAATCTCCGGGGGTCGGGTCACAGCAGTGCGCCACCACCGCTCCACCCGCTCCGGACACGGCCAGCTTCGTGATGGTGAGTAGGTCCGCAGCTCCACGACTGGAGCCCTAGGTCGTTACTGCTGGAGGCCGCACCACGTTGCAGCCCCAATGACAACGGAGACCCGACAAAGAAAAGGTCGGGTCTCCCGTGCAGGGGAAAGATTTTAAAGTTTCCCCCACCCCCGCCCCCCACACACATACCCCGTCAAAACAAATAAAATAAAAACTACATTGAAACGAGACAGAAAATAATAAAAAGACAGACAGACTGCAGAGTCCGCTGCAACGCGAGTCGCGCCACCCACCGGAAAGTGGGCGGCACGACTCGCGTGTGGGGATGTGCCGGGATCGCTGGTCGGCGCGATGTTGGAGGGTTACTTGAAGTTAGAGAAATCCATATTAATTGGGTTGTAAGCAGCCCAAGCGAAATATGAGGTGCTGGTTCTCCAATTTGCGTTGGGTTACTTGTTACTGTAAATAATCACACCATGCATTTCGGGATCATATTCATATAACGTTAACCTTTCAGTGATATGGTAGACACACTGAGTCTCACCATGTTTACACTCCACTGGGAAATCTCAAATTCTTACAGCAGCCAGTGCTGTTCAACAAATCAGACCTCACATTACAACAGAAACCTAGAGATGTGGAAATAATGACATGTGGGGATTGTAAAATTCTGAATTGGAAATTAGCATCTTAAGTTGGAGAATTTTGTTTCTGATCTTCTTATAAACTTGAAGATTCTTACAAGAGGCACTTCAAGTGCGAAGAGGAAATGGGAGGGATGGTGTACAGCATTTGGAATAAAAGGCTCATGATGCAATGTCTCATTTTATGGATTTCTCCAGGAGTGTAGTTCCCTTGAGAGGCAATGGAAGCCGATTTTAAATTAGATCAGTGCTATAACACATTTCGGAAATGAATGGGAAACTTTGTGAGAAATATGAATGTAGACCATAAATAATTTGTACTGCCATTGCAATATATTCAGACTTCATTTTGGACTTGAACTTCTCATATTCTCAGAAGGAACCAAGCCAGAATAATTTCGAATAGCCAATTTCTTGAATCAGTTCACACTTTCAATCAAAATGAATTCAGGAATTCTTCTCTCTCAAGCTGCATCTCCAGTTTCTTCCCAGCGGTTATCAGGCAACTGAATCATCATCCTACCACAACCAGAGAGCAGCCCTGAACTACTATCTACCTCATTGGGACTATCCTTGATCGGACTTTGCTGAGTTTATCTTGCAATAAATGTTATTCCCTTATCATTTTTTTTAATATAGTTTATTTTAGAGATACAGCGCGGAAACAGGCCCTTCGGTCCATCAATCCGCACCGGCCAGAGATCCCCGCACATTAACACTATCCTACACACACTAGGGACAGTTTTACACATACACCAAGCCAATTAACATACATCTTTGGAGTGTGGGTGGAAACCAAAGATCTTGGAGAAAACCCACGCAGGTCACGGTGTACAAACTCCGTACAGACAGCACCCGTAGTCGGCATCAAACCCAGGTCTCCGGCGCTGTAAGGCAGCAACTCTTACCAATGTGCCACCATGCCACCCATATAATGTATCTATACACTGTAAATGACTCAATTGTAATCATGTATTGTCTTTCCACTGACTGGTTAGCACACAACAAAAGCTTTTCACTGTACCTCTGTACAAGTGACAATAAACTAAAACTGAAAACTGTCCCTGTGGTGTAGGAGCAGTAAGTATTGGTCTGTGGTGCCAGTCAGGGGACTGACTGTATTGCCCAGGAAGCTCCTTGTCATTCTTTGCTCTGCATGATGTTTTGAATGTCTTCACCAGCAAGAGTAAACAGTGGTAAGGAGTCGGATTCAATACTTGATCATTGACTAAACAGAAAATTGTTAATATGTACGGCGTTTTAGTTAACAAGCATCTTTGCTTTGCTGCCTTACAGCGCATGCAGTGTTGGAGACCCGGGTTCGATCCCAACTACAGGTACTGTCTGTACGGAGTTTGTACGTTCTCCCCATGACCTGCGTGGATTTTCTTTGAGATCTTCGGTTTCCTCACGCACACCAAAGACGTACAGGTTTGTAGGTTAATTGGCTTGGTAAATATAAAAATTGTCCCTAGTGGGTGTAGGATGGTGTTAATGTGCGGGGATTGCTGGTCGGGGCGGACCCGGTGGGTCGAAGGACCTTTTTTCTCTGCTGTATCTCTAAACTAAACTCTAAACAATTACCACATGCTTGTCTTGGCGAGTCCTGAATGTGGAATGCACACTCATCATCCTGATTCTTGTCATTCTAGGGAGATATTCAGCAGCATTTGTCATGAAGATGGTCTTGGGGACTACAGGGGTGAGATGTGGTGGTAACATTTCAAGAGTCAATAATTTAAAGAAAATGTATTTGTTAATTGGAAAATTTAGGTTGATTAATGAATGAAGGAATGAATGAGTAAGTTTACTGGCCAAGTATGTACACATACAAGGAATTTGCCTTGGTGCTCCGCTCGCAAGTAACAACGTGACATACAGTAAACAATTAAGAATAAAAGATTAAACATTAAAACATTAAGAATAAAACATTATAGTTTAAACAAGTGAATGAAATAAAATACCAGAGCAAAAGGAGGCTCAGATTTTTGGTTGTTGAGTAGAGCTACTGCTCGCGGAAAAAAAGCTGTTTTTATGTCTGGCTGTGGCAGCTTTGACAATCTGGAGTTGCCTTCCAGAGGGAAGTGATTCAAAGTGTTTGTGGCCAGGGTGAGAGGGGTCAGAGATGATCTTGCCCACTCGCTTCCTGGCTCTTGCTGTGTACAGTTCGTCAATGGAGGGAAGGTTGCAGCCAACAACCTTCTCAGCTGATCGGACGATTCGCTGCAGCCTCCAGGTGTCGTGCTTGGTGGCTGAGCCAAACCAGACCATGATGGTGAAGGTGAGGACAGACTCTACGATGGCCGTGTAGAATTGGACCATCATTGCCTGTGGCAGATTGTTCTTCCTCAGCTGCCTCAGGAAGTGGATCAAGTAGTTGATTAAAATTCTTGATTGAGTTATTTTATGAATGACTTGAAAGAAATGATAAAGGAGTCAAGAGATAAGAGTGAAGATAGATACAAAATGCTGGAGTAACTCAGTGGGGCAGGCAGCATCTCTGGAGAGAAGGAATGGGTGATGTTTCAGGTCTGATGAAGGGTCTCAACCCAAAGTGTCACCCATTCCTTCTCTCCAGAGATGCTGCCTGTCTCACTGAGTTACTCCAGCTTTTTGTGTCTATCTTCGGTGTAAACCAGCATCTGCAGTTCCTTCCTACACAGGAGTTAAGAGTGTTGTATCGCATGTATACCAGGGAGTGACATGAGAAGAGACCAATCCACGCGGCGCTGACTGGCAGGAGAGGAGATCGATCTGGGCATGTGCGGTTTTTATGATTTTTAAACCTCGCTATCTTTTACAATATACTACCGATCAGAATGAAACGATGAACTCACAGCACAGGAGAGCGGTGAGTAAGCTGATGAAAAATCGTAGTGCTATCATGTACCGTTTTTGTGCAAATAGAAAAAACACGCAAACCGTAAGAGAACAAGATTAGAGCTTTAGTTATGTATAGAAGATAAATAAAACATCTATAAATGAATGAGGCCAATATTGTGAAAAAAGTCAGTAGACCTTAGACTGTCCATAGTTCATAGGTTAGTGTGTGTGCAGTGTACAATCGCTGATGTTTGTTGGGATGAAGCTATTCTTGAACCTGGTAGTCCTGGCTTTCAGATTCCTACAGCTGCTTCCCGATGGCAGGAGTGAAATGAGATTGTGGTCAGGGTGGTGTGGATCTTTAATGATGCTGGCTGCCTTTTTGAGGCAATGCCTCCTACAGATCCCTTTGATGGTGGGGAGGTCGGGACACGTGATGGACCAGTGATGTCCACCACTTTTTGTGGTCTTCTTTGTTCGTGGGATACAACCAGTCAATATGCTCTCTACCGTTCACCTGTAGAAATGTAAGCAAGCATTCGTTGACATATCAAATCCCCCCAATCTTCTAAGAGAATCAGAATCAGAATCTGAATCAGATTTTATTCACCAAGCATGTTTTGCAACATATGAGGAATTTCACTGGCCAGGCCAGTCTCAAGCAACAGGCTCAAAAACACATTTTAACATGAACATCCATCACAATGACTCCTACACATTCCTCACTGTGATGGAAGGCGAAAAAAAGTTCAAGTCCTTCCCTTGTGTTCTTCCTCGGTCGGGGGCCTTGAGCCCCCGTTAACAGGATGGTCTTGACTCCCGTAGCCGGCGGCGTTCGGGTCCTCCACGTTGAGGCGTTCAGCTCCCGCATCTGGTGGTTGTCAGCTCCCCGCGCCGGGCGATCAAACCTCGTGTCGGGGCTGGTTGAACCTTCTGCGGCATTGGAGCTCCCGACTCGGCCTCTTCCGAGACTGCGGGCCCTTGATGGTAAGTCCGCAGGCCATGGTGGGAGCGATCCCAGGCAAGGGATCAGCTTCGATGTTAAGTCCACGCCCCGCGGTGGGGCTCACGATAGTCCGAGGAGGCTTCTAGCTCCATCGATGGTAGGCCGCAGAGCAGGGAGAATGTGATCCGAAAAATGATCACATCTCCGGGTTTCCCCTGATCACCTCCCCCCACATAAAACAAACCAAAGTACATTAAATCAAACACTAAAATAACAAAAAGATGAAAATACGAACAAACTACTGGCAGGACCGCCGTCTCCCCGGCGCCCCTGGTGGTCTGGAAATAGAGGCATTGATGGACTTTCTTTATAATTGCATCATAAGTTGACCAAAATGCTGCCTGTATTAGAGGGTTTTAGCCGCCAGGAGATTAGCTAAACATGGATTGTTTTCTCTTGAAAGTCGGTGTTTGAGGGGAGAAATGATAGCAATGTATAAAAAATTATGAGATGCATAAAGGTGGTAGAAAGTCATAACTTATTTCCCTGGGTGGGGAAATGTCCAACATTAGAAGCCATAGCTGTACGGCAAGAGGGAGAAATTGAATGGAGATGTATGGGGCAGAGTGGTTGGGGCCTGGATCGCTTGCCAGGGGTGGTGGTGGAGGCAGATATGATAATGGTATTTAAGAGGGAACTGCAGATGCTGGAGAATCGAAGGTTACACAAAAAAGCTGGAGAAACTCAGCGGGTGCAGCAGCATCTATGGAGCGAAGGAAATAGGCAACGTTTCGGGCCGAAACCCTTCAGGGTTTCGGCCCGAAACGTTGCCTATTTCCTTCGCTCCATAGATGCTGCTGCACCCGCTGATAATGGTATTTATGTGTTTTTTACAGTTAGGGTTGCCAACTGCCCCGTATTAGCACAATTGATAAAAGACAAGTCAAATGTAAAAATAACACGGCCCTTCAATATTAGCCCAGAGTACAAAATTATTCAAGAATCTCACACAGAACAAGACCATGAGTAATCTGATTGAGCATGTGTTACGGAAAATATTTAGCCACTTTGTTTTGAATTAAAACCAATTATCTCAGTATTTCCATTTTTGTGCAAATGCACATATGTATTACTGCAGACGAAATTGGGCTGTTTCCGTAATTAACTGCACTTGGAACAGTTACATATACAAGTTCTGTTGCAAAATGTTAATTTAAACTGACACCTGATTTTTTTTTTTGTGTCAGGCAAATGTGGAGTGTTTCTTTTGGATGCCTCATCAAAGAGCTGTGCCATGAATTAAACATCATACGTCTTGGCAGGAACAGCAAATGCTGGTTTAAACCAAAGATAGACAGAAAATGCTGGAGTAACTCAGCGGATCAGGCAGCATCTCTGGAGTAGGAGTGGGTGACGTTTCGGGTCGAGACCCTTCTTCAGGCTGATGTCAGGGGAGGGGGAGATACATAGATAAGGAAGTGTAAGGTGTGAAAATAGGACAAAGGGTATGGAGATCAAGGACATTGTATAATAATAGATCACTGCTAGTTGGGAGAAGGCAACAACAAAGCAAACAGAGGTAAAATGTAGTTGGGGACATTCAGATGTCAGAGAACTGGGAAGAGGGAGGGATGGAGAGAGAGGGAAAGGAAGGGTTACTTGAAGTTAATATTCATACCGCTGGGGTGTAAGCTGCCCAAGTGAAATATGAGGTGCTGTTCCTCCAATTTGCGCTGGGCCTCACTCTGACAGTGGAGGAGGCCCAGGACAGAGAGGTCAGTGTGGGAATGGAAAGGGGAGTTTAAGTGTTTAGCAACCGGGAGATCAGGTAGGTTAAGGTGGACTGAGCGGAGTGAGGAATTTATCAGCAGCACACTACAGAAAATTGCTGTACTTCTGTCAGGGTTTCCATTCATTCCAAGATGTTGAGCAAGAGCTGACTTCGCAGCGAGCGAACAGTCTTGGTAACTCCCCATATCAGGAACGACATGTTCCCTGCCTATCCCTGCATTACTCAGGACATGATGTGCTTTTTTTACAAGGATAAATGTCACCAATTATTACAAGAATAATAGACACATTACAAAATAATACCAAACAAACCCAAGACCATAATACAAAATCACCCAATTATCTGGGGTCAAGGAAAGAGCATTCATGTCGCGACCCTGTTTCCACCAATCTTTCCACCACCATGCACAAGATGCACAAAAAGTGCAAGACGCCATTGTATGCAGATGCTGAGAAGTGTGGTCAGCTCTGGCTGAAAAATTTCTAATCCTGTGATGTGGACTCGATAAGAAGACACAAATATTCTTAAATAACTATTTTCCCCATCCTTATTAAGGATGCATTCCACACCACAGCATGTGCCAAGCGCTCCTAGAAATCACACAGGGCACCCATGAACAACGTAACGTAACCCTGGACGTAGGGGCAGGGCACGGACGTAATCCTGGAGAAGGGGCAGGCAGCCGGCTCGGGCAGAGCCATCTCCATCTGACGCCATGACTCGATGGTAGGTGTATTGAGGAGGGTTTCTTAAAGAGTGTGGATAGTTCAATTTGAGGAGGGACCATACTGGACCTTGTATCGGGAAGCAAGCCTGGCTTGTTTCAGTATTTTGGGAACAGTGATCACAACTCCACAGGTTTTAAAATAGATACAATAGATAAAATAGATAAAATATATACAAAAATAGTCTGGACCTTCAGCGAAAGTAGGTAATTTTGGAAGGCAGATTACAACATAAATAGGCAGGAGATGGGGTGGGGGGGGAGTAAATTGGAAGCAGCTATAATGGGGTGAGTCACACCTAACCCATGGGATTGACACAAAATGCTGGAATAACTCAGCGGATCAGGCAACACCTCTGGAGTAAATGAGTAGATGACCTTTTGGGTTGAGAACCTTCATCATCAGTGTGATGACTGCTTTATAACGGATGAGTTACAAAACAGTGAGCCTATTGTCTGTGGTCAGAAAGTTACTAGAGGGTATTCTGAGGTGTAAGGTATAAATGTATTTAGATAGAGAAGTACTGATTAGGGATAGTCAGCATGGTTTTGTACGTGGGTGATTGTGTCTCACAGATCTGATTGAGTTTTTTGAAGATGTGACCAAAAATATTAATGAGAGCAGAGCTGTAGTCAATGTCCAAATGGATTTCAGCACAGCATTTTACAAGATTCCACATGGTTGGCTGATCCGGAAGGATAGATCCCATGGGATCCAAGGTGTGATAGCTGAATGGATAGAAAGTAGACACAAAATTCTGGAGAAACTCAATGGGTGAGGCAGCATCTATGGAGAGAAGGAATGGCCGATGTTTCGGGTTGAGACCCTGTCTGAAGAAGGGTCTCGACCCGAAACGTATAATAACACTTTTATTTTTCATTGATGGGAAGAATCCTCTGCACCTGATGAGCGGACGGGGACTGAGTAAGATGGCCAAAAATCACAGCCGTAAGTGGTAGCGTTTTATCTAAAATCAATATACAGTGCAAGCAGGTTTAATATAAGTTGTCAAGTTACCACCACCAACAACCATTTGCAGTGCAGCATTTCAAAGCAGCAGTTGCAGCATTTCAACCACCACCAACATCTATTTGCAGTGCAGCATTTCAAAGCAGTTACCACCACCAACAACCATTTGCAGTGCAGCATTTCAAAACAATCCCATTTTCATTTTCAAACCACATTAAGGGCACTCACAGTCGTATACATGTGTTCAGTGTTATTCACAGCTCAGAGAGACGTGACCCTCCCTTCCAGAGACTGAGTGAGGCACAACACTTCCGGGATTTATAGTCCCTTCCCCCCTCCCACAGCAGGGGCAGCAAGAGAATGTCAACATTTTTAAAACATTAATAACTCTTTTATTTTTCATCGATGGGAAAAATCCTCTTGTCCTGCACAGCGGAGGACTGAGTAAGATGGCCAAAAATCACAGCCGTAAGTGGCAGCGTTTTTTCAAAAACCATGAAACAGAAAAACAGGAAGTGGTCAAGATCTTACTTTTAGTAATATAGATAATATTATCCTCATTTTGGTCTGGTGGAGATTTCCAATTTGTACAGTAAAATTGCACGGCAACCTAGAAGGCATCAAGGACATCAAAAACAAAATACTGAGCTGCTGGTAATTCTTAGCTGGTTAGTGTGTGGAGAGAGAAACAATCGAAAATCATAAAGGTCATTGACTTGAAACATTATATCTCTCCACAGATGCTGCCTGACCATTTGTGTACTTTTTGTTTATAAGCACAACGGACCTAATGTTCTTGCTAATCCATGTATCTGAGACCTTAAGATGAAGGCAGGCAGTGACACGCGACACGGTTTCCCAAGCAGGTTTAGTTTAGTTTAGTGATACCACGGGGAAAAATGCTCTTTGGCCCACCGAGCCCGCACTGACCAGCGATCCCTGCACATTAGCATTGTTAACGAACATAGAATAGTACAGCAGAGGAAACTAAGTCCAACTAGTCCTGAAAGGTGTAAAATAATTGTGGTTGCTTCTCACAACATGCGGCACAATGGTTAAAGATTCACTTGCGTTGGGAAGTCAGCGAGAGGGAGTCATAACGCTCCATGTGAGTGAGCTCATGATCTGGCAGATTTTACGGCCGGGATATTGAAAACTGAAGCTGTGTCGGGGAGAGGAATTACAATTGGAGGCGGCTTGCAGACAGCAGAGGTCAGTTGGCAAAGAGTCATATCGAGCGGTGGGAGTTGGAGTCTGGGTGGAGGGAGGGTGGGCTGGAGAGGAAACAATGACCACTACAACGTTGCTTACAGCTCAGTAACAGCGAGGGCCTGAGTCAATGGAGGCCCAAATTTTCCATGTTGCTCCCCGAGGACTAGCGTTGTTTGCACTCGCCAGATTATGGAAGATTAATTTTAAAATTTGCTGCACTAGATTTATTGGCTTCCTGAGAGATGAACCCATTTGGGTTCATGTGGCCGGCATCAATCACAAAGTGTTAAAATTTCCTTGAGTGTTATTTCATTCATGAGAGTGCTGCTAATTTCCGGTGAGCATCTCAAAGGCATTCAAAGCAGGAATTAGTGTTAATGGAAAAAAAAGATTTAAAAAAAAATTAAAGTGCAGGAAGGAACTGCAGATGCTGGTTTCAACTAAAGATAGACACAAAATGCTGGAGTAACTCAGCGGGCAGGCAGCATCTCTGGAGAAAAGGAATGGCTGATGTTTTGGGTCGAGACCAAAGGGGTCCAGCTTTTTGTGTCTATCTATCTTTTTAATTAATCTCATTTCCCATTGACCATGATCAGAGTCGGTTAATAACAGTAAATCTAATTTTTGCTAATACCTGGGAAATCCTACGATTTGACGCCAGAGCCAAGTAAAATTTGAAAATGATGGGCTCTCCAGCAATTTTGACCTTTAGTTTAGTTTAGAGATAAAGCATGATAACAGGCCCTTTGGCCCACTGAGTCCATGCTGACCAATGGTCACCCGCTCACACTAGTCCATCCTACACGCTACGGACAGCTTACCATATAACCATATAACCATATAACAATTACAGCACGGAAACAGGCCATCTCGGCCCTACAAGTCCATGCCGAACAACTTTTTTCCCTTAGTCCCACCTGCCTGCACTCATACCATAACCCTCCATTCCCTTCTCATCCATATGCCTATCCAATTTATTTTTAAATGATACCAACAAACCTGCCTCCACCACTTCCACTGGAAGCTCATTCCACACCGCTACCACTCTCTGAGTAAAGAAGTTCCCCCTCATGTTACCCCTAAACTTCTGTCCCTTAATTCTGAAGTCATGTCCTCTTGTTTGAATCTTCCCTATTTTCAAAGGGAAAAGCTGATCCACATCAACTCTGTCTATCCCTCTCATCATTTTAAAGACCTCTATCAAGTCCCCCCTTAACCTTCTGCGCTCCAGAGAATAAAGACCTAACTTATTCAACCTTTCTCTGTAACTTAGTTGTTGAAACCCAGGCGACATTCTAGTAAATCTCCTCTGTACTCTCTCTATTTTGTTGACATCCTTCCTATAATTGGGCGACCAAAATTGTACACCATACTCCAGATTTGGTCTCACCAATGCCTTGTACAATTTTAACATTACATCCCAGCTTCTATACTCAATGCTCTGATTTATAAAGGCTAGCATACCAAAAGCTTTCTTTACCACCGTATCTATATGAGATTCCACCTTCAAGGAACTATGCACGGTTATTCCCAGATCCCTCTGTTCAACTGTATTCTTCAATTCCCTACCATTTTTTTTTTCTTTTTTTGTTTTTTTTTTTTTGTTTATTTTATTAGAAGTTAATACAGCACAAAACAGTACAGTGGAACCTAATTTTAGGTGCCAACTATGTAATACCGTAATCCATTCTATGTACAACCTCTAGTTTTATGTTATGAGAAGGAAGTAAGCAAGGCAAGAAAAAGAAAACAATAGAAAGAGGAAAAAAGTGGAAAAATAGATGGTAGAGAGTAGAAAAACGTGAAGTGTGTATATAAAAAATAAAAAAGGAAGAGAGAAAGTGGAAAGTAGAAATAGAAGAGAAGGCCCCTTAAAAGAGAATTTTTCAAATCTGTATTCGGAGATGTAGATCTATCCGCGTCATGAACTGAAATCAGCAATCTTTACGGTACCGCTGCATCACATGATTCCAAAAAGTCGATGAAAGGAGACCAACTCCTTAAGAATTGGTCATATTTATCTATTAGTCGGAGTCTCATTTCTTCAAGGCGTGCTATGTCCATCATATTCCTAATCCACATTTTAACAGTTGGTATGGTTGTATTTTTCCAAAATTTAAGTATCAATTTCTTTCCAATTATTAACCCATAATTAAAAAAAACATTTTGATCTTTATTTAAATTGGTATCTTCTCCTATTATTCCAAATATAATCCATTCCGTTTTGGGTTCTATTCTTGACTTGAAAAGCTTTGTAAATATATCAAATATATCACTCCAAAATTTATTCAACTTTGTACATCCTACAAATGAATGTGTTATATTAGCGTTTTGAAACAAACATTTATCGCATCTGGGAGAGACGTTTGGATAAAATTTATTCAACCTCGTTTTTGAATAATATAGTCTATGTAATAATTTGAATTGAATTAAATTATGTCTTGCATTAATAGAACAGTTATGTGTATTCATCAAATACTTTTCCCATCTATCCTTCGAGATCTTTATCATTAGCTCATGTTCCCAATCTTCCCTTAATGCTTCTGTTGAGGGTGATTCTCTATTTAATATATTATTATAAAAGTATGATATTAATTTTTGTGAATCAGCCTTAATATTCATTGCTTCTTCTAAAGGATCTAAAAATATAGTTTGAAATCTATGTGTATATTTCTTCATAAAGTCACATACCTGTATATATATAAAATATTGATTATCCTTCAATTTAAATTTTAATTTTAATTGTTGAAATGATAACAGTTTGCCCACTTCATACATATCCCCTACTTTCCTAATCCCCAGTCTATCCCATTGTTGATATGTGTTGTCGATGAGAGAAGGTTTGAATGCGGGGTTGTTCAATAGTGGGGTTAGTACTGATAAATTATTTAATTTCAAGGATACTTTTATTTGTTTCTAAATTCTTATTATATTGTGAATAATTGGGTTCTTCTTATATATTATACTATTCAATTTTATCGGTTTATATCGTGCGGATAGCACTCCTCTTTCTCCATTCTTATCCACTCCAACTGCTGAGTGGAACTATCCAGCCAGTACATTATGTTCTTAATATGCACTGCCCAGTAGTAATACATAAATTTAGGTAATGATAAACCCCCAACTTCTTTAGATTTGCACAAATGCTTTCGTTGAATTCTATGTGTTCTGTAGTCCCATATAAAATTAGTGATAGTGGAATCTAGTTTTTTGAAAAAATATTTTGGAATATATATTGGGATCGCTTGAAACAAATATATTAATTGTGGTAAGAAAGTCATTTTTATAGCGTTAATTCTACCTATCAATGAGAGCGGAAGCGTTTTCCAAAATGTAATCGTATCATTCAGTTTATTTAATAGTGGTATAAAATTGGCACTAAATAATGATTTGTGTCTTCTCGTAATTTGAATACCCAGATACTTGAATTTTTCTGTTGCAATTTTGAAGGGGAATTTTAGTAAGTGTCTCGAATCCTGTGGTTTTAAAGACATAATTTCGCTTTTATTCCAATTTATTCTATATCCTGAAAAAGAGCCGAATTCCTCAATTAGTGTTAATAAGGTGGGTATACTCGTTTGTGTATTAGTAATATATAAAAGGATATCATCAGCATATAATGAAATTTTATTCTTTGAGTCCTTGCTGTTATATCCGTGAATATTCGGGTGATTTCTAATCCTTTTGGCCAGCGGTTCTATCATAAGGGCAAATAGGAATGGTGATAAGGCACACCCTTGCCTATTACCCCTTGATAAGTAAAATTTTGGAGATAGCGTATTGTTAGTTAATATTCTTGCCGTAGGTCTATCATAAAGTAGTTTAATCCATCTAATAAAATTCTCTCCCGTATTAAATTTTTGGAGTACCTTGTATAAATACTGCCATTCTACTTGATCAAATGCCTTCTCTGCATCCAGCGTGACAACTGACATATCTTCATTGTCCTCATTATGAGAGTACATTATATTAAAAAGCCTTCTCAAATTATTAAATGATTGTCTTTTGGGTATAAATCCCGTTTGATCCGTATTTATTAAATTGTTAATATAAATATTTAGCCTTCTAGCTAGAATCTTTGCTAACATTTTCTGATCCGTATTTAGAAGTGAAATAGCTCTATAAGAACCCGGTTCATCTAAATCTTTATCTTTTTTTGGTATAAGCGTTATTGTTGCTTCTGCTAGGGTTTCTGGTAGTTTATTTTCAGTATAAGCCTGCATGTATAAATTGAATAATCTTGGTACGATTGACTCCTGAAATCTTTTATAAAATTCATTACTAAAACCGTCTGGTCCTGGGGTCTTCCCATTTTTCAGTGAGTTTATTATTTGTTTTATTTCTTCACTAGTAACCCGTGCTCCTAATTGCTCTTGTTCTAAACTATCCAATTTTGGGAGCTTGCAATTATCTAAAAAATTTGTAATTTTACTTACATCTGTCTTTATTTTAGATGTATATAAATTATGATAAAATTGGGCAAACCTCTTATTAATATCCTTAGGCAATGTTAGAAACTCACCTTTATCCAATTTAATTTTAGTAATAGTTTTTTCCTTTTCTCGTTGCTTCAGTTGCCTCGCAAGTAGTTTATGTGGCTTATCCCCAAATTCGAAGTGTGCTTGTTTTGTAATTTGGAATAATCTTATTACTCTAGCCGATAGTATTCTATTGACTTTATATTTCAATAAAGTTATCTTATTATGTTTATTTATGGTTGGGTCAGTTGCATTGTCCAGTTCTAGTAATTTTATTTTCTGTTCTATCCGCTGAAGTTCTCTTTTATTTTCCTTATTCTGAAAACTTTGGTAAGAGATTATGACACCGCGAATATATGCCTTGAAGGTTTCCCATAAAAGCGGTGCAGAAATTTGTATTCAACTGTATTCTTCAATTCCCTACCATTTACCATGTACGTCCTATTTTGATTTGTCCTGCCAAGGTGTAGCACCTCGCATTTATCAGCATTAAACTCCATCTGCCAACTTTCAGCCCATTCTTCCAAATGGCCTAAATCACTCTGTAGACTTACAAAAGCCAATTAACCTACAAACCTGCAAACTTGCACATCACATGGAGAAAACCCACAAGGTGACAGGGAGAAGGTAAAACTCTGCACAGGCAGCACCCGTAGTGAAGATGCCGCCATTTAATTCCGTGTCATCCAAATGGAACGGAATCGAACGGAATACTTTATTGTCACATGTGTCCCAAGGTATGTAAATAATCGCCGCATAATCAGCGCTGACAAAGTTACAAAGTACCCATGCCGAATCCTCCATTGATGTTCCCCCTCCACCCCTCACGGTGGTTTCCCTGCACCCTCGTCGACCGCCAACCGTGGGTCGACCCGCCGCCTGAAGGCTCCACTGCTACTGCCGAGGCCCCACCACTTCTCCGCCACCGCCGCTGAGGCTCCGCCTCCACCACCGAGGCTCCACCACCACCGAGGCTCCACCTCCACCACCGAGGCTCCACCACCACCGAGGCTCCACCACCACCGTGGCTGACTGTGGGGGATGAATACTTGTTGGGAAAGCTGCACATAAACTTGCCAAGTGGGTGCCTGAGGTTACACAAGCATTAATTGGAGCCAGCACATTGAAAAGTCCTGGGTTGAGCAGGCTTGAGAATTCCATGGTCTCCTGATTGACCTTAACTCATACGAGCTTCTTGCCTCGTTGACCTCGGCCCTAACAATGATGGCAGCCCTCATGTGAACAAGCAATTACTAAGACAACTGTCTGCTGCTAGAGAATTTATACATGTGTTTTGAGACACTTTGCTCTGATTATATGGAACACAATTTATTCTGGATCTGGGATATTATACACGTCTGGTCTCCCTTTCGAAGGAAGAATATTCATGCGAGAAGAGAGTACAATGATTAGTTCCTGGGATGGGATGAGGGGTTGTACAAGCTGTTTCATCACAGTGGACATATACACATTTATTTGCAGGCTTTTGAGAAGACAGATTTAGAACTGATGGTAGACACAAAAAGCTGGAGTAACTCAGCGGGTCAGACAGCATCTCTGGAGAAAAGGAATAGGTGACATTTTGGGTCGAGAGTCTGAAGAAGGGTCTCTCGTTTTATTTGTCTATCTTTGGCTTAAACCAGCATCTGCAGTTCAGAACTGATGGCCAGAACTGATGTGCTCCTTCAGTTGCTGTGCCTGAACCCAGGAGTCACAGTTGCAAAATAAGGACAGGGATGAGAAGCTTGGTTTATCCAGAGAGTAGTGAATCTTTGGAATTCACTAACCAAGCAGTTAGTGCAATTGCTGAGTACATTCAAGATTGATAGATCATTGGATACCATATCAATTGTGGGATTAAATATTTAATAGTGGGAAATGGTGCAGAGGTTAAAGATTAGTGATAATGTTTATGAATAGTGGCGGAATCATAGGGAACCAAATGGACCACCTCTGCTGTTTTTGTAATCTCCTTGCACTTTAATTTAAGGACTTAAATGGATCAGGGCTGGATATCCTAAGGCATATGAAACATAGAAACATAGAAAATAGGTGCAGGAGTAGGCCATTCGGCCCTTCGAGCCTGCACCGCCATTCAATATGATCGTGGTTGATCATCCAACTCAGTATCCTCTACCTGCCTTCTCTCCATACCCCCTGATCCCTTTAGCCACAAGGACCACATCTAACTCCCTCTTAAATATAGCCAATGAACTGGCCTCAACTACCTTCTGTGGCAGAGAGTTCCAGAGATTCACCACTCTCTGTGTGGAAAAAAAAATTCTCATCTCGGTCCTAAAGGATTTCCCCTTTATCCTTAAACTGTGACCCCTTGTCCTGGACTTCCCCAACATCGGGAACAATCTTCCTGCATCTAGCCTGTCCAAACCCTTAAGAATTTTGTAAGTTTCTATAAGATCCCTTCTCAATCTTTTAAATTCTAGCGAGTACAAGATGAGTCTATCCAGTCTTTCTTCATATGAAAGTCCTGACATCCCAGGAAACAGTCTGGTGAACCTTCTCTGTAGTCTCTCTATGGGAAGAATGTCTTTCCTCAGATTTGGAGACCAAAACTGTACGCAATACTCCAGGTGTGGTCTCACCAAGACCGTGTACAACTGCAGTAGAACCTCCCTGCTCCTATACTCAAATCCTTTTGCTATGAATGCTAACATACCATTCGCTTTCTTCACTGCCTGCTGCACCTGCATGCCTACTTTCAATGACTGGTGTACCATGACACCCAGGTCTCATTGCATCTCTCCTTTTCCTAATCGGCCACCATTCAGATAATAGACTACTTTCCTGTTTTTGCCACCAAAGTGGATAACCTCATATTTATCCACAGTATACTGCATCTGCCGCCTCCTAGCATCCTCCTCACAGCTAACACTGCCCCCCAGCTTCATGTCATCCGCAAACCTGGAGATGTTGCATTCAATTCCCTCGTCCAAATCATTAATCTATATTACTAAAACTCTGTTCTTGACCGGTTTTGGCGACCTACGGCTGTCATTTTTGGCCACCTACCTCAGAGCCCCTCTCCGCCGCATGTTTGCCGAGGATTTTTCCCGTCGATGAAATATGAGGGAGATATTAATGATTTTACAAAATTCCCCATTCTCTCCAGATCCTGAAAATTCCTCATATCGGGTATGTCGTCAGATCGGGAAAAGTCCTCGTACCCGGGTATGTTGCCAGATCCGGAAAAGTCCTCATCAGATCGGAAAAGTCCTCATACCCGGGTATGTCGCCAGATCGGGAAAAGTCCTCATACCCGGGTATGTCGCCAGATCCGGAAAAGTCCTCATACCCGGGTATGTCGCCAGATCCGGAAAAGTCCTCATACCCGGGTATGTCGCCAGATCCGGAAAAGTCCTCATACCCGGGTATGTCGCCAGATCCGGAAAAGTCCTCATACCCGGGTATGTCGCCAGATCCGGAAAAGTCCTCATACCCGGGTATGTCGCCAGATCCGGAAAAGTCCTCATACCCGGGTATGTCGCCAGATCCGGAAAAGTCCTCATACCCGGGTATGTCGCCAGATCCGGAAAAGTCCTCATACCCGGGTATGTCGCCAGATCCGGAAAAGTCCTCATACCCGGGTATGTCGCCAGATCCGGAAAAGTCCTCATACCCGGGTATGTCGCCAGATCCGGAAAAGTCCTCATACCCGGGTATGTCGCCAGATCCGGAAAAGTCCTCATACCCGGGTATGTCGCCAGATCCGGAAAAGTCCTCATACCCGGGTATGTCGCCAGATCCGGAAAAGTCCTCATACCCGGGTATGTCGCCAGATCCGGAAAAGTCCTCATACCCGGGTATGTCGCCAGATCCGGAAAAGTCCTCATACCCGGGTATGTCGCCAGATCGGAAAAAGTCCTCATACCCGGGTATGTCGCCAGATCCGGAAAAGTCCTCATACCCGGGTATGTCGCCAGATCCGGAAAAGTCCTCATACCCGGGTATGTCGCCAGATCCGGAAAAGTCCTCATACCCGGGTATGTCGCCAGATCCGGAAAAGTCCTCATACCCGGGTATGTCGCCAGATCCGGAAAAGTCCTCATACCCGGGTATGTCGCCAGATCCGGAAAAGTCCTCATACCCGGGTATGTCGCCAGATCCGGAAAAGTCCTCATACCCGGGTATGTCGCCAGATCCGGAAAAGTCCTCATACCCGGGTATGTCGCCAGATCCGGAAAAGTCCTCATACCCGGGTATGTCGCCAGATCCGGAAAAGTCCTCATACCCGGGTATGTCGCCAGATCCGGAAAAGTCCTCATACCCATACACGGGTATGTCGCCAGATCCGGAAAAGTCCTCATACCCGGGTATGTTGCCAGATCCGGAAAAGTCCTCATACCCGGGTATGTCGCCAGATCCGGAAAAGTCCTCATACCCGGGTATGTCGCCAGATCCGGAAAAGTCCTCATACCCGGGTATGTCGCCAGATCCGGAAAAGTCCTCATACCCGGGTATGTCGCCAGATCCGGAAAAGTCCTCATACCCGGGTATGTCGCCAGATCCGGAAAAGTCCTCATACCCGGGTATGTCGCCAGATCCGGAAAAGTCCTCATACCCGGGTATGTCGCCAGATCCGGAAAAGTCCTCATACCCGGGTATGTCAGATCCGGAAAAGTCCTCATACCCGGGTATGTCGCCAGATCGGGAAAAGTCCTCATACCCGGGTATGTCGCCAGATCCGGAAAAGTCCTCATACCCGGGTATGTCGCCAGATCCGGAAAAGTCCTCATACCCGGGTATGTCGCCAGATCCGGAAAAGTCCTCATACCCGGGTATGTCGCCAGATCGGAAAAAAAGCCCTCATACCCGGGAATGTCCCCAAACCCGGAAATGTCCTCATTCCGGAATAGTCCTCATACCCGGGTATGTCGCCAGATCCGGAAAAGTCCTCAGACCCGGGTATGTCATCAGATCCGGAAAAGTCCTCATACCCGGGTATGTCGCCAGATCCTGAAAAGTCCTCATACCCGGGTATGTCGCCAGATCCGGAAAAGTCCTCATACCCGGGTATGTCGCCAGATCCGGAAAAGTCCTCATACCCGGGTATGTCGCCAGATCCGGAAAAGTCCTCATACCCGGGTATGTCGCCAGATCCGGAAAAGTCCTCATACCCGGGTATGTCGCCAGATCGGGAAAAGTCCTCATACCCGGGTATGTCGCCAGATCCGGACCAGATCCGGGTATCCTCATACCCGGGTATGTCGCCAGATCCGGAAAAGTCCTCATACCCGGGTATGTCGCCAGATCCGGAAAAGTCCTCATACCCGGGTATGTCGCCAGATCCGGAAAAGTCCTCATACCCGGGTATGTCGCCAGATCCGGAAAAATACCCGGGTATGTCGCCAGATCCGGAAAAGTCCTCATACCGGGTATGTCGCCAGATCCGGAAAAGTCCTCATATACGGGTATGTCGCCAGATCCGGAAAAGTCCTCATACCCCGGGTATGTCGCCAGATCCGGAAAAGTCCTCATATATCCGGGTATGTCGCCAGATCCGGAAAAGTCCTCATACCCGGGTATGTCGCCAGATCCGGAAAAGTCCTCATCCCCGGGTATGTCGCCAGATCCGGAAAAGTCCTCATACCCGGGTATGTCGCCAGATCCGGAAAAGTCCTCATACCCGGGTATGTCGCCAGATCCGGAAAAGTCCTCATACCCGGGTATGTCGCCAGATCGGGAAAAGTCCTCATACCCGGGTATGTCGCCAGATCCGGAAAAGTCCTCATACCCGGGTATGTCGCCAGATCCGGAAAAGTCCTCATACCCGGGTAGTCGCCAGATCAGGAAAAGTCCTCATACCCGGGTATGTCGCCAGATCCGGAAAAGTCCTCCATTCCCGGGTATCATCATACCCCGGGTATGTCACCAGATCCGGAAAAGTCCTCATACCCGGGTATGTCGCCAGATCGGGAAAGGTCCTCATACCCGGGTATGTCGCCAGATCCGGAAAAGTCCTCATACCCGGGTATGTCGCCAGATCCGGAAAAGTCCTCATAACCGGGTATGTCGCCAGATCGGGGAAAAGTCCTCATACCGGGTATGTCGCCAGATCCGGAAAAAAGTCCTCATACCCGGGTATGTCGCCAGATCCTGAAAAGTCCTCATACCCGGGTATGTCGCCAGATCCGGAAAAGTCCTCATACCCGGCCGGTATGTCGCCAGGTCCGGAAAAGTCCTCATACCCGGGTATGTCGCCAGATCCGGAAAAGTCCTCATCCCCGGGTCCTATGTCGCCAGATCCGGAAAAGTCCTCATACCCGGGTATGTCGCCAGATCCGGAAAAGTCCTCATACCGGGGTATGTCGCCAGATCGGAAAAAGTCCTCATACCCGGGTATGTCGCCCAAATCCGGAAAAGTCCTCATACCCGGGTATGTCGCCAGATCCGGAAAAGTCCTCATACCCGGGTATGTCGCCAGATCCGGAAAAGTCCTCATACCCGGGTATGTCGCCAGATCCGGAAAAGTCCTCATAACCGGGTATGTCGCCAGATCCGGAAAAGTCCTCATACCCGGGGATGTCGTCAGATCCGGAAAAGTCCTCATACCCGGGTATGTCGCCCAGATCCGGAAAAGTCCTCATACCCGGGTATGTCGCCAGATCCGGAAAAGTCCTCATACCCGGGTATGTCGCCAGATCCGGAAAAGTCCTCATACCCGGGTATGTCGCCAGATCCGGAAAAGTCCTCATACCCGGGTATGTCGCCAGATCCGGAAAAGTCCTCATACCCGGGTATGTCGCCAGATCCGGAAAAGTCCTCATACCCGGGTATGTCGCCAGATCCGGAAAAGTCCTCATACCCGGGTATGTCGCCAGATCCGGAAAAGTCCTCATACCCGGGTATGTCGCCAGATCCGGAAAAGTCCTCATACCCGGGTATGTCGCCAGATCCGGAAAAGTCCTCATACCCGGGTATGTCGCCAGATCGGGAAAAGTCCTCATACCCGGGTATGTCGCCAGATCCGGAAAAGTCCTCATACCCGGGTATGTCGCCAGATCCGGAAAAGTCCGCATACCCGGGTATGTCGCCAGATCCGGAAAAGTCCTCATACCCGGGTATGTCGCCAGATCCGGAAAAGTCCTCATACCCGGGTATGTCGCCAGATCCGGAAAAGTCCTCATACCCGGGTATGTCGCCAGATCCGGAAAAGTCCTCATACCCGGGTATGTCGCCAGATCCGGAAAAGTCCTCATACCCGGGTATGTCGCCAGATCCGGAAAAGTCCTCATACCCGGGTATGTCGCCAGATCCGGAAAAGTCCTCATACCCGGGTATGTCGCCAGATCCGGAAAATGTCTCATACCCGGGTATGTCGCCAGATCCGGAAAAGTCCTCATACCCGGGTATGTCGCCAGATCCGGAAAAGTCCTCATACCCGGGTATGTCGCCAGATCCGGAAAAGTCCTCATACCCGGGTATGTCGCCAGATCGAAAAAAGTCCTCATACCCGGGGGTCGCCAGTCGCCAGATCATACCCGGGTATGTCGCCAGATCCGAAAAGTCCTCATACCCGGGAATGTCGCCAGATCCGGAAAAGTCCTCATACCCGGGTATGTCGCCAGATCCGGAAAAGTCCTCATATCCGGGTATGTCGCCAGATCCGGAAAAGTCCTCATACCCGGGTATGTCGCCAGATCCGGAAAAGTCCTCATACCCGGGTATGTCGCCAGATCCGGAAAAGTCCTCATCCCGGGTATGTCGCCAGATCCGGAAAAGTCCTCATACCCGGGTATGTCGCCAGATCCGGAAAAGTCCTCATACCCGGGTATGTCGCCAGATCCGGAAAAGTCCTCATACCCGGGTATGTCGCCAGATCCGGAAAAGTCCTCATACCCGGGTATGTCGCCAGATCCGGAAAAGTCCTCATACCCGGGTATGTCGCCAGATCCGGAAAAGTCCTCATACCCGGGTATGTCGCCAGATCCGGAAAAGTCCTCATACCCGGGTATGTCGCCAGATCCGGAAAAGTTCCTCATACCCGGGTATGTCGCCAGATCCTGAAAATTCCTCATACCCGGGTATGTCGCCAGATCCTGAAAAGTCCTCATACCCGGGTATGTCGCCAGATCCGGAAAAGTCCTCATACCCGGGTATGTCGCCAGACCCGGAAAGTTCACATACCCGGGTATGTCGCCAGATCCGGTCCTCATACCCGGGTATGTCGCCAGTTCCGGAAAAGTCCTCTACCTGGGTATGTTGCCAGATCCTGAAATGTCATCATACCCGGGTATGTCCCCCTGATCCTGAAAAGTCCTCATGCCCGGGTATGTCGCCAGATCCGGAAAAGTCCTCATACCCGGGTATGTCGCCAGATCCGGAAAAGTCCTCATACCCGGGTATGTCCCAGATCCGGGTATGTCGCCAGATCCGGAAAAGTCCTCACCCGGGTATGTCGCCAGATCCGGAAAAGTCCTCATACCTTGGTATGTCGCCAGATCCGGAAAAGTCCTCATACCCGGGTATGTCGCCAGATCCGGAAAAGTCCTCATCATACCCGGGTATGTCGCGGGAAAATCCGGGGTATGTCGCCAGTCCTCAGTCCTCATACCCGGGTATGTCGCCAGATCCGCAAAAGTCCTCATACCGGGTATGTCGTCAGATCCGGAAAAGTCCTCATACCCGGGTATGTCGCCAGATCCGGAAAAGTCCTCATACCCGGGTATGTCGGCAGATCTGGAAAAGTCCTCATACCCGGGTATGTCGATCCGCCAGATCGGAAAAGTCCTCATACCCGGGGTATGTCGCCAGATCCGGAAAAGTCCTCATACCCGGGTATGTCGCCAGATCCGGAAAAGTCCTCATACCCGGGTATGTCGCCAGATCCGGAAAAGTCCTCATACCCGGGTATGTCGCCAGATCCGGAAAAGTCCTCATACCCGGGTATGTCGCCAGATCCGGAAAAGTCCTCATACCCGGGTATGTCGCCAGATCCGGAAAAGTCCTCATACCCGGGTATGTCGCCAGATCCGGAAAAGTCCTCATACCCGGGTATGTCGCCAGATCCGGAAAAGTCCTCATACCGGGGTATGTCGCCAGATCCGGAAAAGTCCTCATACCCGGGTATGTCGCCAGATCCGGAAAAGTCCTCATACCCGGGTATGTCGCCAGATCCGGAAAAGTCCTCATACCCGGGTATGTCGCCAGATCCGGAAAAGTCCTCATACCCGGGTATGTCGCCAGATCCGGAAAAGTCCTCATACCCGGGTATGTCGCCAGATCCGGAAAAGTCCTCATACCCGGGTATGTCGCCAGATCCGGAAAAGTCCTCATACCCGGGTATGTCGCCAGATCCGGAAAAGTCCTCATACCCGGGTATGTCGCCAGATCCGGAAAAGTCCTCATACCCGGGTATGTCGCCAGATCGGGAAAGTCCTCATACCCGGGTATGTCGCCAGATCCGAAAAAGTCCTCATACCCGGGTATGTCGCCAGATCCGGAAAAGTCCTCATACCCGGGTATGTCGCCAGATCCGGAAAAGTCCTCATACCCGGGTATGTCGCCAGATCCGGAAAAGTCCTCATACCCGGGTACCCGGGTATGTCGCCAGATCCGAAAAAGTCCTCATACCCGGGTATGTCGCCAGATCCGGAAAAGTCCTCATACCCGGGTATGTCGCCAGATCGGAAAAGTCCTCATACCCGGGTATGTCGCCAGATCCGGAAAAGTCCTCATACCCGGGTATGTCGCCAGATCCGGGAAAAGTCCTCATACCGGGTATGTCGCCAGATCCGGAAAAGTCCTCATACCCGGGTATGTCGCCAGATCCGGAAAAGTCCTCATACCCGGGTATGTCGCCAGATCCGGAAAAGTCTTCATTCCCGGTTATGTCCGGAAAAGTCCATACCCTCATACCCGGGTATGTCGCCAGATCCGGAAAAGTCCTCATACCCGGGTATGTCGCCAGATCCGGAAAAGTCCTCATACCCGGGTATGTCGCCAGATCCGGAAAAGTCCTCATACCCGGGTATGTCGCCAGATCCGGAAAAGTCCTCATACCCGGGTATGTCGCCAGATCCGGAAAAGTCCTCATACCCGGGTATGTCGCCAGATCCGGAAAAGTCCTCATACCCGGGTATGTCGCCAGATCCGGAAAAGTCCTCATACCCGGGTATGTCGCCAGATCCGGAAAAGTCCTCATACCCGGGTATGTCGCCAGATCTGGAAAATTCCCATAAAAAGTCCTCATACCCGGGTATGTCGCCAGATCCGGAAAAGTCCTCATACCCGGGTATGTCGCCAGATCCGAAAAAGTCCTCATACCCGGGTATGTCGCCAGATCCGGAAAAGTCCTCATACCCGGGTATGTCGCCAGATCCGGAAAAGTCCTCATACCCGGGTATGTCGCCAGATCCGGAAAAGTCCTCATACCCGGGTATGTCGCCAGATCGGGAAAAGTCCTCATACCCGGGTATGTCGCCAGATCCGGAAAAGTCCTCATACCCGGGTATGTCGCCAGATCCGGAAAAGTCCTCATACCGGGTATGTCGCCAGATCCGGAAAAGTCCTCATACCCGGGTATGTCGCCAGATCCGGAAAAGTCCTCATACCCGGGTATGTCGCCAGATCCGGAAAAGTCCTCATACCCGGGTATGTCGCCAGATCCGGAAAAGTCCTCATACCCGGGTATGTCGCCAGATCCGGAAAAGTCCTCATACCCGGGTATGTCGCCAGATCCTGAAAAGTCCTCATACCCGGGTATGTCGCCAGATCCGGAAAAGTCCTCATACCCGGGTATGTCGCCAGATCCGGAAAAGTCCTCATACCCGGGTATGTCGCCAGATCCGGAAAAGTCCTCATACCCGGGTATGTCGCCAGATCCGGAAAAGTCCTCATACCCGGGTATGTCGCCAGATCCGGAAAAGTCCTCATACCCGGGTATGTCGCCAGATCCGGAAAAGTCCTCATACCGGGTATGTCGCCAGATCCGGAAAAGTCCTCTCATACCCGGGTATGTCGCCAGATCCGGAAAAGTCCTCATACCCGGGTATGTCGCCAGATCCGGAAAAGTCCTCATACCCGGGTATGTCGCCAGATCCGGAAAAGTCCTCATACCCGGGTATGTCGCCAGATCCGGAAAAGTCCTCATACCCGGGTATGTCGCCAGATCCGGAAAAGTCCTCATACCCGGGTATGTCGCCAGATCCGGAAAAGTCCTCATACCCGGGGGTATGTCGCCAGATCCGGAAAAGTCCTCATACCCGGGTATGTCGCCAGATCCGGAAAAGTCCTCATACCCGGGTATGTCGCCAGATCCGGAAAAGTCCTCATACCCGGGTATGTCGCCAGTTCCGGAAAAGGCCTCATACCCGGGTATGTTGCCAGATGCGGAAAAGTCCTCATACCCGCGTATGTCGACTGATCAGGAAAAGTCCTCATACCCGGGTATGTCGCCAGATCCGAAAAAGTCCTCATACCCGGGTATGTCACCAAATCCGGAAAAGTCCTCATTCCCGGGTATCCTCATACCCGGGTATGTCGCCAGATCCGGAAAAGTCCTCATACCCGGGTATGTCGCCAGATCCGGAAAAGTCATCATCCCCTGGTATGTCGCAAGATCCGGAATAGTCCTCACCCCTGGGTATGTTGCCAGATCCGGAAAAGTCCTCATACCCGAGTCTGTCATCAGATCCGGAAAAGTCCTCATACCCGGGTATGTCGCCAGATCCGGAAAAGTCCTTATACCCATCTATTTCGCGAGATCCGGAAAATTCTTCATACCCGGGTATATCGCCAGATTAGGAAAAGTCCACATACACGAGTATCTCGCCAGAACCTGAAAAGTCCATATACCCGGGTATGTCGCCAGATAGGGAAAAGTCCTCATACCCGGGTATGTCGCCAGATCCGGAAAAGTACTCATACCCACGTATGTCACCAGATCCGGAAAAGTCCTCATACCCGGGGTATGTCGTATGTGATCCGGAAAAGTCCTCATACCCGGGTATGTCGCCAGATCCGGAAAAGTCCTCATACCCGGGTATGTCGCAGATCCGGAAAAGTCCTCATACCCGGGTATGTCGCCAGATCCGGAAAAGTCCTCATACCCGGGTATGTCGCCAGATCCGGAAAAGTCCTCATACCCGGGTATGTCGCCAGATCCGGAAAAAGTCCTCATACCCGGGTATGTCGCCAGAGGGTATGTCGCCAGATCCGGAAAAGTCCTCATACCCGGGTATGTCGCCAGATCCGGAAAAGTCCTCATACCCGGGTATGTGTCGCCAGATCCGAAAAGTCCTCATACCCGGGTATGTCGCCAGATCCGGAAAAGTCCTCATACCCGGTATCCTCATACACCAATATGTCGCCAGATCCGGGAAAGTCCTCGTACCCGAGTATGTCGCCAGATCCGGAAAAGTCCTCATACCCGGGTATGTCGCCAGATCCGGAAAAGTCCTCATACCCGGGTATGTCGCCAGATCCGGAAAAGTCCTCATACCCGGGTATGTCGCCAGATCCGGAAAAGTCCTCATACCCGGGTATGTCGCCAGATCCGGAAAAGTCCTCATACCCGGGTATGTCGCCAGATCCGGAAAAGTCCTCATACCGGTATGTCGCCAGATCCGGAAGACTCCTCTTACCCGTGTATGTCGCCAGACCCGGAAAAGTCATCATACCCGGGTATGACGCCAGATCCGGAAATGTCCCCATAACCGGGTATGTCGCCAGATCTGGAAATGTCCTCATACCCGGGTATGTCGCCAGATCCTGAAATGTCCTCACACCCGGGTATGTCGCCAGATCTGGCAAAGTCCTCATACCCGGGTATGTCGCCAGATCCGGAAAAGTCCTCATACCCGGGTATGTCGCCAGATCCAGAAAAGTCCTCATACCCGGTATGTCGCCAGATCCGGAAAAGACCTCATACCCGGGTATGTCGCCAGATCCGGAAAATTCCTCATACCCGGGTATGTCTCCAGATCCGGAAAAAGTCCTCATACCCGGGTATGTCGCCAGATCGGAAAAGTCCTCATACCCGGGTATGTCGCCAGATCCGGAAAAGTCCTCATACCCGGGTATGTCGCCAGATCCGGAAAAGTCCTCATACCCGGGTATGTCGCCAGATCCGGAAAAGTCCTCATACCCGGGTATGTCGCCAGATCCGGAAAAGTCCTCATACCCGGGTATGTCGCCAGATCCGGAAAAGTCCTCATACCCGGGTATGTCGCCAGATCCGGAAAAGTCCTCATACCCGGGTATGTCGCCAGATTGGGAAAAGTCCTCATACCCGGGTATGTCGCCAGATCCGGAAAAGTCCTCATCACCCGGGTATGTCGCCAGATCCGGAAAAGTCCTCATACCCCCGGGTATGTCGCCATGTCGCCAGATCCGGAAAAGTCCTCATACCCGGGTATGTCGCCAGATCCGGAAATGTCCTCATACCCGGGTATGTCGCCAGATCCGGAAAAGTCCTCATACCCGGGTATGTCGCCAGATCCGGAAAAGTCCTCATACCCGGGTATGTCGCCAGACCCGGAAAAGTCCTCATACCCGGGTATGTCGTCAGATCTGGAAAAGTCCTCATATCCGGGCATATCGTCGGATCCGGATAACTCCTCATAGCCGTGTATCCTCATGCCCGGGTATGTCGCCAGATCCGGAAAAGTCCTCATACCCGGGTATGTCGCCAGATCCGGAAAAAGTCCTCATACCCGGGTATGTCGCCAGATCCGGAAAAGTCCTCATACCCGGGTATGTCGCCAGATCCGGAAAAGTCCTCATACCCGGGTATGTCGCCAGATCCGGAAAAGTCCTCATACCCGGGTATGTCGCCAGATCCGGAAAAGTCCTCATACCCGGGTATGTCGCCAGATCCGGAAAAGTCCTCATACCCGGGTATGTCGCCAGATCCGGAAAAGTCCTCATACCCGGGTATGTCGCCGGGTATGTCGCCAGATCTGGAAAATTCCTCATTCCCGGGTATGTCGCCAGATCCGGAAAAAGTCCTCATACCCGGGTATGTCGCCAGATCCGGAAAAGTCCTCATACCCGGGTATGTCGCCAGATCCGGAAAAGTCCACATACCCGGGTATGTCGCCAGATCCGAAAAAGTCCTTATACATGGGTATGTCACCAGATCCGGAAAAGTCCTCATACCCGGGTATGTCGCCAGATCCGGAAAAAGTCCTCATACCCGGGTATGTCGCCAGATCCGGAAAAGTCCTCATACCGGGGTATGACGCCCGAGCCGGAAATCTCCTCGGGTATGTCGCCAGATCCGGAAAAGTACTTATACCCAGGTATGTCGCGAGATCCGGAAAAGTCTTCATACCCGGGTATGTCGCCAGATCCGGAAAAGTCCTCATACCCGGGTATGTCGCCAGATCCGGAAAAGTCCTCATACCCGGGTATGTCGCCAGTTCCGGAATAGTTCACATACCCAGGTATGTCGCAAGATCCGGAAAAAGTCCTCATACCCGGGTATGTCGCCAGATCTGGAAAAGTCCTGATACCCGGGTATGTCGCCAGATCCGGAAAAGTCCTCATACCCGGGTAACCTCATACCCGGGTAAGTCGCCAGATCGGGCAAAGTCCTCCTACCGGGTATGTCGCCAGATCCGGAAAAGTCCTCATACCCGGGTATGTCGCCAGATCCGGAAAAGTCCTCATACCCGGGTATGTCGCCAGATCCGGAAAAGTCCTCATACCCGGGTATGTCGCCAGATCCGGAAAAGTCCTCATACCCGGGTATGTCGCCCAGATCCGGAAAAGTCCTCATACCCGGGTATGTCGCCAGATCCGGAAAAAGTCCTCATACCCGGGTATGTCGCCAGATCCGGAAAAGTCCTCATACCCGGGTATGTCGCCAGATCCGGAAAAGTCCTCATACCCGGGTATGTCGCCAGATCCGGAAAAGTCCTCATACCCGGGTATCCTCATACCCGGGTATGTCGCCAGATCCGGAAAAGTCCTCATACCCGGGTATGTCGCCAGATCCGGAAAAGTCCTCATACCCGGGTATGTCGCCAGATCCGGAAAAGTCCTCATACCCGTACCCGGGTATGTCGCCAGATCCGGAAAAGTCCTCATACCCGGGTATGTCGCCAGATCCGGAAAAGTCCTCATACCCGGGTATGTCGCCAGATCCGGAAAAGTCCTCATACCCGGGTATGTCGCCAGATCCGGAAAAGTCCTCATACCCGGGTAGTCCTCATACCCGGGTATGTCGCCAGACCCGGAAAAGTCCTCATACCCGGGTATGTCGCCAGATCCGGAAAAGTCCTCATACCCGGGTATGTCGCCAGACCCGGAAAAGTCCTCATACCCGGGTATGTCGCCAGATCCGGAAAAGTCCTCATACCCGGGTATGTCGCCAGATCCGAAAAAGTCCTCATACCCGGGTATGTCGCCAGATCCGGAAAAGTCCTCATACCCGGGTATGTCGCCAGATCCGGAAAAGTCCTCATACCCGGGTATGTCGCCAGATCCGGAAAAGTCCTCATACCCGGGTATGTCGCCAGATCCGGAAAAGTCCTCATACCCGGGTATGTCGCCAGATCCGAAAAAGTCCTCATACCCGGGTATGTCGCCAGATCCGGAAAAGTCCTCATACCCGGGTATGTCGCCAGATCCGGGAAAAGTCCTCATACCCGGGTATGTCGCCAGATCCGGAAAAGTCCTCATACCCGGGTATGTCGCCAGATCCGGAAAAGTCCTCATACCCGGGTATGTCGCCAGATCCGAAAAAGTCCTCATACCCGGGTATGTCGCCAGATCCGGAAAAGTCCTCATACCGGGGTATGTCGCCAGATCCGGAAAAGTCCTCATACCCGGGTATGTCGCCAGATCCGGAAAAGTCCTCATACCGGGGTATGTCGCCAGATCCGGAAAAGTCCTCATACCCGGGTATGTCGCCAGATCCGGAAAAGTCCTCATACCCGGGTATGTCGCCAGATCCGGAAAAGTCCTCATACCCGGGTATGTCGCCAGATCCGGAAAAGTCCTCATACCCGGGTATGTCGCCAGATCCGGAAAAGTCCTCATACCGGGGTATGTCGCCAGATCCGGAAAAGTCCTCATACCCGGGTATGTCGCCAGATCCGGAAAAGTCCTCATACCCGGGTATGTCGCCAGATCCGGAAAAGTCCTCATACCCGGGTATGTCGCCAGATCCGGAAAAGTCCTCATACCCGGGTATGTCGCCAGATCCGGAAAAGTCCTCATACCCGGGTATGTCGCCAGATCCGGAAAAGTCCTCATACCCGGGTATGTCGCCAGATCCGGAAAAGTCCTCATACCCGGGTATCTTCGTACCCGGGTATGTCGCCAGATCTGGAAAAGTCCTCATACCCGGGTATGTCGCCAGATCCGGAAAAGTCCTCATACCCGGGTATGTCGCCAGATCCGGAAAAGTCCTCATACCCGGGTATGTCGCCAGATCCGGAAAAGTCCTCATACCCGGGTATGTCGCCAGATCCGGAAAAGTCCTCATACCCGGGTATGTCGCCAGATCCGGAAAAGTCCTCATACCCGGGTATGTCGCCAGATCCGGAAAAGTCCTCGGGTATGTACCCGGGTATGTCGCCAGATCCGGAAAAGTCCTCATACCCGGGTATGTCGCCAGATCCGGAAAAGTCCTCATACCCGGGTATGTCGCCAGATCCGGAAAAGTCCTCATACCCGGGTATGTCGCCAGATCCGGAAAAGTCCTCATACCCGGGTATGTCGCCAGATCCGGAAAAGTCCTCATATCCGGGTATGTCGCCAGATCCGGAAAAGTCCTCATACCCGGGTATGTCGCCAGATCCGGAAAAGTCCTCATACCCGGGTATGTCGCCAGATCCGAAAAAAAGTCCTCATACCCGGGTATGTCGCCAGATCCGGAAAAGTCCTCATACCCGGGTATGTCGCCAGATCCGGAAAAGTCCTCATACCCGGGTATGTCGCCAGATCCGGAAAAGTCCTCATACCCGGGTATGTCGCCAGATCCGGAAAAGTCCTCATACCCGGGTATGTCGCCAGATCCGGAAAAGTCCTCATACCCGGGTATGTCGCCAGATCCGGAAAAGTCCTCATACCCGGGTATGTCGCCAGATCCGGAAAAGTCCTCATACCCGGGTATGTCGCCAGATCCGGAAAAGTCCTCATACCCGGGTATGTCGCCAGATCCGGAAAAGTCCTCATACCCGGGTATGTCGCCAGATCCGGAAAAGTCCTCATACCCGGGTATGTCGCCAGATCCGGAAAAGTCCTCATACCCGGGTATGTCGCCAGATCCGGAAAAGTCCTCATACCCGGGTATGTCGCCAGATCCGGAAAAGTCCTCATACCCGGGTATGTCGCCAGATCCGGAAAAGTCCTCATACCCGGGTATGTCGCCAGATCCGGAAAAGTCCTCATACCCGGGTATGTCGCCAGATCCGGAAAAGTCCTCATACCCGGGTATGTCGCCAGATCCGGAAAAGTCCTCATACCCGGGTATGTCGCCAGATCCGGAAAAGTCCTCATACCCGGGTATGTCGCCAGATCCGGAAAAGTCCTCATACCCGGGTATGTCGCCAGATCCGGAAAAGTCCTCATACCCGGGTATGTCGCCAGATCCGGAAAAGTCCTCATACCCGGGTATGTCGCCAGATCCGGAAAAGTCCTCATACCCGGGTATGTCGCCAGATCCGGAAAAGTCCTCATACCCGGGTATGTCGCCAGATCCGGAAAAGTCCTCATATCCGGGTATGTCGCCAGATCCGGAAAAGTCCTCATACCCGGGTATGTCGCCAGATCCGGAAAAGTCCTCATACCCGGGTATGTCGCCAGATCCGGAAAAGTCCTCATACCCGGGTATGTCGCCAGATCCGGAAAAGTCCTCATACCCGGGTATGTCGCCAGATCCGGAAAAGTCCTCATACCCGGGTATGTCGCCAGATCCGGGAAAGTCCTCATACCCGGGTATGTCGCCAGATCCGGAAAAGTCCTCATACCCGGGTATGTCGCCAGATCCGGAAAAGTCCTCATACCGGGGTATGTCGCCAGATCCGGAAAAGTCCTCATACCCGGGTATGTCGCCAGATCCGGAAAAGTCCTCATACCCGGGTATGTCGCCAGATCCGGAAAAGTCCTCATACCCGGGTATGTCGCCAGATCCGGAAAAGTCCTCATACCCGGGTATGTCGCCAGATCCGGAAAAGTCCTCATACCCGGGTATGTCGCCAGATCCGGAAAAGTCCTCATACCCGGGTATGTCGCCAGATCCGGAAAAGTCCTCATACCCGGGTATGTCGCCAGATCCGGAAAAGTCCTCATACCCGGGTATGTCGCCAGATCCGGAAAAGTCCTCATACCCGGGTATGTCGCCAGATCCGGAAAAGTCCTCATACCCGGGTATGTCGCCAGATCCGGAAAAGTCCTCATACCCGGGTATGTCGCCAGATCTGGAAAAGTCCTCATACCCGGG